>NW_026775580.1:58715300-59465300 GCF_030987335.1 Cornus florida | reverse complement strand
GAATCCTAGAGACACTGAACCTGGAGGGCTTTGATACCAACTATGATACCTCTCGATTCTAGAGCCACAGGTGATCAAGTCCGAGCACAAATCCTAGGGATACCAACCAATTAATATGTCAATAAGCATGGAATACAAAAATAAAATAAGAATAAAATAATAGGCTGAAAAGAATTCTAAATATGAAAATCCTTAACTAAAATTATAGATGAATATAATTTAACTTTCCAATCCATACAACTCAGGTATCCATCCAGTGGACCCCTAATAATCCCAAATGAACAATAAACTATAGAATAAAAATCCTAAACTAAAATAAGAACAAAAATCCTATGTAGTCAGAAGAGTGAGTGACTGTATCTGCTCAGTACGATCAAGCTCTAAGCTTGGAACTGACGAACACCTGAAAAATAAGAGTGGGTCAAGTCCACATGCAAGTTCTATCCTACTACAATCCATACAGAAACCCGATACGCAGATACATCCTAGATAGCTCAACAATAACTAAAGTAGTCCATATAGATATAAATACACAATATAGGATACTCACTAGACTATAGTGTAGTCTCAGCCTGAATAGAAGGTAACATGCAAATCGCACGTAACGTAGTCATGTACATCTAGACGTACCAGGGAACAACAACTATGTCCAGTTATCCATCCTAGGCGATATACGCACCCTAACCATGATCCTGAGACTCAAGCTCAGATCACGGCACCATAAAGATATATATATATATATATATATATATATAAAAGTCCATTCAAGGTATGTCATTCAAATGTTTATCGACCTGACATATATATAAGTAAAATTTAACTTTTATATTTAATCTATCTTATTACAGAATAGGTAGGACTTAGTGTTTTGAACTAAGCCATCCCTAATATGCCACCATCCCATACCGGTGCATATACATATATATAAGTAGGATTTAACTTTTATAGTTAATCCAACTTATTTCTAATTAGGTAGGACTTAGTGTTTTGAACTAATCCGTCCCTAGTATGCCACCGTCCTATACTGGTGCATATCCACACAACAAATCCAACAATTGACAAAACAGAACAAATAGTTTATCAATTATAATCTAGAACAATATAATGATAATCAGAATCATTACTGAGCATATTATTATGAAATTCTTAAACGTAAATTTCATAAAAATCCACAAATCCAACCATTGATGAAATCTAAACAGTTAAAACATCAATTAACTCCATATAAGCATACTGTAGTATCAGATAGTCAATTATGCCTATTATAGTGCTTAACCATGATTAATACTGTTTAATCATACATAAACAAATTGCTAGAATTATAGTAAGCAATTAAATCCTTCAATCAGTCCATAAATTGATGCGGTTTGGAATATATTTAAAAAATCAATTTAATCCAATCCAAGCATAGCTATTTTCAGATAATCCCCTACACTTATAACACTCTTAGAATATGATTAAATATTATTACATTATATACAAAAGATTTGCTAAGTTTTAGTAAGCAAATAAATTAACAAAACAATATTCCACTTGTAGGCTTTTCTTTCACTTTATGTTGCTCCATTCCTCAATACATTATTGTAATAGTATTTCTTAATATTCTTATAGGTCCATAACAGCTATTTACAACATTTATTGTAGTTTAAATAGCTTAAAAATACCCCATACAGCCCAAACAGAACCTTAAAACAGTTTATACGCGTTTCTCGATGAAAGCAGGCTATCACAAGTTGAGAGCTTGCTCCAAAACAATATGAGCCAGCTCCCCACCCTTCGGAGCCGGCTCTAAGGAGTTGGGAGCTGGCTCCCTCCATGTGGGAGTCGGCTCTTGCCTTGAGGGAGCTGGCTCCCTCCATGTGGGAGTCGGCTCTTGCCTTGAGGGAGCTGGCTTCTTCCTTTTGGGAGCTTGCTCTCTCTACCTTAAGAGCCGTCGTCCGTTTTCCTTCGTCTTCTTTGCCTCCGGCGATACTTAGAGCCTCTGTAATATTTTTATTACTTGTTTTAGGGTTCAATCAATGTCCCAAATTATTTATAAGACATTTAGATGCATCAACGACATCAATTAAACAAATCTTATAATCAACGACAACAGGATTCAGTTAGAAACTTTAAGAAATCTCAAACCAGTTTAATTCAATGAAATTAAATACAGTTTAAACATGCATAAAAGACATGTTTTAGCATTAATGTAAACCCTGGAGTCTACCTAGGCATGCACATAACACAGGTTTAAGAGAATGAGTTAGAATAGAGACTTGCCTGTGAGACTTTGAATAAAAATCTCAACACCGTCTTCCTAGATTTTCCCGGCGAGTTCCGATTACTTTCAAGCCTCTTATTACTCTAGTTCTAACCCAACAATCAACCTCTACCTTCCTCCTTGGTTCGACCTTTAATCGACGGCCGAAACCGCCTAACTCTTTCTCTCTATTTTTCTCTCAAAACTCTCTGTATCACGTCGCCTCCACTGTTACGTGATTAGGGTTCTAAAACCCTTGGCAGACTCATACAAGTATATATATAAGCCAATAATTTTAACCGAATTTTAATCATATTAAGAGACGAAAAACTAAAAAAGAAATAAAACAGTCGGCCAAAAACTTAATTACCTAAACAAAATATAAAACCCTAATTAAACATTTAACGAAAACAAACAATTAAATTTTCACATCGGCATACATTAATGAAAATAAATAATTTTAAAACAAATAATTTAACTAAATAAAAATAATTAAACAAATAATTCAATTTAAATAAAAACCTCAATAATTAAATTAAATAAAAACCACAGCTAAACAAACAGGCACATAAACAAATAAGCCAATAAAATGCAATAAAACATTAATTAAAATGGCGAGACTATCCTTTTAAAGTTAGGGGTTTTACTTGCAACCCTTGTCATGGTGGAGAACAAGCCCCAGGAGAAAGCCTTAGGTTCCAGAAAGACCCAACCTACCTCAGCACCGGTGGTTCAACCATTAAAAAAAAGGCAAAGAACTGAGGAAAGGGTAACCCATCTCCGAACGACCATGGCTCAACTGTTCTAAGAGAACAAAGCAAGGTTTACGGCCCCTCAACCTCTTCAGCAACCTCTGAAGCAAAGAGATAAGAACAAACACTGCACCTATCATCGAGATTATGGCCACACCACCAACGATTGCAGGACCACCAAAAAGGAGGGGAATCCATGATAGCCAGAGGAGACTTGGCTGATTATATTGGGCCGAGGGAATAGCCGAGGCCGAAAGAGGCCAAGACTAGAAAGGCCGAAGGCCATCAAGTAAAAGTCATTCAAGCGATACACGGGAAGTCTGAAGAAGATCAAGAGCTTGAAGAGGTATACCGATCCAAGTTAAGAGCAGTCCATAAACTGAGGAAGTTATCTCTAGTCAATACCATCACCTCCGAAAATATTAGAGTTGGATTCGGAGATGAAGACTTACCCCGAGTACAGCTCCCCTATGAAGATCCACTTGTAATCAGCCTACTAGTCGTAAACTGCCTTATAAAAAGAGTCCTGGTAGACCCCGGTAGCAGCCCTAATATCATAACCAAGGCGGTGTTTGAGCAACTAAAGATTCTAGCATCATCCATAAGGACAACGTCTAGCCCATTATTGGATTTGATGGGACAAGAGTGGACCCTATTGGAGTGATAGATATGTCGGTCACTGTAGTAAAGAGGACGTGAAAGAAAATTTTGTGTTGATAGAAATCCACCCCTTCTATAATCTGATAATGGGTAGAGGATAGATTCATAGGATGAATGGGGTACCTTTTACCGTGCACCATGTGATGCGATGGGTCATTTCAAATGGAAAAGAAGTTTTTAATCTATGGGGAGATCAGTTGCAACTAAAGAATGCTAGATGATAATGTTGAAGGAAGCACAGAGAGGCAGCAAACCATGCGAACCAGACATAACCTCCGAAGGTACCACTAAATAGCAATTACAGAATCCTCTGCCAAAGTGTTTGGTGGCTGAGGCAGAAGAACATATGCCTATCGAAGAACCATTCGAGGCCCTCGAGGTTGTCTTGGGGGACCTACATAAAGTTACATATATAGGCTCCTCCCATTCACCTGAGGAAAAAGAAATACTAATCCGCGTCATCTGATAGAATGCGGATGTATTTGCTTAGAGCCATTTTGACATGCCCGGGATTGACCCTTCGGTCTCATGCCATAACCTCGGCTTTGACCCTTTATTTAAGCTCGTCAGACAGAAACATAGAAGGTTCACCCCTGAAAGAAACCAAATAATTGCAGAGGAAATAGAGAAGCTACTTCAAGCAGGCTTCATCAATGAAGTACATTACCCTCAGTGGTTCTCGCATGTGGTGGTGGAGCAAAAGAAGAATATGAAATGGAGGGTCTACATTGACTTCACCAATCTCAACAAAGCTTGCCCCAAAGACAGCTTTCCATTGCCAAAGGTAGACCAGATGGTGGATGTTACCATAACTTACGAACGACTTAAATTCCTCGACGCTTACTCCAGATACAACTAGATCCCCATGAATCCAGAGGATGAGGAGAAAACATCCTTCATGACTGAGAAGGGAACCTATTGTTATAAAGTGATGCCCTTCAAACTCAAGAATGCTGGGGCCACTTACCAGCGCTTCATTAACAAGATCTTCGGTGAAATGCTAGGAAAAATAATGAAAGCCTATATAGATGATATGGTGGTCAAGAGCGAAAAGAGAGAAAGACACCCCGAGCACCTTCTAGAGGTGAGAAAATTCAAAATGAAGCTGAACCCATCTAAATATTCCTTTATGGTGTCCTTGGGGCAGTTTCTCAGCCACGTTGTTAACAAAAGAGGGATCGAAGTAAGTCCAGCTCAAGCCCATGCCCTAGTACAGAATTAAGAACTGAAGACTCGAAGGGAGGTGTAGGTCCTAACTGGCAGAATAACGGCGCTCAGTCGATTCATATCCCGATTATCGGACACGTGCAAGCCTTTCTTTGATGCTATTCGATCAAAGGACAGAGATGTTTGGGGACCTCGGCAGCAAGAAGCTCTTACTAGTCTGAAGCACTATATGTCAGAACCACCAATTTTATCTGTACCAAGGCCCGATGAAACTTTCACCCTATACTTGGCAAGCTCCAGCATAGCCACAAGTGCTACCTTGATTCGAGAGGAAGAAGAGAGACAATACCTGGTCTTATACACAAGCAAAACTATGACAAATGCCGAAACAAGATACAACAAAGTGGAGAAAGTCATACTAGCCTTGGTGTATGCCAAGAGAAAGCTTAAGCACTACTTTGAATCTCATCGTATTGTGGCTCTTACCAATTTTCAGATACGAATCATCTTATCCAACCCAGATTTGTTGGGAAGGATTACTAAATGGGCAATCGAGCTCAACTCCTTCGATATCACCTATGAACTGAAGGTGTCTCACAAGGGACAGGTCGTAGCCAATTTTTTCCTCCAGTATGAAAATGAACCCGAAGATTAAGAACCTCTAAAACTAGACTGGGAGCTTCATGTCGATGGCTCCTCAAACCTAAATGGTGCAAGAGCAGGGGTCCTCATTAAAACTCTCGAAGGAACAAAGTTGTAGCAATTAATTCGCCTAAAGTTCCCCACCACTAATAATAAAGTCGAGTATGACCCACTGTTAGCTGGACTTCGACTGGCAACACAACTATAGGTAAAAAAATTTGAAAGTTTACAATGACTCATAGCTTATTGTGAATCAGGTTACGGGGAAATACCAGCCTCAGGAAGATAGAATGAAATCTTACAAGGAGGCCGTCGAGTCCACTTCCCTGGGTTTTGATTAGATCTAATTTCACCAGGTGCCATGGGAAGAGAATTTAGAAGTAGACAAGCTGGCCTTGGCAGCCTCATCCTTAGCAGAAAACTTGCTTCGAATTGTGCTGATTGATGCTCTTGAAACATCTAGTTTGAGTCTCCCGGTTGAAGTAATGATGATACCTGAGGCTCTGAGGGAGCTATGCTAGATGGATCCATTGGAAAATTACCTAAAGAATGGGATTCTCCAGAACCAAAAAGAACAGGCCAGGAAAGTGAAGTTCGCGGCGGCTAAGTACTCCATAATCAACAATTGTTTGGACCAAATGTCATTCTCGGGACTATATCTGAAGTGCCTAGTACCCTAGGAAGCCCTCGAAGTAATGAAGCAAATACATAAAGGGGACTGCGACAACTACTCCTGAGGAAGATCCCTAGCTTATACAATTTTAACTCAGGGTTATTTTTGGCCATACTTGGCCAGGAATGCCGAAAAGTATACCAGGAGATACGATAAGTGCCAGTGCCATGGTCCAATGAAGCATCAGCCAACTAAAGTTTTACATGCAATAGCAAGCCCCTGGTTATTCGCCCATTGAGGAATTGATGTGGTAGGCCCCTTACTGAAGACTTTTGAGCAAAAGGAGTATGTACTCTTAGCCATGGAATACTTCACAAAATGGGTAGCGACCGAAGCTATTCAAGCGTGACTTATGATCAAGTCAGAAGCTTCCTATGGAGCAACATAATATGCCAATTTGGAGTGCCGAAAGTCATCGTGATGGACAATGGCAAGAACTTGGATAACAAACATACGCAGGAATTCTTCGGAGAATACGGGATCATTCAGAAGCTGGCCCCAGTAAGTCACTCACAAGGGAACGGGCAGGATAAGATAACTAACCGAACCATATTTGACTGTCTAAAAAAGAAGCTCGAGCAGCTTAAATCCAAGTGGTATGAAAACCTTCCAGGTGTACTCTGGGCCAATCGAACTACTCCACAGAGACCAACTCGAGAAAGTCTATTTGCAATGGCCTATAGTTTTGAGGCTATAATCCCAACAGAGACAAAGATTCCAACCCTTCGGACCCATATGCTAATAGAAGGGGGGAATGATAAGCAGTTGGAACACAGTCTCGACCTTATAGAGGAAAGAAAAGATGCGGTGGCAATAGGCTCGCTTCCTATGAACAGCAACTACGGAATAACTATAACAAGCGGGTCAAGGCCAGGAGTTTCACGGTTGGAGATTGGGTAATAAACCAAGAGACAGCACACATGAAGAAGTTACAGCCTAATTAGACTGGACCCTACAGGGTCACTGAAGTAATAGGCAAAGGAGCTTATAGGCTAGCCGAAGCTAATGGTCGAGCGCTTGCATGACCATGGAATGCAATTCATCTCAAAAGGTATTATCACTAAGTAATATGTCAGTTCTTATTTTTTTTTTTCTTTCCCTTTAAAAAAGAATAAGGTCAATTATGGCCCTCTGAATAAAGTCTATTGAAAAGATTCGCTTCAAACTTATTTTACCTCCATGTGTACAAGTATATTTATGTCTTTGTGATTTAATCTAATAAAAATGGAGAACGTCTGATACACGCAAGGACCAGAGATCCCGTGTATTAGACGGTCTCCATTACGTTGGATAGGGTATTATCCCAAATATATAAATTCATACTCATGTTTCTTTCCTATCGATGTGGGACAAAAGTTTACTTTTTCTAAAAAGTCAACTAAGATAAAAGGAAATAAACTGTCCCATATCGGATTAAAATAGTATCTAGACTTCCCCTATCAAAAAATGAATTCATAAACACAAGCGTACTACAAAGAGAGCCCGTTGGTAACAAATAAGGCCCAGCACAAGCAAAGCCCAAAGCGGTTACCAACGAGTACTCTTTGCAATAATCTTCATTTAGCCCATAATATTGGCCCATTAAACCAATCCTATTAAAATTTGTCCCATATCGGAGACAAATAGAATAAAAAAATGATTATTATAACATCACCTGGTTATAAACAAGTGCCAGGAAAAGAGTCACCCTGACCAGCAATTAAGTGACGAGTAGGTTGACAATCGAAAATAAACGGTTGGTCTCGGTTACTCTTTTCCTCGGCATCGTTCATTTCCCAAAGCCTTGGACCCTCAGAGTCCAACAGCCTTAAAAAATTTCTCCAAAGCGTAGCGCCAAGGAATACATACAGCCTCGGACCCTCAGAGTCCAACGGCCTTAAAAATTCCTCCAAGGTGCAGCGCCGAGGAATACATATAGCCTCGGACCCTCAGAGTCCAACGGCCTCAAAAATTCCTCTAAGGCACAACGCCGAGGAATACATACAGCCTCGGACCCTCAGAGTCTAAAGGCCTCAAAAATTCCTCCAAGGCGCAGCGTTGAGGAATACATACAGCATTGGACCCTTAGAGTCCAACGGCCTCAAAAATTCTTCCAAGGCACAGCACCGAGGAATATATATAGCCTCGGACCCCCGAAGTTCAACGGCCTCAAAAATTCCTCCAAGGTATAATACCGAGGAACAACAAAGCCTCGGACCCTCATTGTCTAATGGCCTCAAAAATTACTCTACGAACAATAAAGACAGCCCAACAAAGTTTGGATTCAAGCCCAAATGGGGGCAAACACACAGCCTTTTAAAGGAGATCTTGGGCCTAAAATGCTGAGTCCAGTCAGAATAAAGCCCATTATATACCCTGTCCCATATCAAAAACAAATAAGAAAAAATGAGGGTTTATGTAGTCACCCCCACAAGTTGTGGATGCCAAGAAAGGTGCCTCTTGATAAGAAAAAAAAAAAGTTGATATAACCAGCAGCTTACTTATCAGGGGAAACTCTTTCTTGAGCCCCATCTTTTATGCAGCCTCGGACCTTAAAATCCGAGGATATTAGAAATCCCCTTAAAGGTACCAAGGAGCAAGAAAAATTGGGACTTCAACAATCCACAAGTATCAAAATTCGCTCAAAGACAAGAAATACAGAAGCAAAGAAGATTCACTAAAAGAGAACTTAGGTAAAAACATGCCAATATTATGATTATTCAAAATATGTCCCATGGTCCCATGGTTCAAAACATTACTGATTAAAAAAAGAAAAAAAAAAAAAAAAAAAAACCAGTAACAACACAGAATCATTTCCTTCTGGGGTCAAAGGGAGTAGAAGGAAAAGCCTGGAATACATTATGGCCGGAGGTATGAGCTGGGGCAGTTGATGAGTTAGATGCGTGAAGACCGGCCTGATCGCCCTTTACCATCTCCGCAAACAGCACTTCGGCTTCTTGGGCCTTCGGACCATCCTCGTAGGGGAAAGGGATACCCATATCTTTGTCAAACAAGTCTGGGGTCTTCAACTTATCCCTAAAGCCCTGAAAAAAGCCGAACCTGAAGGCTTTAACACTAGATAAACGGATAAGGGAAGAGTAGCGATCCCGCATTTGCTTCCCCACGGTTATGCAAGTTTGAATTGAGTCCTTCCATCGTTGATTTTTGGCCTGCAACTCCTCTGTCCTGGCCTCAGCAGTCACAACCTAACTGATGAGGGCTGAAAAGTGCGCATTTAAACCCTTTAAGCTTGAACATTCTAGGACCTTATTCTATCTTATTTTCCTATTTTAGTCTAATTTTATGTTATTTCCCTTTTCAGGCACTTATCCCCAAAATAAGTCAATTCAGCTGAATTAGAGCATAAAAGATGCAATCTCAAGCTTAGTGGAAGAAAGGAGCAATGGAAACAAAGTGGTAGAAAGCAGCAATCTTCGATCGATCAGACCAAGCTCAGATCAATCTCACAGTGATCATTCTAACCATGCCAAGATGGATCAAGCCTCTTGTTCTTATCCTCAGGAAATTTCCATCTTCGATCGATCCAACATTACCTTGATTGATCGGACTTTTTTGATCTTATCCCCACCTACCACTTTTGTCATTTTTCCTGAAAATATCTCAAATTTGTTATTATTCTAAAAAGGCACCGCTATAGTTCGATCGATCTGGACACCCTTATGATCGATCGAACCTCTTCAAGTACGAGAAAAACAGAGTTCCAGCCAATTAAAAGGTGTGCTCGTAGTGCAATCATTTGGAGGTCTTAGTGCACGAGGTCTGACCATTGGGTATGACACTTGAGCTACCTATATAAGGATTTTGGGCCATTTTATACATATACAATCTTAGAGAGAAAGGAACCAAATAAAGAAGAGTGGTTGGGGGAGTTTAGAGATTAGAGAGACACACACCATTTGGGAGTTCTTTCACTCATCTAGGGTTTCCATCAAGGAGAAGAATATCATTTCTACCATGGAGATAGCCCTTGAGGGTTGGATGACTACATCAATGAGTGGCTAAACTATTCTCTTGGGATTAGAGATAGCCCTAAGCATGCCTCCTAGACTTTGATGTTTTGTAATTTGAGGGGATTTATGTTGTAATTCTTGTCTTGACGTTTGATTTATATGTGAATCTTGTTTCTACAATGATTTGTGTAGTTTAATATTTCCAATTGATCATTTTATTCTATTCATATGTCTATGTATGCTAAAATAGATGTTCATATGTTTATCTCTAGGTTTTGTGATATTGATGCATGTTTATGTGTGTTGATACTATGAATCTAGTGATTGTCAAGGCATGGTGCTTAAATGGAATACTATTATGGTTTGTTTGATGGTTCATACTTATTTCTTGATGGATTGTGCCTCTTCCTTAGTTTAATTAGTTTAATTTTCATGCCCCTACCCTAGATGTAGTGTAGTTGCCTTACTTTCTTAGATGGGAGGACAATCCATGCTTGTTGTTTGATGTTCCATACTTATGAATGCAAGTAGTATATTTCTCTAATTTGATGATGTGTGTTGATTGTGGACTTAAAGAAAGGAATAATGGCTTAACTTGATATGTTGTGCTATTCACTAGTTTGGCTAGACAATGTATACTTATTTAGTCATCAATGCTTGGTGATTCAATTAATGACACACACACACACACACACACTAGTATTGCAACATATAATCCCCCTCATCCATTACACATTGAGTGTCTAGGAAGGTGATGTTTAGTAGTGACCTCTAAGTCCCAAGATCCCTCTCTTATATTCTCTACATTCCATTCTATTTCAATTGTTTCACTTTGCATCCATTTAGTTGACATTGTAGTTTAATTAACCAATCAAAATATCTTTGATCACTCGACCTACTAATCCAACATTTATTTCCAAGCTAAATACACCCCATTTCCCTTGGGACAATCCCTACTCACCCTAGCTATAGTTATAGTTAGAAGTTGTAGTTGCAATCTCTAAATTTAAACTTGGCCACACTATACCCTATTTTGTGCTTTGCGTTTGGCACGCACCACCGACCTTTACAAACATCCCTGGCCTCAGAGGCATTCTTAAAATCCATAAGAGCATTGCCGAGTTTTTTCTTGGCATCAGACAAGTCTTTTTCCATCTTTTAAATGGAAAAGGACTGAGCCTCAGCAATATCACATAACGCCATGGTATGGTAGAGGTTCTGCATAGCAAATAAGGCAGTAATAAGAAGACATAAAGGCCTATAAAATAATGATGAGGACTTGAGAAACGAAGCAAAACCTCTATTGCCTTCACATGAGTAGAAGGAAGAAGCTTCTCCCGACTCATCTGCCCTATGAGTTCCTCATCCTTGGGAAGCCAAACTCCCCGGGCAACAGTCAGAGCCTCAGAAGGATCCTCCACCACAGAATTGCTAGAATAGAGAGTTGTCTTGTTAGACCTTGCAAAAGTTAGCCTCCAAGGTTCTCCCTTATCAGCCGAGACATAGGCTCTGACCTCTTCTTCAGCACCAATCTCTTCAACATTCTTACTCTGGCCCTTGCCCAAGTCACTTCTTTGCCTTTTTCTTTAGAGGGGCATCCTCACCCTCTTGCTCTTATTCTGTGGAGCGTATTACCTTCAGTGGCTCAACCTTTGCAACATTCTTCTTTAATGCTTCAGCCCTTGCCTTCTCCTCTTCAGTTAAAGGAAAGTCATTAAAAGCAGGAAGTGCCAAATCCATTGGATTGAACGATACAACGTCAGAAATAAGCTCTTTAAGGTTGGATGGAGAAAGAAGAACCTCGGCAGATGGGGGGTTCTTCCAAACTTTCTTCCTTAGAAACGCAAGCCCGTCCTTAGCTACTGATAAAGGGAATAAAGCTAAAAAAAACACCGAGAAACTCATAAACATGATAAAATAATAAGACATGACATGGAAAGCACCCGGAACACTCCGAATGAAGAGAGGGTAATTCTTTTATACCTAAAACTCCAAATTTATGAAGAATGGGAAATTATTTAGATGCGGTCACGGACTATAGCCTATGAACAATGATCATTCGCTCTTTCCACCTATTTTTAGAAGTAAGGAGATCTATGCATAGCCTCTGTTGAATAGGTGAGGATAGGTAATAACGACCATACTCGGTTTGGTGCTTACAGACGGTATAACTGAACAACAAATTAGCAAGGTTTATATCAAGACCCTCTAGCCTTCAACAGACAAGGAGGGAGGAAACCATTCTAAAGAAGTTAGGGTTTATTTGGAGAGGTGCAATCCCCAATTTGTTTAAAGCTAAAGGATAGAAAGGGTGAAGGGGAAAACGAAGGGCGTTGAGATGCCCAACGAAGATAAGTAGTTCATTTTCAGCGACGCCCTCTCATATGCTAAAATCGGCGTTAAAGGGATACTCTTCTATCTCAACTCCCTCTAGGATCTTAAATTCCGTCCTTACAGAATCAATAGAGAACTTGAGACGGCGAAGAGATAGAATCGCATCCTTCTCAACTTGGGAAAATAACTTCTTTGATCCGGAAGTGGATTCTTCCACCTGATACATAGAATCATCTACTCTCATGGCTGGGTTACTCAAAGGTTCAAAGGGGTTAGCTATTTTGGGGGCGGAGATCTAATAAGGATAGGAGATGCTGAATGTGACACCCCTCGGATCTGAGACACGGGTTGATCAAGCCAAGGCCCAAACCCGAGGGAATATCAAATAATTAAAGTATTTTAAATCGAACAGAATAGAAATTTAAGAATTTAAATAAAGAAAACCAAAAGAAATATAAATAAAATCCTCCAACGATAAATAATATTAATTCAATCCTCCAAAACCTTCAAGGTTACAACTTGAAAATCCAAATAATGGACCCCTAAAGAAAATCTCAACTGAACAGGAACTGAAAACATCAAACTAGAATCATCGAGAGAAGTCCTACATAAGTAGATGAATGAGAGACTGTCCTCGATAAGCACGATCAAGCTCTAAGGCTGGAACCATCCTGTTCCTGAAAAGAATAATAGAAGAGTGGGTCAGGCCCACGAGCAAGTTCTAATCTAACTGCAATCCATACAGTAACCCGATATGCAGATACACCGTAGATACCTCACAGTATCTATCTAGTCCATACATATTTATATATCCACACTAAAGGACATTCACTGGACTACAGCAGGGGTCTCAACCTGAATAGAAGGCAACATGCGAAAACGCACCCAAAGGTGGGCATGAGTGCCTAGACCTAACAGGGTACACCACAACCTATTGTAGCCAGCTACACATCCACTGCATATACGCACCCTAACCAACGAGTCTGAGACTCAAGCTCATCTCGTGGTACCATAACCATATATCTAAAGTCCGTCCAAAACCAGGGTATGTCATTCAGAAGTTCATTGAGCTGACATACAATATACAAACTAGTTTGTCACTCAACTTATGCAGTTGATATGACTTAACTATCATCCATTAATCTAGGAAGTCATTCAACTTAATCGCAGTTAATCTGACTTAGTTCCATTTAGGATTCAATATATTTTCAATCTATTCCTTTAATCCATTAGGGTTGGTTTAGGTGTTTTGAGCTAAACTGTCCCCTAGTATGCCACCGTCCCATACCGGTGCATATAATCCTCCATATCCAAGTAATTTGCAACTTATACACAATAGTTTAATAATTTACAGTCCAAAACCATAATCCAAATCATTACAGAAAAGTATTTAATATTTCAGCAATTTAAATCCAAGCATTTAACCATATAGCTACAGGAAACGATTTAACAATTCCACAACTAATTTCCAGAGCATGCATAGATCAAATCTAATATAAAAACCTTATCATGCATTTTAAACAAGTTTTATTAACATACTGGATCCCATTAAATTGTTAAAATTTAATTAAGCAATTAATCCGTTTTCCATCCGTTAACAGCGTAGAAAATTTATTAATTTTATACTGTTTGTCCCATTGATTTAAAAATCAACTTTAATCAATTCAAGGTTCTAATCACACCTAAAATTAACTATTTAATTCCTCTGTGAAGTCCCATTAAATTTCTGAAATTTAATCAAGCCATTCAGTTCATTTCTTCTGTTAATAGCATGTACAGTTGTATATTTTTACACTACTTCATCCTTAACCATAGAGACCTAAACCATGCAACAAAAGGTTTAATATTACTTAGATTTAACCCTTTAAACCCTCTGTGAAGTCCCCACAACCCATTGGAACCATTCAAAAGCCCAAACAATGCTCACAGTATCAAACAGTTCGTAGAAAAAGAAATTCAACAAACATTATTGAAGAGAGCCTGTTCTAAATTTAAAGAGCAGGCTCTTTTTGAGCCTGGAGCTGGCTCTAAGGACTTTAGAGCTGGCTCAATTAGTGTGGGAGCCGGCTCCCACTTCCATGGAGCCGGTTCTCACTTCATTTGAGAGCTTCAGTCCGTTTCTTCTCCGATTCCAACCTTTTGCTTCATCTCCGGCCTATTTCTTCCATTCCGTTGGTTTCTAAAACTAATCTTAGGTGTCATATTAATACCCAGTAGCATTCCAATGGCTTGATAACAACAATTAAAATCAATTACAGAGATTAAATTTGCTACCGAACTAACACGCGTTAGGAACAAAACTAAAACTATAGTTCTATTCCAACCCCTCTGTTCCTCTTCACAAACTGATCTTAGGAGTCTTATATCATCCCATTAACATCCCCATGGTTCGTTATAGAAGATAAAAGCAAGAATAGTAACTAAAATCACAACAGATTTTAACATGCTTTAATGAACAGAATTGGGAGCAACCATACATGAACTTTAAACTGATTTGAATTTAAGGCAAACAGATCATCAACAAAGCATATATTAAAAACGTAAGTTTCAATTACTAATTAGTTAAACCCTAGAGACTATCTAAGTGCACAGAACACGAGCCAAAGGGAAAGAGAAAGATAAGACCTTGCCTATGATTTTAGTTATGAAATCCCGGCGTCGTGTCCACTGTTCCGGGAACACCGAACTACTGTCAAGCCTCCTAGTACTCCGAGATAATTCACCACAATCCTTCCTTGGTCCTCTCTGATTTCCTCCTTGCCAATCCTTACAATGCTCTGTTCCTCTACCCTCTGTTTTTACAGAACAACTCTACGTGTATGTGCTATGTGATATAACGTAAACCCTAGGCTTAAAGCATAATGGTGTATTTATAGGCTTAATACTAAAACCCTAATCCTTGTCATAAAAGAGATAGAGCCCTAAACTTAATCCTAGACGGCCCATAACAAAACCTATGATTAAATTCTATGTCATCTACACCAGACGACGTCCCAAAATCTGTAAATAAAAAAAACTTAATATATTTAAAAATCACGTAGTTTAATTCACATAAGAATTCTAATAAGTCAATGAATGCAAACAAACAATTTCAATTAAATCAATATAATGCAATTAATTCAATTAATGCAAATAATTTCAAATAAATCAACTAAGGCAATTAAAACAAAATAAAAACATAAATAAACAATTAACAAACAAAAATGCACCTAAATAATTAATTAAAAAATACCAGGACAATCCTTTTAAAATTAGGGGTATTACATTCTTCCCCCCTAACAAAAGGAATTCCGTCCTTGGAATTCGCTCTTACCTTCTTCCAATATTTCAGGAAACTGTAAGCGAATGACATCCTCCCATTCCCAAGTAAACTCAGCATCATTATGATGACTCCACTGAACACGTACCAAAGGAATAACCTTGTTTCGAAGGATTTGATCCCGACGGTCGACAATACGACACGGTAGCTCCAAATATGTTGCATCCGGCTGCAACTCAATCTCCCCAGCATCAATATCCTGGTACTGATCCTCATTTCGTAGAAATTTTCGCAACATAAAAACATGAAACACGTTGTGGACGCGATCCAAATTATCCGGAAGTGCCAACCTATAAGCAACAGCTCCAACGCAATCCGTGATCATAAATGGACCAACAAACCGCAGTGCCAACTTCCCTTTCTTCCCAAAGCGCATAACACCTTTCATAGGTGACACTTTGAGTAGAACCTGATCTCCAACCTTAAACTCCAAAGCACAAGTATGCTGATCAGCATAACTCTTCTGTCGACTCTAGGCAGTACGCATGCGATCCCGAATAAAAGCAATCTTTTCTGAAGTATCTTTAATAAACTCAGGACCCATAAATCTGTTCTCACCAACCTCCATCCAACAAACAGGTGAGCGATACGGTTGCCCGTATAATGCCTCAAATGGTGCCATCCCAATAGTCTTTTGGAAACTATTATTATAAGTAAACTCCACAAGTGGCAAATAATCCTCCCAGTGTCCTTTGAAGTCAAGAACACACAACTGTGGCATGTCTTCCATGATCTGATTAACCCTCTCAGTCTGTCCATCAGTCTGAGGATGATAGGCAGTGCTAAGGTGCAATTATGTACCCAAAGACTACTGAAAACTCCTCCAAAAGCCAGACACAAAGCTCGAATCCCTGTCTGATATAATAGACAATAGAATACCATGTAGCTTCACAATTTCTCAAATGTAAAGCCTCGCCAACTGCTCTGAGGTGTAGTCAGTGCAAATAGGTAAGAAATGCGCTGATTTGGTCAACCTATCCACAATGACCCAAATGGAGTTATCACCCTTGAAAGAATTCAGTAATCCCTCCACAAAATCCATAGATATGCTCTCCCATTTCCACTCCAGAATCGGTAGTGGCTGTAGAGCTCCTGGCGGCCTTTGCTGATTAATTTTAACCATCTGACAAGTACTACATTGAGAAACAAAAAGGGCAATGTCCCTCTTCATACCAGCCCACCAAAACTACCTTTTCATATCCTGATACATCTTATCCCCTCCTGGATGAACCGAAAACTCAGAGTGATGAGTCTCAGTCATCACATCCTTCCTCAAATCGTCAGCAGAAGGTACTACTAAGTGTCCCTTATACCTCAAGCCTCCGTCAGTCCCAACATAGTAAAATGGAACTTCCCCAGAAGCTATCTCTGCAACTTTGTCCATGCACTACTGATTTGTGAGTTAAGCTTTCAGAACCTTGTGAATGATGGAAGGTGTAACCACCATGCAAGCCATAAAAGCATCTGATAACTCATCCACATTCCTCAAAGCATTCCACTCAGTGGTGAATAAAGTAGAAAGACTATCAACAGGTCGACGACTGAGTGCATCCGCCACCACATTCCCTTTCCTTGGATGATATTGTATAGAAAAGTGATAGTCTTTTACAAACTCGAACCATCTACGCTGTCTCATTTTCAGCTCCTGCTGAGTGAAAAAATACTGCAGACTCTTGTGATCACTAAATAATCTAAAGGCTTCACCCAACAGATAATGCCTCCAAATGCGTAAGGCAAAAACCACTGTTGCCAATTCCAAATCATGTGTTGGATAATTAAGCTCATGAGGCTTAAGCTTCCGAGATCCATAAGAAATCAATCGCTCCTCTTGTATCAGAACACATCTAAGGCCCTGTAAAGAAGCATCTGTGTAGACAAGATACTCAATCCTGCTTTGTGGAGTAGCCAGAACAGGTGCAGAAGTCAACTTCCTTTTGAGCTTCTCAAAAGCTCGCTGACAGTGTTCATCCCTCACGAACTGGTCACCCTTCTTAGTTAAGTGTGTCAGTGGTCCAACTATCTTAGAGAACCCCTAGATGAATCTACGATAATATCCCACCAAACCGAGGAAACTCCGAATCTCGGTAGGTGAAGTTAGCTGTCCCCACTCAACCACAGCTAAAACCTTGGCTGGATCTATTGCTATCCCCCTATTTGACACTACGTGACCCAGAAACTTCACTTCCCGTTGCCAAAATTCACACTTCTCGAACTTGACATACAGTTGGTGCTCACAAAACGTCTACAAGACTATCCGAAGATGTCTAGCATGATCGTCCTCCGTCCGAGAATAGATCAAGATATCATCAATAAAGACAATGACAAACTGATCCAAATAAGCCCGGAAGACCCTGTTCATTAAGTCCATGAACACTGCTGGTGCATTAGTCGTCCCAAACGGCATGACACGGAACTCATAAGATCCATATCTCGTAAGAAATGCTATCTTAGGAACATCATGCTCCCTAACCCTCAACTGATGATACCCAGAACGCAAATTAATCTTGAAGAAGTATGTGGCTCCCCTTAACTGATAAAAAAGATCATCAATTCTGGGTAAAGGATACTTATTACGAATAATAACCTTATTCAGCTCCCTGTAATCAATACATAGCCGAAGTGAACCATCCTTCTTCTTTACAAATAGAACCGGTGCCCCCCAAGGTGATGTACTCCTACGAATGAAACCCTAGCTGAGTAATTGCTGAATTTGATCCCTCAGCTCTCTCATCTCCACTGGTGCCATCCTGTATGGTGCCCTAGCAATAGGCATAGTGCCTGGAGCTAAGTCAATAAGAAAATCGATCTCGCGATTAGGTGGCAACCCTGGAATCTCCTAAAATACATCCGGAAAGTCCTGTACAATCGATATGCGATCCAATGACACAGTAACTTCCTCCACCGGTTCCTCCTCCACATGGAACAAATAGGTGCTACCACCCCCCTTATTACGTGGCATAGCTACAACATACATATCCTGACCAGGTTTGATGAACACAATAGACCTATCAAAATAATTAACTTGGGCATAGCAGTGAGATAACCAATCCATACCAAGTATCGCATCATAAGTGTGCATGTCCAGGACCAATAGACTGGCTAGAAATCAGAGTCTGCCAATATCTAGTGTCACAGGCCCATCACTCTCATGTAAAATGGCTGTGTCACCCAATGGTGTCGAAATACCCTGAGGTCTAGTGCATACCCTCGTCCTTATCCTAGATAAAAGTCCTAGCTACAAATGAGTGTGTAACACCCATATCAAATAAAATACGTCCATGCAAACCATGAATAGGAAACTTACCCCAACAGCCTGAGGTGCCTGAACATCCTGTGGCATGGGGTTGTACACCCTGCTATAGTGCAACTGCTGCGGTGCCTGTCCCTGAGTCTGCGGCGATGCCAGTAAAGCCAGATGTGTTTGTCCCTGAATCCGTGGAACCTGTGGAGCTGGTAGAGGCACTGATGCCCTCTATCCCTGCTGCACAAGCTGTCCTTGTCCCTATCCTGCTTTACGATACTGCCTCAAGGTATGGCTATTGATCGGTTGATAATATGACCTAAATTTAATCAACCTTCGCAATAGCACGAATCATTGTAAAATAGGGCTATTGGTCGGGTAAGTCGAACCACTGGGACTGCGCTAATCTACGGCAACCTAAGTATCTAGAATCATTTTAGAGTGATATGGAGTGTTCATAGAGGATTTGTTGGTTGTCACTTAAGTTATGAAATTAAGATGCATGAACTAAAAACTTGCAAGAATTTAAATGAGATGAAATTCGATTAAAGACAACTAGGGGAGTGAATCCGTCTCCATCCCTATACACATGCTAGATTAGAGCTAAATTGGGGAAAAATAATATATAATGGCCAAGAATTATATAGCAACTCATGGTTGCCATATAATTAACAAGAAGTACATTGAATCACAAACAAGAATAATCCATCAAAGGTGAATATGTTTAGACTACCTAAACTAGAGTGTAGCTTAAACACATATACTTAAATGAAAGACTATCAAGCCCTTGACACAATGATGAAGCACATGAAGGTAGGGATTAAGCATACACCATCAAAGGGCTTCCCTAAGCAATGATCTATCAAAGTCACCTATCAACATGTCATTAAACCATTCCATAACCTAGTTTCCATTCTCACCATGAAAACTCAAGCAACATGATTAATGTAAGAGGTCATCTAAAACAAGATAAACAACTCAAATAAATCATTCATAGCAATATTAACATTCATTACAACAAATGAAGTGCTCTTGGTTATGAAAAGACCATAGCATATACATTGTAATCCCTAAAATAAAGCTAAACTAGATCATGCTTACAAGGGAGGGACTTCATCACCTCCCTAGAGGGTGAGTTAGTTACCCATAGAAGCTTTAGATGAAGGAAAAACCATGCCTTTTCCCTCCATTTTCGAGCTCCCTTCTTGTGGCTTCAAGAAAACCTTCTCTTGCTCTCCTCCCTCTCTCTAGAAATTCTGCCCTTCCAAGATCTTTGATAATGAAATGCTCCTTTAGCTTTTGTAAGCAAGAAAACCAACCAAAACCCCTCAAAACAAGGCCCTCCACACATCTTCTACCAACTCCAAAAAGAGGAAATAAGAGATGAGGGTGACAAGGCACAAGTGGGCTGAAAATGAGGACTTCCGGAGGGCATTCTGCCCAATTTTCGAGCGCTCGAAGGTGGCTCTTCGAGCGCTCGAAGCTACTTTCCAGCTTGAGCCACTTTGGCAAAATGACCATAACTTCCCGCTCCGAACTCTAAATGACGAACCGTTTGAAGATTTAGAAAGCTAATTCAAAGCTCTACATAAACCATGTTATAATGAAAGTCCAGTTCTGAAGGTTGGAGGGTCAAAAATGAGGAGCAAGGTCGAAATCCATTGCTGCCAGGCTGTTCTGCGCACCTTTGGTGAAAATAGCATAACTCTTTGCTCTGAACTCCAAATGAAGCAAACTTTATGTCTTTGGAAAGCTGATTCATAGCTCTTCATGTTATATGTTTTGATGAAAGTCCAGTTCTCGAGTTTGCTAGGTCAAAAATGGCGATCAAACTCACTTCCCACTGCTGCCAGAACTTCCTTAATGAGCACCATGACATTTAAGGCTTCAACAAAAACTCATTCTTGCTCCTTTTTGGCCAATGAACCTGAAAATAAATATGAACATGCAAATGAAGGCAATCTAAATAAAATAAACAACTAATGGACTTAACTAATGCAAATAAGGGCGCTTGAATATGTAATATTCGGCGCTTATCACACCCCCAAACTTACATTTTGCTAGTCCCTTAGCAAAACTAGAATGAAAAAAAAAAAACTTAATGAAATGACAACCAATGAAATGCTTCCCATAGACATCAACCATGGTGAAAAGGAAACATGCATAGCTCAATTACAACTTGAAACAGACAAAAGGTCAGAGATGCTATCATTAGGTAGACTACCTTGCATATACGAAGCGTTGATACAAAAAATTTGCTAAACACATTTTCAAATACATGCATCAACATCGTGGTCAATATAAATAATTCAATTGTCATCTCTTGAATGGAAATCAACTCTAACTTCAGTGAAAGTGAACCGGATTTCCTAACATGTGGCTTTAACCTTTTCTTTTCCAATTCCAAGACACAAGTCTTCAAATCATTGAATTCCCTTACTTTTGAAGTTCCTAAGGCACGAATTTATTCACAAAACAACTTTTGTTGCTTGTTGACAATTTATTAAAACAAAAAAAACGATACATAATATGGTTGTGCAATGTTGAAGTCCCTTAAGCTTTCTAACCAACCCATGTAGCAAGCGTTAGGCCAGCAACTCCCAAACCGGACGGCTTTAGGGTGCTAAGTGAAAAGACACTCCTAGGGCTTAATAACTCGAATTGGCAAGGCTACGAACTCCAACGAACCACAGTTATTTATTCTTATTTTTGTGAATGACCGTGCAATGCCTAAGTCCCTTAAGCTTTCTAACCAACCCATGTAGCAAGCGTTAGGCCAGCAACTCCCAAACCGGACGGTTTTAGGGTGCTAAGTGAGAGAACACTCCTAGGGCTTAATAACTCGAGTCAGCAAGGCTACGAACTTAAGCTAGTCATTATCTTTCTATTTTCCTTTTTCTTTCTTTCTTTTTTTTTTTTTTTTTTTCTTTTTTTTTTTTTTTTTTTTTAACATGCCAAAGGTATCCATCCATTAGGTTCATCAATTCAGATTAACTAGGTCAAGAACAAGGTCAATCCAGTTACATGCCTCACAGTCAAGTTTCCGATGTGCATCTGTGCATTGTGAAGCATACAAGAGTATAAGATCCAACGAGAATCTAATTGAAGCATTTATACAGATTGAATTGCATCCGCATGATCATTTCAAATTCAAAATTTTTTCTTTATTTTCCAGACTTAACAATTGCTTTTATACACAAGGTATTAAACATGAGCATCATCTCCGACAAGTTTCAAATTGTCATATCATTGTTTTACAAAAGTTGACTTTATTGCTTTACATGGATCAAAATACATTATGCAGGCAAAAATGAAATACCAAAAATGCAATTGCACCCCCAAACTTGAATGACACATTGTCCTCAATGTGTGAAGACAAGTGACGTCAACAAAAAGTGAAAAACAAAAACAGGAACAACAATACCATGAGAATGAGGAGAGAGCATGACGGGGTGACAAAAAGCTCCCATGCGACGTCTCACAAAAACAAGCCCCCAAACTTGAATTGTGCAAGCTGCAAGAAACAGTTAGAAAGATAGATGGGAATAAACATGACAAAAATAATGAAACAGTAAAAGAAAATATGTATTAAAAGCAGGTGGACAAAAGAACAAAAAGAACTAAAAAGGGGGCATGCCAAACCAGATCTAGAAAGACAAAAACAACTTGCCAAGTTCAAAATAAAAACGAACATACACAATTGAAAAAAAAAAAAAAAAAATAAAATAAAATAAAATAAAATAAAATAAAAATAACCTACGAGCTAGGGGGAAGACGGGCAAGGATAGCATTGAGGAGAGAGTTGGTTTCACGCCTTTCTTCTTGAGCTATGCGACGCTCTTCAGTAGCAATACGGCGGTCTTCTTCTGCACGGTGGTAGTCCTCACGCATGGTCCGATTGTAGTCAGCAAGGGTGGCCTCAAAATGGTCCAGGCGGGTGTGGATGCCGGCAATGCTGGCTTGTAGAAAAGCATAGTCAGGTGGAGGGTCAACAGGGGGCACCTCCATGCCAGCAGCCTCAGCCATGGGATCATCCCCGGAAAGAGGAGGAGATGGAGAGCGGGGGACTGGAAGGGCAGCAAGCTGAAGTGGCCTAGAATGGCTAAGAACATTGGTCCACCGGCGGAGAGAAAAAGTCTGAATCTTTTTGCCTTTAGGTTCATGAGGGGGAACAATGAAACCTTTACGCTTCAAGAGCCGGATGATGAAGAAAGGCAATGGCAATGGCCGATTTTGAACGCGCTGATGCCGCGCATTGATACATTCGTCCCAAAACCGCATAAATGTGTCCCAAATGAGCTCCGGGATAGAGAACCATTGGCCTTGGTCCATGGCATACAAAGCTTGCAACATTAAGCCTCGACGCTCGGTGCTGTGCACCAAGGGGCAAACATTGTGCTTGAGAACCGAGTCAAGGAACCACACGCACTCCGGAAGAGTGGATTTGAGTGTAAAGCTCCGGGGTCGATGAGGGTCATCAATATTGCAAATGGCAGCCACCACTTGCTCGACAGTTAAATCATCGACTTGCTCATACAATGGCCGGCCTGTGGGGTCTAAGAGGTCATCGGGACATTCCAGAGGACAACCGGAAATGTCAACAATGTCGGCCAAAGTGAACGAAAAAGGAACACCATCAATAGATGTGGCGAGAGAGATGATGGGCGACTCTTCAGGACAAGTGAGATTCTGGTAGAAGAGTTGCACCACTCGAGGATAGGTGGTCCTAGCGAAGGGCCGGCAAATGTGTTGAATGCGCCAGTTGGCTAGGTCGGACACTGCCCAAGAGGTGGTGGGAAGAGCGGCAAAGACATCCGTGAGCGGAAAGAGAAGCTCATAATTGAGCTTTCTGTCGAGCCAAGGGGGCTGGGGCTGCTCACGAGCAGCAATTGGGGCATCCACAGATGGTCTAGAATGACGAGAAGGGCCGGCACGAGACATTTGGAGAGGCGGACGTGGATGGGGAATTTCAGCGAACACCTGGCGTGCACTACAAGAAGAAGAAGGTGTAAGAGATGGCAATGGATGAAAAACCCAAAAAAATTTTAACAACCTATGCTCTCTATCCTAGAGCAACATCAACAAACCCAACACTCCTCCAAAATTATCATCCCCACACTCCTCAAAATGACACAATAGAAATGAACTGAAAAAGAAAAAGAAGAGGATACTTACAGTGAGAGGAAGCTTGGGAGCAAGATGATGGATGGATTGAGGGAGGAGGGTGGTGAAGAGGGGTATTTAAAGGGGTGGAAGACATGAATGGGGGTGCTGGAATGGGGGAAGTGGAGAGGTGGTGGGGAGTTATGGAGGAAGTTCATGGAGGGAGTGGGAGAGGTGGTGGGGTAGTGGAGAGGTTAGGCAGTTGGGAAAGGGAAAGGGTGGGTTTTAAAAAAAACTGAAGCTGCTCGAGCGCTCGAAGGTGGTGTCGAGCGCTCGAGCTTCTGGCAATGTGGTCGAGAGAGGGCGCTTCGAGCGCTCGAAGGATGCGCTTCGAGCGCTCGAAATTCGGGCAGTGAGGGGTGCAGGTTGCCTCGAGCGCTCGAGGGTGGCGTCGAGCGCTCGAGATTTGGGCAGTGGGGTGGCGTGGCTGCGAGGGGAAGCTTCGAGCGCTCGAAGGAGGCTCCTCGAGCGCTCGAAATCTGGGCAGTGTGCTCCTTGAAAGCTTCGAGCGCTCGAAGGCCCTTTTTCGAGTGCTCGAACTTCTGGCAGTAGGCTCCTTAAGGCTTGAACTTCAGGGCATTGATGTTCCTAGGTCCCCTAAAAGCTTGGAATGAACTTTTTGCTACATGGTAGTGACAACAAAGTCCCCGGGTGAGTCAATGTAGGGATTAAAACACTCGGATGGACTTGGAAAACCTTGAACATTTGGTGTATTGAAAGAAGGAGGTTATGCGCAAGAGTACCATGTTGAAGGACCGATGAATTTGCCGGATAGAGCTGAAAATCTCCGAGAATGAAAGCAAAGGCTTAAAATGACTAAGACAACCACTTGGAATTGCAGGAGCACAATTCAAGTTAGTCCCCAAAGAAAAATTAAATTTTTGGCTTTCTCAACCGTTTTCCAGAAAATTGCAAGGCACGAGCAATTTGAGAAGAAGAAAAGCTGGGCAATAGAAAGAATTGCTTCTCTTACTTTGCTAAATTTAAAGTCGATAGCTAGACGAAGCTAGAGCAGGCATTAATCCTTGTAAATTGGGTCCGTCAAGAGGACTTTCTCAATTTTTCGAGTTGGGACTATGCCGTCAATGCAAGGCTTAAGCCGGTGGCCATTGACCTTGAATAGGGATCCATCAGTCGGATTCTGAATTTCGATTGCACCATGAGGGAAAACAGTATTGATGAGGTAAGGACCATCCCATCTTGACCGGAGTTTACCGGGAAAGAGTTTCAAGCGGGAATTGAAAAGCCAGACCTTTTGTCCCGGGGCGAAAGACTTGTTGACAATGTGTTTGTCATGGAAGGCTTTAGTCTTCGCCTTGTAGATTTTTGCACTTTCATATGCAGTATTTCGGATTTCCTCAAGTTCATTTAGGTGTAATGCACGAGTAGAGCCGGCCTGTTTGAGATCAAAATTGAGCCTTTTTATGGCCCAAAAAGCACGGTGCTCTAATTCTACCGGGAGATGACATGCTTTGCCAAAGACAAGTCGGTATGGCGACATGCCAATGGGTGTCTTGTAAGCTGTCCGGTAAGCCCAAAGTGCATCATTTAGTCTTAGCGACCAATCTTTGCGGTCCGGCCGAACCGTTTTTTCCAGAATGTGCTTAATCTCCCGGTTAGAGACCTCTACTTGACCACTCGTTTGAGGATGGTAAGGTGTGGCAACCTTATGAATGACGGAATATTTAGAAAGGACTGATTTAAGATAACGATTTCTGAAATGTGATCCGCCATCACTGATGATTGCTCGGGGCGTACCAAAACGACTAAAGATGTGAGATTGAATGAACGCGATCACGACTTTATGATCATTTGTTCTGGTAGCCACGGCTTCTACCCATTTGGAAACATAATCCACCGCTACAAGGATGTACTCATAGCCAAAAGAAGGTGGAAATGGTCCCATGAAGTCAATTCCCCATACATCAAAGATTTCAATTATTAAGATGGGAGTGAGGGGCATCATGTCTCTTCGGGACATGGATCCGAGCCTTTGGCATCTTTCACATAATTTACAGAAATTATATGCATCTCGAAACAAGGAGGGCCAGAAGAATCCGCTTTGAAGAACTTTGTGAGCGGTCTTTTTGGCACTGAAATGGCCTCCACAAGCAAGAGTATGGCAGAAATTGAGGATGCTTGTGGTCTCAGTTTCAGGAATGCATCGCCGGATAATTTGGTCTGGGCAATATTTGAATAGTTCCGGATCTTCCCAAAAGAAATGCTTGACTTGGGAGAAGAACCGGTCCTTCTCTTGTTTGGACCAATGAGTTGGGATTTTACCGACCGCGAGGAAGTTGACAATATCTGCAAACCATGGAAGATTTGTATGAGAAGTCTGGAAGAGTTGCTCATCCGGAAAGGAATCACGGACGGCAGCGAAATCTGAAGATTTTTCAATGAGTAAGCGAGAGAGATGATCAGCGACAACATTGTCTGCCCCTTTTTTGTCTCGGATTTCAATGTCGAACTCTTGAAGCAAGAGTATCCATCGAATCAAACGGGGTTTGGTCTCTTTCTTTGCTAACAGGTGCCGAAGAGCGGCATGATCCGAGAAAACTACAACCTTGGAACCTAGAAGATAGGAGCGGAATTTTTCCAAGGCATAGACTACGGCTAGCAGCTCTTTTTCAGTAGTGGTGTAATTTAATTGAGCATCAGAAAGAGTTCGACTAGCATAATAAATGACGTATGGGAGCTTGTCCACACGTTGGCCCAAAACTGCACCTAATGCATAATCGGATGCATCACACATGATCTCAAAAGGAAGAGACCAATTAGGTGGTTTCATTATTGGGGCAGATGAGAGGAGAGTGCGAAGTTTAATGAAAGCTTCCATGCATGCCTCATCAAATTTGAATGGAACATCCTTGGCTAAGAGATTACACAAGGGTCGCGAGATTTTGCTAAAATCTTTGATGAAGCGACGATAGAATCCGGCATGGCCAAGAAAAGAACGGATTTGACGGACGGAATTCGGAGGAGGAAGATTAGAGATTAATTCAACTTTTGCCTTGTCCACCTCGATTCCTTGTTGAGAGATGACATGTCCCAACACAATGCCTTCTTGGACCATGAAGTGGCTTTTCTCCCAGCTTAAGATTAGATTTGTCTCTTTGCATCTTTGGAGCACAAGAGATAAATTTTTGAGACAAGAATCAAAGGAGGAGCCAAAGACGGAAAAATCGTCCATGAAAACTTCCAAGAATTTTTCAACCATATCGGAAAATATGGACATCATACACCCTTGAAACGTTGCCGGAGCGTTGCATAGCCCAAAAGGCATGCGTCGGTATGCAAAGGTTCCAAAGGGACACGTGAATGTTGTTTTTTCTTGATCTTGAGGGGCGATTGCCACTTGGTTATAGCCGGAATAACCGTCAAGAAAACAATAGTAGCTTTGGCCGGCTAGCCTTTCTAGGATTTGATCAATAAATGGGAGTGGGAAATGATCTTTCCTAGTTGACGAATTGAGCTTCCGGTAGTCAATGCACACACGCCACCCGGTGGTGGTTCGTTGCGGCACGAGCTCACCCGCTGAATTTTCAACAACGGTGAGACCGGATTTCTTGGGGACAACTTGTGTGGGGCTTACCCACTTGCTATCAGAGATGGGGTAGATGATTCCCGCATCTAGCAATTTTATCACTTCCTTCATTACCACTTCCTTCATGTTAGGATTTAACCGGCGCTGAGCCTCTCTAGTAGGCTTTGCGTCATCCTCCATATGAATGCGGTGCATACAAATAGAGGGGTCAATTCCTTTCAAGTCAGCCACTGCCCAACCAATAGCTTATTTGTGCTCTTGTAGCACTGCTAAAAGGTTGGTTTCTTGGTCCTTTAGAAGGTCCGATGCAATGATGACCGGGAGAGTTTGATTCGAACCAAGGAATACATACTTGAGATGGGCCGGGAGCGGCTTAAGCTCAAGTTGCGGTGGAGACTCCAAAGAAGGGACCGGAGGAGAAGAAGAGAGTTGAGGAAGTGGTTCTTTTGGAACTTTCCATGGAGGAGTGTCCATGATAGCATTAATGTCGAGCAATGAATTAACTTCTTGGATTGATTTGTCAATATCAAAGTTTGAGAAGTCGAAATGAGACATGCAAGTTTCAAGGGGGTCCTTCCTTAGAACGAAGGGAAGAGATTCCTCAACCACGTCATCAATGACATCAACAAGGAAACAATCATCCTCATTGGAAGGATGTTGAGTTGCATGAAAGATGTGGAGTTTGACTTGCATGTTTCCAAAAGCAATGTCCATCACCCCGGTCCGACAATTAATTGATGCATTAGCCGTAGCTAAGAATGGCCTACCGAGGATCACGGGGATATGCTTCTTTGGGTCATGGACCGGTTCCGTGTCAAGAACCACAAAGTCTACCGGGAAGTAGAATTTGTCCACTTTGATGATAACATCCTCAAGAATGCCTCGTGGATGCTTGACCGATCTATCGGCAAGTTGCAAAACCACGGAAGTCGGCTTTAGATCTCCCAAACCAAGCTGCAAGTAAACTGAATATGGAATTAAATTCACACTAGCTCCTAAGTCAAGGAGGGCCCTCTCGATTTTGTTGTCACCAATGACACAAGAGATTGTGGGGGCGCCAGGATCCTTATACTTTGGAGGAGCACTATGTTGAATGATTGCACTCACATTTTCAGTTAACATTACTTTCTTTGGCAAATGATTTTTAGAAGTGCGCTTTTGAGTGCACAAGTCTTTGAGAAATTTTGCATAGGGAGGGATTTGCTTGATAGCATCCAAGAGGGGCAAGTTGATCTTCACTTGCTTGAAAACTTCCCACATGTCTTGAATTTTACAATTCTTGTTCCCAATATGTGTCGACTCTTGAAGACGTTGAGGAAACGGAGCTTTTGGCTCATAAGTAGTTTCCACATTTGGGTTTACATGTGCGGGATTTCCAGAAATGGTATTTGGACGAGAAGAGCTTGGATTTGGATTTTTCAAGGGAGGTTCTTTTTCATTTTTGTCTCCATCAACCTTGTTGTCAACCACTCTACCACTCCTAAGGGTGGTGATTGCTTGAACATGCTCATGACTCGGCCCACTCGATGGAGGGGTTTCATCAATCGCATGCATTCCTCTAGGATTTTCAAAGGGTTGAGCGGGAAGCTTACCCTTGTCCTTTTGAAGCAATTGGTTCACAGAGTTAGCTATTTGGCCCACTTGATTTTCGAGCTTAGCTATGGACTGAGTATGAGAGTGAACCATTTGAAGGGTAGGCTGCAGAGATGTCAAGAGTTGCTTGTTAGAATCCATAATTTGCTTGTTTAAGGATTCCATCATTTGCTTGTTTGCAGCCACAATTTCATCAGTTGGGTACACCGGAGGTTGATTAGAGACATTTGGATTATACGGAGGACGGTAGCTTGAAGAGGCTGGAAATTGCCTATTTTGAAATTGAGAGGAGGGAGGATTTTGATGCCCTTGGCTTTGAAATTGAGAATTTTGTGGGGCTTGTTGCCTCCACGAAAAATTTGGATGATCTCTCCAACCTGGATTATAAGTATTGGAATATGGATTATTCCCAGGCCTTGAGAACATGACATTTGCTTGCTCTTGATTTAGATTGGGAAATTGCTCCGGTGTGGGGCAATCTTCTGAGAGATGGAATGGACTAGTACATGATGCACATACCGTACTTGCCGAATTTTGAGACAAAGAGGTAGAAAGATATGGTGCCATCAATTGATAGAATTTGTGAGCTATGGCATCCACTTGAGAGGATTCTTCCCTCATCGTCTTTGGTTGACAAGGATTGGTGTTCTTTGCAGCGATTGAGGTTGGAGCCCTACGAGAAGTATGTTGAAGTGAATTTTCACTTAAATTCTCAAGTAGAGTCCAAGCCTCATCCGCACTCTTGGACATGAACATCCCTCCACAAGAGGAGTCAACCATGAGTCTATGTGGTTCAGTTAAACCATCATATAAGGCTTGCACCAATTGCCATTTTGGAATCAAATGATGCGGACATTTCCTAAGAAGATCTTGCAACCTTTCCCAAGTCTCATGGAGTTGTTCTCCATCGATTTGAGAAAAGCTGAGAATGGAACGCCTCATTTGGTTGGTTTTGCTCACCGGATAATATTTCTTAAGAAATTCTTGTTGCAATTGAGCCCAAGAATTGATGGAATTTGCCACTAGGGAGCTCAACCAATATTTTGCGCGATCTTTTAAGGAGAATGGAAAAAGATGCAAATGGAGGGCATTTTCAGGGAAACCTCGCAACCTGATGGTTGAACAAATCTCAAGGAACTCATCAAGATGCTTATATGGATCTTCATTATCAAGGCCATGGAAAGATGGAAGCATTTGAATGGTACTAGATTTGATCTCATATTGAGCTGCATCAATGTTTGGCATCACTATGCATGAAGGTGAAGCATAGGTGGTAGGGATGAAATGGTCTCTGAGGGTCATTGGCTCTACATTTGGAATTCCAGCCCTATCACCATTAATTCCCTCATTTCCGACATTTCCTACATTTTCAGCCATTGTGTTAAATTCAGTTTCAAGTTCTCTTATGCTAGAAGATTCCCTAAGGTTCCGTCTAAGAGTTCTTTCAAGTGAATTTATGTCAACTGGCGAGTCAAGAGTTGGGAAGGAAAGCGATCTACGGCCAAACATCAACACTCACAACACAATCATCATAACAAAAATTTTTATCATCAACTTCACATACGATGTTCCCTTTCTCCTCAATTATCACAAGACATATAAAAATTGGCCTCGACAAGGACCGATGCTTTGTAAAACAGAAAAACAGAAATAGCCTCGACAAGGGCTTCACAAGCTAAAAATCTCTAGATTAAACACATGCAAAATATTAACAAGTTTGAAACTAGGAGGTCAAGAGACTTACCTGGAGTCCTCTAGACTTACAAATTTGCTAGCATTTCCTCAGTGAGCCCCGAATTCCTAGAATCTCACAAGATCACTTAAAACATAAAGATGGTCAAAACCACACAAGAAATATGCACAATTCACAATATTAACAATCAAACTAAAATTAACCCTAGAACTTTGGTTGCTAAACCGTTTGCAAGTCCCCGGCAACGGCGCCAAAATTTGATCGGTTGATAATATGACCTAAATTTAATCAACCTTCGCAATAGCACGAATCATTGTAAAATAGGGCTATTGGTCGGGTAAGTCGAACCACTGGGACTGCGCTAATCTACGGCAACCTAAGTATCTAGAATCATTTTAGAGTGATATGGAGTGTTCATAGAGGATTTGTTGGTTGTCACTTAAGTTATGAAATTAAGATGCATGAACTAAAAACTTGCAAGAATTTAAATAAGATGAAATTCGATTAAAGACAACTAGGGGAGTGAATCCGTCTCCATCCCTATACACATGCTAGATTAGAGCTAAATTGGGGAAAAACAATATATAATGGCCAAGAATTATATAGCAACTCATGGTTGCCATATAATTAACAAGAAGTACATTGAATCACAAACAAGAATAATCCATCAAAGGTGAATATGTTTAGACTACCTAAACTAGAGTGTAGCTTAAACACATATACTTAAATGAAAGACTATCAAGCCCTTGACACAATGATGAAGCACATGAAGGTAGGAATTAAGCATACACCATCAAAGGGCTTCCCTAAGCAATGATCTATCAAAGTCACCTATCAACATGTCATTAAACCATTCCATAACCTAGTTTCCATTCTCACCATGAAAACTCAAGCAACATGATTAATGTAAGAGGTCATCTAAAACAAGATAAACAACTCAAATAAATCATTCATAGCAATATTAACATTCATTACAACAAATGAAGTGCTCTTGGTTATGAAAAGACCATAGCATATACATTGTAATCCCCAAAATAAAGCTAAACTAGATCATGCTTACAAGGGAGGGACTTCATCACCTCCCTAGAGGGTGAGTTAGTTACCCATAGAAGCTTTAGATGAAGGAAAAACCATGCCTTTTCCCTCCATTTTCGAGCTCCCTTCTTGTGGCTTCAAGAAAACCTTCTCTTGCTCTCCTCCCTCTCTCTAGAAATTCTGCCCTTCCAAGATCTTTGATAATGAAATGCTCCTTTAGCTTTTGTAAGCAAGAAAACCAACCAAAACCCCTCAAAACAAGGCCCTCCACACATCTTCTACCAACTCCAAAAAGAGGAAATAAGAGATGAGGGTGACAAGGCACAAGTGGGCTGAAAATGAGGACTTCCGGAGGGCATTCTGCCCAATTTTCGAGCGCTCGAAGGTGGCTCTTCGAGCGCTCGAAGCTACTTTCCAGCTTGAGCCACTTTGGCAAAATGACCATAACTTCCCGCTCCGAACTCCAAATGACGAACCGTTTGAAGATTTGGAAAGCTAATTCAAAGCTCTACATAAACCATGTTATAATGAAAGTCCATTTCTGAAGGTTGGAGGGTCAAAAATGAGGAGCAAGGTCGAAATCCATTGCTGCCAGGCTGTTCTGCGCACCTTTGGTGAAAATAGCATAACTCTTTGCTCTGAAATCCAAATGAAGCAAACTTTATGTCTTTGGAAAGCTGATTCATAGCTCTTCATGTTATATGTTTTGATGAAAGTCCAGTTCTCGAGTTTGCTAGGTCAAAAATGGCGATCAAACTCACTTCCCACTGCTGCCAGAACTTCCTTAATGAGCACCATGACATTTAAGGCTTCAACAAAAACTCATTCTTGCTCCTTTTTGGCCAATGAACCTGAAAATAAATATGAACATGCAAATGAAGGCAATCTAAATAAAATAAACAACTAATGGACTTAACTAATGCAAATAAGGGCGCTTGAATATGTAATATTCGGCGCTTATCAGCTATACTCCCTACAAGTGTAGCAATTACCCTGGAAAGTACCAAATGGCCTCCTCTGTCGGTTAACCAGTGGCTAACCCTGTCCTGCCTGTGGTCCCCCATTCTGCTGCCTCTAAATAGGTGCCCCATTCTTGTGAGCATCTGAACCACCTTTGTGCTTCTTCCAAGGCTGTTGTCCCTGGAACTTGCTCTTGTCATTCTGTCAGTGTCCATTCCCATTCCCTTTCTCAGCTGACTGGTTAGCAGAATCTTTGTCACTCCGCTTCTTACCTCTAGCCTGTCTGATATCCACGGTCAACTGATACTGCTGAAGTGCTGTGATGAGCGCTGAAAAGTGTGTATTTAAACTCCTTAAGCTTAGGCATTCTAGTACCTTTATCTATCTTACTCTACTGTTTTAGATTGATTTCGTATTATTTCCATTTTCAGGCACTTATCCCGAAAATAAGCTAACTCAGCCAAATAAGAGCTTAATTGAAGCAATTCTGGGATTAAACAAAGAAATGAGAAAAGTGGAGAAAGAAAGAAACAAATGAAGCCAAAGGTGGGAAGCAGCAATGTTCGATCGATCCAACTTCAAGGTTCGATCGATCGAACACTGATCGATCTCAGTACTTCAAGATAGATCCAAACCTTAACCCAAAGCAAAAAGTCCCAAGTTTGATCAATCCAACACTACCCTTCGATCGATCTAACACTTTTGTCCTTATTCAAATGATTGATCCTATCCACAACTGTACCACCCACTAACCACTTTTGTCTTTTTCCCAAAAATATCTCCCAAAATATCTTGGATTTGTCTTTTCCCAAAAAGCTCAACCAGTTGGATCGATCCAGCCTCAGTTCGATGGATCTCAGCAAGTTCGATCGATCTAAGTCCAAGGTTCGATCGATCGAACTTCCTCCAGTGCAAAAAAGTTGAATTTTCAGCTTGTTCAATCCGTCCTCTATCCAATCATTAGAGAATATTCTTTGCATGACCCCAGCTCATTTTGTGTGTCACTTGACCTACCTATAAAAGGAATATGATGCACTTTTTGAGAAATATACAATTCTAGGGTTTATTCTCTTGGAGAGCAAGCTTATAGGAGGAGGAGGCTAGAGACACCATCGGAGACTCTTCATCAACTAAAGAGCAGATTTCTGTCATGGAGTTAGCCTTTGAGGGTTGGAGCAACATCACCATGAGTGGCTAGACATCCTCTTGGGGCTAGAGTTAGCCCCAAGCATGCTTTCTATATCTTAATCTTGTGTATTATTGAGGGATTAGTGTTGTAATACATATTTTGACACTCTTATATATATAGATCTTGTTTATTCAATGATTTATGTGGTTTAATGCTTCTAATTGATCATTTCATTCTATCTATATGTCTATATATGCTAGAATAGATGGTCATGTCTTTACCTCTATTTCTTGTGTTATTGATGCATGTCTATGTGTATTAATGCTATAGATTTAGAGATTGTCAAAACATTGTGCTTAAAAGAATACTCTTGTGATTTTCTAGATGGTCCATGCTCATTTCTTGATGGATTATGCCTCTCCTTTAGCTTAATTAGTTTAATTTCACGTCATTAGCCTAATTGTAGTATAGTGGTAGCATAGTTGTTAGATGAGAGGACAATCCATGCTAATTGTTTGATGTTCCATACTTTTGAATGCAAGTAGCATATGTCTCTAACCTTATGGTGTATTTGGCTTGTGAGCTTAATGAAAAGATTAATGACTTGCTAGATATGTTATGCTTTTCATATGCTATTTAGACAATATATACTTAATTGTTAGATATATTGTGTTTTTCACATGTTGATTAGACAATGTATGCTTAATTAGTCACCCTTGCTAATTGAATCAACCAAACACACACACACACATCAATATTGCAACACACATTACCCTCATTAGTCACTTGTTAAGGATATAGAAAAGCATTGCTTGGTGGTGACCTCTAAACCCCAAGATCTCTCGCTCTTACTTACTCTTTATTGCATTCAATTATTTAGTTTAATTTAGTTGCTCTTTAGTTTAATCAACCAACCAATCATTTGTTTGATCACTCGACTTACTAACCCTAATTGCGATTCCACAACCAAGTACGACTCCAATCCCTTTGGACGATCCCTACTCACCCTAACTATATTTTTAGTGAAGGTAGTAGTGGCTTTTATAAATGTAAAACTTGGCCCTCACCTTAATACATGCTCTTTAAGCTTGGTGGTAGTGCGGCCTCGAAAGAACCCATCAGTTTTTGTCCACCACCTGAGCATAGGTAGTGTAAGTTGGACTCCCTGTGATAGCTCGCTTAATAAACCATATCAGTCCTTTGACAAAACTATTCCACTTCTTTTCCTCTTTATCCACCTCTTCCGAAGCAAAAAGTGATAAGCGCGTGAACTGCTGCTCATATTCCGCCATAGTCATGTTCCCCTATTCCAGATAGAAGAACTCAGTCTTCATAGCTGCCCTAATGGCATAAGGGAAGTACTTCTCATCAAAGCGAGTACTGAACTGATCATAACTCAATGTCATCCTCTCCTCTACGGTGGCAACTGACTCCCACCATTGTAGTGCATCCCCAACCAGTTTGAAAGTAGCAAGCATTTGCTTTTGCACCTCCGTGCACTGAACTAAGCGAAGATGACGCTCAATATCCTGTTTCCACTGGTGAGCTGCTTTCGCATCGGTGGAGCCTGAGAATACATGTGGACTCCCCTTTATAAAAGAACTCTTAGCCATCTCCCAAGTATTAGTCTGAACAACCGGTGCTGGTACAGGTGCCTATTGTACCGGTGGTTGATTCTAAAGTGCAGCTGTTACCCCAGCCTCTATAGCCTGAGCAACAAGGTCATTGAGGTATGGAGTAATCTCTGGACCTTTGACCTGATCCTAAGCCTGTTGAACTTCATCCTGCTCCTCCTGAAACCCTGGCATTTGCTGCTCTTCCTCCATTTGCCGATGTAGACGTTCCTGCTGTCTACGTGTCGCTCTCCTTTGTCGATTGTTCATGTTCTGTCCTCTTCCAGTGTTAACTATGCCGTTAACATAGAAAGACAGACATCAGTACGAGTTTAAATGAACTGTAAAAGAATTCAACGAATCTTAAACATAAGCTTTATTCAAAAGAAAACGTACGCGAAAGTCTTAATACGAAACGTCCTAGAGACACTTGAACCTGGAGTGCTCTGATACTAACTGTGATACTCCTCGGATCCGAGACACTGGTTGATCAAGCCCAGGCCCAAATCCCAGGGAAAATCAAACAATTAAAGTATTTTAAATCGAACACAGAATAGAAATTTAAGAATTTAAATAGAGAAAGTCAAAAGAAATATAAATAAAATCCTCCACCGATAAATAATATTAATTCAATCCTCTAAAACCTTCAAGGTTACAACTTGGGAATCCAAATAGTGGACCCCTAAAGAAAATCTCAACTGAACTGGAACTGAAAACATCAAACTAGAATCATCAAGAGAAGTCCTACATAAGTAGATGAATGAGAGACTGTCCTCGATACGCACGATCAAGCTCTAAGGCTAGAACCGTCCTGCACCTGAAAAGAATAATAGAAGAGTGGGTCAGGTCCACGAGCAAGTTCTAATCTAACTGCAATCCATACAGTGACCCGATACGCAGATACAGTAGATACCTTACAATATCTATCTAGTCCATACATATTTATATATCCACACTAAAGGACATTCACTGGACTACAGCAGGGGTCTCAACCTGAATAGAAGGCAACCTGCAAAAACGCACCCAAAGGTGGGCATGAGTGCCTAGACCTAACAGGGTATACCACAACCTATTGTAGCCAACTACGCATCCACTGCATATACGCACCCTAACCAACGAGTCTGAGACTCAAGCTCATCTCGTGGTACCATAACCATATATCTAAAGTCCGTCCAAAACCAGGGTATGTCATTCAGTAGTTCATTAAGCTGACATACAATATATAAACTAGTTAGTTACTCAACTTATGTAGTTGATATGACTTAACTATCATCTATTAATCTAGGAAGTCGAATACAACTTAATCGCAGTTAATCTGACTTAGTTCCATTTAGGATTCAATATATTTTCAATCCATTCCTTTAATCCATTAGGGTAGGTTTAGGCGTTTTGAGTTAAACCGTCCCCTAGTATGTCACCGTCCCATACCGGTGCATACAATCCTCCATATCCAAGTAAATTACAACTTATACACAATAGTTTAATAATTTACAGTCCAAAACCATAATCCAAATCATTGCAGAAAAGTATTTAATATTTTAGCAATTTAAATCCAAGCATTTAACCATATAGCTGCAAGAAACGATTTAATAATTCCACAACTAACATCCAGAGTATGCATAGATCAAATCTAATATAAAAACCTTATCATGCATTTTAAACAAGTTTTATTAACATACTGGATCCCATTAAATTACTAAAATTTAATTAAGCAATTAATCTGTCTTCCATCTGTTAACATCGTAGAAAATTTATTAATTTTATACTGTTTGTCCCATTGATTTAAAAATCAACTTTAATCAATTCAAGGTTTTAATCAAACCTAAAATTAACTATTTAATTTCTCTGTGAAGTCCCATTAAATTTCTGAAATTTAATCAAGCCATTCAATTCATTTATTCTGTTAATAGCATGTACAGTTGTATATTTTTACACTACTTCATCCTTAATCATAGAGACCTAAACCATGCAACAAAAGGTTTAATATTACTTAGAGTTAACCCTTTAAACCCTCTGTGAAGTCCCCACAACCCATTGGAACCATTCAAAAGCCCAAGCAATGCTCACAGTATCAAACAGTTCGTAGAAAAAGAAATTTAGCAAACACTATTGAAGAGAGCCTGCTCTAAATTTAAAGAGTAGGCTCTTTTTGAGCCTGGAGCTGGCTCTAAGGACTTTAGAGCTGGCTCAATGAGTGTGGGAGCCGGCTCTCACTTCATTTGAGAGCTTCAGTCCGTTTCTTCTCCGATTCCAACCTTTTGCTTCATCTCCGGCCTATTTCTTCCATTCCATTGGTTTCTAAAACTAATCTTAGGTGTCATATTAATACCGAGTAGCATTCCAATGGCTTGATAACAACAATTAAAATCAATTACAGAGATTAAATTTGCTACCGAACTAACACGCGTTGGGAACAAAACTGAAACTATAGTTCTATTCCAACCCCTCTGTTCCTCTTCACAAACTGATCTTAGGAGTCTTATATCATCCCATTAACATCCCCATGGTTCGTTTACAGAAGATAAACCCAAGAATAGTAACTAAAATCACAACAGATTTTAACATGCTTTAATGAACAGAACTGGGAGCAACCATACACGAACTGTAAATAGATTTGAATTTAAGGCAAACAGATCATCAACAAAACATATATTAAACACATAAGTTTCAATTACTAATTAGTTAAACCCTAGAGACTATCTAGGTGCACAGAACACGAACCAAAAGGAAAGAGGAAGATAAGAACTTGCCTGTGATTTTAGTTATGAAATCTCGGCGTCGTGCCCACTGTTTCGGCAACACCAAACTAGTTTGAAGCCTCCTAGTACTCTGAGATAATTCACCACAATCCTTCCTTGGTCCTCTCTGATTTCCTCCTTGCCAATCCTTACAATGCTCTGTTCCTCTACCCTCTGTTTTTACAGAACAACTCTACGTGTATGTGCTATGTGATATAACGTAAACCCTAGGCTTAAAGCATAATGGTGTATTTATAGGCTTAATACTAAAGCCCTAATCCTTGTCATAAAAGAGATAGAGCCCTAAACTTAATCCTAGTCGGCCCATAACAAAACCTACTATTAAATTCTATGTCAGCTACACCAGATAACGTCCCAAAAACTGTAAATAAAAAAAACTTAATATATTTAAAACTCACGTAGTTTAATTCACATAAGAATTCTAATAAGTCAATGAATGCAAACAAACAATTTAAATTAAATCAATATAATGCAATTAATTCAATCAATGCAAATAATTTCAAATAAATCAACTAAGGCAATTAAAACAAAATAAAAACATAAATAAACAATTAACAAACAAAAATGCATCTAAATAATTAATTAAAAAATACCAGGACTATCCTTTTAAAATTAGGGACATTACACTGAAGGAGTAACTTCAGAGTCTACCTCTTCATTGAAATCGTGAACATTTGAGGAATCCATAGTATGAAGTTAAGCAAGAAAGTACGAACTAACCTGAGACGACGGCGAAGATACAAGATTCCGTAGTAGTGGATGCAAGTTATGAAAGAATGATGAGTTGAAAAGCCAATAGCCATCTTTTGCAATCCCAGCAGCCGCACAAGTTCAATTCCCTTCTAAATAGGGACCGACTTAAAAGGGAATTATGGGCAAAGTGCGGAGGGAAAAATCTCCCTACAAATAAAAATCAGCCACATCACCACTTACATCACTAGTGGTTTTCTTTTCAATTAACAAGCCTCAAGGCTCGGCCCAACCGAAGCCCATAAAAGCCATACCAGCAACACAGCCCACAATATGTTCGAAAATTAGCTCCAAGTTAGCCCAACTAACATGTCCCTATCCAAACAAGAATTCCTTATATAGCTCCATCAATTACGGTGTCAAGAAGCCCAGCAAGGGAAGAACTCTGGATAGAATGAAGTTTGCATGGAAAAAACCTTGTATGGAAGGAACCTATTATGGAACAAATTACAGAAGGAAAAACGTGGAGGACAAGTTAGGCGAATCCTACCATAACTTCACCAAGTTAGGCGAATCCTACCATAACTTCACCTTCAAAGTTATATATAAATAGAGGCATACACCTTCAATAAAGATCATCAAATTCTCCGTCTTTGCTTTATATTGTTCTAGTTAATCTTTTTTTGAGTGTATTGCTTTTATTCTTTGACTTTTCAAAGTTGATGAATTTTTGCACACACAGTATGTATGTATGTATGTATGTATGTATGTATATATATATATATATATATATATATATATATATGGATGTCTATCCTTTGGAATTTCTTCTTTACATGAGCTTTTATCCAGTACTACTGGGGTGCTAGTGGAATAAAAAAAAACTGCTTAATTAATAGAGTTGTCAAAAAATTATAGTTAGTAAAAAACATGTTATGTGTTTGGTGACATGTTATATAATAAGTATTTTTTTCAATTAAATTATTTTTAAATTTATTTAGTAACAATTTTTTTAAATACTTATATTACTAATTTTACAATAATATCCTTTAATATGACGTTGCCATTTTTTTTTATAATAGCAACTTTATTAAGGGATGGGTATAATTGTCATTATAAAAAGTAAAATGGACAAAATTATCTAATGAAAAAGAGTTACCTAAAATATTCAACCTCTACTCATATCACAATTTCATAAGTTACAAATTTTAGCTTCATTTATTCAAATGCTTTACTGAACTAATTTTGTAATTATTTAAATCACTTTTAATGGTTACCAAATATATCTAAATACAATTTTTCAAAATAAAAATACTTTTAAACGGTAGATAAGCAATCCCCAAACAGGCTCCTTGTATCTTTAGATTTTTCATGCTTCTTGAAATTTCCCTTCTAATCAAGACTGTATAATTATAAAATTATTCATTCCAAAAATGAATATTTAAATTTGTAGAAATTTCAATCAAGTTTTTATTCAAATGTTCTTGTTCAAAATTTCACACTTCCGAACTTTGCCGAAGATCATTATCAAAGATTTAATGCCATCTATTTCTCAACAACTTCTAAAGTTTTCCTTCTAGAATCTCATCTTTATCAACATTTTAAATCATACCTTCAACAGGGAAGAAACGAATTAAAGAAGTCAAGATTTTCAGCTGTTCATCTTTAGAATACCACACAAACAAGGAAATCATAGATACCTTTCATTTCCAATCAGTTATGTTGGCCAGCCTTTATTTTATTCCAAGCTCGATCGCATCATCAAATTGCTGGCCTTCGTTAAGGAATAATACGATTAAGGAATAATACTACTAGAACACGATATCAACACGTTGATATCGTAAATTTTATCAAATAATTATTATGAAAAATAATAAGTAGAAGTAATTATTTTAGTTTTAAAATAATTTCTGCTCACTTTATCTATATTACTGTGAAAGAAATCACTAACTTGAAGTTTAGAATTAGATGTTTGCTGTTTTTATTTTTCTAAAATTTTATACTTTTTTTAATTAACTTATAATGTATTTTAAAATTGCATCAAAATTACATTCTTTCAAGTAAAATAATTACAAAATTACCTTCTTGGGTCTTGAAAGTGTCCTAATTAAACATGTTCTCACCATGTCCAACTAGAAAGAAAAATAAAAAATAAAATTTCAGGATACTTCATGTAGTGTTGGACATGTGTTCGGAATGTGTCCCACTCATGTCCAGGTGTCCGACACCGTCGAGATACGCCTAAGAGAAGTATTCATACTTTTGAGCCTTAAAGTATTGGGAGCCAAGATAGCTTGGAATGTTATTTATTTATTTATTTATTTTCCGAAAAGTGAAGCTATTATATAAATAGAGTAAGATGTACAGTCAAAGTTCTTTGGGCCCAAACCAACCCAAACAAATTTGGGAAAGTAGAGGGGAGCCCAAAAATAAAGTAACGACAAACATTGGCCCAACGCCCTGCCCCAAATTCAAGCAGCAAGCCAAAAATAATGGTCATGATGCCGTTAGTGGTGGATTACTGATGCAATTCCTATTGAAAAGCCGATGATGGCAATCAAATTCCTAGGAGTCTAGCGGCCTCGGTGGAGGGCGACAACATGATTGTAGTGACCAATCCTTTTGTTTTTTTTGGATTTTTTCCCCTTTATTTTTTTTTGACATTAGGATACATGCACGGAGTTCTCGAGATTCCTTTTAGCCTTTTTTTTTCGAGTTCTGGACTCTAAGAAATGCATTCGGACTATTTCCTTCATTTTTGAATTTTGTGACCCGGAAGGTCACTAAGTGGGTCTGGGACAGATTTTTCTGTTCGGGATTATTTTTCAACGCTGTTAATTTTGTTAGACATTATTTTTTATACCGGTATTTTTACTTTCACGAGTTTTATCCGTTTGAGCGCGTTTTGATGACTTTTGCTTTTTGGGGTTGTGTAAGGCCCATTCGTTTACTTTGACTTGACTTTTAACCTAGTCTATAAGGAGGGGAGAGAGAAAGAGAAATCACTTTTCTCTTCTCTTGGCCGGCAGCCATTCTTCTACTTTTCTGTTTCTAGATCTAGTTCTTCTCTCCTCCATTTGAGTGTCTTCCTTTGAGATTCAACCTTTTTTCGTAGAAAAGAGATATATCGGCCTTAGTAAGGCCTTGCTTTCTATCCAAATAGTTTTCTGTTTAGATAATTTTTGAGTTTTTGGCTTGAGATTGGGTTTGGATTTTGGAGGTGCCGTAAAAGGATTAATTGTTGCCTTTGTTGTCCTCGACATAACCCTGAAGTTGCGTCGTCTTTAGAGCAGCTTCGTTTTGGCGTTATTTGAGGTTTTCACCTCAAATTAAGGTTAGGGTGTCTTATGCTAGTAATTTACACTTTCTTTAGGTCTTATGGATGTGGAGAGTTGTAAAGCATGCTTATGTGCAATATGTATATGTGAGCCGTGTTTATTTTGAGTATATATGCGATATATGCTATGTTTAATGTGTGTAAGTTGACATCCTTTTAGTCTTGGACATGTATTAGGTTGTAGTAATGATGAGCATGATAGGAGGGAAATTGATTGGGTTATAGTTTTGTCATATGGTATTCATCTGATGTTTAGTGAGGTTTTGTATTTATTTTTTTTGGGCATTTGATGCATATATATATATATATATATATATATATATATATATATATATATATATATATATATATTGCCATGCACCATGGGTACTTATTTGTTGGTTTACATGAGTGTTAGACTTATTTCCGGGCATTGGAATGTATTACATTATATTCGTCATGCGTGGGTCATGAAGTGAGTGCTATTTTGGCCATGGATACATTTTGATAATTTTTTTTGGTTCATGGAGTCATGGGCTGCATATACATGGTATATATATGACATTTTGACAGATAGATGTATCGACATATGAAAAAGAAGGCTCATTGCCCAAGGGTTGTGAGCCCCTACTAACATTGGCCAATGAGGTGCAGAAGTGCACCAATTTGTTTGCAGGTGCGGAATATGATTTCGGCATATCATCATTGCAGGTGTGGAATGTAATTCCGGTGATTCCAGCACATAATTATCATATTGCATTATGGCATTCACGTGTGTGAGTTATGTCATGGTGGAGTTCATGGGTTGTGTTGAGTTCATAATTCATGGGATTACGTGGACTTGTTATTATTACGGTTTATTGGTAGTCATTATGTGATGATGTGTTTTACTCTTACTACATGACTTAGTTATGTGTTTTGCTTTAATTGAGTCAGACTATCATTTTACAGAAATTAGAGTCAAGGTGTATTGTAACGACCAGAACCTGAGGGTCCGAATGGCTAACGGGGTCTTTACCTAAACCCTAGGTCATCCGAAGACACTAGGGTCATTTTCCTTGGTTCTAATATAATTAATACACATTACTACTAGTTCGTGTGGTACACAATGGTATCATTGAATAGGCTGAGAATAGACAAAATGGGAAAATAAAAGAAAAAGGAAGGCTGCAGGACTCGGTCGGCGTATGCAGGCTTACACATCAACCGGTTCAGGCCTTCCGGTCGACGTCTGGTCCTCAGACGACGATGGGTATGTCCCTGCATAGTTATTTTGGCTACTGCCTAGAAAAATGAGATACTGGTCAACAGGGTTACCACATGTCAACCAGTTCTCTGCTGAAAATTCCTTTAAAGCCTATTTGTGTGTCCTGAGTTATTTGCAAACCCTTGGTCTAATTATGAGTATGAATATGGTGCAAACGTATCCCGAAAACTTGCATTTAACTGAAACAACCACAAATTAACATCCATAAATTTTTACGTTCATCATAGTATACTTTATACATCACATGAAATTAAAATAGATCCGATTACATCATAAAATGGCCATAAGGCCTTACATGGGATTAGAAATCCTAATGAGACCGTAAAAGGCAAAAGAATGGTCTCAAGATTATTTCCATCCGCAAAATGAATATAAGTGGAAAAATAAATACATGATCATTACAAGTTCCATTTACATCAAAAGCTTCAAGTTCAAAATAGACTAAATTCCTAGTCAATAAAAGAAGTCCACAATGTCGTCATGGGTGAGGTTGTGGGTCGTCCATTACCTCCTTTCCGTTTTTTTGAAAAATATTAAGTAGAGGAATGAGCACAACGGCCCAGTAAAGATTGCTTAAGTGGTACCTCCTCAAGCAAAGTAACCAATGATATACTCCACACACAAATAATAGAGATAGGATATAGGGATCATGATAGGGTATCATATACACCATTTTCATCAACAAACAACCACTATCATCAACCATATGCAATGAAATGCATGGAATACACTATGCAACTGCATACTACACACACCCCCTCGCATATCCACACATACACACTGGTACCTTCCCCGTCCTTAGGAAGAATTTGCTAATTGTCCCTAGCAGAGGGTAACTCCCAACTACCATTTGGGGCCCGAGTCGTTAAATTACTTACGGGTACCTCCCGTGTCCCTACACCACTGGCAAAAGGGTAGCTCCCCAACTTCCGGGTTTGAGAAAACCTTTTCTCCAAAACTTATCAAATTCACTTTTTGTCTCTTTTACATTCCATACACATGCCTTTACATTCCACACACATACTTTTACATTCCACACACATGCAAAGAACATGTGGGAGGCGGCTCCTACATGCAAAGAGGCGACTCCCTCTTTGAGGGAGTCGGCTCTACACGGAAGGGAGGTAGCTCCCTCACAGAGGGAGCCGGTTCCATGAATGAGGGAGGTGGCTCCCTTTGTGGGGGAGGTGGCACCCTTGCTGCTTGTTGGTTTTGGATAGATTTTTGGGTTCTAAAAATTGGTTTTTGAGGTTTTAAGGTTGGTTTGTTCATAGAGCATGATTTAAACGATTGATATGGACCAGAAATAATCTCAGAATATATAATTTGCATTAACATGCCATGGATTTGAACAATATGAAATTTTAATTAAATTTGCATGTTGTCAAATTAACGATTTAATTATTTAACATCATATTTGCAATTTAACTGGATATTATATGATTTTAATCATGTACTTGCAGTATAATATAATTAAGTTATTATCTAATTTTATTATGCCTATGTCTGGATAAATTGATGTATTATTTTAGTTACTTCATCAATTATTAGATGGTATGGATGTATGCACCATTATGGGATGGGGGCATTTTAGGGACGGATTAACAATATAGTTAAGTCCTACCTATTTTATAAGGGAATGGATTTACCATAGTGTTAAGTCCTACTTATTCGTGTTAGGTCAATGGAACTAGTTGGATGACACGCCATTGAAAGACTATGGCTGGATATTTTACTTTATGTTTGGATAAGAGGATTTTTATATATGTTTCGATATATGCCATTATATGAGCTTGAGTTTCAGGATAGATGGTTAAGGAGCGTATACTGCCTGGGATACGTAGCTGGATATAATGAATTATTTGTGAACCTTGGTAAGTCTAGGTATTCATGCCCACTTTATATGTATTTTGCATGTTACCTTCTATTCAGGTTGAGACTGCCTTATAGTCCAATGAGAGTCCATCTAGTGTGTATCTATATGTTTTTACGGACTATATAGTTATTGTTGAGTTGATTAGGATGTATACATGTATCGGGTCTCTGTTTGGACTATAGTAGAGTAGAACTTGTTCATGTGCTTGACCCACTATTATTTTACAGGTGTTCGACAGTTCCAGTCTAGAGATTGTTCATGTTGAGCGGAAACAGTCTTCATCACTCATCTATGTAGGATTTCCTTTTTTATTTCAGTTTTGGATTTTAGGTACTTCAGTTTTCAGTTTGGGATTTTTATTAGGGGTACACATGATGGATTCTTGAGTTGTAATCTAGATGGATTAATGGTATCAGAGGATTTGGATATTTTATTCTGAAGGATTTTTTATTTATTAATTAGAGGTTTATTATTTAATTTCTATTCAATAGTTAATTATTTATTCTTAATTCGTTTTGTACTCTGTGTTCGTTTAAAAATTAATTGTTTGGTATCTCTCGGATCTTTGCTCAGACTTGATCACCCGTGGCTTTAGAAACGAGGGTTATCATATTTCATGACTATAATGGTATACACCATGTCAAATCTTCATGTGCGATTCGCTACACGCTATCATTATAATTTAAATCAAGTTACCATTAAGCAAGTTACAACCACTAAGCATACTACAACCCAGTAATAAGCTCCTAAGGTAAACATAGTTAATATTCTACAAGAGTTTATCATTTCAACAAGACAAATCTCTAAAATTAAATATACTAGTAAATGAAACAATTTACTTTCATATAAAATACTTACTATACATGTTTTGTATTTCTAAATATTAATTGAATCAAGTTACTATCATGCTAGCTACAATCACTAAATAGGCTACAATCTAGTAAAATGTCTTCAAAGTAAACATTATTAATTTTATTCAAGATTTCATCATTATAATAACAAAACCTCTAGAATTAAATATACTAGTAAATGATACAAGTTACTTACACATGAAATACATGCTATACATGCTTTAAATTGTAAAACCCTAAGTCAATCATATAATTTTTACCTTTATATGCAATACAACAATTCTATAAGCATGTAGTCAATGTATATTAGGCCCCAAATATATTTAATACATAAATAAAATAAACATACAATAACCCCTACCTCAATAGAGAATAGAATCTCTATAATCCTAGGCAAACAAGCATAAAACCAAAAACCGTTCAAGGGTTATGTAGAGGAGGATGAGGGGAAGCTAAAGTCTTCCAAGACTTGAGCTTAAATGTTAAGGGAAAGGGATCAAAATCAAGACTTTAGGTCGGTTAAAACTTGCTTCAATGGAGGCAAGCTAGGGTTTAGAGAGAAAAGAGAGGAAAGAGATGAGAAAGATAAAGGTGAAAGTGTGTGAGTGGAGAATATAAAGATTCTCCACTCACTATATGCACTAGCACTACCTCTTTCACACACAACTTCACATAATTACACAAAAATCCCCCCTTTCCAAAAGTAATCCCAAAATAATTGCATATAGGTCCCTCCTCTAAATATCTTGCAAACTAAATTGCAAAAAAGTCCCTAAAATGAAAAATAATTTAACTACACAAAGCACCATATAAAATAAGAATGTTTTCGAAGAAACTATGCATCCATACCCTTTACGGAAAAGTAAACAAGTAGCATACATTTCTAATAAAGTAAAACTACGCATTTCATGGAAATCAAATGTAATGGATGCATGCAAAGCAAGGATCAAATCCGAGCACAAAAAGTGAGGTTACGCGAAAGGAAACGATAAACGAGAAATAGGCAAAAAAGGAAAATGTCGGAAAAAAAATGAGAAGATGACATGGTCCTCTCAAGGATAATGTCAATCTCCAAGGGAAAGAGTGTCGAGAACTATTCCCGAGCACCTACGACAGTCCGAAGGAACAAAACCTGAACTCAAAAAAAAAAGAAAATCCGTTAAAATGAAAAAAAGGAAAGAAAGGAAGGAAAATGACAGGATCATTACAACCTACCTTCCTTAAAGAGATTTCGATCCCTAAATCAGGAACATCCCGAGGAGAACCGAACTAGGACCAAAAACATGGTCAAACCAAGGAATAGATCATAAAGTGCTAAAGGATAACTCCAAAAGCCTCAAGATCAAATGAAAAACGTGAAACCACGAACCATGAGACACCTCTCCAAATGAATCAGCATGTTAACCCAATGTCAACTACCAAACGAATCCCCAAGACAATGACACGTCAAACAAGATACGTAACTAAAAGAAACATGACAGTATGAACAGTAACTAGAACCCGCCCACAACATACTCAAATGCGTGGTATAACGACAGTGTCTAGTGCCTGCCCACACTTACTCATCAATAAGGTAGCATCGACGGCAACTAGCACTTGCCCACAACACACAACTTTGTACAGTAGCATGACTATATAAGGCACTAGTTCATAACATGCCCCCACTAAGTCAATCCATGAAATCCCTCGGTACGGATGACATCAATGCCACAAGGCAGATGTTCTCAAAAGAATTATGGTAACCAAACATCCTGTGAGAGTTGGGGTAGCTAATCTCAAAACTCTAACGACAATGTCATAGGCACCATCACACTTAAGACCTTAAATCCTTAATGCAATTAGAGGTAACAACTCCTACATTATAATACACCCTTATCAACCACCTTCGGTCATGAATCCAAAGCCTGACAAGTCTGTGCCCTTAAGCTAATAGATCGGGCCTCACAAAATCCAAAAGCATTAACACTTCTTAAGTCGCAACGACCCAACCTCCTTATTCGCAAAAAGAACCGGTGCTCTCCTTGTGAAGCATTATGACAAATAAAGCCCTCAATTTTAAATTAATCCAATTGAGCCTTCAGCTTAATCCAATTCTGTCGGTCACGCGGTATGATGCCATAGAAACGGCGTTGTACTGGAATTTACATCAATGGCGAAAATAACTTCCCGTATAGGAGGGAACTCTATTAACTCCTCTGGAAAGACACCCAAAACTCCTCAATGACTATCGATAGAACACGACCCAAACTCCTATCTTACTTGACTAGCATACCAGTCAAGTATAACCTGCAACGACTCCAGTCACCAAATACTGGAATCCAACGCCAGGTGTAAATCACTCCGATCTCCCACGGAATAAAAGAAGTCCCCCTTAGAAATGTAAACAGACACCCTCCCATGGAAACAACTGATCGAAACCCAAAAGAAATATGACAAGTCCTTCTCGAGAATGATGTCAAAGCCCGTCATGTCGAGAAAGGTGAAATCAAACCCCAAAGTTGTCCAGCTATCTCAATAGCACAACTCCGATAACCCCCCAGTCCAATGATAGTGGACCCCCAACTGGTGTGCCAACACAAAGGAAACTATCCCTAAATGCAACCTCAAACTCAAGGAAAGTGCGTACAATACATAAAAGAAAGAATGAAATATACGTGCAAAGGGAAAACTCGAACGTAAAAACTGGACAGAGGAAAAGTACCTTGAATAGTCAAAGTCCCTGTGGAAGCACCCACATATAGGAGAGAATGAACTGCCCTTCCTAGAGCTCCCAATCCATGCTGTGTGAAAACACTAGGTTTAGAGTCCCGAGTAGAACATAGAACGTTAACTGAAATAACTAAATGAGGTATCAATGGAACCTTAAACCTTGGCAGCACCTCTGGGATGGTGCCTGTGATACCTGAGAACTAGCACCACTAGGTGCCCTGTTTTGTAACTTCAGACACTTTTTCCTAAAGTGACCTGGCTGCTTGCAAAAATGATAAGCCTTATAAACTCCCTTAGTCAGAGTTGTCGGTGCTGCATGAGTGACCGTGTCACCACGTGACTCCCTCAACAACCTTGGGCTCTTTTTCTTAAAGTGACATGTCTGCTTGCAGTAGTTGTAAGCTTCGTGAACCTCATTTATAGCAATAGCAGCATGCCGAATGATCTGAGCTTGGAGCTGTATGTGATACCCCCAGATTTCCTGGTGCGGGTTGGCTAGGCCCACGCCCGACTACCCGAGGATATCAAACCAATTAGCAATAATTGAACACAGAATACAATTAAAATAAACAGGAATAAGTAAAATTTGTTGAAAAGGAAACTAAAATGATAATCCAGTAAATGAAACCTCAGGATAAAATTCCATTAATAAATATCTTTTCTGATACAGCTTATCCTCCAAGAATACAACTCGGGAATCCATCTAGTGGACCCCTAATAAAAATCCAATACTGAAAAATCCACATCTGAAGAAAACTCCTACGCCAAACCACAAAGAAAACTCCTACGTCTTCGGAAGAATGAGTGACCATCTCTGCTCAGCACGAACCAGCCCTAAGACTTGGAACCATCTGTTACCTGAAAAATAATAGTGGGTCGGGCCCACGAACAAGTTTTATCCTAACTACAATCCAAGCAGAGACCCGATACGCAGATACATCCTAGATGTCTCAACCATATCTATATAGTCCGTAAATAGATATATACATATAACCACACTATGGGATTCTCACTAGACTATGCAGAGGGTCTCAACCTGAATAGAAAGTAACATGCAAAAACGCACTGGAGTGGGCATGACTACCTAAGCCTAATAGGGTATACCTCAACCAACACAGCTTGCTACGCATCCTACTGCATATACGCACCCTAACCATTGACTGTGAGACTCAAGCTCAGATCGCGATACCATAATTTATATATATAAATTCCTATCCAAACCAATGTAGTGCCGCTCAACTGATTCGTTGCCATGACATGACATAAAATTAGGATTTAAATGTTTTAATTAAATCCCTATCCCAATTCTATGTATGAGTTCCCTCTAAGTACAATGTTGTGCCGGTCAATGGTTCATTGCTCAAGACACAACATGTAAGCAGGATTTAAACGTTTTAGTTAAAACCCTATCCTTCTTAATACAGAAATATAAACAACCATCAAGTATGTCGTTCAACTGTTTTAGTTGACAAGACATGAAACCATATAGGATTTAACTGTTTTAGTTAATCCATTCCATATGTATGAATGGGTAGGAATTAGCATTGTGACCAAATCCATCCTTCCGTATGACACCGTCCCATACCGGTGCAAACGATCCGTAAGTGATGCAACATTTATGCAATACATCAAATAAATCCACAGATTCCACATAGTTGATAAACAAAATTTAAACAATTTGTCAACTACAAATCCATAACCAAAATCCATGTAATAGATGAGACAAAGTTTAATAGTTCATTCATTCAAAATCCAGAATCTATCCATGTAGTTGATGATTTAATTCAGTTAACTTAAATTTCAACTAATCCATAATACAGTCCAGCAGTTGACAACATTAGAAATCAATAAAATGTCCATTTACACATCTGAGAATGATAAAAATATAACTCAGAAAATCCACAGCTCTGATCCATCGTTGGTGGAACAGACAGAATAGTTCAACGATTAAAATAACAACCTCCATCTAATTAATGAAACCTAATTAACTAGTTCCTTGATTAAGATCCAACCTATGCACAAATAAGGTTTAACAAATACGTGGCCCTATTACACGTCCAAAATAGATTTTAAAATCACAATATTGTCCAAGAAATTTCTAAAATTAATTCTAGTAATTCAGTTCCTTTTATCCATCAATAGCATACTAGGTTGTATCTTTGTATACTGTTTTATTGTTTTAGCACCAAGCCATAGACTATGCTACAAGTCCAATTTGTTAATTAAAAGACTCCCTCATACATCTAAAATTTAAATTAGAATCATATTATAGCACCCTAATTTGTCAAATTAAAATTAAACAATTTAACTTCCTTCTAGCAGTTAACCGCGCACAAGTTATTAAATAGCGCACTGTTAATTCCATTAATACAAAGAGGGTATTTTATGCAATACAAGACCTTAATTACATCCTAAATTAATTATTAAAACCCCCATTAAAGTTTTAAAACTGTTCAGAAACCCCAAGAGCCTAAACAGTTTCTGAAAACTTACAGTACGCTTCAAAATGGAAAGTGCCTGCTCTAAAAAAAAATAGAACATGCTCAAACCAACATTGAGCTGGCTCCAAAAACTTTTGGAGCAGGTTCAAAGTGTTTGGAGCCGCCTCCAAAACATTTTGGAGCCGCCTCTAAAAAGGGGGAGCCCATTGTTCCGCTTTCTTCTTCGTTTCCGATGATCTGCTTCGACCCCGTCCACTTTCTACCCTTTAGTTGGTTTCTAAAACTGATCCTAAGGGTCTTATTAATACCAAATAGCATCCCAATGGTTTGATAACACAATTGGAAACAATTACAGAAACTGAATTTGCAACCGAACTAATTATGCTTTAGGAACAAAACTGAAACTATTTTGCAATAACAGTTCCATTCCAACCCCTCTATTCCTCTTCACTACTGAATTTAGGAGTCCTATTTAATCCCAGTATCATCCCCATGATTTATTTGCAGAGGTTAAAGGCAATTACAGAAACTACAATTTCTAATAACATAACATGCTTAAAACAGAAAACAGAAACAAGACTTGCATGCATTATAACAGAGTTGATTTTAACAAGTAAAGATCTTCAATATACATATAGTAAGCATGTAAATTCCAATTAATAATTACTTAAACCCTAGAGACTATCTAGGTGCACAGAACACGAGCCAACGGGAGAGAGAAAGAACAGAACTTGCCTTGTAGTTTTGGAACAAAACCATGTCACCGTCTTCCTAAGTTTTTCCAGCAATAACGACTGCCATCAAGGACTCCCCTAATCCGGTTCTAACTCTCAAATGTCCCTCAACCTTCCTCCTTGGATCGGCCTAATTCGTTGGCCAAAACCCCAGCTTCTTCTCTCACAGTTTCTCTCAAACTCTCTAAGACTTCTCTCTGCCTTCACTGCTTCACGAACAGAATTCTAACCCTTGGCAGATAATATAAGGTTCTATATATATAGGTTTAAGACAAACCCTACTCCTATTGTTAAACCTACGTCTCATAAGAAAATACTAATAATAATATTAATAAAAGAAAACCCAAAGCATAATACAAATATTAAAGTCGGCCCTTAAATATATGTGTGTGTGTGTGTGTGTATATATATATATATATATATATATATATATATAATTTCATTTATACTATATATATAAAAATAAATTAACTACTCTTATTAATGCAATTATTTACTATACTAATAAATACCAAATCCCTAACTATACATATATACTTATATCCAAATATATATATGTACCAATATCCATGGGTAATATCCATACCCTTTTTACACCCTATCCAAGTAGTCCTTTACTATATCCAAATCCATCCTTTCAAACATAAAAATAAAACAAAATAAAAATACACATCAAGGTAAAATAAACTACATTCAACACTTAAGCACACACAAGTTAAAACAATTAATTCACTTACACATCCAACAGGAAAAACCATCTAAACATATAGCCACGTAAGCACCTAAAAATAATAAAATAAATAATAAAAACAATGAAATAAATAATAAAATTCCAATTATATCCCTTTTAAAACTAAGGGTATTACACTGTAGGCAATAAAGCCTGATGTGACACGGCTGATGGCAAAGGTGGCATACTACCTCACGAACGGACCCGCAGCCAAAGGAACTGGGGTCGTGGGACGAATTTGCTGTGATGGTCCCAGTGAGGAAGTAATGCCCTCAACTCTAGTCAAATTGACACTTTCTTATATTAAAGAAGTAGGGTGTGTCAAGGACAGAAAGGAGAGACCATATTTAATCCCCAACTAAACCATATTCCGAATCCTGAATAACTAATAAAAATGAAACACGTATTACAAAACATAATAACACAAAATATAATTCTACTTAAAATATTGTCCATTCCAGAAAAGAAAACCGTCTTTGAACTCAACTTGCCAAATTATTTCATAAAAGTCTCCTTTTATAGTTTCGTAGGTAATCACCCAACCTCGAAACATATCCTTGAACATAGCTTAATAGCAACAATCGATTGCCTAAGCAAAACCCCAAAGGGCTTAACCCTCATCCTCCTTATATGCGGAATGCAAACCGTCTAATGTGGCTTTATAAAGAAACTAGAACGTCACAACCTAATCCCCACACTCTCTGGAACATGATATAAAATCATTTCTTTGTTCTGATAAGAACTTCTTTAGATCCCTAAACTCCAGAAGAGTACTTCATACATAGCTCTCTTAGAGATGATATGAAAATTTGACTGTATGTAGATTGACCCATACCAACTCTGCTAGCATCATTCACTATACTACTAGCGATCAGGATCACCCTCGTGCGATCCTTCAAGATTTAGTATCCTCTTTCTTGGATACACTAAAATCTCCTCCCTTAGGATCCTCTTCGGACTCCTATTCTTCACTTGTCTCCTTTTTTAGAACAACTAAAATTGTGTTGGCCCTGATATGCGGTGACCTAACACCTACACCTTAATCCTTCTGTAGCGTATACTTTCCAAGTAATGCCAACCCTGAAACTAAACCTTTGATCCCAAGTTCTGCTTCTGGCAAAGAACTCGATAACGTACTCCTTTACTCCTTTGGGTCTTTATTACTTTCGCCTTGAACCCAATCCTTCTCCCAGTGTCAACCATTCTATAACTATGGAATGTAATTGACATCCGCTCCGACTAACGAACCGTAAATGGAGTACAATGAATCCTAATATGGCTCTAAGTTTTAAGAGACACAACGCGGAAATCTTATAACGAAAAACACTCCTAAGGACACTTGAACCTGGAGTGCTCTGATACCAATTGTGATACCCCCGGATTTCCGGATACAGGTTGGCCAGGCCCATGCCCTATTACCCGAGGATATCAAACCAATTAGCAATAAACGAACACAGAATACAATTATGATAAACAGGAATAAATGAAAATTGCTGAAAGAAAACTAAAGTGATAATCCAATAATGAAAACCTCAGAATAAATTTTATAAATAAGAAAATCTTCTGATACATTCAACTTCTCCATTTCTAATACAACTTGGGAATCCATCTGGTAGACCCCTAATAAAACTCCAACTCGGAAAAACAACAATTGAAGAAAATCCAATGCTAAACCGTGAAGAAAACTTCTACATCGTCTGAAGAATGAGTAGCCATCTCTGCTCAGCACGATCAAACTCTAAGACCTGGAACCATCCGTTACCTGAAAAATAATAGTAGGTCAGGCCCACGAACAAGTTCTATCCTAACTACAATCCAAATAGAGACCCGATATGCAAATATATCCTAGATGTCTCATCCATATCTATATAGTCAGTAATTATATATATATATATATATATATATATATATATATATATCCTCACTACTTGACTCTCACTGGACTATGATGAGGGTCTCAACCTGAGTAGAACGCAACATGCAAAATACACCTGAGTGGGCATGACTACCTAAGCCTAACAGGGTATACCTCAACCACCATAGCCAGCTACGCATCCTACTACATATATGCTCCCTAAGCGTCGACTCTAAGACTCAAGCTCATATTACGGTACCATAAATTATATATATAAATTCCCATCCAAAGCCAATGTAGTGCCGCTCAACTGTTCGTTGCCAAGACACGACATATAATTAGGATTTAAATGTTTTAATTAAATCCCCATCCTTCCTAATACAGAAATATAAACAACCATCCAATATGTCGTTCAACTGTTTTAGTTGACAGGACATGAAACCACGTAGGATTTAACTATTTTAGTTAATCCATTCCGTATGCATGAATAGGTAGGAGTTAGCGTTTTGATCTAATCCGTCCCTCCATATGCCACCGTCCCATACCGGTGCATATAATACAAATGATCCGTAAATGATGCAACACCTCATACAGTACATCAAATACAATCCACATAATCCATATAGCTAATAAATCAGAATTTAAACAGTTCATCAACCAAAATCCAAAATAACATCCCTGTAATTGCTAGAACAATATTTAATAGTTTAGCAATGAGAATCCAAAGCACTTAATCCACATAATTGCAGAACATAGTTTTAATATTTCAGCAATCAAAATTCTAAAACCGTAATCCATGTAATTGCAGATTAAAGTTTAATATCTTAGCAATTAAAATTCCAAAACCGTAATCCATGTAATTGCAGATTAAAGTTCAATATCTTAGCAAATGTAATCCAAGTAAGCATGAACCAATTCCGATAATTAAATGACCCTATTATGGATCCAAAATATGATTTATAAATCATACGACAATCCATTAAATTGTTAAAATAAAACTAAACAATTTAATCCTGTCTATTCATTAACAGCATGCAAAATCGATTAAACTTTCCTACGGTTAAATCCATGAGCACAATGACATTAATTATTCAATGTGGGCTCTAATACAGCATAATATAATGATTGGAATCCATGCTAGAATCCATTTAATTGCTAGACATATTTTGAGCAATTAAATCCTTTCTATCCGTTACATCCGTGAACAACATGCGACTTGTTTTAAATTTTCATACTGTTTAAAAAAAATTAGCATATAAATAAATTGTTGCATCCTAGGGCTTTAATACTCCATGAATTAATACTTAAAATCATCACCCTAACCCAACACAGTTCAGAATAACCAAATTTGAACCAAACAGTACGCAAAACATCTCTGATAAACTTCAAAACCACAGAGCCTGCTCACAAAACAATGGAGCAGGCTCCAACCACTTCAAAGCCGGCTCGCTAGACCTTGGAGCCAGCTCTGTGAAGAGGGGAGCCAGCTCCCAACCTCCTGGAGCCGGCTCTCTCTCCCTCTCTGAGAGTACTGCTCCGCCTCGCTTCGTCTGCTTCGTTTCCGGCCGTTTCCAACCCCTCTGTTCTTTATTTATATTGACCTTAAAAGTCTAATATGCATCCAGTATCATCCTAGTTATTCATTCCAACCAATTTTCATTAAAAAGAAGAACAATAACAATTACCGATTCAATTATGTTTTAATATCAGACAATAAATTCCAACTTGCAAAAACAATTGCAGACACATACAGACGAGCAAATTAACATTTATGAATCATGCAAGAATCAGTTAATATCTGATTAAGATCCTAGAGATCATCTAGGTATGCACAGAACACAGGCCAACGGGAGAGAGACAGAATAGAACTTGCCTCTGCGGTTTTTGAATAAAAACCTCTTCGCTGTCTTCCTAAGTTTTTCCGGCGATCGTAACTGCAGTCTAACCCTCAAACAGCCCTCAACCTTCCTCCTTGGTCCAGCCTACAATCCTTGGCTAAAACCCTAGCTTCTTCTCTCTTAGTTTCTCTCTAAAAACTCTCTCTATCCTCCCATCCCTTACTGCTGCTATAAGGGTTTTTCAAACCCTATTGCAGACCATCGTATATATTTATAGTTTAAATAGACACCAACCCTAGTCCTAATTGAAAACTAAGTCCGGAAAGAAAAATTAAAATATAATACATAATACTATGATGTCGTGATAAATAAATATATACATAGTTTATAATTATACATGTATATATCACCTACTAACCTAAACTACCATTATTAGTATTAATAATAAATAATTATTAATAAAAATAATACCCTATCCTTATATACATAGATAACCATATTAATCCATACAACCATCCATATATGGGTAAATATCCGTACCTACAATCAACTCCATTCAGATAGTCCATGAGACCCCTTTTAGGTCAGTCCATTACTCCTATTTCAATCCATCCTTTTAAACTAAAATAAAATACATATTTAATCTAGCAAATAAAACTAACAATTAAACACATACCTCATCAAAATCAATTAACAAATAATTTCACACAACACTTATTTCAATTACACATAAAACGGGAAACCATCAAAACATATAACCACGTAAGCACCTAAAATCAATAAAATAAATAACTAAAACAATAAAATAAAAAATAAAATTCCAATTATATCCTTTTTAAAACTAGGGGTATCACAGATCTGCTACACGCTATCATTATAATTTAAAACGACTAAATCAAGTTACCATTAAGCAAGTTACAACCACTAAGCATACTACAACTTACTAATAAGCTCTCAAGGTAAACATAGTTAATATTCTACAAAAATTTATCATTTCAACAAGACAAATCTCTAGAATTAAATATACTAGTAAATCAAACAATTTACTTATACATGAAATACTTACTATACATGCTTTGCATTTCTAAATATTAATTAAATTACGTTACTATCATGCTAGCTACAATCACTAAATATGCTACAATCTAGTAATATGTCTTTAAAGTAAACATTATTAATTTTATTCAAGATTTCATCATTATTACAACAAAACCTCTAAAATTAAATATACTAGTAAATGATACAAGTTACTTACACATGAAATACATGCTTTAAATTGTAAAACCCTAAGTCAAGCATATAATTTCTACTTTTATATGCAATACAACAATTCTATAAGCATGTAGTCAATGTATATTAGGCCCCAAATATATTTAATACACAGAAAATAAACATACAACAACCCCTACCTCAATAGAGAATAAAATCTCTATAATCCTAGGCAAACAACTTTAAAATTAAAAACCGTTCAAGGGGTATGTGGAGGAGGATGAGGGGAAGCTAAAGTCTTTCAAGACTTAAGCTTAAATGTCAAGGGAAAGGGATTAAAATAAAGACTTTAGGTTTAGGTTAAAGTTTGCTTCAATGGAGGCAAGCTAGGGTTTAGAGAGGAAAGAAATGAGAGAGATAAGGTGAAAGTGTGTGAGTGGAGAATATAGAGATTCTCCCCTCACTATGTGCACTAGCACTACCTTTCTCACACACAACTTCACATAATTACACAAAAATCCCCCCTTTCCAAAAGTAATCCCAAAATAATTGCATATAGGTCCCTCCTCCAAATATCTTGAAAATTAAATTACAAAAATGTCCCTAAGACAAAAAATAATTACAAAATTTAATTACACAAAGCACCACATAAAGTAAGAATGTTTTCGAAAAAATTATGCATCCATATCCTTTACGGAAAAGTTAACAAGTAGCATGCATTTCTAATAAAGTAAAACTATCCATTTCATTGAAATCAAATGTAATAGATGCATGCAAAGCCGGGATCAAATCCAAGCACAAAAAGTGAGGTTATGGGAAATTAAACGATAAACGGGAAAGAGACGAAAAAGGAAAATGTCGGAAAAAAATGAGAAGATAACACGGTCCTCACAAGGACAATGTCAATCTCCAAGGGAAAGAGTGTCGAGAACTATTCCCGAGCACCCGTGATGATTCAAATGAACAAAACTTGAACTCAAAAAGGGAAAAAAAAAATAACGGAAAAAGAAAATTCGTAAAAATGGAAAAAAGGAAAGAAATGAAGGAAAATGACAAGGTCATTACACTTTGTTTGCCAAAGTAGGAGTTTTCCTTGAGACATTCAGGATAAGGTGCTCTTGGCTCATAAGTTGTCTAAGGATTTAGAGTAGATAAAGAAGTGAATTTGAGTGAACATCCTTTCGATGTGGATTATGAATGATAGGATTAATGGCAATCCTAAGCCTTTCTTTTTCTTCCTAATATTTCTCAACTTTGTTATCAACCACTTTACCACTCCTTAATGTAGTGATAGCCTGCACTTTCTCATGATGAATACTTGAAGAATTAGTTTCATCAATCACGTAAGTCTGCCCTTTTGGGTTGGCTACTGACTGACTAGGTAGTTTTTCATCCTCTCTTCGAGATAGAGTACTCGTTATTTGCCCAACTTGTGCCTCTAGCTTTGCTATGGCTTATGAATGAGAATGAAGAAGTTGGGTATTTACTTTAAGATCAGTAAGAGCATTGAGTACTTGATCCTCAAAAGCAGAATTTTTAGGAGATGATGAAAGGTTAGGAGCTTGAGTAGATTGATTCATAAATTGAAGTGGATGATATATGGAAGATTGATTAAAAGAATTATTTTGGGGCGAAGGATTAAATGGACTTTGGTACTATCCCTGTGATTATGGAACAGTGGTACCTTGGCTTTGATTTGGCCATGATACATTAGGATGATCTCTCCAGCCAGGATTATAAGTTTAAGAATATGGATTATATGATGGTCTGGAGAATGCAACATTCACTTGCTCCTAAGGAATCTCAGATGATTTTCCCATCATAGGGCAAGTGTCAGCAAGATGTGAAAGATTAGCACAGATGGAACACAGTTCTTTTGGCAAAGAAACATGTTGAGTAACAATAGGAACATAGTCAAATGAAAAGACTTGGTCAAACCTTCGGTTCAACGCTTCTATTTGAGCGGCTAACTCACTAGACTTTTTAACTTTAAAAAGCTTTTCAACCTTATGGATACCAAGAGTAGACCTAGACCTAGTGGAAGAAGCGTGCTACATTGTATTTTCAGTTAGGGCCTTAAGCAGTTCCCAAGCATTTGCTGCACTTTTATGAAGGAAAGCTCTATTACTGGACGCATCAACTATGTTCCTATGTGGATCGGATAATCCATCATAGAAGATCTGCACTAAGTGCCATTTAGCAACATCATGGTGTAGACATTTCCTTAATAGATCATTATACCTTTCCCATGCATCATGGAGTTGTTCACCCAGGATTTGGGAGAATGCCATGATCTCTATTCTCATTTCCATTATCATCAGCCATGTCTATCCTAAAGGATTCTCCTAACAATTCAGAATTCTTTTTAGGTTTTATAAGTTGCCTAAGAGATTTCTCTAGTTCAGGGTCGTATTCAAGTATTGGTTCTGATAAAGAACGACGACCTACCATGCACTAAATCTAATTGCATAAGCAGTAACAAAAATAAAAATTTCAAGTAAAGAAAACAACAAAAACTCACAAAAGGTCCTGAAACGGAAGCTTCTTTTCCTTCAGTGTCTTCGTTATCGCTGCTAGATTCCTGCACTTGAAAAGAAGAAGAAAAAAGGTGAGATATCAAAAAGTTTAAAGACTTATGAATCAAAACAAAACTAATTGTAACTAAACTAAACCGTTAATCTCCCCGGCAACGGCGCCAAAAATTGATGTGTACCAAATTATATCACTCGCAATAGAACGAATCTTTATAGAATAGGGCTATATTAAGGATGTCGAACCCATAGAGAGATTGCAGTTTACTTTAGTGTTCAATTAATCCAATTTTAATTCAGAGAGAAAAGATTGTTTGATTGATTTTCTGTCACGAACATAAAACAAAATTAAACTAAATAAAAGTAAAGAAATCAGAGAGATGATCTTAGGGATTAACTTCATCACAAATCTCGTATTATGGTCAACCGTTAAACCTTGGAATTTTAACAATTTATGTATCATATGAATTAAACTCAATAACATTAATTTAATTCTATTTTAAAGAAAGATTTTTGATGAATTTAAACTAACAATAACCTATCTTCGGTTAGCACAAACTATCCACCTACTTACTTCTAACTAATTTTATAGAATAATTCATCCTTGCTAAATATAGTCTATGAAAATATTCATTCACGAAAAACATTGGAACACCATTGCATGATCTCCATTATTAATGTCAAGAAGCCCTTATGCCACCATCTCATATATTAATAATGGGTTGAAAACAATTTAAGAATAATTAAATCTAAGACAATGTATTAATCATTCATAAACTATTATTTCATTAAAAACTCCAATTAATGTGACTCAATTGCTTATAATCATGCAATCATAATACATAAACTATTAAATTCCCAAAGTTAGAACAATCAACCATAATACTTGGATCGGGTTACATCAATGCCCTAAGAGAGGAATTAGCTACTTATGACGATATAGTATATCATTTGTGTTGTTATGGTCTTCATCATCATGGATTACACTTCTTTTCTCGGGATCTTCACTTTCAATAACCAAACCCTAAATGACACCACTAAATCTAGAGAGAAATCAGAATGAAAATAAGAGAGAAATTGGAGAGCTTTTCTGTGGCCTTATGCCTCCTTTTATAGAAGAATTAACTTCTAATAAGGTTTGGAAGGTCTTTAGGTCTTCTGGGATCATCTGGGCCCGTTTAGGATGAAATATGACATAATTAGAACAAATCCCGCAACTTAAAGTTCTAACTTATCATCAATGACTCGAGTTATTTAATCAATGGCTTGAGCTATTTGAAAGGAGCTCGAGCCCAATCTTCTATACTTAGCCAAATTTCTTCAATTCTTTTCCAAAGCATCTTTTTCATCAACAATTAGAAAATTTTTGGGATTTTCTTTTAAGAGTGCTCGATCACCTTGATTAGGGCTTGATCCCATGAACTCCGGCTCGAGCTATTTGGGAAAAGGCTAAAGCCTTTTGGTTTTGGCTCGAGGCCCTGGCAACATAGATTTTTTGAAATAGCTTTTTATATTCCGATGTACATCAGACTCGAGCTTTTAGGCAAAGGCTAAAGCACCTTAAGGTTCGGCTCGAGCCCTAGGATCTCAGCTCGAGCTATTCTGCCTTAATAAATTTTCTTGTTGTTTATTGTTTTGTTCTAGCCAATGAACTTAGGCTCGAGCTGTAGTACTTGAGATTCTCCATTATTCACCATTTTGACTCTAAACTTGCTTCAGATGATCAGCAATGACTTTGTAAGCTTTTATATCAATCTTTTCATCTTAAAGTCTCGGTTTTAACCATTTCTATGGGAAAGTACCTACAAACACGAAATAAATATAAATCAGTCTAACAATGGATAGAAGTATCACTTTAGAACCTAAGATACATATATTTAGGGGAACGAATATGCAATATTAAGCGCTTATTGTAGGTGCAAAATTTCTCTCTATTTGAATAAATAAAAAGAAATTTACAACTCACTCAAGAACAAGCAAAAATAAAGCTCAGAATAATTATATAATGCTTGATGATTTTATTGGAGGTCTAGGCCTCTATTTATAAGAAATACAGTGGTGCAATTTTGGTAGGATTCGCATGGCTTGTCCTCCAATTCATTCCATTTATATTTTTCTTTACATCTATAATCCTTTCCTTTCTACAATTCTTTCTATGTTGAATTTTCCTTGTATTGAACTTGCTCTCTTTTGTGATTCCTTGGCCTAGCAGGACATGACTTCCCTTTATCAAGATTGGGATGAATGTGGGCTGGCCCCGATGATTTGGCTAATGGGATTGGATCTCGCCATTGGTATGACGAGCTGTCGTAGTCTGGGCTTAGAAGTTGGGCCAGGTGGCTCTGGTCTATGATCGTTGTGGGAGCTGAGCCCTTATCTAGGCTTGCTCTGGACTGGGCTGATCTGATTTGGGCTTGGTACCGATTGGGCTATTGTGGTATCTGAATCAATTTTGTAGTGTATCGACGTGGATGATTATTATTGGAAGGGGGATTTTTTCCCTCCACACTTTGCCCCCAATTCCTTTCTTAATTGGGCCATAGCTCCTAATTAAATGGGAATTCAAGTTACACGATTGCCAACTCTTTAAAAGATGATTCGAGGTGTGCCTGTTGCCATTCTGATGAAAAAGGGCCTCTTTATAGTTCGTTTCTAACCTCGCGACGTTCACTTTGCTCTTTACTTCTGCGCGATCTCAGGTTAGTCCCCCATTCATGTGTTTAATTTGTTTCATATCATGAACTCCTCATCCACTCACGATCGTATAGACCTGGTAGATTCAGATTCCACCCCTTCTTCTTCCTCTAATCTCATCAGGATTCCTCCCCCTAGGGTTTCTGACCTTATTGAAACCACGAACAATTTAGTTGTTTAGATGGATATCTCCCTTTCACAAGCTGAAGCATCCATTTCAGGGTCCGATTGCGTGTTTACTAAGGGAGAGAGTGAGTTGATTTTGTCTGTTCATCATATCAAGTTCTCTATCGAGTCTGTAGTAAATGATTATGAAATTCCTGAAGGAGTTGATATTGTCGTGTACCCAGAAGGGGATGACTTTAGTTCCGGTGAAGGTGTAGGAGACAATGAATTGCTTTTATCTGTTGGGCATCTCAACGCTCTTCGTTTCCTTCTTCATCCCTTCTATCATCTAGTTTTTAACAAATTAGGGATTGCCCCTCTCCAAGTGAACGCTAACTTCCTTCGAGTGGTTTCTGCTCTTCTAGTTCGCCGAAGGTCGAAAAGTCTTGACTTGACTCTTGCTGATCTACTTACTACCTATACCATTGCCAGGCATGAGACTGAGCCTGACCACTTCTACCTCACTTCTCCCCATCATCAGAGAATATGCACGGACCTCCCTTTATCCGAGAAGAAGTGGAAGGAGAGGATGATAATTGTGAAGGGGAACTAGTTTGTGGACAAATAGAATTCCCTTCCCATTCCTCATAAATTTGGGAAGTTAGGTATAGAGTACCTTTCCTCATTTCATGAAAAATGCTCTGGTTGTTTCCCATGTCAAGTTTTATTATTTCGCCATACTTATGAATTTCTTGGTCTTCTTTCAGTAACTTTCCTTCTTTCGTAGCTAAGAAGAGGCTCGCCTTTCTCAAAGCACAGGTTTGGAGCGAGCCCCCTTCAGTTGAGGAGCTACTCGCCTCATCCAACCTTCAGGAAATCACTGCTAATGCTTTCGTTGCAGATCTCATGGATTTGGCACTCCCCTCTTTCGATAGCTTTCCCTTAACTGAGGAGGAAAAGCTGAGGGCTAAAGCTCTGAAGAAGAAGGCTGCTGAGGAGCAACCACTGTTGGGTATTAGATCAGCTGAATATGAGCAGGAGGTGGATGAACCCCCTCTCAAAAAGACTAGATCAAATCCTCTCTCCAGCAGCAAGAACAAGACCGTCCCCAAAAGCAAGGGGAAGAAAGCTGGAGAGACTGACCCGAAGGAGGAAGTTCGTGCTTATGTTCAGGCTGAGTCTGGAAAACCCTTAAGGCCTGTCTTTTCAAAGGCTGATAAGTCAGTTCTTCATTCCAGGGATTCCATAGTCTCTGACCCCTCTGCTGCCTTGGCAGTTGCTCGAGGTATGTGGCTTCCTAAGGATGAGGAGATTATTGGGAATCTGGGGCTGGACCAGCTGCTGCCATCTGCCCCAGTGGATGCCGTGAAGGTTTATTCTTTTTCATCTATTTGTTCAATTCCTTAAATTTATCTTTACCACGAATCTACTAACATTTTTATTGTTGATCATGTAGAGTCTGTACCAGACTATGGCACTATGTGCCACTACTGAAGCTCAATCCCTTTCCATTAAAAAATTGGAAAGGGACTTAGGCAATGCTAAGAAGAAGTCTTCGTACTAGGCTATGAATGCGAAGATTGCTTCTGATGCAAGGGATGTCTACAAGAATCGCCTGACAGCTTCTGAGGCAAAGATGCAGGCTCTAGAGGCTGGAGTCCAACGCTTAAACGATGCCATTGGTACCTGCATTACTACTGGGAGGCAAATGCAAGGACGTTACTCCACCATCGTGCGTTTATCCAGCACAAAAGCTTTTAGGTTCGGCTTCAACAAGGGCTTTGGTGACAAGTCGAAGAACCCAAAAGCCTTTGATGCTAACATGGGGGTGTCCTTTCCTTATGCAGAGGAACCCAAGGCTCGGGAAGCTGAGGTACTTTTTGCCGAGATGGTGAAAGCTCATCCAAAAGTTCCTCAAGCCTCAAGCTTGCCAGCTCCTCCATCCTTTGACCTGCTGACCCCTCTTCCCACCAATCCAAATATGGTGGACGCCTTTGAGTCTACTCCCTTTGATCCAAAAAGGAAGTATAGTTGTGTAATTGTTTTTTTTTTTTTTTTTTTTTTTTTTTTTTTTCTTGTTTTGAAAGAACAAATGTAGAAACTATAACTTTTGCAATGCAATGACTACATTTACTCTAAAGTCTCTTTCATGCTTATGAATACCTCTAGTTTTTATACAATTATATTGTAATAATATAATATAACATTATTACCTGAGGAAGACTTCTTCATCTAACATTCCAACTGTCAAGGGAACCCTTCTTGCTATTGATTTGCAATGAATGAATATATCAATGCTTGTCTTTCCTTATATTATTTCGATGTGGGATGAAATCTTCCATAGGTTATGCATCATTTAGCCAATTAAGTAAGGATCTGTGGGTGTGTCACCATAAAGAACTTTTGCCCCTGCTTAGACTTATACCTCGCTAGCGCAGCTTCGGACTTCAATCGTTCGAAGTAACACCCTTTGGCTGAATATTGAACTTGAATAGTCCGAGGTGATATATTAGTCAGCCAGAAGCCTGAGAAAAGTTGTATTATGTTGAACTCCTATTGACTGACGCAACGAGCTCCTTAATCATGAACTCGGGAGGAGCTGTACTGCTCCGGAGTCCCGAGGTCCGAGCGTTATGTTCCGTGGCAATCAACTTAAAAAGAATTATATTGTGTCGGACACTTGGGGTCTAAGAAGTTATGTTCCTCGGCTATGAGCCAAAGGAGAACTGTGCTGAGCTGGACTCTTGGGGTCCGAGGCGAAGTGTCCTCAGCTGTGAGCCGGAGAAGAACTTTTCTGAGCTGGACTCCTCAGCTATGAGCCAAAGGAGAACTGGGCTGAGCTGGACTCTTGGGGTCCGAAGCAAAGTGTCCTCGGCTGTGAGCCAGAGAGGAAATTTTCTGAGCTAGACTCTTGGGGTCCGAAGCGAAGTGTCCTCGGCTGTAAGCCAGAGAGGAACTTTTCTGAGCTGGACTCTTGGGGTCCGAAGCGAAGTGTCCTCGGCTGTAAGCCAGAGAGGGACTTTTTTGAGCTGGACTCTTGGGGTCCGAAGTGAAGTGTCCTCGGTTGTGAGCCGGAGATGATCTTTTCTGAGCTGGACTCTTAAGGTCCGAAGCGAAGTGCCCTCGGCTGTGGGCCGGATCTGGAAAGATCATCAAGTATGCCAGGCTGGCCGAAGATTCAAAAATGACATGAGGCCAAGAAAAAGAGTAATTGTGATTGGAACGTCCCGCATACATTTGTTTTGGAAGGCTTTCCTTCACAGGGACTCTCTTCGTGGCAATCGAACACTGTTTCTCAACTCTATATTTACTATATACCTTTTGTATCCCAATTTGATGTGGGACAAAGAATATATGAGCACTAAGACAGGTTGTTTTTTTTTTTTTGGAAAGAACAAAAATTATTATAAAGAATGGCCGTTGGTACTGGGGCTTTGAACACAACTTGGGCTGGGCCGTTACTATTACCAACGGGCCCTCTTTGTAATGCATCCAAATACTTTAATATTTTCTTATATAAAGGTGTCATAGAAACAGTGTTTTTTTGATGTGGGACCATGGTAGATAAGTGCTCTAAACTGCACACATTTGTGGTTTATGTCCAAAAATGATAAAACTGTAAAGCAACCTTGGGCTCATGATTTAGATAGAGCCTAAATGTCTATTACCAAAAGACTTGTGATATCAATAATAGGGTACATACTTGTACTTTGGTGTTCTTGTATAAAAAAGGACTTGTAAAAAGTCAAAATTATTCATTTTGTTTGCGCCTTGTATAAAAAATGACTTGTAAGTATCAGCAAAAAGTAAAATGATTCGTTTATTTGCTTTGTGTTGATATCCTTCTTTTGTCGTATATCCTTCTTTTATCATAATATCAACAGTAGGGTGTATTGCCCCCTATTACAATAAAAGAAGTAAGGCCCCACTTTACTAAAAGAGTAAAGATGTGCTAAGATGTGCATAACTCAAGAAACTTTTATTAAATAGGCCTATAAGCAACCATACTTGGATCAAAAAAAATAGACGTATGTTATCTGTAAATAGAAAGTAAACAAACTATATTGTCTAATGATAGTACCTTTTTAAGTGTATTGCATTCCATGGACACGCAATTGGACGCCTATCAGCTTCTGCCAATCGATAAGCACCTTTTCCCACTACTTCAATGACTTTGTAAGGTCCGATCCAATTGGGTTGCAACTTTTTTACATGGGCTGTTTCTTGTTTCAGCACCCAATCTCCTTCCACAAAACGTCTGAACTTAACACGCTTGTTGTAACTGTTACACAACTGTTGTTGGTACGAAACGAGCCTAATTGTCGCGGCATCCCTCTTTTCTTCCAAGAGATCGAGGCTGTGCTCGAGCTGCTGATTATTGTTACCTTCAAGTACCAAGTGAGTCCGAAGAGTCGGAACTGCTGACTCCGTAGGTGTGACAGCCTCTGAACCATAGGCCATGGCAAAAGGGCTTTCTCCTGTTGGCTGGCGAGGGGTGGTTCGATATGCCCAAAGTACCTGTGGTAGATTCTCGTACGATTTGGATTTAAGCTTTTCCAACTTTTTCTTCAAGCAGCTGAAGATGGTCTAATTAGTTATTTCTGCCTGTCCATTCCCCTGAGGATGGCTAACCGCAGCCAACTTCTGCCTAATCCTATGCTCGGCAAAGAACTTTTTTGTGCTCCAGTTATCTAAATTTGGGTCATTGTCCATCATGATCACATGTGGCACCCCAAATCGGTAGATTATATTATTCCATAGAAAACTCTTCACTTATTCATGGTTCACGCTTGAGTAGGCTTTGGCTTCTACCTATTTAGTGAAATAATCGATGGCTAGCAACACATACTCCTTTTTCTCCACCACTTTGGGCAAAGGACTGACCATATCAATCCCCCATTGAGCGAATAGCCATGGATTCGCCATTGCATGCAAATCTTCAGCAGATTGATATTTCATTGGACCATGTCACTGGCACTTATCACACCTTCTGGCATACTCTTCAGTATTTTGAGCCAGGTAAGGCCAGAAATAACCTTGAGTCAGAACTCTATGCGCGAAAGACCTACCATCGGAGTGATTGCCACAATCCCTGACGACGGCCGTTCCAATACGCCAAACTAAATGTAGTGAAGCCTTTTATGTCAAATTTAAATTTATAAAAACCACTACCAACACCACTACTAACGTAGCAAGAGTGAGTAGGGATCGTCCCAAGGGATTATACGTGTTGGAATTTTAACTTCGACTCTAGCGTACCAAATGATTGCAAAAGAGAGTTGGGTTGGTTGATTACTTCTAGAAAAGAATTAATTAAAATGCAATAAAAATAAAACTAAGTAGAGATAGGGATTTAAGAGATGAGAAGAGAGGACTTAGGGTGTTAGAATCACCACTAGGCTCATGTAATTAACCACTTGCTTTCCATTAATGGGGAATACATTGTTGTGAACAAAATTTGTTCGACTAGCAAAGGTGACTCAACAAGTGTATAATGTCTAAACAACATGTGAAAGGCTACAATATATCTATTGGAAGAGGAATATATTGTCTAGACAACATGTGAAGAGAACAAAATATTAAATCAAGTCATTAATCCTTCATTAAGCTCAAAATTCCAAATAATTCACAAGGATGACTTAGTTAAACATGTATTGTCTAAACATCATGTGAGAGGCCACAATATATCTATTGGGAGAGGAATAAATTGTCTAAACACATGTGAAAGATACAATATATCATAACAAGTCATTAATCCTTCATTAAGCTCAAAATTCCATTACACCACAATATTAGAGCATATGCTTCTTGCATTCAAAAGCATGGAACATCAAAGAACAAGCATGAATTGTCTCCCCCATCTAACACTACACTACAACTACACTATTAGCATGAAAATAAACTAAGGGAGATGTACAATCCATCAAGGAATAAGTATAAACCATCAAGAGACATAACAAGAGCATTCCATTAAGCACTAATGTCTAGCCATCACTAGATTCTCAATCAACCACACATAGACATGCAATTAATATAGAAAAACTAGTGTAGAGATCAATTCCCCAAATAATCACACATAAGACAACATGTAATTAAAATAGAGAATCAATGGAAGAATTAACCCATATGAATCATGTGAGACATAATTCCTAATTTAATCACACAAAGACATGTAAATAAACTAGAGAATTAATAGGAAGAATTAGATCATTGAAATCATAGAAATATACCAAGATTCATGAAATTCACAAGGCTAGAACACTAATCACAACAATATATATAAAAATCACCAAAAATAGAAATACAAGGGTTTAAATTACACAAGACTTAGGGCTCATCCAAGCCCTAAGTGTAGATCTAGTCAATCATGGAGGAGGTGGATGTAGTCATGGAATCAAGCTCCAAACATGGCTCCATCTTCTTCTTCCTCTTCTTTTTCTTCTTCTTTGAAGCTCTAGAGATGGAGAGATAGTGGATTTAGAGATGTGATCTTGAGATGTGCCTCGACTTCTCTCTTTTCTTCTAACCCTAATCTCTAATTTTTCTAGAGAGAGAAAATAAAAATTACAATGTAGAAAATAAAATGATAAAAAGCCTAAAGAATCCCCTTTTACAAATGGGTTGCTTCCATTTATATAGAAGGTCTTTTTCTTAGTCACTAAGTCTAGAATATATGCCCAAAAATATCTAATCCCGCAACTTTTTAGTAGGTGAACTTTTGAGCGCGCACGGAAAAAGTGACAGCTTGCTGCCAGCATGTCCAGTTCGATCGATCCAACTTATTTTCGATCGATCCAACTTTTTCGATCGATCCAACTTTTCTAATCGATCCAACTTATTTTCGATCGATCCAACTTTTTCTACGATCCATCCAACTTTTTAGCTTTTCAATATCAGTCTCTTTTTGTTCCAAATCAGCATCTTTTTGCTCCGAATTATCGCTAAGACTTAGTTTGACTCCAAAAAGGCCTTAAGAACTCAATTTTAGCCCATTTTAACATTATTGACCTGAAATAGATAAAAACACAAATAAGTACTAAAACGGATAAATAAGATAGATAAAGGTCCTAGAATACTCAAGCTTAAGGGGTTTAAATGTGTACTTTTCAGCTCTCATCACACCCCCAAACTTAAATATTGCTAGTCCCTAGCAATGAACTAAGAAGTAAAGGAATGAAATAAACAACTATACAAGTATAAACTGGAAAGCAGGTAAAATGATAACACCATTTTCGTAGGGAACACGATTGCATTTAGCATATGCAACAAGCCTTTTAAACCCCTAGGTTACCCCTAGTGGACGAGTGAAGTCTCGTGAGGGTTTCCAGAAATGATACCCACAAACATTAAGCTCATTCTTTCAAAAGAGGCACCAATATTACAAATAAGCATTGGGAGAAAACTACCTCAAGTATGCAATTTTTCAACCATTTCCAAGCAATCTCCCAAAATCTCAACATCAAACAAGCAAGCATGGTCCTCCACACATCAAGAAAATGATCACGAAAATCGAAACAAGTCTAGAATCCATGTGAGAGGTCCGGCATCAAGTGTGTTACTATCTTAGCCAACTAGAGAAGTAATCACATCCTTACCCTCAAACTAGCACACAAATCTAGTACCGATCATCAAGATAAGAGAGTGGACCTTTTATTAAAGCTTTATTCTTCTAGGTGCGCTTATTCTTTTCACTCTATTTTTTTTTTTTTTTTTTTATTGAGGATCAAAGATGGAAATATTATGCAATGTGTTGATCTCTTAAGCTTTATAGAAGATTCATGTAGCGAGCGTTAGGTCAATGACTCCCAAACCAGATGGCTTTAGGGCATTAGGTGTTAAGACACCCCTACGGACTTACAAACTCAAATCAACTAGGCTACAAATCAAGACAACAACCATCTAATCATTTCCTACTTCTCATCTTTTGGGAGAAGTCCTCACTTTTATTACTTTTGCAACTTTTTCTCCTTTTTTTTTTTTTTTTTTTTTTTTTTAATCAATTATTAACCTAGAGTTTGGGCCCTCCACCTTTCGGCGCGAGAAGTTCACTGCTTAATGAGGCAAGAATCCCGGCTACTCAATAAAAAGGGGTTGTTATCCACCTTTATCAAGAGTGAAAGCTTTCAATGCACTACTAGCCCAATTGGGATATAACCAATTCAATAATCAACAAAGCATGTACCCCATAAATGAATGCTAGTGTGCACTGGTGCTAGTGTAGAATCCTAGAATGAATCTCAAAACAATCACAAATTCAGGATGATGTGGACCACAAATGCAAGCAATAAATCAATCTTTTGAAAAAATTTACTCCTAAATGGCATCCTCAAGGCATACAAGGAGTATTGGACTCTCAAGTCAAACAATTTTTAAATTTTAAGCAATATAGTCCTCAAAAGATCAAAATCACAACTAACATCAATCTCAAATCTCAATCATGCATTTAAAGCTCAAATCTTAAGTAGAATGAAACAAGACACCTTACACCCAAACTTAAACTGCACATTGTCCTCAATGTGCAATGAGAACAATGGAAAAAAAAAAAAGTGGAAAGAGTATACCGTGGTGGTGTAGACATGAAGTCCGGTCATGATCCAATTCGAAAGACGTCTCCCCCAAACTTGGAATCAACAACCTACTTGAATAACCACGCTAGCAAACTCACATCAAATATCAAATGGGATAAGAATAATCAAATCAAGCATTCTAAGGCAATGTAACACATGATGCAAGAGAGATATAAGATCAAGCCCTAACTAAAGCATAAAGTATGCATGACTACACATAAGGGCACAATGATGAATCTTTTTATATTTTTCATTTAATGAAAGCAAGTATATACAAAATGCAAGAAAAACAAAGAATAAAATGCATGAACAAAATATAAAAAGAAAATTAAATAAGGCAAAATGTAATGAAAGAATATGTTCAATGTAAGAAATGAAAAACAATATGTGCAATGCAAGAAATGAAAAGGAACATGAACAATGTAAAAAAAAAAAAATGGAAAGAATATGTATAATGCAAGTATATACAAAATTTTCTTACTTTTTGTTTTTCATTTTTTTTTTTTTAATATATATGTGAAAACATGCAAAGAAAAATGAAAAATGTAAGAAATATGCAAAATGGGTGCTAAGTTTAACGTCTCTAGCAAGATGGAATGCTTCTTTGAAAAACCGTCTTTTTTATTATTATTATTATTATTTTTTAAACAAAACAAATATGTACACAAACAAAAACAAAAATAAAAAGACAAGTGAATAAAAATAAAAATAAAAATGCAAGAAGTAAAAATGTAAGGAAATAAAGAATGCAAATTTTTTTTTTTTTTTGAAATAATAAATTAAAGTTAAACAAAATATTTTTGGATTTTTGGAAATAAGATAAAAGGAAATAAAATAAAAGAAAAGAAATATCATTATTATTATTTTATTATATATATATATATATATATATATATATATATATATATATATATTTATTTATTTATTTATTTATTTTTTAAAACCAAGATAGAAGTAACTAAATAAAATAAAATAAAATAATAAAATAAAATAAAATAAAATAAAAATAGAAATAGGAAAAAGTCAAAAAGTCAAAGGGTCAAAGGGGCAAAGCTGTGATCGATCGAAGATGAAGTTCGATCGATCGAACATAGCTGTGATCGATCCGAGATGAAATTCGATCGATCGAACATGTAAAATTTTGGAGATCCCGAGAGCATGCATTTTTGAAAAATAGATGAGGCCTGAAAATTTTTTTTAAGTGTTGGGACTCATGATCGATCGAACCACATGTTGGATCGATCGAAAGGTAGTTCGATCGATCGAAATTGTTTACGATCAATCGAACATTTGAAAATTTGGAGATCCCGAGAGCATGCACTTTCAAAATTGATGAAAGCTCAAAATTTTTTCTAAGTAGTGGGACTCAAGAGGAGTTCGATCGATCGAATCCATAGTTGGATTGATCGAAGAACAATTCGATCGATCGAAGGTGATCTTGTGATCGATCGAACTGGCACCAAATGCCTAATTTTGAACTGAAAGTGCAGAAAATCTTATGCTAAGCCCTAATGATGGTAACAAGAATGGAAATTTGAAAAATAGATGGAAGAATGTACACAAGAATGAAAAATAAAAAGAAATGAGGGAGGAATAGAGTTGTGAAACTCTACGAATACTAGTGTTTAACGTCTTTAGCAAGACGTTAGGTCAACTCACTAATCAAATGAATCAAAAACTAGATATGAAACATCCTTATTGACCCTCTTTTCACTTTTCTCATTTAATGTCCCACTTATGACAATGAAATCATCCTCCAAAAGAATGACTTGAAAAGAAATAAAAGAGATGATATTATTCCTTTCATCCACGGTCTTGAAAACAAAATCAATCATGGTTAGGCTTGCCTCTTTGTTGTGTTCTTGAAACACATTCAAATGATCATCCATATTGATAATTGGTGAGGCATTGTCTTTCAAAGACTCATTTGGATTAATAAGAAACACCCTCTCTTCATCCCTCTTCTCCTCCTCATAAATTACCATTTCCTCACCTTCTAAGTAAGCTAAGGAGTCCATTAGAGAGTTTATTTCATTTTTAGAGCTTTTAAAGTCAAAACCACAATTTTTATACATTTCCAAAAGACACTCCTCAAGAGGGTCATTAGAGATAATAGAAGGAAGGCCCTCTTCAACAAGTTCCTCCTCTTTCTCTCCTACCTCAAGTGTGGTCAACATCTCCTCACTCTCTAGAGTAGCCATGTCCGAGATAAAATCATAATCAAAACAAGGAAAGTCATCATTAATCATGTTATGTTCTATTGGATTAGCCACTAACTCACTTGCCACTTCTTCCTCTATACAAGATAGAGTGCTAGGCATTAGCTCACTTATTTCATTCTCCTCACTCTCATCATCCTCATCTATATTCATTGAAGTTCTTGTCATTTTTTCATTTGCCTCTTCCTCCTCCTCTTGATGAGAAAGAGTACTTGCAATTTGCTCAACTTGAGCTTCTAAGTTGGCTAAAGTTTGAGAATGAGAATTAATAAGTGAAGTGTGTAAAATATGCACATCAAGTAAAGCTAACACTTTTTCTTCAAATCCGGGTGAATACTTAGAAGGTGGTGGAATTGATTCATCATAAAATGGTGGGGGAGGGTAATAGTCATAAGAAGGATTAAATGAGTGATCAAGTCCATAATAAGATGATGCATGAAATGAATTGGACTCAATCTCATAAGGATTAAAATGTGATGGAGGAGCATAAGGTGAAGGGATGTAATTCCCTCCCAAACTTGGATCAAACAATTCCTCCATTCACAATTAAAACCCAAATGCAAGAGGAAAAAAAAAAATTGGCCTCAACAAGGGCCTATGCTTGGACAAAAATTTAGCAATAAAATGAGCCTCAACAAGGGCTATCACAAGCATACAAAGAAGTGAAACAATTAAAATATAAGAGTGCCAAGAATTGCTCACAATGGTCCTTTAGCACTTCAACTCCAAATTTAGCTTTTAAGCTCCAATGATTGCTTTAAGTTCCAAAGTTCGCCTTCCTTGTAGTCAAGTACCTAATTGAACAAATAATAATGAGAATCAAGAGAAAAGAATATACAATGGAAAATAAAATAAAAATAGAAGCAATCTAATGAACACTATTGTCTAGTTTAATTCCAACAAAACCGTTAATCCCCGGCAACGGCGCCAAAATCTGATGACGGCCGTTCCAATACGCCAAACTAAATGTAGTGAATGTATGGTTCAAGAAAAGCCTTTTATGTCAAATTTAAATTTATAAAAACCACTACCAACACCATTACTAACGTAGCAAGAGTGAGTAGGGATCGTCCCAAGGGATTATACGTGTTGGAATTTCAACTTCGACTCTAGCGTACCAAATGATTGCAAAAGAGAGTTGGGTTGGTTGATTACTTCTAGAAAAGAATTAATTAAAATGCAATAAAAATAAAACTAAGTAGAGATAGGGATTTAAGAGATGAAAAGAGAGGACTTAGGGTGTTGGAATCACCACTAAGCTCATGTAATTAACCACTTGCTTTCCATTAATGGGGAATAAGTTGTTGTGAACAAAATTGGTTCGACTAGGAAAGGTGACTCAACAAGTGTATAATGTCTAAACAACATGTGAAAGGCTACAATATATCTATTGGAAGAGGAATATATTGTCTAGACAACATGTGAAGAGAACAAAATATCAAATCAAGTCATTAATCCTTCATTAAGCTCAAAATTCCAAATAATTCATAAGGATGACTTAGTTAAACATGTATTGTCTAAACATCATGTGAGAGGCCACAATATATCTATTGGGAGAGGAATAAATTGTCTAAACACATGTGAAAGATACAATATATCATAACAAGTCATTAATCATTCATTAAGCTCAAAATTCCATTATACCACAATATTAGAGCATATGCTTCTTGCATTCAAAAGCATGGAACATCAAAGAACAAGCATGAATTGTCTCCCCCATCTAACACTACACTACAACTACACTACTAGCATGAAAATAAACTAAGGGAGAGGTACAATCCATCAAGGAATAAGTATGAACCATCAAGAGACATAACAAGAGCATTCCATTAAGCACTAATGTCTAGCCATCACTAGATTCTCAATCAACCACACATAGACATGCAATTAATATAGAAAAACTAGTGTAGAGATCAATTCCCTAAATAATCACACATAAGACAACATGTAATTAAAATAGAGAATCAATGGAAGATTTAACCCATATGAATCATGTGAGACATAATTCCTAATTTAATCACACAAAGACATGTAAATAAACTAGAGAATTAATAGGAAGAATTAGACCATGGAAATCATAGAAATATACCAAGATTCATGAAATTCATAAGGTTAGAACACTAATCACAACAATATATATAAAAATCACCAAAAATATAAATACAAGGGTTTAGATTACACAAGACTTAGGGCTCATCCAAGCCCTAAGTGTAGATCTAGTCAATCATGGAGGAGGTGGATGTAGTCATGGAATCAAGCTCCAAACATGGCTCCATCTTCTTCTTCCTCTTCTTCTTCTTCTTCTTTGAAGCTCTAGAGATGGAGAGATAGTGGATTTAGAAATGTTTTCTTGAGATGTGCCTCCACTTCTCTCTTTTCTTTTAACCCTAATCTCTAATTTTTCTAGAGAGAGAAAATAAAAATTACAATGTAGAAAATAAAATGATAAAAAGCCTAAAGAATCCCCTTTTACAAATGGGTTGCTTCCCTTTATATAGAAGGTCCTTTTCTTAGTCACTAAGTCTAGAATATATGCCCAAAAATATCCAATCCCGCAACTTTTTGGTAGGTGAACTTTTAGGCGCGCACGGAAAAAGTGACAGCTTGCTGCCAGCATGTCCAGTTCGATCGATCCAACTTATTTTCGATCGATCCAACTTTTTCGATCGATCCAACTTTTCTGATCGATCCAACTTATTTTCGATCGATCCAACTTTTTCTACGATCCATCCAACTTTTTAGCTTTTCAGTATCAACCTTTTTTTGTTCCAAATCAGCCTCTTTTTGCTCCGTATCATCGCTAAGACTTAGTTTGACTCCAAAAAGGCCTTAAGAACTCATTTTTAGCCTATTTTAACATTATTGACCTGAAATAGATAAAAACACAAATAAGTACTAAAACGGATAAATAAGATAGATAAAGGTCCTAGAATACTCAAATTTAAGGGGTTTAAATGTGTACTTTTCAGCTTTCATCAATCCCCATCTTGAATTTGCTGCAGTATTGTGAGAGCCTCTGTGGGGCTCACACATTTCAAGTAAGGACTTGAGAATGATTTTTGATACAATTGGTTATTGATGATAGCATATTTGGCTACGGTGAGCTTGAGTTTTCGTACCTCGGCCTTCTGGTTCGGGAGAGTCCCCTCCTTAAGGTAAGCTTCCAATGGATCCATCTAGCATGGTTCACGTGGGACAATTGGGATCACCATTATCTCCTGTCGAGGGCTTATACTTGGTTCATCCAGGATGTCGATTGGTACAATCCGGACCAAATCTTCATCCGAAGAAGATGCTGCTACAGGTAACTGATCTGCTTCAGAATTCTCCTCGCGAGGTATTTGATGAAACTCGATCTAGTCGAACCCTCACAAGACAATCTCCACGGCTTCTTTGTAGGCCTTCATTCTATACTCTTTATGCTGGTACTGGCCTGTTACCTGATTCATATTCTGCCTCATTGTTAGTGGCAGGAAAAGTCAGCCGAATTAACTACTGCAGTTTGGTGCCTTCAGGAGTTGTGATAACGACTCCTACTCCAACATTAATCAAGTTCGAGGAACCATCTACCCGAAGCTCCCATTATGGTTCGAAAGGGCATGGCTCTTCGGGCTTATCTTCATATTCCAAGAGGAAATTAGCTAGCGCTTGCCCTTTGTGTGACACTTTCGGCTCGTAGGATATGTCAAAGGAGCTAAGCTCGATCGCCCATTTAGTTATTCTTCCAAACAAATCCGATTTAGAAAGAATGACTCGCATGGGGTAGTTGGTAAGAACTCTGATGTTGTGTGACTCAAAGTAGTGTCGAAGTTTCCTTTTTGCGTATACTAATGCTAGTATGATCTTCTCGGCTTTGTTGTACCGCATTTCTGCATCTGTTATTGTCTTGCTGGTGTAAAAAATTGGATACTAACTCTTACCTTCTTCTCTGATTAATACTGCACTCGTGGCTATGCTGGAGATGGCTAAGTACATAATAAGAGTCTCACTAGGCTTCGATGCTGACAGAATTGGGGGTCTCGCCATGCAACATTTCAGTTGATTGAGAGCATCTTGCTATTGTGGCCCCCATATGTCTTTGTTTTTGGACCTTATTACACCAAAGAATGGTTTGCACTTATCGGACAATCAAGAAATAAATCGACTGAGAGTGGTGATTCGGTCGGTCAGAACTTGTACATCCCTACAGGTCTTTGGTTCTTAATTTTGTATGAGGGCTTGAGCCTGAGCTGAACTTACCTCAATACCCCTTTTGTTCACAATATGGCTGAGGAACTGTCTTGAAGAAACTGCGAAGGAACACTTCAAAGGATTTAACTTCATGCCATATTTTCTTAAAGTGTCAAAGACCTCTTGGACGTGTCTAGGATGCTCCTCTTTCTTCACACTTTGAACCACCATATCATCGATATAGGCCTCAACCGTCTTTCCCAACATTTCATCAAAGATCTTGTTAAGAGGCGCTGGTAAGTTGCTCTAACATTTTTGAGCCTGAAGGGCATAACTCTGTAACAGTAGGTACCCTTCTCCGTTATGAAAGTAGTCTTCTCTTCATCCTCCGGATTCATAGGAATTTGGTTGTAGCCAGAGTACGCATCAAGAAACGTGAGCCTCTCAAAACTAGTAATGGCATCAACCATCTGATCAATCTTGGGTAACGGGAAGCTGTCTTTTGGGCAGGCTTTGTTGAGATTGGTAAAATCTATGCAAACCCTACATTTTCCATTCTTCTTCTAAACTACCACCATGTTGGAGAGCTATTGTGGGTAGTACACCTCTTGGATGAATCCTGCTTGAAGTAATTTGCTTACCTCTTTAGCTATAATTTGGTTGCGCTCTAGGGCAAACCTTCTATGCTTCTGCTTGACTGGTTTGTATGTCGGATCCACCTTCAAGCTATGGCATGAGACTGAAAGATAGATCCCCACCATGTCTGAATGCTCCAAAGCAAATGCATCTGCATTTCGTCGAACGAAATTGATTAATGCTTCTTTTTCTTTGGCTGTGGGGGAAGAACCCAAGTAGGTGATTTTCTGAGGATTGTCGAGGATTACTTCGACAGCTTCCAGGGAATCCTTGGTAGGCTTTTCTGCTTCGGCCTCTTCCTCTGCGCTTAGATACCTGGGCAGAGGATTCTGTAATTGCTATTTAGATTTGCTTCCCAGAGGTGTGATCGGTTGGGACTATTTCACTACCTTCTTTGCCTCATTCTGTGTTAACATATAGCACTCTTTGGCAGCTACTTGATCTTCTCTGAGGTCTATAACCTCTTTCCCGTCCGGAGACAAACATCACATTACCTGGTGAAGGGTAGACGGAACTCCGTTCATTCGGTGGATCCAACCTCTTCCTATAATAAGATCATAGGAAGGGTGGATCTCTGTTAAGACAAAGTTTTCCTTTAGAGTCCTCTTTGTCATGGTTACGGATAAGTCAATCATCCCAAGGGGATCCACTTTTGTACCATCGAACCCCATCAATAGCCTAGAGGTAGGCCGAATTGATGACGACAGAATCTCTAGTTGCTCAAAGACCGCCTTTGTGATGATGTCGGCACTACTTCTTGGGTCTATCAAAATCCTCTTAATCATGCAATTCGTCATCAGAAGACTGATGACCAATGGATCTTCGTGGGGAAGTTGAACTTTAGATAGGTCTCCATCGCCGAACCCGATGTTAATGCTTCCCGAAGCAATAGTGTTTATCGAGGATAGCCTCCTCAGTTTATGGGCTGTTCTTAGTTGGGATCTATAAACCTCCTCTGACTACTGATTATCTTCCGATCTTCTATGTATTGCATGGATGACCTTCACTTGATTACCTTCGACTCTCCGGGGGTTAACCTCCTGAGGCTTCACGTACTCCTTTGTTGTAAGGTAATCTGCCAATTCACCCCTCAGTATCATGTTTTCCACCTGTCTCCTAAGGGATCTGTAATCATTGGTCGTATACCTATAATCTCTATGGTAAGCGTAATGCTTGGACTTGTCTCTCTGTTCCAACGGTTGCCTTATTGGCTAAGGGGCTGCAAACTTCATTTTGTTCTCCTGAAATAACCAGCCCAAGGTTGTGCGAAGGGGCGTGATTCTTTCTTCTGTCCTTTGCCATTTTTCGGGTATTTGAATGGCTGGTGCCGAAGCGTGATGACTTCTTCGGCCTTTTGAGCTTGAAACTTTTTCCTGAAGCTTGTTCTCTACCCTAACGAGGGTGGCATGTTGAGCTCGGTAAGCCACATTCTTTTCCAGTCGGATGTAGATCTGTGCTCTAGCATTGAGAGTCTACATGTTCGGAGGAGAATACTTAATCAAGGACGTATAAAACTTGATTCCCTGAATTATTGCAAGCTTGAATGTTTCTATTGCAGTAGTAGGGTGGCAATCTACTATTTTTGAAGCCTCTATATTGAATCTAGACAAGAAGTCTTGTAGCGTTTCGCCCTTCTTTTGCCTTATAGTAAAAAGGCTAGCAATACTCTTCTTTTGCTTCTTATTACCGCGATACTGCGCCAGGAACATAGCACATAGAGTTTCGTAATCTGGAATAGACTTATGCGGCCTATTCCCAAACCACTCTAGCACAACCCCAGTTAGACTGGTAGGGAAGACTTTGCACATCCATGGGTCATTGTGATCATCCAGAGCCATCTTTTACGCGTAGTGATCTAAGTGCCTGGAAGGATCTCCTGTACCATCAAACTGGGTAAAGGATGGCATAGTGAATTTCTTGGGTCTCTCAACGAGGTACACATCGTCATTTAATGGAGTCTTCACAAGAGAGTTCTTATATTCCCTGGCCATCTCTGCAGGCGTCTAAACTCTCAAGAGTCTCTTATCTTCAAATGCCTCCTTTACTCCTGCACCATCTGGAACACCATTAGACCATACCGTGAGTTTACGGCTGGATTCGGCCTGTTCATCCTGCGTGTGATGAGGAAAATTGTCCCAAGCTACTGCCTCGGATCTAGCCCTCTGGACTTGCTGAACTTCCGTGGGCCGAACTTCACTAATCCGAGCCCCATTGACCTGGGGCTCATTTTGATTGGGAGGAAGTGTAGCTCCGTTAACTGGTGATCGCCGAACTTCATTGGGCCAAACCCCATTGCCCTGGGGTTCGTTTTGGTTGGAAAGAGGCGCAGCCCTGTCAACTGGTGGTGGTTGGGGTGCCAACTATGCCATAGCTGTTTGAAGGGTGACGTTCTGCTGTTGAAGCAATACAATTTGGGCTATGCTGGCTTCATTCGCCTAACGAAGCGCTTCGAACTGGTGCAAGAACTCTTCTCGCATCTTTTGCATCAACTCCATTGTTGATCTATCGCCATTGATTTTGCGTTTGACATTCCGGATCGTGGAAACAAAAACAACTTCAAATAAAAAGTGGGAGTATCTTTCTATACGATTCCCACAGACGGTGCTAAAGTGTAGGTGCAAAATTTCTCTCTATTTGAATAAATAAAAAGAAATTCACAACTCACTCAAGAACAAGCAAAACTAAAACTCAGAATAATTATATAATGCTTGATGATTTTATTGGAGGTCTAAGTCTCTATTTATAAGAAATACAGTGGTGGAATTTTGGTAGGATTCGCATGGTTTGTCTTCCAATTCATTCTATATATGATTTTCTTTACATCTATAATCCTTTCCTTTCTACAATTCTTTCTATGTTGAATTTTCCTTGTATAGAACTTGCTCTCTTTTGTGATTCCTTGGCCTAGCAGGACATGACTTCCTTTTATCAAGATTGGGCTGAACATGGGTTGGCCTCGATGATTCTGCTAATAGGCTTTGATCTGGCCATTGGTATGACGGGCTGTCGCTGTCTGGGCTTAGAAGTTGGGCCAGGTGGCTATGGTCTGCAATAGATGTGGGAGCCGAGCCCTTGTCTGGGCTTGCTTTGGACTGGGCTGATCTGATTTGGGTTTGGTACCGATTGGGCTATTGTGGTATCTGAATCAATGTTGTAGTGTAACAATGTGGATGATTATTATTGGAAGGGGGATTTTTTCCCTCCACACTTATCAACAACTTTTTTTCTCTCTACAATTTTGTCCCAAATGCTTTTCTCTTTCTATAATCTGTCTGAAAGAAGAAAATAAATAAATAAATAAAGATTAGCTTCTTTTGATGGGTTAGTGATTGTTTATACTTAGAAGTGGAAATTTCTTTAATGATTTTCTAAAGCCTTTATTCTTGCCCTGTCCACATTTTTCCTTTCTTTATTTTCTCTTTTTTCTATTTTACATTTAATTATTTGAAAGTTTGGCAGCCACTATCACACTATAGTAGTTACTTTCAGGAATTGAATTGTTGTGTTTACCGCATATTGTGTGTTGTATTACCTTTGGTAAGTAGTTGTTCTTGTTGCTGCTTCGTTGGGCACACCCTCAGGTTTTGCAATAGAGTCCTTGTAGAACTTTTAAAAGTGTTTTTACTGCTTGATTTGGCAATTGAAATGCTAAAATTGCTCTGATAAATTTCAATATTCTACATTTTTATTTTCTGTCTTATTTTATGTTATCTTTAAAGTAACGGTCAAATCCGAGTACAAAAAGTGAGGTTGTGAAAGGAAAAAAGATAAATGAGAAAAAGACAAAATGTGAATAGTGTTCGGAAAAATAAAATATAGAAATGACACAATCCCCAAAGGAAGTTGTCAATTCAAGGAAAAAAGTCTCGGAAATCATTCCAGAACACTCGAGACAACATCAAGTGATGAAAAACCAAACCCAAAAAGGAAAAGACAATGGAAAAAAATATCCGTTAAAATCTAAGAAAAAGAAAAGGAAGAAAAATGACCGGGTCATTACATACATCATAATACCAAACGTGTTATCAAGAAATACATAAACATGTTATAATAGCAAAATATGTTAACAAAAAGCATATACACCCGTATAACATAGCAACAAAAATGTGATATGCACCCAAAACCCGTCATCCCAAGGTATTCAAACCTAGGAGCTCTGATACCACCTGTGACGGCCCAAGTTTTTCAACCCAGTGAGTTAGTGGTGAACCGAAAGGATGATCTAATAACGAATCCAAAATGCAAAAGCAAAATGGCCACTAGAGATGTACACCATCCCTAAGGCACCAAAATGACTCCCTATGAAGCCATGGAACTCAATTAAGCCAAGCAATGAAGCAAGAATGCCAAACCCTATAAGAGATGAACTAAGGGTAAGGTGGTTATTTCACACTGAAATGGGTGCCACCTCACACACCATTGGAAAGACAACGAAAAATGAACGAAGTTGGACTCAAGAATCGCCTGATTTCTGAGTCCGCACGGAAAAGATATGAAATTAAAACAAAGTGGCCTTCTCCATTTAAGAGTTACCACGAACCTATCTCACTAAAACTGGAATAACTCACATTATAGATGGAGTTTTGATGGTTGGTTGGTACCATTGGAAAGATAACTTCAAACTCTTGAATTTAGACTCAAGAATGACCCAATTTGGTTTTAAAATGAAAGAGATACGATCTCCCAAAGTTGATGCAACAAAATTATCCAAGAAAAGCTGAAAATAGAAGGTTATAGGAAAGATCGGTTGACCGAAGCCCAATCATCGGTCAGCCAAAATGATGATTTTCCTAAAATCCCTACTACAATGGACCCTCGAGGCTTGTCAGCCGGCTGATGACCCTCATCAGCCGACCGACACATCTGTTGCAGTAGAAAAAGCTGCTGCAATGGGTGAGAAATGTGTTCGGTCTGTATCTAAGGTTCTACATGCATTCTACATGATCTGAACAAGTTTGAAAACATTCCCTAGCCTTATGCAAGCATCTAAAACATGCCAAAATAAATAGGAACTTAAAATGGTACCCCAATGCATGAATTTTTCATAAAAATTCATAAAATCGCCCAAAACTAGGTCTAAAGTTGAAACTTAAGAGTTTTGTGAAATGTGGACATCTACGCAAACGTAAAAAGACATTTAAGACGCGTGCCAATGGTCTGCGGCCTCAAAATATCCTCAATGCAAAATATGACCTCTTAAACCTCGATTTATCATAAAATTGCCTTAAAATGCAATAAATGAGACCAAAATGCAAAGCCTAAAACAAAATGGTGTTTTGCCCTTGGCCACACCTCAAATATGATCATAGAGACCCTATGAAAGAAAAAGAATGGAATTCCCACACCCGAGGCAAACATGGTGACGCAAAGACTTAACATTTTCCATTATTTCCATCGTAAACCTTGAAAACGAAAGTGCATAGAATACATATTTGATGCCATTGGCCTATGGCCTCAACTCATACATATCAAATACATTGAAAAAAGTGTACTTATGTACATATTACATACATAGAATCAAAGATACAAGTTTTGATATACAATGGTACAAAATGACATTTCATGCTAACATTTGCATGAAATGGAAATTTTAAAGCTACAAGTCATCCAAGGAATGATGAGCATCATGAACCAAGCCTTCGTACTTGAAACAAATCCCCAGTAACTTCGGGTGAGTAACATAAAGCTACTCATAGGAAATAAGCATGCATCGACCTAACATTTTACAAAATTATCACCTTAAGGTGAATCAAGTCAAAGGGGCTCATGCCACCTAACGTCTATGTCAAGATGAGACTCTGGGAACATCCTAAGTTACCTTAGATCATTTCTAGCATAAATCACATCATTCATGCAATTTAACAACATGGAAGCATGTTATACAAAGCAACAAGATATAGATTATCAAAGTTCTCAACTTAAAATCTAAAACATGAAAACAAATAAAGTGGATCATGCCACCTAATGTCTATGTTCTAAATGAATCTATAGGATCGTTCCTAAGCTACATTTGAACATCAAAACACAAATCACAATATCGATGCAATTTAACCAACATTGGAACTTCCAATACAACGCATAAAGCATGATTTCTCAAAGTTACATCTTAAAACTCAAAATGGGAAATCAATTAAGAAACAAGAAGTTACGATATCATCTAGTTATTAACTTGAAATGAAAAGCAAAATCAAACAAGGTGGATACTTGGACATCACGCCGGATTAGACTGACACCATAGTTACTTTAGGGTTACTAGTCCATAGGTAACCTCCCTATGTGCGCACTAGACTATAGAGGGACAATCCCCCATACTAGAACGATATCCTAGTCGTAGTCAAACAACGACATCCCCAACTTTCCAAAATCAACAAGTTGTGCAACAACGTATATATCAACATGAATATACAAGATAATCAACTATCTACCAAGCACAACCAAATTTGGAATCACATACAATACATGTACTAAGTCCACAACTACTATGGCATGACAAATGTCGAATCTTTAGTGTGCGATTCGTTACACGCTATAGCAATCTCATTCAATATTAAAAACATATACTCATAAATCTAATACAAATCCAAAATCATGATTTAAACATACAACCAACGTCAAATACATGATTATATCATTAATGCAATAGAAATGGAAATTTATTTAAATAAACTAATTAATTTTCCTAGGTTTCAAATCTCAACCAAATGATCCCTAATTAATACATGTTGTACAACATAACTTGATCATTACATATATCAATTCAAAAACTTAATTAGGCCATTGGAACAATGAAATGGAATTTAATTAAATCATAATAATCAAATCCCTAAATTCTAAAGCAACATCAAATGGTCCCAAATTAATATATACTAGTATACAAGTCCTAGTCATCGTAAATATCAAGTTAAAAACTTAATTAAGTCAATGGAACCATTAAACAGATTTTAATTAATCCTTTTAATTAAAATCTCTAGATTTTCATACTCATCCAAACGCTCCAAAATTAAAGTATGTTAAAGAGCACGCCAAGACTTAATTTAATAGCCTATCACAAGTTAATTTCATGCAAGGTACGTCCATGAGAATACCACTTTCACAAAAGATAATTATTAAACAAACAATGCAATTCTTATTCAATTAATCCCAATTTAATATATGTTAACAACCATACCAAAGCCTAATTTTCTAGCATGCCACAATTTAATTCTAAGTTGAATATCATCATGAGAATTAAATCTTAAATATAGAAAATAACTAAATTAAATTCCAGATTATGAACAAAAGCATGCATACAAGTTGTATAAGCATCAATAGCATGCAAGACTACAAAAATAATAACCTATAACACCCCCTACCTCAATTTGAGATGAAAATCTCAGAAGCCACCAAAATGAAACCGCTCCGAATCCGACAAAACTTCGGGGTTTTGTCGGGGACAGCACGGTGAACGATAAATTCCAAAGAGGACATACCAAAATCCTAACTTTGCCTCAAACCCGAACTCAAAAAAATGGCCAAAAACGGATTCTAATAAGGGGAAAAGATGTGCGTCCTCAAGACAAACACAAAACACAAAGGCACTACGACTTTTTAACAAATGGAAAAAGCTCAAAAGAAGAGAGAGAAGGTGGCAGCCCCTTGACTACCATGGAATCCATCCAATAGTGGGAGGAAGAAGGTGAAAAAGAGATTTTTCACTTTAAGGCATTTTATTTATAGTAAAACCCTAAAAGTGTCCCGAGCGGGCCCTGCCGGGTCTAAAAAATTAGATTCAAGCAGACGCGCTCAAATGGCAAAACTCCGTGAACAAAAAAGAACCAAAATAAGAAAAGATAAACAACAAAAGAAATAACGTCAAAAACTGAGTCCCGAGCAGAGAGATATGCCCCGAACAAGATTGGTGGCAACCGGGGCCAAAAACCCTAAAACTGAGGGAAAACGACCAGAAGACAATTCTAAGAGTACAGGACTCGACAAAAAGTGAAAATGAATCCTGTACGAAGATCCAGGCTCAAAATGAGGCATTTTTGTAATAACTTTCATTCATTGTACAATGGCCCCTCTAAAAAGTGAAAACTGCACTAATGACCCAGAATGAAAATATCTTCCAAAAATATTTTCTTAAAAACTCCTAAAATAAAATATTTTCAAAAGATATTTATGAAAAACACCCCAAGAAAAGAAAAATATTCTGAAAAACTATGCATCCATACCCCTACGGACATCGGGAGCAACTAAAGTACTTTACTGCAAAAGTAAAGATACGTATTTCAGGAAAACCACTTAGAATAAAGAGACGTGAAGTCAAAAACCAACTCCGAACACAAAAAGTGAGGTTATGCCAACAAAGTGACAAACGGGAAAAAGACAAAATAGGAAAAAAGATGAAAAGTGAATAGTGTCGAAAAAATAAAAGTGTGAAAATGACGTGGTCCTCAAAAAGAAGTTGTCAATCCTGAGGAAAGAGTCTCATAAACCATTCCCGAGCACTTGAGATGACACTAAGTGACGAGAAACTGAACTCAGAAAAAGAAAGATCAACGGAAAAAATTTATCCGTAAAAATCTAAGAAAAATGAAAAGAATGAAATGATTGGGTCATTACAGACTAAATATGAGTTTAAATAAATTTTAAATAGATTTAATTATAACAATGCATCCTATTTGAATTCTTTAAAGAATAATGGATTTAATCTTTTTAATTTGTTCTAGCAATTGAGATTAAATGTTTAGCATGAATTATATTTGGAGAATGCTTACTTGGCTGTGAAATAAAATATCAGCATGTTTAAGGTTTAGTTTGTGTGGGATACATGATATAGGAAGCTTAAATAAGTTATAATTCATTTATATTTGGTAACAACATGATATTATGTTATTATATTTATTTCTTGATTATTTGATGTGTTACTTTATTTGTTACATCTATTATTAGGTTGTATAGATGTAATGCACCAGTATGGGACGGTGACATTCTAGAGACAGATTAACTGAAGAAGTTAAGTCCTACCTATTTGTATTAAGAGAATGGATTAACTATAATGTTAAGTCCTACTTATTCATGTCAGGTCAACTGAATCGGTTGGATGACATAATATTTTATTTTATGTTTTAGGATGGATATATATATATAGTTATGAGCCATGATAAGAGATTGAGTCTCAGGATCTATGGTTAGGGTGTGTATATTGTCAGGGATGTGTAGCTAGATATAGTATATTTGTGTGCCTTGGTCAGTCTAGGTACTCATGCCCAATATATGTGCGTTTTGCATGTTGCCTACTATTCAAGTTGAGGCAACCCTATAGTCTAGTAAGGTTCCTTTAGTGTGTGTGTGTGTGTGTGTGTGTGTGTGTGTGTATATACAGACTACTAGTTATTGTTAGATTGACTAGGATGTATACGTGTATCGGATCTCTGCTTGGACTGCAGTAGAGTAGAACTTGTTTGTGGGCCTGACCCACCATTATTTTTCAGGTGTTCTTCAGGTGTAGAGGATTGTTCGTGCAGAGCAGCAATCAGTCTACCTTTTTCCGAGTCTACTTAGGAGATTCATTTATGTTTCATCTTTTAGATGTAGACAGTCATTATGGTTACTTATTCAGTTGTGATTCTCTAGGGGTCCACAAAGTATGGATTCCAGAGTTGCATTGGAAGATTTGTTGTAAGGATTTATTATTTAATGAAAATTTATTCTGATGATTTATTGGATTATCATTTTAGTGTTCATTTCAACATCTTTATTTATTATTATTTATCCTCTTGTATTCTACATTCGATTATTACCGATTTATTTTTGATATCCCCGAGTATTCGGGCATGGGCCTGGCTAACCCGCATTCGAAAATCTGGGGGTATCGTAATGACCCTCGGTTTTTATTCAACCCGGTGCATCAGTAATGACCCGAAATGGATCCAAGATACAGAAGCAGAAGAAGCAAAATGGCCTCAAGGGATGTACGTTATCCCTAAAGCACCAAGATGACTCCCTATGAAGCCATGGAACTCAAATAAGCCAAGTAAATGAAGCAAGAATGCCTAACCCGAAAAGAAAAGAACTAAGGGTAAAGTGGTCATTTCATACTGAAATGAGTGCCACCTTGCGCACCATTGGAAAGACAATAAAAAATGAACAAAGTTAGACTCAAGAACCACCTAATTCTGAGTCTGAACGGAAAAGATATGAAATTAAAACAAAGTGACATTCTTCGTTTAAGAGTTACCACGACCCAATTTTAGTAAAACTGGAATAACTCTCACTACAGTTGGAGTTTTTTAGTGTGGTTAGAACCATTGGAGAGCTAACTTCAAGCTCCTTAATTTAGACTCAAGAAAAACCCAATTTGGATTTGAAATGAAGGAGATTTAACCTTCTAAAGTTGGTGCAACAAAACTGTCCAGGGAAAACTGAAATGGAAAGCTCCACCACGGAGGATTAGTCGACCGATGGCAAGGGTCAGCCGGCCAAAACTCAATCTTCAACCGACCAAACCATAATGATTAGCCGGCCGAAACGATGTTTTTCAATAAAAGGCTACTGGAATGGTCTCGAGGGCCTTGTCAGCCGGCTGATGGATCCTCATCACCCGACCGACACATCTGCTACAGCAAAAACAGATGCTGCAATGAGTGTGTGAGATGCTTGGTCCATCTTTAAGGCTATACATGCATTCTACATGATCCGAACAAGTCTGAAAACATTCCCTAGCCTCATTCAAGCATCTAAAACATACCAAAACAAGAGGAGACTTAAAATGATACCCCAATGCATGAATTTTTCATAAAAAATCATAAAATCGCCGAAAAATAGGTCAAAAGTTGTAACTTAAGAGTTTTGTGAAAAGTAGACATGCACGCAAACGTAAAAAGATATTTAAGATGTGTCCCAATGGTCCGCGACTTCAAAATAACCCCAATGCAAAATATGACCTCTCAACGGCCAAAAATTCCTTAAAGTGCAATAAATGAAACAAAAATGCAAAACCTATAACAAAATGGTGTTTAGCCCTTGGCCACACCTTTTACATGATCAATGAAACCCTACGGAAGAAAAAGAATGGAACTCCCACGCCCGATGCAACCATGGTAAAGCAAAGACTTAACATTTTCCATTAATTCCATAGTAAACCTTGAAAATAAAAGTGCATAGAATACAAGATACATGTCATTGGCCTCCGGCCTCATCTTATACATCTCAAATACATTGAAAAGAGTGTACTTATGTACAAGTTACATATATGGAATCAAGGATACAAGTTTTGATATACAAGTCTACAAAATGACATTTCATACTAATATTTGCATGAAATGGAAATTTAAAAGCCACAAGTCATCCAAGGAATGATGAGTATCACGAACCAAGCCTTCGTACCTGAAACAAATCCCCAGTAACTTCGGGGTGAGTAACATAAAGCTACTCGAAGAAAATAAGCATGCATCGACCTAACATTTTACAAAATTATCACCTTAAGGTGAAACATGTCAAAGGGGCTCATGCCACATAACGTCTATGTCAAAATGAGACTCAGGGAACATCCTAAGCTACCTAAGATCATTTTTAGCATAAATCACATCATTCATGCAATTAAACAATATAGAAGCATATTATAGACCGCAACAAGATATAGGTTCTCAAAAGTCTCAACGTACAATCTAGGATACGAAAACAACTAAAGTGGGTCATACCACCTAACGTCTATGTTCCAAATGAATCTATAGGATCATTCCTAAGCTACTTTTGAACATCAAAACACAAATTATGGTATCAATGCAATTTAACCAACATTGGAACTTCCAATGCAACGCATAAAGCATGATTTCTCAAAGTTAACATCTTGAAACTCAAAATGGAAATCAATTAAGAAACAACAAGTTACAACATCATCTAGTTATCAACTTGAAATAAAATGCAAAATCAACCAAAGTGGATACTCGGAAGTCACGCCGGATCAGACCGACACCATAGTTACTTTAGGGTTATTAGCCCACGGGTAACCTCCTTATATGCGTACTAGACTATAAAGCGACAATCCCCTGTACTAGAACCATGTCCTAGCCATAGCCAAACAACGACATCCCCAAATTTCCAAAATCAACAAGTTGTGAAACAACGTATATATCAACATGTATATACAAGATAATCAACTATCTACCAAACACAACCAAATTTGAAAACACATACAATACATGCACTAAGTCCACAACTACTATGGCATGACCAATGTCGAATCTTGAGTGTGCGATTCGTTACACGCTATAACAATATATCTCAACATTGAAAACATAAACTCATGAATCTAATACAAGTCTAAAATCATGATTTAAACATATAACCAACGTCAAACACATGATTAAATCATTAATGCAATAGAAACGAAAATTAATTAAATAAACTAATTAATTTTCCTAGGTTTCAAATCTCCACCAAATAATCCCTAATCAATATATGTTAAACAATATGCATCGTCATTACAAAAATCAAGTTAACAACTTAATTAATCCAATAGGACTATTAAATAGATTTTAATTAATTCTTTTTATTAAAATCTCTAGATTTTTAAATTCATCCAAATGCTCTCAAATTAACATATGTTAGGGAACATGCCAAGGCCTAATGTAATATCACATTACAAACTTATTTCATACAAGTTACATCTATGTAAATTAAACTTTCACCAAAGAAAAATATTAAATAAAAGTTGCAATTCTCATTCAAATAATTCCAATTTAATATATGTCAAAAACCATACCAAAGTTTAATTTTCTAGCATGCCACAATTTAATTCTAAGTTATATATCATTATGAGAATTAAATCTTAACCATATAAAATAATTAAATTAAATTTTAGGACTTAAACCAAAGCATGCATACAAGTTGTAAAAGCTTCTAAAATCATCAATACAACATGAATATAACTTAAAACACCCCCTACCTCAATTTCAGATTAAAATTTCAAAAGCCACCAAAATGAAACGGCTCCGAATCCGACGATACTTCGGGGTTTTGTCGGGGACAACGCCGTATACATTAAACTCCAAACAGGACCTACCAAAATCCTAACTTGACCTCAAACCCGAACTCAAAAATTGGCCAAAAACGGGTTCTACTAAGGGGGAAAGGTAGAACATAACGAGACCTACGATAAACGTTAAGACCGAAGACTTTTCGCCAAGGAAAAGTGGTTCAAAGGAGGAGAGAGAAGGTGGAAGCCCCATGGGCTTCCATGGCTGCTGGCCAAGAGAGGGAGAAGAAGAGAAAAATCTGATTTTTCTTCTTAAGTTGCCTTATTTATAGAAAAACCCTAAAAGTGCCCCGAAAGGGCCACGCCTAGTCCAGAAAAGTGAAATTTGAGCAGACGCACTCAAACGGTGAAACTCTGTGAACAAAAAAGAACCAAAATGATAAAATATGAATAACAGAAGAAACGGCATCAAAAACCAAGTCTTGAGCAGAGAAATATACCCCGAACAAGTTCGGCGGCAACTAGGGCCAGAAACCCTGAAACTGGGGGAAAATGACCAGAATACGATTCTAAGAGTACACGACTCGAGGAAAAGTGAAAATGAATCCCGCACAAGGATCCAGGCTCAAAACGAGGCATTTTTGCAATAACTTTCATTAATTGCACAATGGCCCCTCTAAAAAGTGAAAACGGCACTAATGACTCAGAATGAAAATATCTTCCAAAAATATTTTCTTAAAAACCCCTGAAATAAAATATCTTCAAAAGATATTTACGAAAAACACCCCAAAAAAAAAAAGGATTCTAAAAAACTATGCATCCATACCCCTATAGACACCGGGAGCAACCACTTAGAATGAAAATACGTGAAATCAAAAACCAACTCTGAGCACAAAAAGTGAGGTTGTGCCAAAAAGTGACAAATGGGGAAAAGACAAAATAGAGAAAAGGACGAAAGTGAATAGTGTCGAAAAACGAAAAATGTGGAAATAACTCGGTCCTTGAAGGAAGTTGTCAATCCAAAGGAAAGAGTCTCAGAAATCATTTCTCAGCACTCGAGATGACACTAAGTGATGAAAAACTAAACACAGAATAGAAAAGACAACGGAAAAAATTTATCCACAAAATTTGAGGAAAAGGGAAAGGAAGAAAATGACCGGGTCATTAAAACCTTCCCACCTTAAATAGATTTCGTCCCTGAAATCCAGCCCCGACTAACAAAAGGCGAAACTAGGACAACTACGGAGTACATCTCCGAGTATCCTACACAACATGCTACAAAAGCAATCCCAAAATTGAAAGACAATGCACAGACCAATGTCATTCGCACCCACGTGCTTACAACAGGATAACCTTTCAAAAGAAAAGTGACCACACGGCCACACGACAAGTCAAAAGTCACATACAAAACCCAAGGTTAGACAAAGGAACGGAAGGCAACAACCGTAAGCATCTCTCCTGACGAACCATCATATCGATCCAAAAACAACTACCAAAAGAACTCCAAGATCATCACATATCAAATCAGGGTACAGAACAAAGACAATGTGGCAGTACGGATAGTAACCAGAACCTGCCCACAACGTACTCAAATGTGTGGTAGCAATGACAGTACCTAGTGCCCGCCTACACTTACTCGTCAGTAAGGTAGCATCGATGACAACTAGCACTCACCCACAACACACAACTTTGTATTGTAGCATGACAGTATAAGTCACTTATTCATAACCTGCCCCCCACTAGGTCTAACCATGAAACCTCTTGATACCAATGACATCAATGTCATGAATTATCATTTCCGAAAGCACTACGGAACCAAGCATCTTGTGAGAGTTGGGGTAGCAAATCCCAAAACTCTGACAAAAATGTCATAAGCGCCGATACGCTCAAGGTCTTAAATCTAAATACAACAAAACCAACAACTCCAACATCTCAAAATACTTCCATCAACAGTATCAATCAAGAATCCAAAGTCTATCAAGCAAATTGACACCTCCACAAATCCAAACAAACCTCACTACAAGACATTTCCTCGAAAGTCCTACATATCTCGCAGAAATAGATCGACTACCAAACCACACCATAATCAAACATTGGATCAAAATCCCTATCACAGATAACTAAATCCTTAAAAAAACAAGTCCACCACATGGCACACATATCAAAATTCTGATAACCAAGGTCACAAAATAATCTCTCGAAACCGTGCTTGGCATCACCAGGCTAAATCAAAATTCCTTAATTTCAGTCCATAAACAGTCACTGGAACTATGATTCCTCAAAACTATGCCTAGCCATAACTAGGACGAGAAAACTCCACAAACAAGCCATATCCAATAGCAATCCCCCAAAACTTCTCCTAAGAGTCAACCACATCCAGGTCTCTTAAACTGAAACAAGTCTCTAAAAGACAATTTCAAAAGAGCATCGAACTCACCTCATGAATCAAACAAATCCTCAATGATATGGACACAAGTCCACATAAAATGATGTCACACCAATCAACTCACTCTAAGCACCACAACTCCGTTAATAACCACGGCAAAAACTCCCCAAGGGAAGACACGAAGGAAAAGAACCACCAGTTCTAAGAAGGATAACTCTGTGACTCCACCTCTGAAACGAAAAAAAACAAGGTCAAAGACTTCACCCCCTATATGGAAGTAAATCGACCAAAATCGATCAAATCCTCACCTAGGACTCAAGACAACAATGGTGATCCTCACAGACCAACCAACCTCAAAACTGTGCACAACGCAACGAAGAAAAGAGACTCAATCCTTGTGAAGTCCCAAACACGAACCAAGAAAAAGAGGAGAAACCCTATTCTCCCACAAGTGGCAACACAACGAACACGAAAATGGAGCATTCTTCCTACCTTAGGGAAGTAGACAGCTCAAGACAAAACAAACGTGACAACTCCTCTACAAGGAATCTCACAACGAAACCATTACAGAAACCAATATACAAACTACGCGCGACCGAGGGAAATAAAAAGGAAAACCAAACATGGAAGTCATGTTTATGATAAGGAATGCAACTACCAAATAAGTAAATCTACTCACATCGATAAAATCAAGGGCACATGTAGCACGTCTCTATGTAAACACAAAAGCATGTCATTAAAGTACAGTAACAACATGACATCTCTAAGTATATATGTAAGGCATGCTAATGTCACACAACAAGAAGACAAATGTGGATAGACCTCCACCTACTCATGCATCGTAATAACATAAATCATACTACTGACATAGTAGTAAACCAAACTGTAGAAAATAAAATGATGCAACAATACACCCTATTGACATCGTGTCCTAGAGTGTCTAGGTAAAAGGAAGACAAGTCCTAGCCATAATCTGACTCTAAAACCAAAACGACAACAACCCATCTCAAAATAAAGCGAGCCCTCACTACAATGGTAAGACTCTAACAATCCATCTCCAAATCTAAAGGTGACACTACGAGTGACACTAACAATGCAATGCTCTCACCAACCTAAAACATTGATCAATCGACTCCACCACAAAAGCGTCGTCACACAAGGAGAACTCAAATGAAATGGCTACTCTAACCATATAATCGGACAACCGAATCAATCTCAAGAATCGTTCCTAAAATGACCATCAATCACTAACCACAAGGACTACGCCTATCGGAACAAAAACCAACGTTGATTCTATCCGAACTGAGCTCGTAGCTAGCCAATATGATAGCATGACAGTGCTATGCACCCGCCCACAAACATACCCGCCTATGAAAATTGCAATCTCAGAAGAACCTTCCTAAACAAACAAAGAGACTAAGAGGTCCAGAACCTGATCATGGCCCAAACCAACAAATCCAGCATGATGGTTGTGCCTAATGGCTCATCCCACGAGAGCCTAAACAAAAGGTGACTCCCCACCTATCCAAAGCCAATGCTAAGTCAACAACGACCTAAACTACCATGAAACCAAACTGACAAATGCTAACAGCATCTAATAAGAGTACCTAAACAAAACTAAAACACACTAAACATTGCACTGAGTGCAAACTCACCAAATAACCCAACCTCAAGTCAAACATCCATAACTAATCCCAAGTCCTGTCAAATATGCAAAAAAAATCATACATATACAAATCAAATCTAGCATACATCATATGTCATGCTTTTTACAATAGAATAAAATCATGCTAAACAAACAGCACAACGCATATAGCACATAAACACATAAACATGTTATCAGGCCAAAACATGTTATCATAAAGCATATAAACACGTAAAATAAAGCAACAAAAACGTGATATGCACCCAAAACCGGTCGTCCAAGGTATTCGAACCCGGACGCTCTGATACCACCTGTAATGACCTTAGGTTTTTATTCAACCCGGTGCGTCAGTGATGACCCAAAATGGATCCAAGATGCGGAAGGAGAAGAAGCAAAATGGCCTTAAAGGATGTACGTTATTCCTAAGGCACCAAGATGACTCCCCATGAAGCCATGAAACTCAAATAAGCCAAGCAAATGAAGCAAGAATGCCTAACCCAAAAAGAAAAGAACTAAGGGTAAAGTGGTCATTTCACACTGAAATGGGTGCCACCTTACACACCATTGGAAAGATAACAAAAAATGAATGAAGTAAGACTCAAGAATCGCCTAATTCTGAGTCCGAATGGAAAAGATATGAAATTAAAACAAAGTTGCCTTCTTCGTTTAAGAGTTACCAAGACCCTATTTTACTAAAACTGGAATAACTCTTACTACAGTTGGAGTTTTTGAGTGTGGTTGGTACCATTGGAGAGCTAACATCAAGCTCTTGAACTTAGACTCAAGAACAACCCAATTTGGATTTAAAATGAAGGAGATTTAACCTTTTGAAGTTGGAGCAACAAAACTGTCCAAGGAAAACTGAAATGGAAAGCTCCAGGGAGGATCGGTCGACCGACAGCAAAGGTTAGCTGGCCAAAACTCAATTATCAGCCAACTGAACCCCAATGATCAGCCGGCCAAAATGATGTTTTTCAATAAAAGGCTATTGGAATGGTCTCGAGGGCCTTGTCAGCCGGCTGATGGATCCTCATCAACTGACCGACACATCTGCTGCAACAGAAAAAGTTGCTGCAATATGTGTGTGAGATGTTTGGTCTGTCTCTAAGGCTATACATGCATTCTACATGATCCGAACAAGTCTGAAAACATTCCCTAGCCTCATTCAAGCATCTAAAATATGCCAAAACAAGAGGAGACTTAAAATGATACCCCAATGCATGAATTTTTCATAAAAATTCATAAAATTGCCCAAAAATAGGTTAAAAGTTGTAACTTAAGAGTTTTGTGAAAATGGACATGCACGCAAACGTAAAAAGACATTTAAGACGGGTCCCAATGGTCCGCGGCTTTAAAATAACCCCAATGCAAAATATGACCTCTCAACGGCCAAAAATGCCTTAAAAAGGCAATATATGAAACAAAAATGCAAAACCTATAACAAAATGGTGTTTGGCACTTAACCACACCTCATACATGATTGATGAAACCCTATGGAAGAAAAAGAATGGAACTCCTACACCCGATGCAACCATGGTAAAGCAAAGACTTAACATTTTCCATTAATTCCATAGTAAACCTTGAAAATAAAAGTGCATAGAATACAAGATACATGTCATTGGCCTCCGGCCTCCTCTTATACATGTCAAATATATTGAAAAGAGTGTCCTTATGTACAAGTTACATATATGGAATCAAGGATACAAGTTTTAATATACAAGTCTACAAAATGACATTTCATGCTAACATTTGCATGAAATGGAAATTTAAATGCCACAAGTCATCCAAGGAATGATGAGCATCATGAACCAGGCCTTCGTAGCTGAAACAAATCCCTAGTAACTTCGGGGTGAGTAACATAAAGCTACTCATAGGAAATGAGCATGCATCGACCTAGCAATTTTATAAAATTATCACCTTAAGGTGAAATATGTCAAAGGGGCTCATTCCACCTAACGTCTATGTCAAAATGAGACTCAGGGAGCATCCTAAGCTACCTTAGATCATTTTTAACATAAATCACATCAGTCATGCAATTAAACAATATAGAAGCATACTATACAACGCAACAAGATATAGGTTCTCAAAAGTATCAACTTGAAATCTAAGATATAAAAACAACTAAAGTGAGTCATACCACCTAACGTCTATGTTCCAAATGAATCTATAGGATCATTCCGAAACTACATTTGAACATCAAAACACAAATCATGGCATCAATTCAATTTAACCAACATTGGAACTTCCAATACAACGCATAAAGCATGATTTCTCAAAGTTAACATCTTGAAACTTAAAATGGAAATCAATTAGGAAACAACAAGTTACAACATCATCCAGTTATCAACTTGAAATAGAATGCAAAATCAACCAATGTGGATAATCGGACGTCACGCCGGATCAGACCGACACTATAGTTACTTTAAGGTTATTAGCCCACGGTTAACCTCTCTATGTGTGCACTAGACTATAGAGCGACAATCCTCTGTACTAGAACATTGTCCTAGCCATAGCCAAACAACGACATCCCTAAATTTTCAAAATCAACAAGTTGTGAAACAACATATATATCAACATGTATATACAAGATAATCAACTATCTACCAAGCACAACCAAATTTGGAAATACATACAATACATGCACTAAGTCCACAACTACTATGGCATGACCAATGTCAAATCTTGAGTGTGTGATTCGTTACACGCTATAACAATAAATCTCAACATTGAAAACATAAACTCATGAATCTAATACAAGTCCAAAATCATGATTTAAACATATAACCAACGTCAAACACATAATTAAATCATTAATGCAATAGAAACGGAAATTAATTAAATAAACTAATTAATTTCCCTAGGTTTCAAATCTCCACCAAATAATCCCTAATCAATATATGTTAAACATTAAGCATGGTCATTACAAAAATCAAGTTAACAACTTAATTAAGCGAATGGGACTATTAAATAGATTTTAATTAATTCTTTTTATTAAAATCTCTAGATTTTTAAATTCATCCAAATGCTCTCAAATTAACATATGTTAGGGAACATGCCAAGGCCTATTGTAGTATCACATTACAAACTTATTTCATGCAAGTTACATCTATGTAAATTAAGCTTTCACCAAAGAAAAATATTAAATAAAAGTTGCAATTCTCATTCAAATAATTCCAATTTAATATATGTCAACAACCATACCAAAGTTTAATTTTCTAGCATGCCACAATTTAATTCTAAGTTATATATCATTATGAGAATTAAATCTTAACCATAGAAAATAATTAAATTAAATATTAGGACTTAAAACCAAAGCATGCATACAAGTTGTAAAAGCTTCTAAAATCATCAATACAACATGAATATAACTTAAAACACCCCTACCTCAATTTGAGATGAAAATTTCAAAAGCCACCAAAATGAAACGGCTCTGAATCCGACGATACTTCGGGGTTTTCTCGGGGCAACGCTATGTACATCAAACTCCAAACAAGACCTACCAAAATCCTAACTTGACCTCAAAGCCGAACTCAAAAATTGGCCAAAAACGAGTTCTAATAAGGGGAAAAGGTAGAACACGACGTGGCCTACGATAAACGTTAAGGCCGAAGACTTTTCACCAAGGAAAAGTGGTTCAAAGGAGGAGAGAGAAGGTGGCAGCCCCATGGGCTTCCATGGCTGCCAGCCAAGAGAGAGAGAATCCGAGAAAAATCTGATTTTTCTTCTTAAGTTGCCCTATTTATAGAAAAACCCTAAAAGTGCCGCGGAAGGGCCCCGCCAGGTCCAGAAAAGTGAAATTTGAGCAGACGAGCTCAAACAGTGAAACTCCATGAACAAAAAAGAACTAAAATGAGAAAAAATAAACAACGGAAGAAACAGCGTTGAAAACTGACTCCCGAGCAGAGAGATATGCCCCGAACAAGTTCGGCAGCAACCGGGGCCAAAAACACTGAAACTGGGGGGAAACCACCAGAATGCAATTCTAAGAGTACACGACTTAACGAAAAGTGAAAATGAATCCCGTACGAGGATCCAGGCTCAAAATGAGGCATTTTTGTAATATTTTTCATTAATTACACAATGGCCCCTCCAAAAAGGTGTAACTGGACTAATGGAATGAAAATATCTTCCAAAAATATTTTCTTAAAACCCTTGAAATAAAATATCTTTAAAAGATATTTACGAAAAATGCCCCAAGAAAAGAAAAAGATTCTGAAAAATTATACATCCATACCCCTATGGACACCGGGAGCAACCAGAGTACTTTGCTGCAAAAGTAAAGATACGTATTTCATAGAAACCACTAGGAATGAAGATACGTGAAGTCAAAAACCAACTCTAAGCACGAAAAGTGAGGTTGTGCCAAAAAGTGACAAATGGGGAAAAGACAAAATAGGGAAAAGGACGAAAAGTGAATAGTGTCGAAAAACGAAAAATATGGAAATGACTCGATCCTTAAAGGAAGTTGCCAATCCAAAGGAAAGAGTCTCATAAATTTTTCAAGCACTCGAGATGACACTAAGTGATGAAAAACCAAACACATAATAGAAAAGATAACGGAAAAAATTTATCCGCAAAATTTGAGGAAAAAGGAAATGAAGAAAATGACCGGGTCATTACAGGTATCACATAATATGAATGCAAAAAAGGGTAAATTGGTTTTTTTTGGACTTTGTTAGTCTTGTTCTTCCTATTAATTTCAATTTTATAGGTTCAATCAATAATATGAATGCAAAAAAGGGTAAATTATTTTTTATTGGACTTTGTTAGTCTTTTTCTTCCTATTAATTTCAATTTTATAAGCTTGAAAGTTAGAATATAATTACAAAGAGAGCATCATGCATGAAGTTAGCAGCCAAATGAGGTGTAGTGACATAATTAAAATAAAACACAGGAGTTCTAATGTTCTCAAATCTATGAATAATTGCTTCTTCCTTTTTTTTCATTGAGTTGATGACTGGTTGATGACACAACCATAAATGAACCAAGAAATTAATTAAGTTGAAGAGTTAATTCCTGTTATCATTGTACTGATTACTTGCATAGCTACAAATTTGAACTATCTTAGTTTAATTGCAATCTGAAATTTCTTAGTTATTATGCTTTTACAGGGAGAGTGTGATACCCCTCGATTCTAGAGCCACGGGTGATCAAGTCTGAGCGCAGATCTGAGTGATACAAAACTATTAATATGTAAATAAGCACAGAATACAAAAATGAAATAAGAATAAAATAATAAGCTGAAAGAATTCTAAATTAAAAATCCTCAAAATATTATACATTAATATAATTTAAACTTTCCAATCCATACAACTCGGGAATCCATCTAGTGGACCCCTAAAAATCCCAATCGAAAGTAAAATACAGAAACAAAACCCAACATTAAAATATGTAAGGAGATCTCATGTAGTCAAAAGAATGAGTGACTGTATCTACTCAGCACAATCAAGCTCTAAACCTGGAATCGACGATCACCTGAAAAATAAGAGTGGGTCAGGCCCACATGCAAATTCTATCCTACTATAATCCATACAGAAACCCGATACGCAGATACATCCTAGATAGCTCAGCAATAACTAAAGTAGTCCATATAGATATAAATACACACTACAGGACACTCACTAGACCATAGTGTAGTCTCAGCCTGAATAGAAGGTAACATGTAAATCGCACGTAATGTGGTCATGTAAGTGACGGCCCTGGTTTTTAGGCCAGTGCGTCAGTGATGAACCGAAAGCATGATCTGGTAACGGATCCGAAATGTGAAAGCAAAAAAAAAAAAAAAACAAGACTCTAAGAAGTCAAAGTGACCTTCCATGAGGTCGTGGAACTCAATGAGAACTGATGCGGAAGCAAAAGATCAAAAATATGACAAATAAGTCCCCAGGGGCAAAATGGTAATTTATGAAACTATGGATTCTGGTGTCACCGAGCACACCGCTGAAAAGACAACAGAAAAAAAAAATCAAAATGGACTCAAGAATCACTTGATTCAAAGTCCGAATGAAGAAGATATGAAATGTCAAAGTCTCAAAAAAATCAATTTCCGGGTTTCAAATCAGTGCGGCAAGGGTACTTGACAAGGGATAAAATGGTCTTTTCAGATAGAATTGGATGCAACTGTGCATACCGTTTGATAGACAAGCAAAATTTAATAAACTTAGACTCAAAAATTACTTGATTTGGAGTCCGGACGAAGAAGATATGAAGCGTCAAAGTTTCAAAAAAACCAACTTTCTGGGTTTCAAGCATGTGCAGGGCCTACACAGATTTTCGGAATTCAAATGGGGTTTTGAGGGCTTAAACGACATTTTTGGAAACCCCCCCCCCCCCCTGCAAATCATGTTTTCGACATGACCATGTCAAGAAGTTTTTATTTTTCAAGTGAAATACCTGAAATGCCCCTAAGATCAGAACTTTTTCCGAAAAAACCTAAAACGCACCAAGTTTCCAGATCTGCGAGTTATTTTCGGCATCAAAACGATTTTTTTTGAAAAAACACAAAGAAGAAACCCGCCCCTAAATTCATGTTTTCTACCCGACCACACAAAAGGAAATGAAAAAGACGCACTGTGAATACCAAGAATGCCCCTAAATCAGAAAAGTGCAAGAGGGTTAAAAAGCTACTACAAGCATAGCAGAAAACTGAACTTTGCATGGGATTTCCGGCACCAAGACAACATTTTATGGTAAAACACGAAGAAGAAACACCCCCTAAAATCATGTTTTCTAGGTGACCATGTGAAGACCGGAATTTAATTCCTGGAGAAAAACCCCAAAATGCCCTTAAACAGTTTATGCAATAAAAATGTGAAATGAGTCCATAGAAGGCTCAAAACACAAACGAGAGTGTTTTTCATGAAAACGATCATGCACACAAACGTAAATGGTGATTTTTGAGCATGCGGGAATGGTCTGTGGCTCCCAGAAATGACCGAGTCAAAATCCGACCCTCAACGGCCAAAAAGGCAAAAATGGACTTGAAATGGAAAATTTGAAATCCAAAATTAATAAATGATTTCAAATGACCATTTGGCCCTTGGCCACACTTCATGCATGATAAATGAACCCTAGTGGATGTGGCGGAACACATTTTACGCCACCCGATTTGAAAATGAACCCTTAAAGGCTCGAATTTTATTATTTTAGCCCAAAAATGCAATATGTGAAACAAGAATACAAAAGTGAAAACAAAATGGTGTTTGGCCCTTGGCCACACCTCATACATGGTAAATGAATGCTAAATAATGAATTTCATACACAATGCATGCTCCGATGCAAAATAGCATACTAAAACGCATGATTTTTCATATATTCTCATTAAATGCTAGATTTAACATCCATGACATATATGCAATTCCAAAAGAAGTTTGGCCCTTGGCCTCATATCATATATATAAAATGAGAATCAACAAGTGTGCTTAGGTACACATTACAAGTTTAGAATCAAATATACACATTTGACACCTAAGGCTACAAATGACATTTCTAGCCAACCTTCACTAGAATGGGAACCTTCAAGTCCACAAATCATCCAAGCATAATGAGAATCTCTAACCTTGATTCCTGTACCTGAAAATATCCCCAGTAACTTCAGGGTGAGTAACGTAAAGCTACTCCTAGGAAATGAGCGTGCATCGACCTAACATTTTACAATTTTATCACCTTAAGGTGAAATAAGTCAAAGGGGCTCATGTCACCTAACTTCTATGTCAAGATGAGACTCAGGGAACATCCTAAGCTACCTTATATCATTTCTAGCATAAATCACTTTATACATGCCATTCAAACAATGTAGAAGCATGTTAAACGAAACAACAAAATATAGACTCTCAAAGCCATCAACTTGAAATCTAAAACACAAAAACAACTAGAGTGGATCATGCCACCTAACGTCTACATTCCAAATGAATCTATAGGATCGTTCCTAAGCTACATTTGAACATCAAAGCACAAATCACAATATCGATGCCATTTAACCAACATTGGAACTTCCAATACAACGTATAAAGCATGATTTCTCAAAGTTAATATCTTAAAACTCAAAATGGAAAATCAATTAAAGGACAACAAGTTACGATATCATCTGGTTATCAACTTGAAATGAAATGCGAAATCAAACAAAGTGGATACTTGGACATCACGCCGGATCAGACTGACACCATAGTTACTATAGGGTTACTAGCCCATAGGTAAACTCCCTATGTGCACACTAGATTATAGGAAGACAATCCCCCGTACTAGAACCATGTCCTAGCCATAGTCAAACAGCGACGTCCCCAAGTTTCCAAAATCAACAAGTTATGCAACAACGCATATATCAACATGTATATATAAGATAATCAACTATCTAACATACACAACTGAATTTGGAAACACACACAATACATGCACTAAGTCCACAACTACTATGGCATGACAAATGTCGAATTTTCAGTGTGCGATTTGTTACACGCTATGGCAATATATTTCAACATTGAAAACATAAACTCATGAATCTAATACGAATCCAAAATCATGATTTAAACATATAACCAATGTCAAACACATGATTAAATCATTAACGCTTTAGAAACAAAAATTAATTAAATAAACTAATTAATTTCGTTAAGTTTCAAATCTCAATCAAATGACCCCTAATTAACACATGTTAAACAACATTGCATGGTTATTACATACATCCATTCGAAATCTTAAATAAGCCAATGGAACAATAAGGTAGAATTTAATTAAATCATGATAATCAAATCCCTAAATTCTAAAACAACATCAAATGGTTCCAAATTAATATATGCTAGTAAACAAGTCTTAGTCATTTCAAATATCAAGTTTAAAACTCAATTAAGCCAATGGAGCCCTTAAATCGATTTTTATTAATTCTTTTAATTAAAATCTGTAGATTTTCATACTCATCCAAATGCTCCAAAATTAAAGTATGTTAAAGAGCATGCCAAGACTTAATTTAATACTCTATCACAAGTTAATTTCATGCAAGGTACAACCATGGGAATTAATCTTTCACAAAAGAAAAATATTAAATAAAAATTGCAATCTTTATTCAAATAATCCCAATTTAATATATGTTAACAAACATACCAGAGCCTAATTTACTAGCATGCCACAATTTAATTCTAAGTTGAATATCATCATGAGAATTAAATCTTAAACATAGAAAATAATTAAATTAAATTCTAGATTTTGAACAAAAGCATGTATACAAGTTGTATAAGCATCAATAGCATGCAAGACAACAAAAATAATAACCTATAACAACCCTTAACTTAATTTGAGATGAAAATCTCAAATCCCCACTGAAAGAAAAGTGCTCCGAATCCGACGATACCGTGGGGTTTTGTCGAGGACAACACGGTGAACAAGAATCCCAAGGAAGCCCCATGAAAATCACAACTTGACTTCAAACCCGAACTCATAAAATGGTCAGAAATGGGTTCTAAAAAGGGGGAAAGGTAGAACACGACGAAGCCTATGATAAACGTTAAGGCCGAAGACTTTTCGCCAAGGAAAAGTGGTTCAAATGAGGAGAGAGAATGTGGCAGCCATGGCTGCCATGGAATCCGACCAAGAGAGGGGAGGAAGATGATGAAATCTGATCTTTTGATTTTAAGTCCCCTATTTATAAAAAAAACCCTAAAAGTGCCCCGAAAGGGCCCCGCCGAGTCTGGAAAAGTAGAATTTGAGCAGACGCGCTCAAACGAAAAAACTCTATCAACAAAAAAGAACTAAAATGAGAAAATATGAACAACAGAAAAAATAGCGTCAAAAACTGAGTCCCGAGCAGAGAGATATACCCCGAACAAGTTCGATAGTAACTAAGGCCAGAAACCCTGAAACTGGGGAAAAACGACCAGAAGACATTTCTAAGAGAACATGACTTAACAAAAAGTGAAAATGAATCCTGAACGAGGATCCAGGCTCAAAACGAGGCATCCTTGCAATAACTTTCATTAACTGCACAATGGCCCCTCCAAAAAGTGAAAACTGCACTAATGACCCAAAATGAAAATATCTTCCAAAACTATTTTCTTAAAAACCCCTGAAATAAAATATCTTCAAAAGATATTTACGAAAAACACCCCGAGAAAAGAAAAAGATTCTGAAAAACTATGCATCCATGCCCCTATGGACACTAAAAGCAACCAGAGTACTTTACTGCAAAAGTAAATATACGTATTTCATGGAAACCACTTAAAATGAAGAAACATGAAGTTAAAAACCAACTCCGAGCATGAAAAGTGAGGTTGTGCCAAAAAGTGACAAACGAGGAAAAGACAAAATAGGGAAAAAGACAAAAAGTGAATAGTGTCCAAAAAGTGAAAATGTGGAAATGACTCGGTCCTTAAAGGAAGTTGTCAATTCAAAGGAAAGAGTCTTAGAAACTATTTTTGAGCGCTCGAGATGACACTAAGTGACGAGAAACTAAACATAGAATAGAAAAGACAACGAAAAAAAATTTATTCGTAAAATTTGAGGAAAAAGGAAAGGAAGGAAAATGACCGGGTCATTACAATGTATACCTAAACCTACCAGGGAACAACAACTATGTGCAGTTATCCATCCTAGGCGATATACGCATCCTAACTATGATCCTGAGACTCAAGCTCATATCACGGTACCACAAGTATATATATAAATCCTTGATGCTATAAAAAATAAAACAAACCATCCAATATGTCGTTCAACTGTTTTAGTTGACAAGACATGCATCTATGTAGGATTTAACTGTTTTAGTTAATCCATTCCGTATGTATGAATAGGTAGGCATTAGCATTTTGATCTAATCCATCCCTAATATGCCACTGTCCCATACACGTGCATATAATGCATATGATCCATAAATGATGCACACTCATTTGAACATCAAATACATCCAGAGACAAACATAATAGAAATCAGATATAGACAGATCCTATTATGCATCCAGTATATGATTATAATCATAGAATCTCCATTTAAATTGCTAAAGTAATGATAAACAATTTAAACTATCCATATCCATATAATTGACAGAATAGAAATTATAACAGTTCATCAATTACCATTCATAGCACGATATAATGATAAATAGAATTATGAGCTAAGCACATTATACTGGAATGCCAAAAATACTTCCTTACTAGTCCATGTAATTTGCTGAAACAAAACTAGCAGTTAAAACTTTCACAACTCCTGACAGCATATAATTTAGTATTTAAATTTCATGTTGTCTATAATCATACCATAGACCATCATTCCTGGCCTTATTTATATTATATATATCATTAATATAAAATCCCAAAAGTAATTTTCATTCCAGTCCATTTAATTTGCTAACACAACCTAACAATTAAATCTTCCTCCCTCCATGACAACATGCACATTAATATTTATATTTCATGATGTCCTTTACCATAGCCTAAACCAACTTCTCTGGGTCTTTAACAGGTTCAAAACTTCTTTTAAAAACCCCCCCAGTTGAATTACAGAACATCATTTTAGCCCCTGGAATAAAAAATAAAAATAAAAAAAAAATCAGAAAAACACCCCGTAGGAGTATTCCAGCAAGGGAGTCGAGTCCCCCTTCATAGGAGCCAGCTCTCCCACCTTCAGAGACGTCTCCCCCTCATGGAGAGCCGGCTCTCTCATTTATGGAGCCGACTCCCTCCATTAGGGAGCCGGCTCTCTTCTTGTAAGCCCTTCTCCGCTTCGTCTGTTTATCTTCTTCGCTTCCGGCGAAGGTCGAGTCCTCTGTTCCAATTTTTTAAAAGTTCTTAGGGTTCAATCTAAGACCCATTAGTTCCAGAAACTCCTCAAATTCCCACACGAATTGCTTGACAAAAATTTACAACTGAATCGAAACAGTTTATGCAAGAAAACAATTTCAGTTACACAAAACGTAAAAACAGTTTACAGCCCGATTCATTATGCATAAACATCCGTTTTAAAGGTTTAATTAATTTCCTGGAGACTATATAGCATGCATAGAACATAGGTTTAAGGGAGGGAGTTGGAGTAAAACTTGCCTTTAGGTTTCGGTTTGAAACATTTCAACGTCGTCTCTAAATTCTCGGACGACTGCCAACTACCATTAAACCTCCTACTGCTCGGGTTCAATCCCACAAGCCATCCATTCCTTCCTCCTTGGTCCGACCTTCGGTCCACAGCTAAAATCCTAACTGGTTCTCTCAGTTTCCCTCTGTTTTACCTCTCCAGTCACTATTATATGAATAGGGTTTTCTAACCCTAGCAGACATGACCAAGAATATATATATATGTCTAAACCCTAAGTCGAATTATAATGGTATATATATATAAGCTTCCACTAAAACCTAATTCTAAACCCCAAACTAAATAATAAGTCGGCATCTATAATTACATAAAATAAAACCCTACTATATATGACACATATAAATTACAAACCAATTTAGTCCACCAAAGCATACATAGAATTAAAACAAATAACTAATATAAGCTACTAAATAAAACACGTCAAATAAATCACCAATAATCAAATAATTAAATTAAATAACAATTAAACATTTAATTTAAACAAATACAAAATTAACCAATTAAGCAAATAAGCACATAATTAAATAAAAACACAATAAAATCATTAATTAAAAATACCGAGACTATCCTTTTAAAATTAGGGGTATTACAAGAAGCTTAGTCATTTACACAATTTTGATTTAGAATCAAACCTAATTCATATATTCCATCATCCAAAGTTGTTCCTAGTTGATTGAGATATAGTGTACCTTAGTAAAAAGAAATAGAGATATGGAATGAGCTCCACTCAGGCCAAGTATAGGACTCCCCTTTAATGGTATCATCCAAATTTTATAAAACAAGAAATAGATTAAGTTTTAAACATATAAGGACTAGCATTAAAATATTATGGCCTTTTTTTTTTAGTTCAATAAGTTTCACCTCGAAGACTCAACCCTATTGAGTTCTAATAGTTACCCATCTTTTGTGCAAAAACAAATTTGTTTCAAATGTCATATTTGCCCCTAATGAAGGGCAAAGTCCTTATGTGTTTATGTGTGTGTTAATTTTGTGGGTTTTTCTTTTCGAGTGTCTTGCCTATTCTCTCCATTTATATGATATACTGATATAGACAGAAAGAAGATAGTAACCCTTACATTTTTCTCACTTCTTCAATCATCCTTTTTAAAATCTCTCTAGTGTTACTGTGAATACTTGATTAGTTAATTAGCTATAAAGTTTTCATGTTCCCTGTTGTCATTTATGTTATTATGAAATTTAACATCAAAAATTTGATGCTCTTTGTATTAGGTAATGCAATGTGGAAGGAACTGCTGTTTTTGGCATTAGTTATGACTGCTCTGAAAGCACACTTAGTGGAGACACTGTATAACATATTAATTGAACTTCTTAAGAGTATATGGACATTCAATACAAAGTGCATCGGGCTGTTTTCTTTTTGGGTATGGAAATGCATGAAAGTGTTGTCAAAAAAGCATATTATTATATGGAATAGAATTATAATAAAGAAGCAAGAATGGTCTGATTAATCAAATTGTTCTCAAATCTGTGAATACTTGCTTCTTCTTTTTTTCTTAGAGTTGATGACGGGTTGATGACACAACCATATATGGACCAAGAAAGTGAAGACATTAACCAAATCTTTTAATTGAGTTAAAGAGTTAATTCCTGTTATCATTGTATTGATTACTTGTAAAGATACAAATCTGAACTTTCTTAGTTTAACTGCAATCTAAAATTTCTTAGTTATTATGCTTTTGCAGGGGGAGCTGGTTGCAACAGTACAGGCTGTTGCCAAGATATAGACTCTAGAGGGGGGTTGAATAGAGTCTATGCAAACTAAAGTCAATTTTGGGTTTTAATTAATCAACTAGAACAAAGCTTAACTTCCTTGATAAATATTGAAGAAAATAATTTGAATTTTAAACTTCAAAGGATAATATTTATCAAATAAAATATATAGCAATAAATGTAAGAGATAAAGATAGAGATTGCAAACATATACTCAGCGATTTTAGTGAGGTTCGGAAACTCCTACTCCTCAGCTCAAGACCCCTCTTGAGACTTCCCAATTCACTATGGCTTCTCCTTGCGATTGGAGAGAAAACCTTTTACAAGAAGCTCTTCCTTGCTTCTAAGTGCTAAGAGAAACACCTTCTCTTAGTCTTTTTTGGGCCACACTAGCCCTTACAATATTTGAACAAGATTGATGAAGTACAAAGTGATCTCTCTTAGATCTAAAGTACAAGATTCAGCTCACTCTAGAGTATGTATGAATAAATTAAAGCTCAATACTCTTTTGATGATAAGAAGTGTGTATATGATAATGAAAGGCTTTATAATCGCAAGAAGATCTTTCTCAATGAATGCAACACCTTTTTATAAAGACTTCAACTCATTATATAAAGTTTCAGATGAGTCTGATAAGAAATCTAGCTGTTAGACACATACTTTGAGAAAAATAGGCTGTTTGAAATTTGAATTTTCGCAGGTTCGATCGTCCGAAATAAAACACCCTTGAGGTTCAGTCAACTGATTTGGTTAAAGGATGGCCATTAGCCTTGGTTCGGTAGACTGATGAAAAAGCTCTATTTGTTTCGGTCGACCGAAACTCCTTTCTCCTTTGTTCTAAACTCTCTATGAGAATCGACTCTGCTATTTATTTGCCTTTCTAGTTTCGGTTGCCTGAAACTCAAGTGAGGGTCTTTCAAATGCTAGGTTCGGTAGACCGAAAAATAAAATTCCTGAGATTTGGTAGACCGAGATAGTTTAGAGGTTTTAATCCAAGCTCTCTTCTTATATCGGTCGACTGATTTAATATGCCCTTTCAATTCAGTCAACCGAATTAATATGCCCTTTCAATTCAGTCAACCGAATTAGTTTATGTTTCAGGAACCTATTTTGATGATGTGTTAAGCTTGGTCCTTTAATCCTTAGATATTATGAATGAGTTATTTATACATGATTTAGGAAATGAGCTTTAAAATGTTCATACAAACTCTAACAAAGTTTCCTAAAACAACTCACCATCCTAGCTACCCCATTGATGAGATCTTAATAAATTTTTTGAATCTTGAGTCCTTTTTAATATGTCTTGATGATCCTTTTTCCTTTGAGCTTTAATGTGTAATAACTTGTGTTGATGAATGCTTTTAATCTGTAATTTGCTCAAGGTAAACATTAGTACACATAGAACACCAATAATGAATTATGATCATCAAAATCCTTGGATTCAAGGTCAACAATCTCCCCCTTTTTTATGATGACAATTCATTGATGTGTTCGTCAAATGAGAATAAATATAAAGATAAAGATGTGAACAATTCTCCCCCTGTCAATGTGCATAGTTTTAAAAGCGATGATATACATCTAAGAGATTTACAAATCTCCCCCTTTCTTTGTGCATTCTTTTAAACATTGTTAGCAAGACATATTTAAGGCATATATAAAAAATATCAAGACATTTGAAAACATGCACTTCATAAATGCCAAAAGAAGACATGTATTTCCATTTGATTTCAAAATATAGTTAAGTTAAAGATCATATCAACATATCTTCACCATTTCCCATTTCACTATCCTATTCACATCTTCACTACATTTTTTACCACAAACTGACCACAACCTATAATCTACATCAACATTATTCTCCCCCTTTGTCATGCATCAAAAAGGTAGGGGAGGGGTTTGAGAGCATCAGAAATGAAGAAGTCCCGTGATTCGGAGGTCTGCAAGGTTACGTTTCACAAGATCGACTTCATTAGCTACTTCTTCAAGTCGTTCACGCATCTCAAGAATGTGTAGGGCAATTTGCTCCTTAGAAAGAGCAATGTTTTCTAAGATCAGCGCACGAAGGGATTGCTCTTCTGAGGGAGGGACAGCAGTGGCTTCTTGTTGCTCTTGAGCTTCTTCTTCTTCTAACTCTTCTTCTTCAACCTTTACTTCATCTTCTCTATCTCCATCACCACCCTTTTCAGCATCTCCTACTTGTTGCTCATCCATGACCATGTCTTGGCCTTCATTTTGAGGAACTCCAAACTTAGGGTCATACCAAATGTTGGCTTCGGATTTTTTTAGACCCATCTGAGTTAGCAAGTCTCTGTCAAATCTGTAGAGATTGGTAAGCTCCTTTTTGTCCTCTCATTCTATTCGCACCTTGTATGCTCTGAAGATGAGGGTAAGAGGCATGGCATAGAAGAGGTGTGTTTTCTCCTTTTTAATGCAATCTTGCATCTGATGAAAGATGATGAAGGAGAGATCAAACTGTTTTCCGTTTAAGACACACCATATAAGAAAGGCTTCCATAAACGACACATCCGAGCATCCGCCGGATTTTGGAAGAATGGTATGGATGATAACATGATAGATGAGACGGGTTTAGACGGTTAACTGACTTGCAAAAATCTTGTCAGTGTTTTCAGTAGGGAATTGACTCATTTGTTGGACTGCTTGGAGAGGATCAAACTCTTCTCCATGATACCAATTATAAGATGTAAAGTAGGTGATATCACCATAAGGAAGTTTGAGAATGCATCGCAAACTGGACACGGTAAGGTGAATGTGAGAGCCTACCACAAAGGAATCGTAAACATTGTTCCCTAGTTCTTTCTCGAGATAGGTGTAAAACAGTCTAACAAGCTTGGGATAAAAAGGGACTTTGAGCGATACAAATTCACCCAACCCAATAGCAGCAAACAGATAGTAGGTATGTTAGATTAATGCTTCACTTTCACTATTATCAAAAAACTTCCCTTTTTCAACTACCTTATGGAGGAATCAGGTTTCATAGACCTCCTTGAACTCAGGTTCTCGGAAGAGACGCATGTTTGGAGCGGGATAGGAGTCGGAATGCTCAAGGTTCTGTGGATTAGATCCTCCGGCATCCATATCATGAAAGTGCTTAGTGCATTTTTCTGGGTTTTTAAAGGGGTTCTTTCGAGATGCCATAAGAAAACTCTTAGATGAGTTCTAGACAATTTTCCTAGGTGGTTTTCAAGTGGATGAGAGATTTTGAGAGACTAAATGACAGGATAACAATGGTTGAGTGCAACAAATTTAACCTAAGATGATGCAACAGAGAGCAAAAATCACGAGAATAAAAAAAAACTGATGAGAAGTGATTGATTCGAGGAAGGAGAAGTGAGACTTACCTTGAATACGAGGAGGATAGAAGTGAGAGATTCGCAATCGCCTTTGGAAAGATACGGAGAGAGGGTTAATAGGTTTGTGAGGAGATATAACATTCGAGGGTCATTTAAATCGAATTTGGCCCTGTTCATATTGGGCCCCCGAAGAATCGGTCGACCGAATGTCTACATCAGTCGACCGAAATGGCTTTTGAAGAGAATTAGAGTTTTTTATTTCAGTTGACCGAAATAGAGGAGGCTTTAGTTTCGGTCTGCCGAAATCTTTAAATCGGTCAACCGAAACATAGTTTCGGTCTGCCGAACTGGAGTTAGAAGCACATCTTTTAATTTTTCTTGAAGGATACATTAGTGATCATGAACCTCTCTTTCTATAGCCATTCCAATTTCTCGAAGAAGAGTGCAAAATCTATCTTCTTGAAGTGGCTTCATGGGAATGTCAGCCAATTGATTCTCAGTGTTGAAGAACATTAATTCAATATCACCTTTAGAAACATGATCTCATAAGAAATGATATCGAATCTCTATATGCTTTATTTTAGAATGCTGAATGGGATTTTTTGATATGCAAATGGCGCTGGTATTATCACATTTGATAGGGATTTTGTTGAAGAATAAACCAAAGTCTTCAAGCTATTACTTGATATAGAGAATTTGAGCACAGCAGCTACTAGCAGCAACATATTTAGCTTCAGCGGTGGATAGTGTGACTGAATTTTGTTTCTTGCATGACCAAGATACAAAAGACTGACCTATAAGGTGAAAAACGCCGCTTGTACTTTTTCTATCAACTTTATAACCGGCAAAATCCGCATCCGTAAATCCTACAAGTTCAAATGATGTGTGCCTAGGATACCACAATCCTAAGTTGATAGTGCCATTTAAGTATTTAAAAATACGCTTGACAGCATTTAAGTGAGATTCTTTAGGACAAGATTGAAATCTAGTACATAGACACACACTAAACATAATGTCCGGCCTACTAGTCGTTAAATATAGAAGGCTTCCAATCATCCCTCTATATTTTTTAATATCAACATCCTTACCCTTCTCATCCTTATCAAGCTTTAAGGAAGGACTCATGGAAGTTTTAGCATGTTTGGCGTCTTCCAAGCCAAATTTCTTTAGCAAATCTTTAGTATACTTTGATTGGGAAATAAATATTTCATCAAGAGTTTGTTTGATTTGCAACCCTAAGAAGAAGTTGAGTTCGCCCATCATGCTCATTTCAAACTCGTTTTGCATGGAGATAGCAAACTCTTTACTTAGAGAGTCATTTGTTGATCCAAAAATAATGTCATCAACGTAAATTTGAATGATTAACAAGTTGCCATCAATGATTTTGGTAAAAAAAGTATTATCAATTTTTCCTTTACTAAAATCATTTGAAAGGAGAAACCCACCAAGTCTTTCATACCAAGCTCTAGGAGCTTGTTTCAAACCATATAAAGCTTTAGTCAATTTAAAAACATGGTTTGGATTATCATAGCTTTCAAAGCCTGGTGGTTGTTCTACATATACTTCTTCATCTATAAAACCGTTTAGGAAGGCGCTCTTTACATCCATTTGAAATAATTTAAAATTTTTGTGGGATGCAAATGCAAGTAACATTCTTATAGCCTCAAGTCTAGCAACGGAAGCAAAAGTCTCTTCATAATCTATACCTTCTTCTTGGTTATAGCCTTTTGCAACAAGTCTAGCCTTGTTCCTAACAATAGTTCCCGACTCATCCTTTTTGTTTCTAAAGACCCATTTTGTGCCAATGACAGTTTTATTTTGAGGTCTAGGGACAAGATGCAAAACCTTGTTCCTTTTGAATTGAATGAGTTCTTCTTGCATTGCCAAGAGCCAAGATTCATCATTTTCAGCCTCATGTATATTTTTAGGTTCGAATTGAGAAATAAATGCCACAAAATTGCATATATTTCTTAATTGTGACTGTGTACTAACACTTTTGGATGGATCACCAATAACTTGGTCAATGGGATAATTATGAACTAACTTCCATTCATTTGGAGTAATTTATTTTGAGAGGTATCATCACTTGAATTGGAACTTTGATAGATATCAATAGGAGACTCATTTATGTTGAGATCATTGATACTCTTCTCAAGCTCTATAGGGAACCTATTTGTATTAAGTTCATTGGTACCCTTTTCAAGTTCAACTTCTTCATTATTACCCATCACACTTTTTATGGGAGAGGTTGGGGATTCATTAAACACAACATGTATGGATTCAACCACAACTAAGGTCCTCTTGTTATAAACTCTATATGCTTTACTTCTAGAGGAATATTTAAGAAAAATGCCTTCATCAGATTTAGCATCAAATTTTCCTAGATTATCCTTGTCATTGAGGACAAAGCATTTGCATCCAAAGACTTTGAAATAACCTATATTAGGTTTTCTTTTGTTTCATAACTCATAAGGTGTTTTATTAAGAATTTTTCTAATAATAACTCTATTTATAACATAGCATGAAGTGTTTACAACTTCAGCCCATAGAGATCTAGGTGAATTGTGCTCACTTAGCATGGTTCTAGCCATTTCTTGAAGAGATCTATTTTTCCTTTCAACAACACCGTTTTGTTGGGGAGTCCTAGGTGCCGAAAGATTGTGATTATAGCCATTTTCGTCGCAAAATCTTTCAACATCTTGATTGTCAAACTCTCTACCCTATCACTTCTAATGGTTTTAATTTTACATTCCCTCTCGTTTTTGACTCTTTTGTAAAATTTTGAAAAAATTGAATGAGCCTCATTGTTGCGTGCAAGGAAGAATACCTAAGTGAATCTAGAGTAGTCATCTACAATCACAAAGGCATAGATTTTACCACCAAGACTAGCAATTTTATCCGGTCCAAAAAGATCCATATGAATCAATTCAAGTGGTTTTGAAGTGATTATATCTTTTTTCCTTTTGAATGAGGACTTAATTTACCAATTTGGCAAGCACTACACTGTTTGTCTTTTGAAAAATTTGTCTTGGGGAGACCTTTGACAAGTTCATTTTTAGACAATCTTGAGATTAAATCCATGCTAGCATGACCTAACCTCCTATGCCACAACCAACTATGTTCATTGGATAACATGAAACATTTAACATCTTGTTCTTGAAATTCACCTAAGAGCAAGGTGTATACATTACCATTTCTAGGAGCACAAAATATTTAAGATTTATTTCTTTTAGCAATGCATTTATCCGATTTAAAAATCACATCAAATCCATTATCACAATGGTAATGTCTTGAACATCCGCTATCTAGAAACCATTTGTCCTTGGAAGATATGGAGACTTTGAAACCATCCTATAAAAGAGATTTCAAGTATTTTCACTTGGTACCCAAATCTTGTTGGGTCCATGGGAGTTAGCTAAGAGCACATATGTTCCTTTAAGAACCCACTTCTTTATGAACTTAGGCTTTCTCTTTGAGAACTCTTGAATAAGATGACCTATCATTTTACAATAATTGCATCTAGAATTTTTGTTCTTGCTTTTAACAAAGTAGTTAGCCAAAGGCTTTCTCTTTTTCAATAGACATGCTTTCTTGTCAAAAGGGTCATATCCTAATCCATTTTTATAAAAGACACTTCTTTGAGCACCTAGCATAAGTTCTAGATTTTTGGTACCTTGAGTAAACTTTGCTAGACCATCAATTTGGTCTTCAATGATTAACTTCAAGGATGCATTTTCAGAGATGTGTTCAGGTGATCCTGTTTCTTTAAGCAAAGTGCATTCCTTTTTCAAGCACTCATTTTCATTTAGAAGAATTTGAAATTTGCTTTCAATGATAAGTTTTTCTCTTCTTTGAGAAGCACATTTTTGACCATTTTACCTAGTTCATCATGCAATTCTTTAAAACCATCAAGTAATCCATTATATACATCAACGAAATCGTCATAGGACATTTCACATTCAGAGGAATAGTCATAACTAGAGTTTACCTCATCCCTATTTTCTATGAGACAGAGGATAGCCTTTTCATTATCGCTTTTGAAGCCATTTGAATCGTCATCTTCCCAAGTGGCTTGCATTGCTCTTCTCTTTTTCTTTTCCTCTTTGTAAACATGACAATCAGCTTTGAAGTGTCCCGGCTTTCCACAATGAAAACAGGTAGAGGTGTCTCGTTTGCTCTGTTCATTAGATGATTCACCCTTTTTGAACCTTCCCTTGTTAAATTTCTTCCTATGAAGAAATCTTTTGAAGGATTGAGTGATAAGAGCTAAATCATCATCTTTACTTTCATTGCCGGCAACTTCCTTTTCTATTTGAGAGACTTTGAGAGCAATTTCTTTCTTTCGATGATGATCTCCTTCTCTATCTTTTGAAGTGATCTCCCATGTGAGAAGAAAGCCGAGAAGTTCATCTAACTCAAGTGTGTTGAGATTGTGAGCTTCCTTAATTGCCGTTGCTTCTGCATCCCATTTTTCGGGTAAGCTTCTTAGAATTTTCCTTACAAGATCAGAGTCAGTCATAGTTCTACCAAGATATTTCAACCCATTAATAATGTCAGTAAATCTCACAAACATTGCACTAATAGACTCATTTTCATTCATACGAAACAATTCATATTGATGCATAAGAATGTCAATTTTGGATTCCTTGACCTGTGAAGTTCCTTCATAAGTAACCTGAAGTTTATCCCAGATTTCTTTAGTTGTGGTGCAAGTAGAGACTCTATTATATTCACTAGGACTTATAGCACAATTTAGATTGACTTTAGCTTTAGCATTTAAATAAATAAGTTTATAATCCTCGGTGTCCCATTCAGTTTCAGTTTTTAGGGATTTTTCTTGTGTCAATAATTTTCATTGGAACAAAAGGTCCATTAACTATAACTAGCCAAATTTGATAGTCTACGGATTGAAAAAAGTCTATCATTCTATTTTTCCAATAGCCATAGTTTGTTCCACCAACCAAGGAGGTCTAGTATTAGATTGGCCTTCTTGATGAAGATGACAATTTAAGTTTGCCATGATCATTCTCTAATACATTTAAGCTTTTTCAATAGAGTTCTAGCTCTGATACCAATTGTTGCCCAGATATAGACTCTAGAGGGGGGGTGAATAGAGTCTATGCAAACTAAGGTCAATTTTGGGTTTTAATTAATCAACTAGAACAAAGCTTAACTTCCTTGATAAATATTGAAGAAAATAATCTGAATTTTAAACTTCAAAGGATAATATTTATCAAACAAAATATATAGCAATAAATGTAAGAGATAGAGATAGAGATTGCAAACATATACTCAGCGATTTTAACGAGGTTCGGAAACTCCTACTCCTCGGCTCTAGACCCCTCTTAAGACTTCCCAATTCACTATGGCTTCTCCTTGTGGGTGGAGAGCAAACCTTTTACAAGAAGCTCTTCCTTGCTTCTAAGTGCTAAAAGAAACACCTTCTCTTAGTCTTTCTTGGGTCACACCAGCCCTTATAATATTTGAACAAGATTGATGAAATACAAAGTGATCTCTCTTAGATCTAAAATACAAGATTCAGCTCACTCTAGAGTATGTATGAATAAATTGAAGCTCAATACTCTTTTGATGATGAGAAGTGTGTATATGATAATGAAAGGCTTTATGATAGCAAGAAAATCTTTCTCAATGAATGCAACGCCTTTTTATGAATACCTCAACTTATTATATAAAGTTTCAGATGAGTATGATAGGAAATCTAGCTGTTGGACACAAACTTCGAGAAAAATAAGCCATTTGAAATTTAAATTTTCGTAGGTTCGGTCGTCCGAAATAAAACACCCTTGAGGTTCGGTCGACCGATTTGGTTAAAGGATGGCCATTAGCCTTGGTTCAGTAGACTGATGAAAAAGCTCTCTTTGTTTCGGTCGACCGAAACTCCTTTGTCCTTTGCTCTAAACTCTCTGTGAGAATCAGCTCTGATGATTTATTTGCCTCTCTAGTTTTGGTCGCCTGAAACTCAAGTAAGGGTCTTTCAAATGCTAGGTTCGGTAGACCGAAAAATAAAGGTCCTGAGATTCGGTACACCGAAATAGTTTAGAGGTTTTGATCTAAGCTCTCTTCTTATATCGGTCGACTGATTTAATATGCCCTTTCAATTCGGTTGACCGAATTGGTTTATGTTTTAGGAACCTATTTTGATGATGTGTTAAGCTTGGTCCTTTGATCCTTAGATATTATGAATGAGTTGTTTATGCATGATTTAGGAAATGAGCTTCAAAATGTTCATACAAACTTTAACGAAGTTTCCTAAAACAACTCACCATCCTAGCTACCCCATTGATGAGATCTTAATAATTTCTTTGAATCTTGAGTCCTTTTTGATATGTTTTGATGATGCTTTTTCCTTTGAGCTTTAATATGTAATGACTTGTGTTAATGAATGCTTTTAATCTGTAATTTACTCAAGGTAAATATTAGTACACATAGAACACCAATAATGAATTATGATCATCAAAATCCTTGGATTCATGGTCAACACAGGCTTTAGATCCTATAGATGGAGATAGACTTGAAAATGAGAAAGAAGCCTTTGTCAAAGTTCTTGGGAAAAGGTCCAAATATATCCGTGGGTTGGGATATGGAGTGAAACCCCCTACCAACCCATCCTAATATAGAGCTAGAGAATGAAAGAAGGCTTGGGATTGCAGCTGAAAAGAAATATGTTGATTCTACTAAAGTAATCAAGGACATGGAGACCAATATGGAGCAAAAATTGGAAGCTAAGATGAGCATGATCCTAAAAGGGTTGCTCTCTCAAAGTAATGTTCTACCACCAAGCTCTCCATAGGAAACAATTGTGACTAATTTCTTTTATACTTGTTTGTAATTTTGCTGAACATGTGTTCTCTAAGCCGTTGTTTTTAGGACTAGTGCTTGGCTTATGAGTTGTATAAATACTTGCTATGGTTTAGATCCTCTTTTACCATACTTTAACTTTATTTGTAAACGGTTTATGATCTTTAATTTTTCTATTTAAAATATCTTTTGCATATATATTAAAATCTATATACATATATATAATCTAAAAAAATTGTATTGTATTGTATGTACTGTTAAATTTATGATGCGAAAATATAAGATGTAAAATATGAAGATAAAATAGAGAAAGATTAAGAACAAAGCATATATATGGTTCGGTACTACGGCCTACATCCATGGATCAAGAGTCATTAAGGCTACATTTCTCTTATTGCTTGTATTACTTGATATGTTTACATTGTATTGATACATAATATATAGGAATAAAGTTGTAGACGAGGAATAAATCAATGAGTAAAGAAGGGAAAAGAAATAAATCAAGGAGTAAATCAAAGAGGAAAGAAGGGAAATAGACATATAATATAATATATATTTCAATGTTGCCCCCGCAAACTGAAGATGGGTTTCCCGAAGCCAACTTGAGTTTGGAGATGAAATCTTGAAAATGATAGTGGAGTGAAAAGCAACCGAAAGGCCGGAACAACGCCAGAAAAAGGCCAAAACAAAGTCAGGAAATGCCGGAACAACGCCAAAAAATAATCGGAACAAAGCCAGGAAAGAGTCAAAACAAAGCTGGGAAATGCCGGAACAAAGTCGGGAAATATGCGGAATAATGTAGGAAAATAGTTGAAACAAAGTCAGGAAATGGGCCGGAACAATGATGAGCACTAAATATTACATATTCGAGCCCCTAAATAAGCATATGTTAAGACCTAAAGTGATACAACTATCCTATTTTATACTGATTTATGTTTATTGTGTGTTTTTAGGTACTTTCCCAAAGACGTTAAAATCGAGCTTTTATGATGAAAATGATGATATCGAAGCTTGCAGAATTTGCATTTGAATCTAGATCGGAGAACTGGATTTGTCAAGAGATATCCACTCATTGATTATGAGATCTTTGGAGTTGCACAAGTTGTTGCCGGTCATCTAAAGTAAGCCAACAGTCAAAAATGGTGTTTTTGGAGAAGTTCAAGTGTTAAGGCTCGAGCCTAAAGTCAACTGAAGCACAAATTCAAATCAAAGGTTCCAAGGCTCGAGCCATAACTTTAAGGCTCGAGCCCAAACTCAAGGTGCTCGATCCCAAGGAAGGTTGCTCGAACCCAAGTTATGTCAAAATTTGAAGAGACACTTTGAAGAACTCCAGGGTGCCAGAGGCTTAAGCCGAAGTCCTTAAGGCTCGAACCCAGCTTCCAAAGTTTGACCCATATGCATGGTGCTCGAGCCAAGTGAACAGTGTTCGAGCACTGTTAAAAGATTCATCCCAAAAATAATTGAAGTGTTGAAGAAAAAGACACTTTAGAAATTATTTTTAAAAAAATGGCTAAGTATTGAAGTCTTGCTCGAGCCCAAGTCCTTGAGGCTCTAGCACAAGCCTTAAGGCTCGAGACCAGAGTCACAAGGCTCGAGCCCAAGTTGATTAGTGAAACTTAATTTATGCATGATTTGTCCTTTTAAAGCCTCATTTCATCCTAGATGGGCCCTAATTGCTGTAGAAGACCTAAAAGCCCCGCCAAACCCTAAGAGGAGTTAATTCTTCCATAAAAGGGGAGAGAAGACCGCATAACAAAAGTTCTGATTCTGTTCTGATTTTATATCCTTGTTTTCTTAATTTGTGGCTATTTTTAGGGTTTTGAAGGGAAGACCCCAAGAGAGAAGTGTAGACCTTGACGATGAAGACTACAACAACACAGATGATTTCTAGTGTCGTCATGAGTGGCAAATTCCTCTCTTAGGGCATTGTGTAGCCCAAATTTGAGTATTATGGTTTGATATTTTTAACTTTAGGATTTATATATTGATGTTGAGCAATTAATTACAGATCAATTGGTGTTTTAATGAAATAATGGTTTTTGAATGATTAATACCTTGTCTTAGATTTAATTATTGGACGGAACTGGTGGATATCTATCGGACTTGAGTATAGAGACTATGTAATGGTGTTTTAATGTTTTTCATGAATGTAACTCTTTCATAATCTATGCCTAGGAAGACGAGTTATACTGCAACATTAGTTAGAAGTAGGTAGGTAGATAATTCGTGCTAACCGAAGATAGGTTATAGTTAGCTAAGTTCATGGAACATCTTTCTTTAAAACCTGGATTAAATGAATGTTATTGAGTTTATTCCATATAATACATAAATTGTGAATTCCCAAGGTTGAACAGTTGACCATAATACGAGATTCGTGGTGAAGTCAATCCCTAAGTATCTCTATCCCTGATCTCTTTTTACTTTTAATTTAGTTTATTTCGCTTTGATGTTCGTGACAAACAATCGACAAATCACTCTTTCCTCTCAACGAATCAAAGAAATATTAATCGGACACTTGAATAACAAATAATCCCTGTGGTTCGGCACCCTCTATAGAGCCCTATCCTACAAGGATTCATGCTATTGCGAGTGGTTACAATTGACACCCATCAAATAACACCGGGAGACACCGGGGCAATCCATCCGAGAAATAAAAAAGATCAAGAACAAAGCCCGTAAAAGGCCGGAACTAAGCTGGTAAACTGCCGAAACTAAACTAGTAATCAACAACAAGCCGAAACTTCGTCAGACTTCAACAATTATGCCGGCAACGCCGAAACTGGGCCAAAGCTTAAATAAACGGGCTAAAATTGATCTGGGCAAAAAAATCTGAACTAAACAGGGCCAAAACTGATCTGGGCCAAAGCTGAACTGGGCCAAGGCTTCTGAAGCCAAATATCTGAAGAAACTGTGTTTGGGACAACCTAAACATGGAAAAAAAAAAAAAAAAAATTTAAACTATCAGGCGTGATATAATGGGTCCCACATCCTCTCGATAGTGAATGCGCAAAGCTCAAACTTCGTCAGACTTCCACAACTGTGCCGGCAATGCCGAAATTGGGCCAAAGCTTAAATAAATGGGCTAAAATTGATCAGGGCAAAAAAATCTGAACTAAACAGGGCCAAAACTGATCTGGGCCAAAGCTGAACTGGGCCAAGGCTTCTGAAGCCAAATATCTGAAGAAACTGTGTTTGGGACAACCTAAACATGAAAAACAATTTTTTTTTTAAACTATCAGGCGTGATATAATGGGTCCCATATCCTCTCGATAGTGAACGCGCAAAGCTCTTTTCTCTTTCCCCAACAAAGAGGAACAATTTCCCAAAAGAGACAACACAAAAAATAAATAAATAAATAAATTTACAAACCCACCAAACAAAAAGCAAAAGGAAGGTGTAGAGGGCAGGGAAGAGAAAGCCTTTGCAAAGCAGAATAGAGACCCAATATAGAGATCAGAGAGCAAGAGGAATGTGTAGATGGTGGGGAAGAGAACGCTGGTGCCGGTGTGGGACAGAACAGAGAGCAAGGAGAACGAAGCAGACTAACAAGACCGGCGAACAAGGACAATAATGAAGAGGGATGAGCGGTAAGGATTGGTGATGACCAGCATTGAACAGAGAACCTGAAGATCCAACTAACGATGAGCATGGAAGTGCTTGGTCGACAACGAGCAAAAGGACTGACAGCGGTCAGTTATGAGCATGAAACAGATTAAACAGTGGTCAGTGACTGGAATACTAGTTGTTCCTGGGATGGTGAAATAGTGGAAAGCAAGGTGATGGATGTATAATTTAAATATCCATAATTAAGGGAAGATTGCTAAATTAACGCACTATTGAGATAGGCTCTGCAGATTACGATAAGGATTACAGATTGAGATAGGCTTTACAGATTACGATAAGGATTAAAGATTGTGATAAGGATTAAAGATTACGATGAGGATTAAGTCTACAGATTACAATAAGGTAATTCTATGTGACATCTTAACCTAAGCCCTATAAAAAAGGCGGGGTAATCAACGTTTGGAGGTACGCAAAAAACCCTAACTCAAGTTCTTGATTTCTCTTAAGAGATTAGTTCGCACACTGACTTATTCGTCGGAGCCTACTCCACCGGTAACACACCGGTGCTTGTAGGATCACCTTTTCTTCTCTCTGTCCAGGAAGTTAGATCAGATCCGGGTTGTGCAGAATCCATCATCAACAGTTGGCGCCGTCTGTGGGAACTTATTTTTGTTCTCTAAACAAAGCATGGTTCTATTGCGATCTGGTCTGGCTGCTGGCGAGGGCGAAGGGTTGCAGGCTTCTGATGTAGGGACTTCAACGGGGCAACCCCCCGTCGTCCCAAATGATCAGGAACGCGTCGCAGCGTTAGAATAACTGGTGAACCAGTTAGTCCAGCAAAATGCGATGATTCTGCAACGCTTAGCCGCCCTCAATGAGGAGAGAAACAGTGAAGTACCCAACAATGACTCCCGTAGGGTTAACAACGATGTTGAGCTTAGTCAAATAGGGGGTCAACAGAGGAGCCATCACCATCGGTCCCCTGAACGGAATACCACCAGGCTCCGTGGAGATACTTCTATTTATGTTGGAGACAAGACTAAGGACGCCACTCAGTTCGATCTAGAGTTGCAGGATCTGAAAGCCAAGGTTGACGATGTCATGCAAGCGATGAAAGGGAAAGGCCAGGCTGCAGTGAACGATATGGTACAAAAGACTAACCTAACTTTTAGCCCAGCTATTATGAGTTGTCCTCTACCTAGCAAATTCAAGATGCCAACTCTTGAGAGCTTCGATGGGACGCGGGACCCTCTCGACCATTTGGAGACCTACAAAGCTCTTATGTATTTGCAAGCCGTACTGGACGAGATTATGTGCAGGGCTTTCCCTACCACACTCAAGGGTTAGGCTCGTCTCTGGTTCAATAAATTAAAGCCAGGCTCCATTGAAATCTTTAATGAGTTGAGCAAACAATTCATTTGACACTTCATCGCTGGGCAGAGGCATAGGAGATAGCAACACACTTATTGAATGTGAAACAGCAGAAGGGAAAGCCTCTCCGTGGTTACATAAGTCGTTTTAACGCTGATATGCTGCAGGTAGAAGAGGTAGACGAAAAGGTTGCCCTCACAGCCTTTATGGGAGGACTACAGACTTTTAAGTTCCTATTTTCCTTATCAAAAGAAGCCCCTACAAGCATGACAGAGTTGATGGTTAGAGCGTGGAAGCACATGAACGCTGAGGATGCTATGAATGCACGAAAAAACAAAGATGGTGAAGATAAGAGGTCGGAGAAGAAGAGGCTAGCACCTAACACTAGGGAGGAAAAGGAATCGAAGTACAAGAAAGTCTCAAACAACCAGGCTGACAGATCGTCTCGCCGCCCAGTGAGCCCAGGCAAGTATAATAACTATACCCCCTAAATACATCTGTAGAGCCAGTCTTTCTGCAGATTCAAGATGACGCATCATTGAAATGGCCGCCAAAGCTAAAAGCTGATCCAATAAAAAGGTCTCTAGGTAAATACTGTAGGTTTCACCGGGACCATCGACATAACACAGAAGATTGTTTCGACCTCAAAAACCAGATCGAGAACCTTGTTCGTAAAGGTCATTTACGCAAATTCACAACTAGAAATGGAAAAGGAGGCTCCAACCCAACCCGGGAGGGCCGAGATGATCGCCCTCCTCAACACCAACCAATGGGTGAGATCAAAGTTATATCGGGTGGCTTCGCTGGTGGTGGTGAGACAAGTTCGGCTCGGAGGGCTCATGCTAGGAGAATTCAGAGTTTTTCAGAGGTGAATGAAGTTGGAATGACAAGTCCTCCAACAAAATTACCTCGAGTTGAGGAGCCGGTCATAACCTTTTCTGAAGAAGATGACAAGGGAATTCACCAGCCTTATGATGACCCTCTGGTAGTTTCCATGGTCGTTGCTAATTTCACTGTTCGACGAATACTGATAGACAATGGTAGCTCGGCTGACATACTATTTCTTAGGGCGTACGAGAAATTGAAAATTGGCCGAGAGAAGCTCCGACCCATGAAGTCACCACTGGTGGGATTTTCAGGAGACAAAGTATATCCACTGGGGGCAGTTACCCTTCCAGTTACTACAGGAGCCAATCCAAAGCAGGTCACTGTAATGGTGGACTTTGTAGTGGTGGACTGCCCATCATCATATAATTTTATCCTGGGGAGGACAACATTGAATGCCATGAAAGCAATCACGTCCACTTACCATCTCCTGATGCGTTTCCCAACTGAATATGGTATGGGAGAGCTAAGAGGGGACCAAACAATAGCTCGCGAATGTTATGTCACCTCTCTCAGAAAACAAAATCGCAAAAGGCATTTACGATTGAAGGGCTGGAAGGGAAAGATAGACCAGACTTTTATAGAGCGGAACCTACAGAAGAGCTAGAAGAGGTCATCCTTGGTGATGGTGAGCCCAAGAAAAAAGTAAGTATAGGGTCTTTATTCCCCCCAAGTATCAAAGATGAACTTACTCAATTCCTCAGGAAGAATCGAGACGTATTTGCATGAAGACATGCCGGGTATAGACCCCACTATCATAGAGCACCGCTTAAATGTAAATCCTGACTTTAAACCTGTCAGACAAAAGAGGAGGACTTTCATTCCAGAAAGGAATCAGGCTATATCAGAAGAGGTGAAAAAGCTCTTGAAAGTCGACTTTATTCACGAGGTGTACTACCCCGACTGGCTGGAAAATGTGGTCTTAGTGAAGAAGGCAAATGGAAAGTGGAGGCTGTGTGTGGATTTCACCGATCTTAACAAAGCTTGCCCGAATGACAGCTTTCCTCTCCCAAGAATCGATATGCTCGTTGAGGGAACGGCTGGACACGAACTATTAAGTTTCATGGATGCATATTTTGGATACAACCAGATATCTATGTACACCTCAGATAGAGAAAAAATGGCCTTCATCACTGATAGAGGTTTGTACTGTTACAAAATAATGCCGTTTGGGCTCAAGAACGCTGGTGCAACATACCAAAGGCTAGTGAATGCAATGTTTAAGCATCAAATTGGTAGAAACATGGAGGTATATGTTGATGACATGTTAGTGAAAAGCTTAAAAGCTGAAGACCATTTGACTGACCTGCAGGAGACCTTCGAGGTACTTAGGAGGCATAAGATGAAACTCAACCCCAGCAAGTGTGCCTTTGAGGTTTCCTCAGGAAAGTTCTTAGGATATATGGTAAGCAGAAAAGGAATTGAGGCCAATCCAGAGAAGATCCGAGCAGTCATTGACATGAGATCGCCAAGATCAACCAAGGATCTACAATGACTAACAGGGAAGATTGCTACCTTGAGTAGGCTAATCTCTCGATCAACTGACAAATGTCTACCTTTCTTTCGTGTGCTAAGGAAGGCGTTGGAATGGACCCCAGAGTGTAAGCAGGAGTTCAAAGAACTAAAGCAATACCTTAGTTCTCCCCCACTAGTGTCTCGAACCATACCGGGAGAGGAACTATACATATACCTTGCAGTCTCCACGACAGCTGTCAGTTCAGCTCTGATACGAGAAGAAGAAGGGGTCCAAAGGCCAGTATACTTCGTGAGCAAAGCACTTAGGGGTGCGGAGGAAAGATATCCAAGGATGGAACAGTTGGCCTTTGCTTTAATTGTGTCCGCCAGGAAACTGAGACCATACTTTCAAGCGCATACGATAGTGGTCCTAACAGATCAACCCCTTCGACAGGTCCTACACAAGCCAGAAAGCTCTGGTCGACTGATGAAGTGGTCAGTAGAGTTAGAAGAGTTCGACATTCAGTATAAGCCAAGAACAGCAGTAAAGGCTCAGGTGTTGGATGATTTCTTAGCTGAGTTTACCCCTCCAGAAGAGGAGAAACAACCCCAATTTTCGACAGAACCAGGTTTAAGTGAGCAGATGGGCCCAGAAGTAGTCTGGGACTTATTCGTGGATGGGTCATCTAATGTTCAGGTTAGCGGAGCCGGGCTTGTTCTTGTCTCCCCAGAGGGAGAAAGTATACAGTACGCACTTCGGTTTGGTTTCAAAGCAACCAACAACAAAGCAAAGTACGAAGCCTTGATAGCAGGATTAAAAGTGGCAAATGCCCTAGGGGTTGAGCAATTAAATATGTACACCGACTCCGAGCTGGTCGCTGGACAAGTTCAAGCGGAATATGAGGCACGAGACGAGAAGATGAAGAGCTACTTACAAAAGGTGAAGGAATTAAAGAATCACTTCCAAAGATTCTTAATTCATCAAATACCACGAGAAGAGAATGGGAAAGCAGACACTTTAGCCCGGCTAGCTACTGCATTGAACCTGAGATCAATAAGAATATACCACTGGAATATTTGGAAGAACCATCTATATCTCAAGAGAGACAAATTGAAGTGCAACAAGCGATATTGAGTGTGGAATGGGCAGATCCTATCATCAGATATATCAAGGATGGGGTGCTACCAACAGACCGAGCAGAAGCTTGAAAGGTCAAGATGCGGGCAGCTAGGTATACACTTATCAAAGGGGTGCTCTACAAGAGAAGCTTCTCCATGCCATATTTACGATGCGTTTCTAGCGAGGAAGCTGATTACATTTTAAGGGAGATCCACCTAGGAGTTTGTGGAAACCATGCTGGGGGTAGGTCACTTGCTAACAAGGCCATCCGACTAGGATACTATTGGCCCACCATGCAGAAAGATGCACTTGACTTCGTTAAAAAGTGCGACAAGTGTCAACGATTTGCCAACATCCCGAGACAACCATCAGAGGAGATGACTCCTATGTCAAGACCACACCTCTTTCCCCCTTAAAAGAATGAAGGGTCAGCTTCATCTTCTTCCCTCATAAAAAGATGAGGTGTTAACTACTTCCCTTGTTAAAGGGTGAGCTGAGTGAAGCTCATATTAATCTACTTCCCCTGTTAAAGGGTGACCTGGGTGAAACTCGTATTAATCTACTTCCCTTGTTAAAGGGTGAGATAAGTGAAGCTCATAGTAATCTACTTCCCTCGTAAAAAGATGAGGGGTTAACTACTTCCCTTGTTAAAGGGTGAGCTGAGTGAAGCTCATAGTAATCTACTTCCCCTGTTAAAGGGTGACCTGGGTGAAGCTCGTATTAATCTACTTCCCCTGTTAAAGGGTGACCTGGGTGAAGCTCGTATTAATCTACTTCCCTTGTTAAAGGGTGAGATGAGTGAAGCTCATAGTAATCTACTTCCCTCGTTAAAAAGTGAGCTGGGTGAAGCTTATAGTAATCTACTTCCCCGATGAGTGAAGCTCATAGTAATCTACTTCCCTCGTTAAAAGGTGAGCTGGGTGAAGCTCATAGTAATCTACTTCCCCTGTTAAAGGGTGAGCTGAGTGGAGCTCGTATTCATCTACTTACCTTATTACGAGCTACGTGAAACTCGCCTTAATCTACTTTCCTTATTAAAGGGACGAGCCGACTAAAGATGTCAATAAAATCAAGTATAAAATAACGATAGCATGCCAGCAGGGCAGCTTGCCAAATAATGGGAGCATGCCAGCAGGGCAGCTTGCCAAATAAAGGCAGCATGCCAGCAGGGCAGTTTGCTAAATAATGGGAGCATGCCAGCAGGGCAACTTGCCAAATAATGGGAGCATGCCAGCAGGGCAACTTGCCAAATAAAGGCAGCATGCCAGCAGGGTAGCTTACCAAATAAAGGCAGCATGACAGCTTGCCAAATAAAGGCAGCATATCAGCAGGGCAGCTTGCCAAATAACGGCAGCATGCTGGCAGGGCAACTTGCCAAATAACGGCAGCATGCTAGCATAACAGCTTGCCAAATAAAGGCAGCATGCCAATAGGGCAGCTTGCCAAATAAAAGCAGCATGCCTGCCAAATAAAGGCAGCATGCCAGCAGGGCAGCTTGCCAAATAACGACAGCATGCCAGCATGACAGCTTGCCAAATAAAGGCAGCATGTCAGCAGGGCAACTTGCCAAATAACGGCAGCATGCTGGCAGGGCAGCTTGCCAAATAACGGCAGCATGCTAGCATAACAGCTTGCCAAATAAAGGCAGCATGCCAGCAGGGCAACCTGCCAAATAATGGGAGCATGTCAATAGGGCAGCTTGCCAAATAAAGGCAGCATGCCAGCAGGGCAGCTTGCCAAATAAAGACAGTATGCCAGCAAGGCAACTTACCAAATAACGGCAGCATGCTGGCAGGGCAGCTTGCCAAATAACGGCAGCATGCTAGCATAACAGCTTGCCAAATAAAGGCAGCATGCCAGCAGGGCAGCTTGCCAAATAACGGCAGCATGCTGGCAGCGCAGCTTGCCAAATAACGGCAGCATGCTAGCATAACAGCTTGCCAAATAAAGGCAGCATGCCAGCAGGGCAACCTGCCAAATAACGGCAGCATGCTAGCAGGACAGCTTGCCACGGCAGCATGCCATGGCAGCTTGCCACATAACGGTAGACTACCAGCATGGCAGCTTGCCACATATACGAGCTGCCAATGTGGCACTACGACAAATATACAAGCTTGCCAATATACGACAAATATACGAGCTTGCCACATATACGAGCTGCCAATGTGATACTATGACCCCCGACTGTATTCGCGAAATGACAATATAAGTCAGGCTAATGGACAAGGCTCTGTAATTCTAACTATATATTATTGTGTGATATTTTGGAATTAACGTTCCGGTAGTTTGACAAGCAATCCTCCGAAACGGGGGGCAACTGATGGATGTATAATTTAAATATCCATAATTAAGGGAAGATTGCTAAATTAACGCACTATTGAGATAGGCTCTACAGATTACGATAAGGATTACAGATTGAGATAGGCTTTACAGATTACGATAAGGATTAAAGATTATGATAAGGATTAAAGATTACGATGAGGATTAAGTCTACAGATTACAATAAGGTAATTCTACGTGACATCTTAACCTAAGCCCTATAAAAAAGGCGGGGTAATCAACATTTGGAGGTACGCAAAAAACCCTAACTCAAGTTCTTGATTTCTCTTAAGAGATTAGTTAGCACACTGACTTATTCGTCGAAGCCTACTCCACCGGTAACACACCGGTGCTTGTAGGATCACCTTTTCTTCTCTCTGTCTAGGAAGTTAGATCAGATCCGGGTTGCGCAGAATCCATCATCAACACAAGGTCTGTGCATAGATCCGGTAGAGAAAATAGGACAGGTCACTGAAGACGATGCATGACTCGTCTGGCGACGGCTAGGTAGAAAGTTCGAGCATAGAGATTCAGCAAAAGGCATGCACAGACGGGATGATCGAGTTGCATCTGTAAGAAAATGTTGGCTAAACTCAACAACAGAGAGTAAATCTATGCTTTGAAATAGATACAAACGGCATGTGTGGGTTGCCGGCAGGGTAGATAGAGAGCCGAACCACAGAAACAGTCGGCATGTGAGCGCATGTGAAAAGGTTGTAGGAGTGTGGGTGAGATGACCAAGAGCTGAAACGATGGTGAGTCGGTCACCACTTCGGAACGTTGCTTGAAAGCGTAGTTGATTGAAAAAGGAAAACAAGGTTGATTGAAAAAGGAAAATAAAAAGAGATCATATTTTACTGGTCTTCTCCTTTACTCTCTCTGCAATCAATAAAGGAAAAAAAAATGGCAGAGCTCTAAATGAAGCCACAAAAAAGGCAATGCGATCGTTGTTCTGATACCATTTTAAATTTATGATGCGGAAATATAAGATGTAAAATATGAAGATAAAATTGTAACGACCCGAACCTGAGGGTCCGAATCGTTAACTGAGTCCTTTCCCGAACTCGAAGTCGTCTAAGGGCACTATGGTCAATTCTAATGTCGAAACATAATATACGTGCCACCCCAACGCTTATACAAAAAAATGAGATCACAACTACGTACAAAGGATGTCAAAACAGTCCACTAACCTATCTAAACTTATGGAGGAGCGTCGCCCGCCACTTCCTTTCCGTAACCTGAAAAATGTTAAACTAATAGGGTGAGCCATGTGATACCCCATAATTTCCAAACACAGGTTGATCAAATCCACGCACAAAATTAAGGGATATCAAAACAATTAAAGTATTTCAAACAAGCACAAAGTATAAAAATAAAATAAAAATAACTCGCCGAAGGAAAATCTATTAAATAATAATTTCATTTAATACTTCTCCAAAATTACAACTCAGGAATCCTTTAATTCAAGGACCCCTAAAAATATTATCCAATAAATAACAATACTACTTAAAAGTAAACAAAATGAGTAGATGAATGACAGATTCCCAGCTGCGGATCCTCTACCTCGAGACTAGAATTTCTAATAACCTGAAAAATAAATCGTGGGTTAGACCCACATCTGAAAATCAATAAACAAATCATCTCTAACCAAACCAATCATATTAAAGTTTTTATCTTTAATATACAATGATACATATATATATATATATATATATATATATATATATATAATACACTAATCCTTTCCATTAATCGGTTCATTAAATTTCCAAACCCATTAATAATGATTAAATAATAATCATACATAAACCAATCCACCATTTCTTTTAAAAAAAAGTTACTTAAACCTTAATTCCATCCTAAATGATTATTAAACCATTTAAATTATAAAACATAATTAATGGAATAATACATTTAATCCCATCCCCAATAATAATTGTAATTATTTAAATCACATATTCAATTTTCAAGTTTTGACAAATCATCCATGTCTCCACTAATATTATTTTATTAATATAATAAAATAAATGATTAACCTATAAGTATAGATTATTCTAATATAAGAATATATAATCCTAATCCAACTTACACATACAATAACCATATATGAAACTTCAATCATCTAACACATAGCAATTTAATTACGCTTTGGCAAATCAACCATGCCATTATAAATATATTTATTTATATATTGACAATTTAACCATGCCTTCAGAAGTCTATTTATTTTTACATTGCCAATTCAACCATGCCTCCATATATGTATATTTATTTATACATTGACAATTCAACCATACCTCCATAAACATATATATTTATACTTTTAAACTAGCAACTCATCCATACTTTCTATGTATGTATTTTATTCATAAAAATACTTAGATAATATATTTACGCCTATGTCAACTCATCCATGCCTACAATTCAACCATGTACCAACTTTAGACTCAATGATAACTAATTCATACATAGACATCTCATGCAGATTATAAGTATATCACTAATTTAATAACCAGCCTATTCAGATATATCATATAAGAATAATAATAATCATTATCTTAATAATATATACATATACACATATATTATTTAATTTATATATATATATATGTATAACACCTTCCATAATAATTCTTGATTATTTAAAATTATATTTACATATATATATATATATATATATATATATATATATATAACTCCTTCCATTACCAAACTATTAATTAATGATATTTATGCAAATTAAATGCTACTAAATATCATCATAAATGGTTTCCCATAAATACTCCATATCGGTTTAAATAATTTTTCAACACTGTCTCACTAAAATGTAAATATCTCTTAGTATGATGGAAATCTGAAAATCAAATTAGTACCATTGGAAAGAGGACGAAAAATCCTTAAATTTGAGCTTAAGAATTACTCAATTTTGATTTAAGATGACTTAGTTATGACCATTTAAATTTCAAGTAACAAAACAAGCAAAATAATAGGCTAAGCTCAATCGCTACTGTGAAAGCAACCGCACCGGATTAAAGACGACACGTGGCGTACTATGATTCCCTGCTGCATCAACTCTGATGGTCCACGCCGCACCAGATTATTTCTAAGTTGACTAGACTACAACTACAGTCCAGATGCATGCGCACACTAGATCTTCATGTACCGCGATGCGCTGGATTATCCGCCCCTCATCATTTAATCTAGCAGCCATTATTTGAGTCCACACCATGTTTTTCATGTGCCGCGCCATACCAAATCAACCATCCCTCATCAGCCCAATCCAAGGGCCAAGATCCGCGTGCACAGTAACATATATGTATTGCGCCGCATTAGATTACATCCTATTGATGAAGCGATTTCTACTAAAGCTTATATATATATATACAATATATATATATATATATATATATATATATATACACACACACATATAAAATATATATAATTCTCCAAAAAAAATTAGGAAAATAAATCTAATAAATTTCTAAAAATTATAGAAAAATACCAGAAAATTCTAGAAAATTATAGAAAATTCCCAAAAGTTCTGTAAACCCTAAATAACCCTCTTGGGTTATAGACTAACCTATAACTTGATTTTAAAATATATACAACACTTATATATAGAATTAAAATTCGATAATTCACAAATCAAATATAATAATTTATGCTTTTAATTATTCCGATCTAACCATAATTTTAAGCAAATAAAATTAATCTAAACATTGATACTCAAGGTGAAATCCTTATGAATTCTAAGAGGAAAGTAAGAGAAGAACTCGCATGAAGGTTTCGAAACGAAACCGACGCTCAAGCTTTGATTATCTCTTCTAATTTTGGCGTCCTCTTTCTCTGATCCGGCCTCCTCTTTGTCAGTCTTCTCCTCTTCTCTCTATTGTCTATCTTATTTTTCTAACGTATAAACTTTTAACCCTAAAACTTTATGTGTATATTTATACACATTAAAATCCAAATCCTAGTCCTAGTAGGACTACCAAATAAAATAAATACTAATTATCAAATAATATAAAATATATTCACACATATTATATAATATATATATATGTAGACTACCTTCCATAATTAATCATTAATTAATTAAATCATATACAAATATATATATCAATAAATATATACAGATATATCCTTCCATAATAATTATTAATTAATTACATATAATTATATATATATATATATATAATTATGTAAAGATTATTATTTAAATATCTTTATAACCATGAGCCCTTATTAATTAACCCAACAAAGCTCCCTTCAAGCACAAGACCACATCCATTGGTCCCACTCCTCTTAAGCCGAATCCAATTAAAATAAAATAATTAAATTAAATCTAATAATTACAAATAATTAACAAACAATTCACACAAGTATAAATACACACAAATCAAATAAACAATTCAATCATAACATTCCAAAAAGTAAAACACCATATCAATTCAACAAATATAATCATGAAATATAATCTAATTTAAATAAAATAATTAATCTAAGCACTCAATTAAATAAAACAAATTATTTAAAAATAAAATAAAAGTAATTAATCTCAATTAATAAATCTTTTAAAATATCGGGGTATTACAAGCCAGCCTCTCAGTAGAAGGTGTCTAAAACATACCTCTTAATGATCCCGTAAATCCACACAAAGCATTGAGTAAAAGTGGACGGAATCATGTCATAGGGGAAAAACAAAGCAATGACAACAATATCAACAATAACTACAAAATAGACCATCCGACCATATGTATACAATGGATGCCAATGCAATGCCATGATATGCCAATGTTGCTCCCCATTTCTTAAACATTTTCGTTTCACCGTTCCAAACCGTTAATACAACCTGACCCATAGTAACTCTATGGCGCCACGAGAGAAAGATTGGCTAGCTATCCCCGATCACATGGTATCTCCAAGGCGTCGTTTCAGGTCTAGGTAACTCAACCACGTTAGGGTCTCTCCCTAATTCCCTCTAGATCACATTAACGTCACGGACCACTAGGCAGCTCCTAGGCGCTCGAGTTTTCGCAAACCACTTTTCAAAACATTTTTCTAAAATTAATTTTTTTTCATTGCTTTCAAAATAACTTTTTCCCTTTTTCCTTTCCAATGAAATGCATGAATGCCTCATCCCATATATAATCATGACATTATACAAATTTCCATAATTTGAAATCAATCACAACAATATAATATGCCTTTATAAGATTTCTAGAAATAAATCACATCATACTTTCATATAACAAATCCAACACATCCAACATAGTAAGTATATCTCATGTCTAAAAAAAAAAATTCAACATTTATACACATACAATGCAAACAAAAATTTCCAGTTTAGCATGCTTCATCACATCAGTCCAAGTAACATGTAATCTCAGCCATATAGTCACATAGAGCACAACTATACACAAAACCCTCAAAGCCATAGGCAAAATAATCAAGTTATACTTCTTCACATTTTAACAATTAACACATAGGCGTTCTCAACATAATGATACATTGAAAATTATATATATATATATATATATCATAAAATTCAAATTAAACAAAATTCCAACACAATCAAGCTTGCTTATATATCATAGTCAAGAAATAATTCAATTGACACATAAAACCCTCAATACCATAAGTAAAATAATAAATCAAGCATGCTTATAATCAATTTAAAGGGGAAAATTCACTAAAATCAAAGAAGATATGGATTAGAACACCCCTACTTCAAGAAATGAAGAAAATCCCAAAGAGAACCCCAAATTCAAAATATAAAAGTGGCCCAAATGGGGCTTTGCTCCCATCAATACGAAGCCCACAACGCGCTCGTTTACTTTTCCTTCTATGGCAAAATCAAATTCTAATTGTAGAGAGAGAAATCTAACCTTGAAGTGGTGAAAAAAAAAAAAAAAAAAACCGTAATTACAAAGAGAGAAGAACTGGCGTGAGGAGAAGAAAATGGAGTGCTCAGGTTAATGACCTTATGGTCATTATAATAACTTTTGTCATTGCTGGGCCCCAGCCAAACAAAAATATCTTTTGTCCCTCTCTCACACACACACACACACACATATATATATACATACACTAAACACACTACAGCCACATAAATAAACATGTAACCACTTAATTATACATCAATTAATAATGTATGAAATGTAATGGACCCAAAATAAAATTCCTGTAGACAACAAACCTAGTAACGGGTCCCACTAGGGACCTCTCGGTCCGAAAAATGAAAAAATATCGAAATGGCAACCAATGCATTTCCAAGAGTCCTGAACTCAAGAAAATGTCCCAATCAACCTCCACAACTCACCCAGCACACCCTACGGTGTCCGGCACGTAAAACGAATAATCCACAAAAATAAAAAAATTCCATAAAATGAAAAAAAAAAAAAAAAAAAAAAAAAAAAGAAGGAAAAATCAAGATCATTACAAAAACAGAGAAATATTAAGAATACAACATATACATAGTTCGGCACTAAAACCTACATCCTTGGATCAAGAGCCACTGAGGCTACATTTCTCTTATTACTTGTATTACTTCATATGTTTACATTGTATTAATACATAATATATAGGAATAAAGTTGCAAATAAGAGGAATAAATCAAAGAGGAAAAAAGGAAACAGAATATAATACATATATATAATATATATTTCAATAGGTACTATAAATTTTTTAGGTTTTATATATATATATTTTTAAAATTTTAGACCTTTTGTGATGCTAAAGAGGGGTCGGTAATAAGTTGTTAGGCCACATATTTTTGACAGAAATATGGCGTCGGAACTTTGTAAGCTTTTGATACGCTATTTTCGACACCCTATGGTGTCGTAAATACTAGTATATTACCGACGCTAATCCGGCGTCAGCAGGTTATTTCCAACCCCCTAAAGGGGTCGAAAATAAATATGTCTTTTTTGCAACCCATTGCCGACACCCTCCCTGCTTCTCTAGTGGTACAATCCTCTTCCTGCCGAGCCCCCTTTCTTCTCCTCGGTCCGCAGAGACAAAATGTAGGACTGGTGCCAACAGTTCATCATGGAAGAAAGGACTCACTAAGCCGAGATCACTAACTAATACTAACATAATAGAAAAGAACTGTCTTTTCTATATACTTTCCCCAGTTCCGTTGCTACCGCGGGCTTTACGCGATGCGACCCCTTTTTCAACACTAATTTTGGGTTTTTACGATGCCTTTTAGCATCAGAAATGACCCCATTTGTTGTAGTGTTGGACACAACTATTTATATATATCTCTTCATCATTAGACACAACCATTTATATGTGTTTCTTTATTATTGGACACAACCATTTATATATATCTCTTCATCACTGAACACAACCATTTATATGTGTCTATACATCACCAGACACACCCACTGCAATAGGTTGTAATGGTTCACATTGAATAGGTTATGTATGTTGGTTTTGAGTTGCATCGTTTCATCCCACAACCAACCAGCGATCACACCTGTTCAGTCAAAGGCATATTGATGACCGATGAAACAATTTTCATTCAAAATTTCTAACATGTTCTTTACAAAAAGTTAGAATGTTTAGCAAAGATCCCAACCTTTTTATAAAGAACATTCTGAACTGAATGGAACAAGATAAACTATTTACATGAGAGGACTTTCTTCCCAGGGTTAGGGACTTTGAATGGTCCCATGCATAGTTATCAAAATCGCGATTTTGAGTCGTAGAATCTCATGATTCTACAACTCAGAACTCAAAATCGATCCAAATCTTAACAAAATCGCTCAATTGGTAGAATCGGTAGAATTGTTGTTAGAATCGTAGAATCGTACGATTCTACACGATCCCAGCGATTCTGAATTACTCCATATTTGTGGTCCTATTTTGGGTATAAGAAGCCCTAGATTTATTATAGACTTTACGGTTCTTCTCTTTCACGATCGACAAAGCAACTCCGTTGAAGAGATAAGATGCCTGAGGAAAAAAAAAAAAGTTGCTAAGGTTTCGGGTGAAGAAGAAGAAAAAGAAATGGAAGAAGCAGAGGAGGAGGAGAGAGAGGGAACGAGATCAAGAGTTCGAGACTAAATAACCTTACCTGAGAGAGACGAGAGGAGATGCCACTTATCTTTGGATGTCGTTTGATTTCCTAGACTCAGACCATACAAATAGACAAAAGTTGTATATTGTATACTTGACCTAAAATCTGTAAACTTACCGTATTACCCTTCTTGATATATTTGAGGCACTATGTTATGTAGCAGGGTCTATTATAACTATTATGCAACCAATCATATTTTAACCTGCAAAGGAAAATAAAAAAATTAAAATTTTAAATTATGAATTTAAAAGAAACTGTTTAAATATTTTTATATGAACTTATCCCTTATATAATGTACTTATATATATATATATATATATATATATATATATATATATATATATATTGTGCTTTGGCTTATTCTCTATGTATTTTAAAAGTTTAATAAAATTTAAACCTTTAATTCCGTATAACTCGGGAATCCAACTAGTGGACCCCTAATAATCCCAAATGATAAAACTTTACAGAATTAAAATCCAAAACTAAAATCAGAAAGAAAATCCTATTTAGTCAGAAGAGTGAGTGACTGTATCTGCATCCCCACGAATAAGCTCTAAACCTGGTACTGTCAAACACCTGAAAAATAAGGGTGGGTCAGGCCCACATGCAAGTTCCATACTACTACAATTCATACATAAACCCGATACGCAGATACATCCTAGATAGCTCAACAATAGCTAAAGTAGTCCATATAGATATAAGTACACACTATAGGACGTTCACCAGCCTACATAATCCGTCTCAACCCGAGTAGAACAACCAGGGAAACATCATCAGGCCTGGTTATCAATCCTCGGCGATATACGCACCCTAACCGTGATCAAGAGACTCAAGCTCGTATCACAGCACCATAAGTATATATTTAAATCCTTCCTAATACAGAAAAATAAAGCAACCATCCATTATGTCGTTCAACTGTTTTAGTTGACATGACATGCATCCATATAGGAGTTAACTATTTTAGTTAATCCATTCCTAATGTATGAAGGGGTAGGACTTAGCTTTTTGATCTAATCCATCCCCGATATGTCACCGTCCCATACCGGTACATATAATGCAAATGCTCCACAAATTATGCACATTCATTAGAACATCAAATACATCCAGAGTCCGATATAATAGCAATCAGAGCAAGATTCTATTATGCATACAGTACATGACTAAGATCATGAAACATTCGTTCAAATTGCTACAGTAATGATAAACAATTTAAACTATCTATTCCCCATATAATTGACAGAACAGGAATTATATTAGTCCAGCAACTAATATCCATAGCATGATATAATAATTTTCAGAATTTTAAACTGATTACATTATATTAGAATTCCCAACCAATGCATCCATACTAGTTCATTTATATTGTTAAAATGAAGACTAGCATTTAAATCCTCCTCAATCCTTGCTGACATGCAAATGAATATTAAAATCTCATAAGTCTATTTAATCCCCAATTATAATCCGAAGTGTGATATAAATGACATACAGACATATAAACTGAGCACCTACACTCAGATTCCATAACCACACTCCTATTACTCCGTTTACTTTATTAAAACAACCAAAAGCACTAAACCTTCCATATTCTAAGACGACATGCAAATTATTACTTAAAATTTCATGAAGTCTATTAATTTAGTGTAAACCAACTTCCTGGCCCTTATATAAAATATAACATTGATATAACACCCCAGAGAACAACTTCCATTCCAGTCCAGTTACTTTGCTAAAACCACTGGCATCAACCATCTTCCTCCTTCCTCGACAGTATGCCTAGTCATATGTTTATTTTTCATGCTCAACCTTTTAAGATTAGCACACTAGCTTGTAATAACTATTTCCATGCTTAAATAGATTAATTTTAAACTTATAAAACCTCCCACAACTTCCCAGAATTTACTTCCAAGCCCCTGAAGTCCAAAAACCAAAAAAAACCCACGTACTGGGCATTTAGAAAATTGGAGCCGCCTCCAATTTTAAGTTGAGCCGGCTCCACCCATATTGGAGCCTCCTCAACATCTTGTGGAGCCGGCTCCACTTCAATGGAGCTGCCTCCATTGAAGTGTGGAGCCGCCTCCACTTCCCCAGCCTCTGTTTTTCACTCTCTGTTTCCTCTGTTCTTCGTCTTCGCTTCCGGCGGAAATTCCAACTGTCTGTTCTAAGTTTCTTAAGGATTTTAAAGGTTCAATTTAAGCCCAAATACTCCTAGAAACTTCTCCAATTCCATTATGAACTAATTGACAAAAATCTAAACTGAAAACAAAACAGTTTATGCTTCTCTGTTCGTCTTCCTTGATTCCGGTAAAGTTCCATCCTCTATTCCAAAAGTTTTCTTAAAGTTCCTAAGGTGCAAGATAAGTCCCAACAGTCCTAGAAACTCCTTACATTCCTTGATGAATTAATTTACCAGGGTTTAAAACATAATCCAAACAGTTTATGCAAAGAAAGCAAACCTCAGTTATTTATACTTTAATCAGTTTACAGTCCCGCAAACATGCATCAAACACCAGTTTTAAAAATTTAATTAATTCCTGGAGACAATATAAAATGCACAGAACACAAGTTTACAGGAAGGAGATAGAATGAAATTTGCCTTAAGATTCCGGTTTCAAATCTTCACCGCTGTTTATGGAGTTTCCAACGAACGAACGACTACCGGCAACCTTCCTACTGCTCTAGTTCTATTCCACCATCAACCTCTTCCTTCCTCTGTGGCACACCTACAATCTATAGCTGAAAGCTCTCTATTTTTCCCCTTAAACCTCTCTGTTTCTCTCTTCTCTAGTTTTCCTCTATTTTTCTTCTCAAGATAATATGTCGTGAATAGGATTTGTAACCTAGCAGACCATACTGTCTTATATATATATATAGGTTCCTTCTAAACCCTAATCCTAATCCCAGCCCATTAATACGTCGGCTACCCTATTATACATAAATTAAACCCTAAACTTAATTATAAATACAACACACATAAATATTCTAAGCTACCAAAAAAATACACGTCAATTAAGTTACTAATAATCAAATAATTAAATCACAAATACACCAATTAAATTAAAACACATAAACCATTACAATTAAATAATTAAAGTAAAACAAATAAATAATTCACAATTAATCAATTATGCAAATAATAAAATAAATAACAATTTCAATTAAACACCTAGCCAGAAAATTACATCAAAGTGCACATAAAACAAATAATCAATTAATCAATTAAAATGCACATAAAACAAATAAATAAATTCCAGTTATATCCTTTTGAGAATTAGGGGTATTACATGCACACAAACTTTTGACCGAGTTTTCCGTGTACTCCACGAGACTCGCTCTCGCCATCAGTGTTCACTCTACCAAACCCATAACTCACCCCTACCATCAACGTACTCCCTCATGAGGCTATATCTCTCTCAACTCATAACTCTCAACAATAACCTAAGTGTCTATTTATAGAGTCACATACCCAATTCCTTTGTAGACAAGGATTACAATTTCTTAGAGCCCACAGGAATTGAACTCTATGAGATCTAATCTCCTGTTGTTCCTCAGTAGCTCAGTGGTAGAGCGGTCGGCTGTTAACTGACTGGTCATAGGTTCGAATCCTACTTGGGGAGATTTGATTCATTCTGAATTAAAGAGTTCAGAATGAAAGGGCGCGCTTTGACCGTTAAGAGTAGGTAACCCGTTCCCTGTCTTTGTTTCTATTGCATTCTATCTCATCGTATCACATTCTGTTCTACGATATTTGAGAATCGCCGTCAATACCTCAGTGTAGGTGTAGGTCCAGGATAATCCTTTGTTCCATAGCCCTGGGGCTATTTACAACTAGCCAATTAAGAATTCTCAGATGTACTAGTACTAGCCGTGCATCAAAGATGCAATTCACGTCTCTATAAGAAATTACCATAAAAATACACTATAAAATAGAAACTAATAATAATGGGAATTTGAGACATAATTCCTAACAATCTCCACCTTGGCTCAAATTTCATTACGTCAATCATCGTTTCTCATGGCAATTGAATCTGGACAATTCTCTGCCACTTCAATCTTCTTAATCTTATTGCAAAACTCGGATTATCCCCACTATGCGTTGCTCAATCAGTTAAAACCCCAAGGCTCCACCTTGACTACTCAAGCTCCATGCCATGTAACCAAGCCAATTGACTCCACCTACAACTGAAGCCTGTTGTAGCACATGTTGAGACTTCTTGTGTTTTCTGGATCTCCTTCACCTTTGGCTCTGGTACCACTTTGTTGGGAGAGATGATAATAAACAAATACAGTGGAATAATTCTTCTCCCTATATGCAAGCAAATATAGTATATCTCTACTTTTATATGCGCTGAAAATAATAGAGAACAAATCAATCACACCAAGCCACAAGAACACAAGTAATTTTTCACGTGGAAAACTTCCCCAGTGCGATGAAGAAAAACCACGGGACCTAGTCCAGTTAAAATCTCCACTATCAACCAAATAATGGGTACACAAAGTCTTCTCTAATCGCAATTAGAGGCTACAAAACATCTCATCAAGATAGCAACAATCTTGGCAAAAATCAAAGAGAATTGGAGAGAAAAATACCAAAACCTGGTTACTGTTCACGGGCACGAATCACTATTCCTGAGCTAAAAATCTAATCTTTACCGTTCAGATTTTAACTCATTGAGTCATGAACCTCTCCTCCAAATTTCAGCTCGATCGGACCACGGATGAAGCCGATCGGACGTTTGATGAAATCTGGGCAGAATAGAAAAACCTGCGTTTTTCTACCAAAACCCGGTTACTGTTCATGGGCATGAATCACTGTTCTTGAGATCAAAATCTAATCTTCACCGTTCAGATTGTGCATCACTAAGTCGTGAACTTCTCCTCCAAATTCCAGCTTGATCGGACCACGGACAAAGCAGGATCGGACGTTTGATGAAATCTGGGCAGAATAGAAAAACCTGTGTTTTTCTACCAAAACCCGGTTACTGTTCACGGGCACGAATCACTGTTCCCGAGATCAAAATCTGATCTCCACCGTTTAGATTGTGCATCACTAAGTCATGAATCTCTCCGCCAAATTTCAGCTTGATCGGACCACGGACAAAGCAAGGTCGGACGTTTAATCAAACCTGAGCAAAATGGAAAAACCTGCGTTTTTCTTCTCTTTTGTTCTTTCACTTGTGGCTAACCTCTCTCTCTTTTTATACTAACTTCCTTAGGGTTTTATTTTCCCTAAAGGCTGGGCTTTGGGCTTTTAATAAAACCCACTTGGGCTTTCCTCCATATAGAAGGAAATAAACCCAACAAATCTCCCCCTTTCCGACTATGTGGAGGGAATCGCCATCCCGGCGATCGAATAACAAACTTCAAGCTTCTCTCTTGGTAATGTCTTTGTCAACATATCAGAGCCATTATCATCAGTGTGAACCTTCTCAAGTTCAAGTAACTTATTATTTAACGCATCTCTGATCCAATGGTATCGTACATTAATGTGCTTAGATCTTGCATGGAAACTAGAATTCTTAGCAAGATGAATAGCACTCTGGCTATCACAAAACAACACATACCTCTGCTGCTTGAAACCAAGTTCTCTCAAGAACTTCTTTGTCCATAAGAACTCTTTAGTCGCTTCTGTTGCTGCAATAAACTCTGCCTTTGTCGTAGAATGAGCAATACACTTCTGAAGTCTCGATTGCCAACCTACAGCCCCACCTGCAAAAGTGATCAAATAACCGGAAGTAGACCTACGAGTATCCACATCCCCTGCCATATCTACATATGTGTAGCTAACTAACAATGGTTATCCGTTTCCTAAGCCAAGTCTCAAACTGGAAGTGCCTCAAAAATATCTCATGATCCACTTCATTGCATTCCAATGCTCTCTTCTCGGATTTGACAAGAATCGGCTAACTACACCAACTGCATGGGCTATATCTGGTTTTGTGCAAATCATTGCATACATCAAACTTCCTACTGCTGAGGCGTAAGGAACTTTTTCTATGTCTTCCTTTTCCTTATCTGTAGAAGGACATTGCTTTGTACTCAGTCTGAAGTGGGTAGCAAGAGGAGAGCTAACCACTTTAGTGTTGTCCATATTGAACCTCTGAAGCACTTTTTCAATGTACTCCTCCTGTGACAAATATAACTTCTTGGCACTCCTATCACGACTGATTCTTATGCCAAGAATTTTCTTTGCTGGCCCCAAATCCTTCATAGCAAATGACTTACTCAATTGCTTCCTCAACTGGTCAATCCTTGAAGCATTCCTGCCAACAATCAACATGTCATCCACAAAAGCAGTAGAATAATAAAATCATCATCAGAGAATTTTTTAACAAATACATAGTGATCAGAAGTTATCTTCTTGTAGCCTTGCTCCCCCATAACAGACTCAAACTTCTTATACCACTGTCTCGGTGCTTGTTTCAAACCATATAGGCTTTTCTTCAGCTTGCACACATAATCCTTTTTCCCTTTCACTTTGAAACCCTTTGGCTTCTTCATATAAATCTCTTCCTCCAAATCACCATGAAGAAAGGCAGTTTTCACATCCATCTGCTCAACTTCCAAGTGAACACTAGCTGCTAGGCCGAGTGCTATACGGATCGATGACATCTTTACGACTGGAGAGAAGATCTCATCAAAGTCAATACCTTTTCTCTGACCGAACCCTTTGACAACCAATCGAGCTTTGTATCGTGGCCGTGAAGATAACTCATTTTGCTTCTTCCTGTAAATTCACTTATTTTCCAAAGCTCTTTTTCCTTTAGGTAACTTCACTAACTCAAAGGTGTGGTTATCATGCAATGACTGCATCTCATCTTGCATGGCCTCAACCCACTCTGTCTTTTGTTCATCTTCTATGGCTTCTGCAATACCCTGGGGCTCTCCCCCGTCAGTCAATAACACATACTGCTCTGCTGAATACCTAGTGGAAGGACGTCAGTCTCTGGCAGACTTCCTGGATGGAATCACTGGTGGAATCTCTAGCGCTGTCAACTGCTCATCAGTCTTAACATCTCCCTGAACCTGTAAGGGAACATCCACATCACCTATACACTGATGGTCATCTTGACCATCATTCTCAACCTAAGATGGCAGATTCTTCAGAGGAGCTAGATCCATATCAGTCAAGATATCACCTTGTTGAGACATAGATTTCCCTGCTTTCTCAATATCCTGAATCGTCTGATCTTCTACAAATACGACATCTCTGCTTCTCACAATTTTCTTCTCAATTGGATTATAAAGCTTGTACCCAAACTCATCTTGGCCATAGCCAAGGAATATACACTGTTGCATTTTCACATCAAGTTTGGACCTTTCATCTTTTGGAATATGCACAAATGCTTTGCACCCAAAAACCCGCAAATGATTCTAGGATACATCCTTACCTATCCAAACTCAGTCTGGCACATCAAACTGTAGAGGAACACAGGGTGTAAGATTCAACACATGAACAACTGTGCTCAATGCCTCCCTCCAAAAAAAAATTGGCAATTGGGCTTGTGAAAACAAACATCTCACTCTCTCAACCAGTGTCCTGTTTATCCTTTCTGCTACGCCATTCAACTGAGGAGTTTTTGGAGTTGTCTTTTGATGCCGGATACCCTGTTGTCTATAATACTCATCAAAAGGACCAAAATACTCTCCGCCATTATCAGTACGAATGTATCTCAATTTCTTCCCAGTCTGTCTCTCAACTAGGGCTTGGAATTGCTTAAACACTGCCAACATTTGGTCTTTTGAATTCAAGGTATATACCCACAACTTCCTTGAATAGTCATCTATGAAGGTCACAAAGTATCTAGACCCACCAAGTGTTCTCGTCTTCATAAGGCCACACACATCTGAATGTACTAAATCCAGTATCTCTAACTTTCTCGAATGAGAGGAATTCTTGAAAGAGACTCTACTCTGCTTCCCTGACAAACAATGAGTACACCTTTTCAGAAGTGTACTTTTCAGTCCACATAGTAGACTTTTCTTCCCTAGTAGAGCTAATCCTTTCTCACTTATGTGAGCCAGTCTCTTATGCCACAATTCTGTTGTATCATTATCCTCCATCGCATTAACAATGTCGTTGGAGATCTTTGTTTGCAGAACGTACATTGCAGAGTGCTTCATACCTCGAGCCACAACCATAGCACCCCTAGTAAGCTTACACTGGCCGTCACTGAAAGTGCTACAATACCCTTCATCATTAAGTTTACCTGCAGAAATCAAATTCAAACGAATGTCAGGAATATGATTCACATCTCTGAAAACTAACCTCGTGCCATTATTCATCTTCAGATACACATCCCCAATTCCAATGACTTTAACCAAGTTATCGTTGCCCATCTTTACTGTTCCACAATCACCAGATTTATAAGATGTAAAGAAATCCTTCCGAGATGTAGCATGAATGGAGGCACCACTGTCAATCACCCAACTAGTCTCATGGTATGCAACATTTATCATCTCATTATCATAAACAATGAGGAAGTCTGCAGGAGTGGTGGTAGCAACTCTGTTATCACCATCTTTGTCATCTCCATTCTTCGTTCCCTTTCCTTTCTCATTCTTGTTTTCTTTCTTCAATTGCCTGCAATATTTCTTGATATGTCCCTTTTTCCCGCAATGATGACACTCAACATTTGCAAACTGGTTGAACTTGCTTCTGTTGTTATCTCTGTTCTTCGGACCTCTGCTCTTACTTCTCCCCTTCTTTTCTGTAACCAAGATCTTTGATTGTGAAGAGGATCCCTGTGTTTTTCTTTTCATCTCTTCATTTAGCAAACAACTTTTGGCTATATCCATTGTGATTACACCTTCTGGAGTGGAGTTAGACAATAAAGTTCTGAGCGTCTCCCACGAATCCGGTAATGAACCAAGCAACCATAACCCTTGTATCTCATCATCAAACTTAATACCCATTCCAGCCAACTGATTAATAATTCCTTGGAATGTATTCAGGTGATCAGATAAAGAAGTCCCGTCCTGGTATCTCAAAGCTATCATCTGCTTAATCAGAAACAATTTATTATTTCCAGTCTGTCTAACATATAACTGTTCAAGCTTACTTGATAGAGAACGTGCATGTGTCTCTCCACTAATATGGTTCAAAACATTATCATTTACCCACTGCTTGATATACCCACACACCTGTCGATGTAACAAAGTCCATTCCATATCAGATTTGTTTTCTGGTTTTTCAGCACTAAACACCGGTAGGTAATAATCTTTCACATAAAGAAGATCCTCCATTTTTCCTTTCCATATATGATAATTTGAACTATTTAAATTAATCATTCTACTCGTATTTGTTTCCATAACTCAAACTGCCAACCTGGCAATTTGTCAACCTAGAGCTCTGATACCAGTTGTTGGGGCACAGCGGAAGCAAAAGAAAGAAAGAAAACAACAATTCAAACCACAACACAAGATATATACATGGTTCACCAAAATCAAGGTTACATCCACAGATGAGAAGAGATTCACTATATATGTAGAGATATTATAATAGTAGAGAATTTTAAAACCAGACCATACACACAAACTTTTGACCGAGTTTTTCGTGTACTCCACGAGACTCCCTCTCGCCATCAGTGTTCACTCTACCAAACTCATAACTCACCCCTATCATAACGTACTCCCTCATGAGGTTACATCTCTCTTAACTCATAACTCTCAACAATAACCTAAGTGTCTATTTATAGAGTCAGATACCAAATTCCTTTGTGGACAAGGATTACAATTTCTTAGAGCCCAATTCACTTCTCTATAAGAAATTACCATAAAAATACACTCTAAAACAGAAACTAATAATAATGGGAATTCGAAACATAATTCCTAACAATCTCTACGTCAATCATCGTTTCTCATGGCAATTGAATCTGGACAATTCTCTGCCACTTCAATCTTCTTGATCTTATTGCAAAACTCGGAGTATCCCCACTATACGTTGCTCAATCAGTCAAAACCCCAAGGCTCTACCTTGACTACTCAAGCTCCATGCCATGTAACCAAGCCAATTGACTCCACCTACAACTGAAGCCTGTTGTAGCACGTGTTGAGACTTCTTGTATTTTCTGGATCTCCTTCACCTTTGACTCGATACCACTTTGTTGGGAGAGATGACAATAAACAAGCACAGCGGAATAATTCTTCTCCCTATGTACAAGCAAATATAATATATCTCTACTTTTATATGTGCTGAAAATAATATGGCTCTGATACCACTTAGTGATCACACTTGTTCAGTCAAAGGCATGTTGATGACTGATGAAACAATTTTCATTCAAAATTTCTAACATGTTCTTTACAAAAAAAGTTGGGGTGTTTAGCAAAGATCCCAACCTTTTTGTAAAGAACATTCTGAACTGAATGGAACAAGATAAACTATTTACATGAGAGGATTTTCTTCCCAGGGTTAGGGGCTTTGAATGGTCCCATGTTGTTGACAACTCATCGAAGTTCCTCCTCTGTAGCTTGTTTGAGAAGGGAGTGGTTCATCTCATCAGTAATTGTGGGGCAAATATAATTCCAAAATTCGATATGTGGATAGGTGCTGGAAAACTGAATAAGTTGTTGAATTAGGATCCTACAATACTCCTGATATCATCTTTGGAATATTTCCAATTTCTCATTGGCTCTTCAAGGCCAAGAATCTCGTTTTTTTATTTTCTTAGTTTTTAAATTTGTATCTGGTAATTGTTTTGCAATGGAAAAAACGAGTGTTTTTGTCGCCATGAAAAAGCCACGAAACTTTGGAATTTTGCTTCCAATGAAGTTCCTCATTACGCCAAGCAATGCGTTCTTCTTTCTCTAGGCGATATTGATGGAGGGTTGGCTTTTGAAATGAGGGCTGGGATTGAAGGTGTTTGATGTGAGCGTGAGAGTTTCGAAAGTTGGTTTTGCTCCATCGCTTGAGACGATCTTTGCAGTGTTTAAGATTTTCTTTAAATTGGAACATGTTGGAACCCTGGATAAGCTCATTCCAGGATTGTGATAAGATGTTTAAAGTCATGCTATGTTACCTACCGTGCATCAAAGAAGAATTGTTGCTTGAGGAATGAATCATTGAGATAAAGAAGCAGAGCTTAATTGATGATCAGAGCTTTAATGGTTATGCCGAATTGGCCATTAATACACCACAGTAGTCCACTGATATATACTTTGTTTTATTAATCCATTCCATCGACATCAAACAAAGGGCTACAATAATTTAACGGCACAATAAAACACAACACACTCGAAACTAGGTACTTGAACAAACAAGTCCGTCATCTGTTTCAAACTACAAACATACATTAATATGCCATTAAATTTTGTTGACATCAACAGTCGAGCTTGTGGAATACAACTTGAGCGCCGTATTGGGGCTGAAGAGTTAACATAGTGAAAGGACCATGAGCATAGGATGGAGAAAGTTGGAATGAGAAGCGTTGCAGAATCATTGCAAGGGCCATTTTCGCCTGTAACAGAGCAAAGTTTTGTCCAATACAAATCCTTGGTCCCAGGCCAAATGGGAGGTAGAAGAATGGGCTCTTCGTTGCCTTGGAGATTCCTTCTGCAAACCTCCCTGGATTGAATTCTTCCGCATCCTTGCCCCACATCTCCTGGTCACGGTGAAGCAGCATCGATGGCATCATCAGCTGCACTCCGGCTGGTATGGTTAAGTCTCCTAATTTTGCCTCTTCATATGTCACTTTAGTCACCTCAATTACCGGAGGGTACAACCTCAGAACCTCGTTCAGAATCATAGTTACCTGTCAATTAATACATGAGTAATGTTATTCAGACAGATTTGTCAAATCTATTTATCTATTCTTTGATGTCATGAATAAGCTCAAGGGTAACTCCCACTCACTACATCAAAGGAATGGATGCCATTATGCTAGACAAATATTGATAATTAAGTAGTCCGAGAGTTGAATGTATCTATTTTATGTGAGTGAATGATAACATCATCATAAAGTTATTAAATATGAGATGACATCATCCTGTACTTACATAATTTTAGTTAGATGTGTCTGATTTACGAACTCTCTAACACATTCTATCGTATGGAATATTGAAACCTTCAACTTTGAAGAGTGAGAAAAATCACTAGGTCTTAGAATTTGAAGTTAACAAGCGGAAAACACTCACAATTTTTAGGTTTTGAACCCTATTAAAGTCCAGCTTTTCCTTTCCGAAGAGCTGCAAAACTTCTTCTCTGGCTTGCTCTTGCCAGTCTTGGTGCCTACATAGTAGAACACATGTCCATGCGAGCAGACTGCCGGTGGTATCTTGCCCGGCGAAGTAGAAGAGCTTGCACTCTGAGATGATCTCGTCAAGACACAATCCAGCATTCTTTTTGTTTCCTTGTCTTTCTATCTCTTTGAAATTTGATTCCAATAATGTGCCCAGTAAGTCATCACCACAATTTTTTCCTTCCTTAACTGCCATCAATCTGCTATTGATTATTGTCCTAAACCTGTCTCTTATTTCTTTGTCAATAGCCCTCATCTTCTGATTCCTTTTGGTAGGCAAAACATCACTACACAAACAAACAGTAGTTTCCAAACATCAACACACCAAAAAAAATAAATAACCAAACATTGACACACCCAATGAATAAATAAATAAATAATAATAATAATAAATAAATAAATAAATCTGCAGATAGAGAAAAAGAAAAGACTACACAATAACCCCTGGACAGGGCCTACACAATGAAAATGTCTACTTAACTCTAATTTCTTACTTGGTAGGTAAAGTTTGGATCTTATGTCAAAATCGATTGATTTTTTCCCTATTAATTAAATAATTTATTTTACAATTGTTCAAAACGATTCAGAATGATGATTTAAAAAGAATAGAAGAAGGATCTGACTCGATCCGTGGTTGCACCAGTACTTGATTTAATTACCTCCAAATCGGAATGTAAAGAGTGCGCATAACCTCTACTGTAAGCTCAATTAGATCTTTCAGAAGTTCGAATATCCGTTCTCCTCCAGAAATAGGACCAAATGCTACCCGCGAAATCACTTGGCTGGTTAATCTATCAAAAGTCGGATATACATCAATCTCAATTGATCCATTTTTGCAGCTCTCTTCCCATTTGGTCAGATGCTCATCGTAACATGCATAAAATGCAGGCAGCATATTCTACACAAAATAATAATAATAGAAAACTCTCAGTCGAGAAAGTATATAGTATCTTAAGGGCATTTTAGTTATAATATTTCCGCCCAATGTACAGTCATTTTTTTTTTTTTTTTTAAAAAAGAACCTATTTCTCGTGTATCAAAACAAATTGAGAGTTTTTATGACTGTGCATTGGGTGGATAATGATGGGTACGAATGTGAGCTAATCATCTTATTAATAAAGATTATAAGAATGGAAATGATGGACCTTCAACTTCTCTTGATGGAAAGAGGGAGCAATAAGCTTTCTGTGTTTGGCCCATTCATGACCCTCCAAGCTTCCAGTTCCAGTAAGTAGGAACTTGCTCAGTTTATTGTTTACATGATGATTTTTCTGAAAGCTGTGGTAGTTTGCCATGATTTCCTTCACAAGATTAGGTTCCATGATGTGAACCCTTGGCATCCGCCCAAGCCATGTGAAGGACTTCTTACCTGTGGAAAGTCATAGCCATTAATTCAATAAATAAATTACTTATATCAAATTAAATATATACCTTATATATATATATATATAAAGAAAACAACATGCAGCTACCACATAATGATGTCAACTCAAATTAAATACCGTTAGCTAGCACAAAATTAATTTCTCCAATTAAATGTGTGGTTTAATTAGTAAATGTATCTGCTAAGCATGATAATTAATGTGAAATTAATATGTGTGTGTGTGTGTGTGTGTGTGTGTGTATATATATACCATAGGTGTCTATAGTTTTGACGACATGGGGCATGAGCCGGCTGACGATATCGTCGGAGATGTTGATGGGCTTGGACATGGTTTCTTTGAGCAAAGTGGAGCTCTCTCTCAGGTCCCCAACCATTAACCTGTAAGGGTTTCCTCTGAAACCTTGCTGTCTGAGGCGATTTTCGATCCTTTTCGGCGTCAACCACGCCCAGTTCAGGACTCTCCATGCCCATAGAAGAAATACAACGGCACAAGAGGCCATTATGGACTTGTACATTAACACCTCCATTGTCAATGCAAGCCAAGAGCTTCCAGTGACACAGAGAGACACACAAAGAAAACAGAGACCTGTATGCATGGTGTTGGAGTGATCAGGTGCAGTCATTTATAGGCAGTGCTGGAATAAAAAAACATATAAAAGAGACCATAAAGAATAATACTTATAGCAGTGGGACTGTGTTGGAGAGTGATTGTGCAATCATTATAGGCAGTAAAAAATGAAAGACCCATACTCCCATTATAGGCAGTAAAAAATGATAGACCCATACTCCCATTATAGGCAATAAAATCATTATAGGCAATATTGCAATAAAAAATGATGTGTGGTGTTGGAGTGTGTGATAGGCATACTTGGAATAAAAAATATAAAAGAAACCAAAAAGATAGTCGATGTGACTCATATTGCAGCCCGATTTGATACAGTGGTACTAGTGGACCCATAGACCCATACTCCCACTTTATGCAGCACATCGAAGGAAAAAAAAAAAAAGAACTTCCGCTACTTGTATCCGGATGAAAAAGTGGTCCAAGTTTTGGTCTAATTAACTGTTAAAGTAATTAATAAGTATTGTTACAAAAATCAATTTTTATAAAATCGATTTCAATAAAGACATATAAGAATTATTAATTGACACATCAAATTTTTTGTGTATCAAATTCATTGTGTGGTTGAATAAAAATAATTATCAAGTATATCGTTTTCTTAACTTCTAATCTAACAGCCTTAAAAAAAAAACAAAAACAAAAAAAAAAAAGGTATCATTTTTCTATATAACAATGACCTAAATCTATTTTTCTTAATTTTATTATTTATTAGTGTTACACTTATATCTCGTAAATACATTATTAGGTGGAACCTTACTAACTCTTTTCATTTTTTTTTTTTTTTTTTTTTGGTTTGGAAATGGACATTCTTGAGAAAGTCTTTTTTCATTTCTTTCATGTCCTTTTTTTTTTTATTAATAAAATTTATCATGACAGTGCTCTCAATGGAGCTTGTGTTAGATTGAGAGAGTTTAAATAAACACTCGTGAATTAGTGACCGACACTAAAAAAATTACTATTTGATAGAGAGCATTGAACAATAATAAAATAAAATTAAAAACTATCATTGTAATAAAAGAATTTTAATATTAATTAATATTTAATTTGAATACATTGATAATTGTCTTATACTCCACCCATTATTTATATATATATGTATATATATATATATATGAATAATGCCTAGCTACTCACCGGTGAGTAGTTTCACCCTACTCACCCCTTGTGTGTTTCAATAATAATTTACCATATTAATTTTAATAATAAAATAATTCACATCCTCCTGTATTTTCCCGAATCAACCATTGAATAAACGTGGGTTATTATCCTATATAAAATTACTATTTGATAGAGAGCATTGAACAACAATAAAATAAAATAAAAAACTATCATTGTAATAAAAGAATTTTAATATTAATTGATATTTAATTTGAATACATTGATAATTGTCTTCTACTCCACCCATTATATATATATATATATATAATGGGTGGAGTAGAAGACAATTTATATATATATAATGGGTGGAGTAGAAGACAATTATCAATGTATTCAAATTATATGTTAGGGGTCACAATTCGTGTTCGTGGATTATAATTATGTCGTGTCGATATAAGGGTATTCTACTAAATAGGTAAACTCAAATCCGACCTATTTAATAATTGTGTCAGGAATCCTCAACACTAACCCGACCTGTTTAATAACTTGTTTATCAAAACGAGATATTTAATATTTAATCAAATAATATATATTAGAAAAAATTTGTCACAATTAACCCAAATATTCAAAATAAGAAGAAAAATCATAAGACTATGTTAAAACGACTTAACTATCCATAGTAATAGGTTTTAAACAGGTAACATTACATAAGTCATATTCACGATTATGACATGTTGAGTTAAACAAGTATAAACGGGTTACACGTATTGAATCCCCTCAACCAAAATCCGAAATGATTAAGTAAACAGGTTAATCGTGTCAACCCGTTTATGACCTGAAATTATTTAAAGTCAACCCAAACCCGCTTATCTAGTGTCGTGATCGAGTCGTATTGGCGGGTCGTATCGGAATATATATATATATATCTTAAAAATATAAAAATTTCAAAAAGAGAGATTTAATTGATGAGTAATGATACTCACACCGAACACTTGGGGTGAATTGCCTAACCGAATAATTTTTAGTTGGCTATTTATATAGAATACAATTAAGTGGAGGGCTCAACTTTCTTATTTATTGTATAATTGACCAATTAAAAGAGTAGGTTTAGCAATTCACTGTAACTATTTGGTATAAGAATCATTTTCCTTTACTTCAAATGCTAAGTGGAATATATCATTTTGAGGGGTAAATAAAAAAAATTATAAAAAAAAAAAAAAATTACATTATCAAACGCAACTAAACAAATAAGTGCAAATTTAGAACTAAATGCTGATAAGGAACAATTGTAAGCACTCTGCTTAAGGTTGCGTTGGCTGCCTCAGTTTAGCACTCATTGAGAGAAAGAAATAACATTAGATTATCTTATTTTTGAGGATAGAAAAAACTGTTGTAACAAAATTTGACAGAAATCGGCTTATGTTACAATCGGCTATTTCGCCTTCTCATGGTCCAAAAAGTTTATATAAGTTTCTCTGTTTCATGCTCACCAGAAAAAAAAATAATAATAATAAAATTATAAAAAAAAAATTCTCTATTCCATGTATTATTTGAGACGGAATTGCAAGTGAAGAAAAGTTTTAAATAAATAGTAATATAGCTTTTGAAGTGTTGAGAAATATATAGCTTTTTATGTACACACATATCAGATCACATTATTAATTGGAATAGGCAGTAAGGTCCTGATAGTCTTTCTTCATGTGCATAATATATACTAACGCATATAGATAAATCACATGTACATTCTGAATCACAATTAAAAAGTTTAGAGGCATTAAAGGCATGAACATTAACTTTGATTTACTTTCTGCTGTTAACTTATTACTGAATATATATATATATATATATATATATATATATATATATATATATATATATATATACACCATTCAATTCAATCTCATATATATATATATATATATATATATATAAATATATATATCCCAAATTTTTTTTGGAAGGTAATATTTGTCAATTCTTAATGAAAGCCAAGTGGGTATGATCCTTCTTTGATTTCAACCTCGCTTAACATGCACCTTCTTAAACTTATAATAAAAGTCGTGATTATTATATACTCAGGTAATTCAGTCTTATGGTTCTTCGTTAAAAAATAACACAATTCAAATTCAAACCTATATATATATGATAAGCAAAAAAAAAAATAACACAATTCAAATTCAAACCGAGCATGTAAACCTAGATCAGGCCGATAGGAAAATGATTCTTGAACCGAATAGTTATCGTGAATTGTTAAACCTACTCTTTTAATTGATTAATTATGTAACAAATAAGGAAGTGGAACCCTTCACTTAATTATATTTAGTATAAATAGTTAATTAAAAATTATTCGATTAGACAATTCATTATAAGTATTCGGTGTGAGTATCGTATTCGGTGTGAGTATCACTTAATCTTAATCGATTTAAACTTTTTAATGAGATATTTCTAGGTACTTCACTATAAGTATTGGGTGTAAATATCACTTACTTTTGATTGATTTAAACTTTTGAGTGAGATAGACTTAATAAATCATTCATGCATGACACGAGAATAAGAGACAAAACAGAAATGTCTCACTCATAAATAAAATAAAAAATAAAAAAAAGTTTATATCTTCATACTTTATTTTATTTATATGTCTACAACTCTATATATATGTCTACAGCCCTGAATATAAATGGAATGCTGCAGCGAGGTACACGAGGTAATAAACAAAGGAATAATAATTTTTCAATCGGTTAGCCCATCATTGTTGACACATAGAGGAGACAAGAAAAGAGGGAAGAATAAAGTTTACTCTACCCTCTATATTAACAAACTACACAGTTTTTTTTTTTTTTTTTTTTTACTGAACAAGGAAACAAAGAGAACAGAAAAACCCAAAAACAGAACAAACCAGGAGGAGCCCACATCAAAAAAAAAAGCAATACGATACTCAATAGGAGCCCACATCAAAAAGCAATCCACCAAAGAGCCCAGTAGAAAGCTAATATCATCAATCACATTTAAAAGAGAAGAAGACTGAGGGCAGAGGGACATAACAGACAATTAGTCTTCAACATCAACATTATGGAAATCCCAAACATGCAAAAGGGAGAGACAATCCCTAAGGATAATAGCTTTAGCCATTTCAGCAGACCTAATGTCAGGCTTAAAGAAGGAGACGACCTTCAGAGGGCGGCCTAAAGAATCCTGAAGGATAAGCCCCCTCCACACTCCCTAAAACCCGTAGAGAAAGAAGCATCACAGTTCAACTTTGAGCGCCCCGCAACAGGAGGAAACCACCGAGAAGGAACAGGGGCACGAGGCACCGGCGGAGGAGAAAACAAAACCTATTGCGACCTAATCTCAGCAAACTCTTGAAAAGATGAGAGGGCCTGCTTAAGACTCTTAAAATGAAGGTCATTCCGAGCCTTCCAAATATGTCAGCAGATGGAGCACCCCAAACTACACAAATCATTGAAAAGATGGCTTTGTTTCCAATAAGACACTAGAGAAAACCAAATATGGGACCAAGACCCATTTTCAGACTCTGTGAAAGCAACGTGAAGCGGTAAGGCTTTCCACACTATACGGGAAAAGGGGCAAGTGAAAATCAAGTGAGAGACCAACTCTATAAAAAGACCGCACCTAAGGCAAGTAGAATCAGCCACCACCTTGCGAGAACGAAGCTTAGAAAGGGTTGGAATCCGCTCATAATGTGTGTGTTAACCCGTTTTATAACCTGTTTATCAAAACGAGATATTTAATATTTAATCAAATAATATATATTAGAAAAAAATTGTCACAATTAACCCAAATATTCAAAATAAAAAGAAAAATCATAAGGCTATGTTAAATCAACTTAGTTATCCATAGTAATTGGGCTTAAACAGGTAACATATTATATAAGTCATATTCACGATTATGACATGTTGAGTTAAACAGGCATAAATGGGTTACACGTGTTGAACTCCCTCAACCCTAACCCGAAACGATTAAGTAAACGGGTTAATCGTGTAAACCCGTTTATGACCTGAACTCGTTTAAAGTTAACCCAAACCTGCTTATCTCGTGTCATGTTCGAGTCGTAGTGGCGGGTCGTATCGTAATTTGTTTCCACTAATATATATATATATATATATATATATATATATATATATCTTAAAAATATAAAAATTTCAAAAAAAGAGATTTAATTGATGAGTAATAATACTCACTCCGAACATTTAGAGTGAATTACCTAACCGAATAATTTTTAATTGGCTATTTATACATAATACAATTAAGTGGAGGGCTCAACTTTCTTATTTGTTGTATAATTGACAAATTAAAAGAGTAGATTTAGCAATTCACTGTAACTATTCAATGTAAGAATCATTTTCCTTCACTTCAAATGCTAAGTGGAATCTATCATTTTGAGGGGTAAATTAAAAAATTAAAAAAAAAAATTACATTATCAAACACAACTAAACAAATAAGTGCAAATTTAGAACTAAATGCTGATAAGGAACAATTGTAAGCACTCTGCTTAAGGTTGCTTTGGCTGCCTCAGTTTAGCACTCATTGAGAGAAAGAAAAAACATGAGATTATCTTAGTTTTGAGGATAGAAAAAACTGTTGTAACAAAATTTGACAAAAATCGGCTTACGTTACAATCTAAATTCGTGTGTATTGATTTTTTAACTGATTACAATCAAGAATAGGCCTCCAAATTGAACGGAGATTGTCAAAATGCACCAAAATTTGTGTCAGTCTCGCTATTTCGCCTTCTCATAGTCCAAAAAGAGTATATAAGTTTTTTTGTTCCATACTTACGGGAAAAAAAATAATGATAATAAAATTTAAAAAAAAAAATTCTACATTCCATGTATTATTTGAGATGGAATTGCAAGTGAAGAAAAGTTCTAAATAACTTGTATAGTAATATAGCTTTTTACTATATTACTATATGATGATTGTGTTGGCATTATTACTGCTGCTTGGTTTACTCTGGTTTGTGGTTCTAGTCAATATAGGTGGGCTCAAAAACTGCGTTTTTGCAAAGAGGATCTCATTCGCTGGAATAAACTAAAATCTCATAATTCTCATGCTCATATTGACATAGCTGTTCACCGGCTTCGGGCTCTCAAAACTAGAACTTTTGACTATAACCATTTTAAGGTTCTTAGGGTTGAACAATTTTTAAGCTCTTGCTGGTTGGCGAAGGAGCTTTTTTGGAAACAAAAATCTCGTTCTCAATGGTTGCAATCTGGGGATCGTAATACTAGTTTTTTCCACGCCACTACTAAACGGAGAATTGCAAGGAATTTGATTTCGGGCATTTTTGTTGAACAGAATCATTAGGTGGCAGGGGTGGATGCCGTTCAATCTGTGTTTTTGCAATATTTTCAGAATTTATTTCATTCTCAAAATCCTACAAATATTGAGCAATTTTTGCGTTATGTTCCTGTTCAGATTTCTGCGGAGATGAATTCTTCCCTTCTTGGCGCCCCGTCGGAATTAGAAGTGAAGTAAGCGGTTTTTCTTTGGCTCTAATGAAAGCCCCTGGCCCCAATGGGATGACGTCGCTTTTCTATCAAAAAATTTGGGAGGTAATCAAATCCGATATTGTCAGTGCTATTTCTAGTTTTTTTGTTACTGGGCATCTGTTTCCAAGTTTTAATCATACAAATATAGTGCTGATTCCTAAAATTCCGTCTCCTACTCTTATTTTTCACTATAGGCCTATTTCATTATGTAATGTTTCTTATCGAATTATTGCTAAAATTATGACTAACTGTTTGAAAGGGATTATTAGATCCCTTATCAGTGAATCCCAAAGTGCGTTTATTGCAGGTCGCCATATCACTGATAACATTCTCATCACGCATGAAATCCTACATTATTTAAAAAATAAATGATAGGGGCGGAAAGCTTTTATGGCATTGAAACTGGATATGAGCAAAGCTTACGACTGGGTTGAATGGGCGTTTTTGTTTCAAATGTCACATCGGCTGGGGTTGAAATGGCTTAAGATGATTTCTACTTATGTGTCTACAGTATCATATTCGCTTAAAATTAATAGGACTTCTGTTGGGTTTTTTCACCCTTCTCGGGGGTTACGCCAGGGGATCCACTATCCCCGTATCTTTTTATAATTTGTGCTGAAGCCCTATCTCTGGCTTTTTGTCGGGCTCAACTAGAAAGGTTATTGATAGGGATTAAAATCTGTAGGGATGCTCCTTCCATTTCTCATATTTTCTTTGTCGATGATTCTATTGTGTTTTGTGAGGCTGCAGAACCTCAGGTCCGTTTATTGAAAAGAATATTGGTTGACTATGAGAAGGCGTCTAAACAACAAGTGAATTTTGCTAAATCGTCTATTTTTTTCTCAAAGAATACTGATCCTCAATTGCGCCGATTCCTCAGCCGGTGTCTAGGTTTGCGAGTGGAAGGCCTGCAAGCCTAGTATTTAGGTGTGCCAGCTATTGTTGGAAGGTCAAAGAGAGATGTTTTTCAGTTTTTATTGTCTAAATTGCAAGAGAGGCTCATTTCTTGGAAGGCCAAAACGTTGTCTGCTGGTGGAAAAGAGGTGTTGATTAAAGTCGTATTAAGTGCTCTACCTACGTATGTAATGTCCTCTTTTAAGCTACCCCGTACGTTATATTTTGAGTTGATGCAGCATATTAGATCCTTCTGGTGGTGTAGTAAAGAGAAATATCGCTCCATTCATTGGATTCACTAGGATGCTCTTTGTCTAAGTAAAAAGAGGGGTGGCCTTGGATTTTGGGACCTTGAGGCTTTTAATTTGGCGCTTTTAATGAAACATGCTTGGAATTTCCAAGTGCGTCGAACAGGGTTGGCTTATCAGTTACTTAAGGCGAAATATTTTTCTTCATGTTCTTTCTTAAAAGCTCCGTTAGGCTCTAATCCCTCCGGGGGATGGCGTAGTATATGGTCTACACAAGCTATTTTAGATCGCGGTTTGAGGTGGATGATTGGCGATGGTAAATCTATTCGAATCTGGCAGGACCATTGGGTTCTTTCGCTACCTCACAAGCTCCTACCTCCGTCTGTGCATGTCTCGTGTTGTTATGTTGCTGATTTAATTAATCCGTCCACTAAGACATGGAAGGTGGAGGTTTTATCTCAGCTTTTTTCTTCTCTTAAAGTTCAAGTAATTTTGTGGATGTATATATCTCATTGGTATCAACCGGACGTTCAAATTTGGGCTCCTAAGGCGTCCGGTAAGTTTTCTGTGCGTTCGGCTTATTTTCTTGCTAAAACCTTTGTTGATTCGTTTACAAGACGAATGTCACACATCTCCTGGAATTCAATATGGCGTTGCCAAACATTATCTAAAGTGCATCATTTTCTGTGGCGTTATTGTCATAATGCTTTGCCTACCGGAGTATCTTTTTTTTCCCGTGGATGTGTGGTGTCCCCCTTATGTCCTCGGTGTGGTTTGGCAGACGAATCGATTATGCATCTTTTGTTTACTTGTTCGCATTCTCTTCAAGTGTGGAAGTTATCTCCATTTCGATTTGATTTTTCTTGCTCTTCTTTTCCATCGTTTTTGGATAGTTGGAAGTTTTTGGTGAACCACGTTGTTTCCTCACCTGATAAATTGGTTGTTCTCGGTTTGATTTCGTTTTATGTTTAGTGTATTTGGAAGGATATGAATCGAATGGTGTTTGAGGGGGTATTATGGAGCCCGGGGAAGGTGGTGGAGAAGGCGATTGCAAGTTTTTGGGAATTTAGGGAGGCTAAATTTCGATGCAAAAAATTGGATAATGCTCTTTCCTAACCCTCTTTGAATTGTTGGGTGCCTCCTAACTATGGGTTTTTTAAATGTAATATTGATGCCAGTTTTGTTCCAAGCTCTTGTCGTGGTAGTGGTGGCACCGTGTTTCAGGATTTTCAAGGTTTTATACTTCATGTTGTAGTTTTTAAACCTTTATTTTCTTCCTCGGCATTGGTAGCAGAGGCTCATGCATTTCAGCGTGTTATTTTGGGCTATAATTATTTGTGTTTTGAATTGGATGCCAAAGTTGTTGTTAATGCTGTGGTGGGGAAATCAGACTGTCCTTCTGAGATTGCAACTCTTTGTTTTGATATCAAGGAGGACCTTAAATCTTTTTCTTCTATTTCTAGTAGTCATGTTTGTAAATCGGGTAATCGGGTGGCTCATGCCCTTGCGCTTTTGTCTCGTGTCTATTTGGTTGAAGATCGGGTGTTGGTTCCTATTCCAGTTCGGATTGTGGCTTTAGCTCGGGATGATGCGTTGGGTCTAGTTCCTTAGTTTGGTGGTTTCTTTTCTCTTTTTGGTTCTTTTCTTTGCCAGGAAATATATATATATATATATATATATATATATATATATATATATAGCTTTTTATGTACACACATATCACATCACATTATTAATTGGAATAGGCGGTAAGGTCCTGATAGACTTTATTCATGTGTATAATATATACTCACGCATATAGATAAATCACATGTACATTCTGAATCACAATTCAAAAGTTTAAAGGCAATAAAGGCAGGAACATTAACTTTGATTTACTTTCTGTTGTTAACTTATTACTGAAAAAAAAATAAATAAATAAAATTAATTCTTAACAAAAACACCATTCATTTTAATCTCATATATATATATATATATATATATATATATATATATATTTATATATATCCCAATTTTTTTTTTGAAAGGTAAAATTTGTCAATTCTTAATGAAAGCCAAGTGGCTATGATCATTCTTTGATTTCAACCTTGCTTAACATACACCTTTGTAAACTTCTAACAAAAGCCGTGATTATTATATGCTAAGGTAATTCGGTCTTATGGTTCTTTATTATCATTTTCTTTGGAGTGTGTGTGTATATATATATATATATGATAAGTAAAAAAAAAACACAATTCAATTTCAAACTGAGCATGTCAACCTAGATCAGGCAGATAGGAAAATGATTCTTGGACCAAATAGTTGTAGTGAATTGCTAGACCTACTCTTTTAATTGATTAATTGTGTAACAAATAGGGAAATAGAACCTTTTACTTAGTTATATTTGATATAAATAGTCAATTAAAAATTATTCGGTTAAAAAATTCACTACAAGTATTCAGTGTGAGTATCACTTATTCTTAATTGATTTAAACTTTTTGATGAAATATTTTTAAATATTTCACTGTAAGTGTTCGGTGTGAATATTACTTATTCTTAATTGATTTAAACTTTTGGGTGATATGTTTTTAGATACATATAGAGAGAGACTTAAGAAATCATTCACGCATGACACGAGAATAAGAGACAAAAAAGAAATGTATACCCTCATAAATAAAAAAAATAAAAAAAAGTTTCTATCTTGATACTTTATTTTATTTATATGTCTACAACTCTATATATATATATCTACAACCCTGAATATAATAAATGGAATGCTATAGCGAGGTACACGAGGTAATAAACAAAGGAATAATAATTTTTCAGTCGGTTAGCCCATCATTGTTAAGTCTGTTGACACATAAAGGAAACAAGAAAAGATGAAAGAATAAAGTTTACTCTCTCCTCTATATTAACAACCTACACAGTTGTTTGTTTGTTTTTACAAGGAAAACAGAGAAACCCAAAGCAAACCAAAAAGAAACAACCACCCCACCTAGGAAGATGATGAAGGTCATTGTCAATAACAGAGATGAGCCAACTAGGCCAAATATTCTAAGACAAATCTGAGGAGCAAGAACTGAGGGAGTATCGGTGGCATGAGCCACTGCATTACAATAGCGAGGAGCCCACATCAGAAAGCAATCCACCAAAGAGCCCAGTAGAAAGCTAATATCATCAATCACATTTAAAAGGGAAGAAGACTGAGGGGAGAGGGACATAACAGACAAACAGTCACCCTCAACATCGACATTATGGAAACCCTAAACACACAAAAGGCAAAGACAATCCCTGAAGATAATAGCTTCAGCCATTTCAGCAAACCCAATGTCAGGCTTAAAAAAGGAGGCGACTTTCAGAGGGCGGCCTGAAGAATCCCGAAGGATAAGGCCCCCTCCGCATTCCCTAAAACCCGTAAAGAAAGAAGCATCACAATTCAACTTTAAGCACCCCGCAACAGGAGGAAACCACATCGGCGGAGGGGAAAGCAAAGCCTGTTGAGACCCAGTCTCGGCAAACTCTTGAAAAGATGGGAGGGCCTTGCTAACCACCTCCAAGACATCACGCTTAAGACTCTTAAAATAAAGGTCCTTCCGAGCCTTCCAAATATGCCAGCAGATGGAGCACCCCAAACTACACAAGTCATTGAAAAGATGGCTTTGTTTCCAACAAAACACTAGAGAAAACCAAATATGGGACCAAGACCCATTTTCAGACTATATAAAAACAGCGCGAAGCGGTGAGGCTTTCCTCACCATACAAGAAAAAGGGCAAGTGAAAATCAAGTGAGAGACTGACTCCGTAAAAAGACCGCACATAAGGCAAGTAAATCAACCACCACCTAGCGAGAACAAAGCTTAGAAAAGGTTGGAATCCGCTCATAATGTAAGTGTTAACCCGTTTAATAACCTGTTTATCAAAACGAGATATTTAATATTTAATCAAATAATATATATTAGAAAAAAATTGTCACAATTAACCCAAATATTCAAAATAAGAAGAAAAATCATAAGGCTATGTTAAAATGACTTAACTATCCATAATAATTGGGCTTAAATAGGTAACATATTACATAAGTCATATTTACGATTATGACATGTTGAGTTAAACAGGTATAAATGGGTTACACGTGTTGAACCCCCTCAACCCTAACCCGAAACAATTAAGTAAACGGGTTAATCGTGTCAACCCGTTTATGACCTAAACCTGTTTAAAGTCAACCAAAACCCTCTTATCTTGTGTCGTGTTCGAGTCGTATTAGCGGGTCATATCGAAATGCCTCCCCTAATATATATATATATATATATATATATATATATATATATATATATATATATATCTTAAAAATATAAAATTTTCAAAAAAAGAGATTTAATTGATAAGTAATGTTACTCACACCGAACACTTGAAGTGAATTGCCTAACCGAATAATTTTTAATTGGCTATTTATACATAATACAATTAAGTAGAGGGCTCAACTTTCTTATTTGTTGTATAAATGATCAATTAAAAGTGTAGGTCTAACAATTCACTGAAACTATTCGGTGCAAGAATCATTTTCCTTTACTTCAAATGCTTAGTGGAATCTATCATTTTGAGGGATAAATAAAAAAATAAAAAATAAAAAAATTACATTATCAAACGCAACTAAACAAATAAGTGCAAATTTTGAACTAAATGCTCATAAGGAACAATTGAAAGCACTATACTTATGGTTGCTTTGGCTGCCTCAGTTTATCACACATTGAGAGAAAGAAATAACATGAGATTATCTTAGTTTTGAGAATAGAAAAAACTGTTGTAACAAAATTTGATAGAAATCGACTTATGTAACAATCTCTATTCGTGTGTATTGATTTTTTAACTGATTACAATCAAGAATGGGTCTCAAAATTGAACCGAGATTGTCAAAATGCACCAAAATTTGTGTCAGTCTCGCTATTTCGCCTTCTCACAATTCAAAAAGTTTATATAAGTTTCTATGTTCCATGCTTACCGGAAAAATAATAATAATAATAATAAAATAAAATAAAATATTTCTCTGTTCCATGTATTATTTGAGATGGAATTGCAAGTGAAGAAAAGTTCTAAATAACTTGTATAGTAATATAGCTTTTGAAGTGCATGGCTTTGCTCGTATTGATGTTGTTTTGCTGAACAATTGGCCGCATCTTGTGCTTCCGATTACGGCGAGTTCAAGAAATATATATAGCTTTTTATGTACACAAATATCACAGCACATTATTAATTAGAATAGACGGTAAGGTCCAGATAGACTTTATTCATGTGTACAATATATACTCACGCATATAGATAAATCACATGTACATTCTGAATCACAATGAAAAAATTTAGAGGCAATAAAGGCAGGAACATTAACTTTGATTTACTTTCTGCGGTTAACTTATTAAAAAAAAAAAAAAAAAAAAAAAAAAAAAAAAAAAAAAAAAAAAAAAACATTAATTCTTGATAGAAACACCAATCATTTCAATCTCATACATGTATCTATATCTATATTATTATTAAATGTGCAAAGAGTTTTAGTGTTTGCAGTATTTCGGTATTTATTTATTAATATAAAAAAATATTTATTAATTGATAAAAGAGTTTTTATTAGAGAATGATATATTCAAAGAAAATAAAATAATTTCTATAAAACTCTACCACAAATTACCTATTTTATTTTTTATAAAACTCTACCACAAATTACCTATTTTATTTTCTATAAAACTCTATCACATATAACCTATAAATATATTAGATCAGGCTTGTGGTGTGCATATTTTTTCTTTTATCTTTATAATTGGTCTCGTAAGTTTTTTTTCTTTCCTTTTTCTTTTTATAAACATTATTATTATGTTATTTTACTTCTTTTTTTTTATTATTATTTCTAATTGATGTTTAGAAGTAGTTGACTTATTTTATTTTTATTTTCTCTTTCTAATTGATGTTTCTAATAAATGTTTAGAAGTGGTTGATTTTTTTTCTTAATTTTTTTATTTTATTATTTTTGGTTCATTCTTAATTTATTATTATTTTGAGTCATTATTGTTATTTTTTTTTCTATTTTTATTATTTTTTTGGTTCATTCATAATATATCATTATTTCGAGTCATTATTGTCATTTATTTTTCTTTACTTTTTATTTTTCAATATCATTATTCTTTTTTCTTTAGTTTTTATTTTTATTTTACTCTTGGTAAGTTTACTTTAGATTGTAATTTTTTTCTCCAGTTTTTATTCTTTATATATTATTTTGAGTCGGGTTTCAATGCTTTTTGATTTTTGGTTGTACTTGATTTTGAATTGAATTTGTTGCTGGAGATTTTTTATATATTATTTTTTTCAATTTTTATTATTTTTTATTTTTGGTTCATTCTTAATATATTATTTTGAGTAGGGTTTCAATGTTTTTTGATTTTCGGTTGGACTTAATTTTGAATTACTTATTTATCTATTTATTATTAGTTTTTTAATAAAGAAAATCTAATTAGACAATAATTATTAATTTTCTTTTATGAATTAATAGAGTTTTTTTTGTTAATGCATAATAAAATATTTAATAAATCAATTGGTGCATAAAATATTGAAATAAATCAATTAGTGCATAAATAATTAATTCACCACATATTATTCTCATACTTTTTCATTTTTTTTTTTGCCTTTTTTTTTTTTTTTAACATCCTTATGATATTGGGCAGTGGATTAGGAGGCAATGGCATGTCTCTCGATCCAATCCGCCTTCCCCTGCCCCCAACACACTCTTGACGTTTTTTTAAGTAATACATATACACAGTAATAAGTTAACAACATTAATATATTGCATTAAATATTAAAAGGAGTGCTATTGATAAATCAATTTCAAATTTGTTAACTTTGACACAAATCAATTACCAATTAAAATTAAATATGTAAAATAAAATAATTTCTCTAAAATTCTAACACAAATTACATTTTATTATGAGTTTTTTGTAGGAAATCTAATTAGACAGGGATATATTTAAAGAAAATAAAATAATTTTCATATTTTATTTTCAATAAAACAAATTACCGATTTATCTATTTATTATAAATTTTTTAATAAAATAAAATCTAATTAGACAAAAAAATTGTTAATATAAAAAATACTTATTAATTGATATAGAAAATAAAATAATTTCTTTAAAATCTGCCACAAATTATCTTTTATTATGAGTTTTTTAATGAAAGGAAATTCAATTAGACAAGGATATATTTAAATAAAATAAAATAATTTCTTTAAAACTCTACCACAAATTACCCATTTTATTTTTGATAAAACTCTTTCACATTAAACAAGGATATATTTAAAGAGTTTCTATAAAACTCCAACACAAATTACCTATTTATCTATTTATTATTTTGAGTTAAAATAAAATAAAAAATCTAATTAGACAAGAATTATTCATATAAAAAAAATTATTAATTGATATATAAAATAAAATAATTTTTCTAGAATTCTAACACAAATTTTCTTTTATTATAATTTTTTAATAAAAAGAAATCTAATTAGATAAGGATATATTTAAAGAAAATAAAATAATTTCCATAAAACTCTACCACAAATTAACTATTTTTTTTCAATAAAATTCTATCACATTAAACAAAGATATATTTAAAGAGTTTCTATAAAACTCTAACACAAATTACATATTTATCTATTTATTATGACTTTATTAATAAAAGGAAATCTAATTATACGAGTATTATTAATATAAAAAAAAATTATTAATTGATATAAAAAAAGAGAGGTTTTAAATGTGTTCCTATAAAACTCTAACACAATTTACCTATTAATCTATTTATTATGAGTTTTTTAATAAAAAAAATCTAATTAGACAAGAATTATTAATATAAAAAATACTTGTTAATTGATTTGAAAAGAGTTTTTAAAAGAGTTTCTATATAAAACTATAACAAAAATTACCTATTTATTTATTTATTATGAGTTTTTAATAAAAGAAAATCTAATTAGATAAGAATTATTAATATAAAAAATATTTATTAATTAATATAAAAATAAAATAATTTTTCTAAATCTCTACCACAAATTATCTTTTATTTTGAGTTTTTTTTTTTTTTTTAATAATAAAAGGTAATCTAATTAGACAAGAATTATTAATATATAAAAATATTTATGAATTGATATAAAAAGAGTTTTTAAAAGATTTACTCTAACACATATTTACCTATTTATCTATTTATTATGAGTTTTTTTAACAAAAGAAAATATAATTAAACAATAATATATTTAAAAAAATAAAATTATTTCTATAAAATCTACCACAAATTACCGGTTTTATTTTCTATAAAACTCTATCACATTATATATTTATTATGAGTTTTTTAATAAAGTAAAATCTAATTAGACAAAAATATATTTAAAGAAACTAAAATAAATTCTATAAAACTCCACCACAAATTAGTTATTTTATTTTCTATAAAACTATATCACAAATAACATGTATTTATCTATTCATTATGAATATATTTACAGAGAATAAAATAATTTCTGTAAAACTTTACCATAAATTACCAATTTTATTTTTTAAAAAACTCTATCACATATAACGTGTATTTATATATTTATTATAAGTTTTTTAATAAAAAATAATAATAATTTGACAAGGATATATTTAAAGAAAATAAAATAAAATTTTAAAAGAATTTATATAAAACTGTAACACAAATTACCAATTTATCTATTTATTATGAATTTTTCAATTAAAAAAAATCTAATTAGACAAGAGTTATTAATATAAAAAATATTTATTAATTGATATAAAAAAATAAAATAATTTTTCTGAACCTCTAACACAAATTACAGTTTTTTAATAAAATAAAATCTAATTAGACAACGATATATATATTTTTAAAGAAAATAAATAATTTCTATAAAATTCTACCACAAAATACTTATTTTATTTTCAATAAAACTCTATCATATTAAATAAGGATATATTAAAAGAGTTTCGATAAAACACTAACACAAATTAACTAATATATTTAAAGAAAATAAAATAATTTCTATAAAACTCCACCACAAATGACAAATTATTTTATAAAATTCTACCACAAATTATCTATTTTATTTTCTATAAAATTCTATCACATTAGATAATGATATATTTAAACAAAATATATAATAATATAATAATACATATAAATAAAATATAAAAGTGTAAAGAGTTTTAACATTTCAGTATTTATTTTTTAATATAAAAAAATTTTATTAATTAATTTTAAAATAGAACTCTATCACATATAACCTCTGTATTTATCTATTTATAAAATCTAATTCGACAAGGATATATATAAATAAAATAAAATAATTTTTATTAAATAATTAAAATATATATGAAAAGAAAAATTCAATAAGTTATAAAACATTCATCACATGCATCACACGTGCCTTTTACTAGTATATATATTTATTTATATATATATATATTGCACTTTTTTTTTTGGAAGGTAATATTTGTCAATTCTTGATGAAAGCCAAATAGGTATGATCCTTCTTTGATTTCAACCTCGATTAACATGCACCTTTGTAAACTTATAACAAAAGCCATGATTATTATATGCTCAGATAATTCAGTCTTATGGTTCTTCATTATCTTTTTTTTGAAGTGTATATATATATATGATAATAAAAAAAAAATAACACAATTCAAATTCAAACCTATATATATATATGATTAGCAAAAAAATAAAAAATAACACAATTCAAATTCAAACCGAGCATGTCAACCTAGATCAGGCCGATAGGAAAATGATTCTTTGACCAAATAGTTGCAGTGTATTACTATACCTATTATTTTAATTGATTAATTATGTAACAAATAAGGAAGGTGAACCCTTCACTTAATTATATTTGGTATAAATAATTAATTAAAATTTATTCGATTAGATAATTCATTACAAGTATTCGATGTGAGTATCACTTACTCTTAATTGATTTAAACTTTTTTATGAGATATTTCTAAATACTTTAGGATAAGTGTTTGGTGTGAATATCACTTACTCTTAATTAATTTAAATTTTTGAGGGCAATATTTTTAAATACATAAAAGGAGAGTGACTTAATAAATCATTCCCGCATGACACAAGAATAAGAGACAAAAAAGAAATGTCTCCACTCATAAATGAAATAAAAAAAAGTTTTTATCTTGTTACTTTATTTTATTTATATGTGTATACAGTATATATGTCTACAACCTTGAATATAAATGGAATGCTGCAGCGAGGTACACGAGGTACTAAACAAAGGAACAATAATTTCTCAATCGGTTAGCCCATCATTGTCGGCACGTATAGGAGACAAGATTAAGAAAAGAGGGAAGAATAAAGTTTACTCTCTCCTCTAACAAAAGTTAAAACATTTGAATACATTAATATATATTCAATGCAGTTAATTTATATAATTAATACCACCCAATTTCACCCCTACTTTTACGCATTATTATATGTATACATAAAAATTATACATATATTCAATGCAGTTAACATGCGTGATTAGTACTTAATAGAATTATATGCAAAAGTTAAAACATTTGAATACATTAATATATATTCAATGCAGTTAATTTATATAATTAATACCACCCAATTTCACCCCTACTTTTACTCATTATTATATGCATACATAAACATTATATATATATATATATATATATATATATATATATATATATATATTAGAAGAAAAAAGATGAAGAATACATTCATATATTCAATGCAGTTAATATGCGTGATTAATACTTTATAGAATTATATACAAAAGTTAAAACATTTGAATACATTAATATATATTTAATGCAGTTAATATATACAATTAATTCCACCCAATTTCACCCCTGCTTTTACGCTTTATTATATGTATACATAAACATTATATATATTTATTATATTTGTATTGCATGCACAAGTGATAAAGAGAACATTGCCACGTATATAATGGGGTTCATTTTATACTATTTATATCATGGTTGATTGGATTGTCACTATCGAATCATAACCTGCCATGTGCACTGTTGGTCGTTATTGTAATTATACGATCACTCTCTTCTGAGTGATTGAACAAAATGAAGAAACTGATCAAATTATTGAAATTTTGTGGGTCCCATCTTTTAGGTGGAAGACGACACCATCAGCAAAACATGGATTCTTTCTTTTCATTTCTTAATAAATCATTCCCGCAACACAAGAATAAGAGACAGAAAAGTAATGTCTCCACTCATAAATAAAAAAATAAATAAATAAAGTTTCTCTCTTGTTACTTTATTTTATTTATATGTGTATACAGTATATATGTCTACAGCCCTGAATATAAATGGAATGCTGCAGCGAGGTACACGAGGTAATAAACAAAGGAATAATAATTTTTCAGTCTGTTAGCCCATCATTGTTGACAGATAGAGGAGACAAGAAAAGAGGGAAGAATAAAGTTTACTCTCTCCTCGATACAAGGAAAAAACGGAGAACAGAGAAACTCAAAAACAGAGCAAACCAAAAAGAAACAACCACCTCACCTAGAAAGAGGACGAAGGTCATTGTCAATAACAGAGAGGAGCCAAGTACGCCAAATATCACAAGACAAATTTGAGGAGCGAGAACTGAGGGAGTATCAACTGATGGCATGAGCCACTGCATTACAATAGCTAGGAGCCCACATCAAAAAGTAATCCACCAAAGAGCCCAGTACAAAGCTAATATCATCAATCACATTTAAAAGAGAAGAAGACTGAGGGTAGAGGGACATACAACTAGTCTTCTACATCAACATTATGGAAACCTCAAACACGCAAAAAGGAGAGACAATCCCTGAGGATAATAGCTTCAGCCATTTCAGCAGACCCAATGTCAAGCTTAAAGAAGAAGGCGACTTTCAGAGGGCGACCTGAGGAATCCCGAAGGATAGGGCCCCCTTCACACTCCCTAAAACCCATAGAGAAAGAAGCATCACAGTTCAACTTTAAGCGCCCCGCAGCAGGAGGAAACCACCGAGAAGGAACAGGGGCACGAGGCACCAGCGGAGGAGCAAACAAAGCCTATTGAGACCCAATCTCGACGAACTCTTGAAAAGATGAGAGGGCCTGCTTAAGACTCTAAAAATGAAGGTTATTCCGAGCCTTCCAAATATGTCAGCAGATGACGCAGCCCAAACTACACAAATTATTGAAAAGATGGCTTTGTTTCCAACAAGACACTAGAGAAAACCAAATATGGGACCAAGACCCATTTTCAGACTCTATGAAGACAACGCGAAGCGATGAGGCTTTCCACACTATACGGAAAAAGGGGCAAGTGAAAATCAAGTGAGAGACCGACTACGTAAAAAGACCGCACCTAAGGCAAGTAGAATCAGCCACCACCTTGCGAGAACGAAGCTTAAAAAGGGTTAGAATCCGTTCAGAATGTGTGTGTTAACCCGTTTTATAACCTGTTTATCAAAACGAGATATTTAATATTTAATCAAATAATATATATTAGAAAAAATTTGTCACAATTAACCCAAATATTCAAAATAAGAAGAAAAATCATAAGACTGTGTTAAAACGACTTAGTTATCCATAGTAATTAGGCTTAAACAGGTAACATATTATATAAGTCATATTCACGATTATGACATTTTAAGTTAAACAGGCATAAATGGGTTACACGTGTTGAACTCCGTCAACCCTAACCCAAAATGATTAAGTAAATGGGTTAATCGTGTCAACCCGTTTATGACCTGAACTCGTTAAGTCAACCCAAACCTGCTTATCTCGTGTCGTGTTAGAGTCGTATTGGCGGGTCATATCGTAATTTTTCTCCCCTAATATATATATATATATATATATCTCTCTTTAAAATATAAAAATTTCAAAAAGTGAGATTTAATTGATGAGTAATGATACTCACTCCGAACACTTGGAGTGAATTACCTAACCGAATAATTTTTAATTGGTTATTTATACAGAATACAATTAAGTGGAGGGCTTAACTTTCTTATTTGTTGTATAATTGACCAATTAAAAGAGTAGGTTTAGCAATTCATTGCAACTATTCGATATAAGAATCATTTTCCTTCACTTCAAATGCTAAGTGGAATCTATCATTTTGAGGGGTAAATAAAAAAATAAAAAAATTACATTATCAAACACTACTAAACAAATAAGTGCAAATTTAGAACTAAATGCTGATAAGGAACAATTGTAAGCACTCTGCTTAAGGTTGCTTTGGCTGCCTTAGTTTAGCACTCATTGAGAGAAAGAAATAACATTAGATTATCTTAAAAATTGTTGTAACAAAATTTGACAGAAATCAGCTTATGTTACAATCTAAATTCATGTGTATTGATTTTTTAACTGATTACAATCAAGAATGGGTCTCCAAATTGAACCGAGATTGTCAAAATGCACCAAAATTTGTGTCAGTCTCACTATTTCGCCTTCTCACAGTCCAAAAAGTTTATATAAGTTTTTCTGTTCCATGCTTACGGGAAAAAAAATAATGATAATAAAATTAAAAAAAAATTCTATGTTCCATGTATTATTTGAGAAGGAATTGCAAGTGAAGAAAAGTTCTAAATAATTTGTATAGTAATATAGCTTTTTACTATATTACTATATGATGATTGTGTTGGCATTATTACTGCTGCTTGGTCTACTCCGGTTTGTGGTTCTAGTCAATATGGGTGGGCTCAAAAACTACGTTTTTGTAAAGAGGATCTCATTCACTAGAATAAACTATAATCTCATAATTCTCATGCTCATATTGACACAGCTACTCACCGGCTTCGGGCTCTCAAAACTAGAACTTTTGACTATAACCATTTTGAGGTTCTTAGGGCTGAACAGTTTTTAAGCTCTTACTGGTTGGCAAAGGAGCTTTTTTGGAAACAGAAATCTCGTGTTCAATGGTTGCAATCTGGGGATCGTAATACTAGTTTTTTCCATGCCACCACTAAACGGAGAAGAGCAAGGAATTTGATTTTGGGCATTTTTGATGAACAGAATCATTGGGTGGCAGAGGCGGATGCCGTTCAATCTGTATTTTTGCTATATTTTCAGAATTTATTTCATTCTCAAAATCCTACAAATATTGAGCAATTTTTGCATTATGTTCCTGTTCAGATTTCTGCGGAGATGAATTCTTCCCTTCTTGGCGCCCCGTCGGAATTAGAAATGAAGCAAGAGGTTTTTTCTATGGCTCCAATGAAAGCCCCTGGCCCCGATGGGATGACGCCGCTTTTCTATCAAAAATTTTGGGAGGTAATCAAATCCGATATTGTCAGTGCTATTTCTAGTTTTCTTGTTACTGGGCATCTGTTTCCAAGTTTTAATCATACAAATACAGTGCTAATTCCTAAAATTCCGTCTCTTACTCTTTTTTCTCCCTATAGGCCTATTTCACTATGTAATGTGTCTTATCGAATTATTGCTAAAATTATGACTAACCATTTGAAAGGGATTATTAGATCCCTTATAAGTGAATCCCAACGTGCGTTTATTGCAGGTCGCCATATCACTGATAACATTCTCATTAGGTATGAAATCCTGCATTATTTAAAAAATAAACGAAAGGAGCGGGGAGCTTTTATAGCATTGAAACTGGATATGAGCAAAGCTTATGACCGGGTTGAATGGGTGTTTTTGTTTCAAATGTTACATCGGCTGGGGTTGAATGAACAATGGCTTAAGATGATTTCTACTTGTGTGTCTATGATTTCAAATTAATGGGACTTCTGTTGGGTTTTTTCACCCTTCTCGGGGGTTGCGCCAGGGGGATCCGCTATCCCCGTATCTTTTTATAATTTGTGCTGAAGCCCTATCTCTGGCTTTTTGTCAGGCTCAACAAGCAAGGTTATTGACAGGGATTAAAATTAATCTGTAGGGATGCTCCTTCCATTTCTCAACTTTTATTTGCCGATGATTCTATTGTGTTTTGTGAGGCTGCAGAACCTCAGGTCCGTTTATTGAAAAGAATATTGGTTGACTATGAGAAGGCGTCTGAACAACAACTGAATTTTGTTAAATCGTCTATTTTTTTCTCAAAGAATACTGATCCTCAATTGCACCGATTTCTCAGCCGGTGTCTGGGTTTGCGAGTGGAAGGCCTGCAAGCCTAGTATTTAGGTGTGCCAGCTATTGTTGGAAGGTCAAAGAGAGATGTTTTTCAGTTTTTATTGTCTAAATTGCAAGATAGGCTCATTTCTTGGAAGTCCAAAACGTTGTCTGCTGGTGGAAAAGAGGTGTTGATTAAAGTCGTATTAAGTGCTCTACCTACGCATGTAACATTGTTGGGTGCCTCCTAACTATGGGTTTTTAAAATGTAATATTTATGCCAGTTTTGTCCCAGGCTCTTGTCGTGGTAGTGGTGGCGCCGTGTTTCGGGATTTTCAACGTTTTATACTTCATGCTGTGGTTTTTAAACCTTTCTTTGCTTCCTCGACATTAGTGGCGGAGGCTCGTGCATTTCAGCGTGCTATTTTTTGGGCATCCTCCTTGGGCTATAATTGTTTGTGTTTTGAATTGGATGCAAAAGTTGTTAATGCTGTGGTGGGGAAATCAAACTGTCCTTCTGAGATTGCAACTCTTTGTTTTGATATCAAGGAGGACCTTAAATCTTTTTCTTCTATTTCTATCAATCATGTTTGTAGATCGGGTAATCGGGTGGCTCATACCCTTACAGTTTTGTCTTGTGTCTGTTTGGTTGAAGATCGGGTGTTGGTTCCTATTCCAGTTCGGATTGTGGCTTTAGCTCGGGATGATGCGCTGGGTCTAGTTCCTTAGTTTGGTGGTTTCTTTTCTCTTTTTGGTTCTTTTCTTTGCCAGGAGAATATATATATATATATAGCTTTTTATGTACACACATATCACATCACATTATTAATTGGAATAGGCGGTAAGGTCCTGATAGACTTTATTCATGTGTATAATATATACTCACATATATAGATAAATCACATGTACATTCTGAATCACAATTAAAAAGTTTAAAGGCAATAAAGGCAGGAACATTAACTTTGATTTACTTTCTGTTGTTAACTTATTACTGAAAATATATATATATATATATATATTAATTCTTAACAGAAACACCATTCATTTCAATCTCATATATATATATATATATATATATATATATATATATATCCCAATTTTTTTTTTGTAAGGTAATTTTTGTTAATTGTTAATGAAAGCCAAGTGGGTATGATCCTTCTTTGATTTCAACCTTGCTTAACATGCACCTTTGTAAACTTATAACAAAAGCCGTGATTATTATATGCTAAGGTAATTCAGTCTTATGGTTCTTTATTTTCATTTTTTTCGGAGTATGTATATATATGTGTGTGTGTGTGTGTGTGTGTGTGTGTGAGATAAGTTAAAAAAAAAAACACAATTCAAATTCAAACCGAGCATGTCAACCTAGATCAGGCAGATAGGAAAATGATTCTTGGACCAAATAGTTGCAGTGAATTGCTAGACATACTCTTTTAATTGATTAATTGTGTAACAAATAAGGAAATGGAACCTTTCACTTAGTTATATTTGATATAAATAGTCAATTAAAAATTATTCGGTTAAACAATTCACTACAAGTATTCGGTGTGAGTATCACTTATTCTTAATTGATTTAAAATTTTTGATGAAATATTTTTAAATATTTCACTGTAAGTGTTTGGTGAGAATATTACTTATTCTTAATTGATTTAAACTTTTGGGTGATATGTTTTTAGATACACATAGAGAGAGACTTAAGAAATCATTCACGCATGACACGAGAATAAGAGACAGAAAAGAAATGTATACACTCATAAATAAAATAAAAAATAAAAAAAGTTTCTATCTTGATACTTTATTTTATTTATATGTCTACAACTCTATATATATGTTTACAATCCTGAATATAATAAATGGAATGCTGCAGCGAGGTACACGAGGTAATAAACAAAGGAATAATAATTTTTCAGTCGGTAGCCCATCATTGTTGAGTCTATTGACATATAGAGGAGACAAGAAAAGATGAAAGAATAAAGTTTACTCTCTCCTCTATATTAACAACCTGCACAGTTGTTTGTTTGTTTTTACAAGGAAAACAGAGAAACCCAAAGCAAACCAAAAGAAACAACCACCTCACCTAGGAAGAGGATGAAGGTCATTGTTAATAACAGAGAGGAGCCAACTAGGCCAAATATTCCAAGACAAATCCGAGGAGCAAGAACTGAGGGAGTATCGGTGGCATGAGCCACTGCATTACAATAGCATGGAGCCCACATCAGAAAGCAATCCACCAAAGAGCCCAGTAAAAGCTAATATCATCAATCACATTTAAAAGGGAAGAAGACTGAGGGGAGAGGGACATAACAAACAAACAGTCACCCTCAACATCGACATTATGGAAACCCCAAACACGCAAAAAGGAGAGACAATCCCCAAAGATAATAGCTTCAGCCATTTCAGCAAACCCAATGTCAGGCTTAACGAAGGAGGCGACTTTCAGAGGGCTGCCTGAGGAATCCCAGAGGATAAGGCCCCCTCCGCACTCCCTAAAACCCGTAGAGAAAGAAGCATCATAGTTCAACTTTAAGTGCCCTGCAACAGGAGGAAACCACATCGGCGGAGGGGAAAGCAAAGCCTGTTGAGACCCAATCTCAGCAAACTCTTGAAAAGATGGGAGGGCCGTACTGACCACCTCTAAGACATCACGCTTAAGATGTAATACCCCTAATTTTAAAAAGGACTTAATTGGAATTTAATTATTGTATGTTAGGTGTTTTTGTGAATATGTGTTTAATGTGATTTCATGTTTATGTTTTATTGACCTAGTTGTTTGATTATATGTGTAATTAAGTGTTTTATTTACATAGGTGTTAAATGAAATTAATTGTTATTTGATTTTGGATGTTTACTTTATTAATTGATTCCTTGTTTTATTTCTTTTAATTGAATTTTTGTTTGTTTAATTGTATTTTATTTCCTGTAATTGAATTATTAGTTTTAATTGTTTAAATGTTTTATTAGTCTTTTTAAATGGAATTAATTGGATTAACGTAGTATTTCTGATTGTAATGTTAAAATAAGGTTTTAATCTTTTATGTCTCACGCCGACTAGACTGGGAATTAATTAGGTTTCCATCACTGATTAGAATTGGGCTTAGGGTTTTATTGGTGCCTATATATACTGTTGTACGTCTTCAAAAGGGTTTTAGAATCCTATGCACGTACAGTATTATAGAGAGAAAACACAGAGAGAGATTGTAAGGAAAACAGAGGGATTTACTGTTAGGGTTGCGGCTGCGGATTAAAGGACGGACCTAGGAGGAGGAAAGGGTGAGCAGTAGGAGGTTGAGTCTACAAAAAAACGGAGTCGGAAAGCTTAGGAAGGCGACGACGAGGTTTTGATTTAAAAACCACAAAGGCAAGTTCTTTTCTTTCTCTCTCCTGTTGGCCTGTGTTCTGTGCATACCTAGATAGTCTCTAGGGTTTTAATTAACTATTAATTGATTCTTGCATGTTTATAATATGTCAACTTGATCATATGTATGTGTTTATCTTGTCTGAAATAATTCTTCCAACTTTGGTGTTCGTCGTCTATTTTAAAACATGCGATTTATACTGTTTTAATTGTTGTACTAAGTCTCACTGTTATAAACAAAGGACTAGGATGATACTAGATATATAATAGACTGTTAAGATCAGTTTAGATGAAGCACAGCAAGGTTGGAAGCGGCCGGAGACGAAACAGATGGTCGGAAACGGAAGAGAAGTGGACCAGAGCTCTCAAAAGAGGAAAGAGCCGGCTCCAGGAGGTTGGGAGCCGTCTCCCCCCTTCATAGAGCCGGCTCCAAGGGCTAGGGAGCCGGCTCTAAGGTGCATAGAGCCTGCTCTGTTGATTAGAGAGCAGGCTCCTTGGTTTGGCCTTGTTTGGTTACGTTCCAGAACTGTTTGGACACTGTTTTGGCGTGTTTGGGATTCTGAATTGTTTCAAGGACTGGACTGAGGATTTTAAAGTAATTTCAAGGGATTTTAAACTCCCTAATTGCATAATTTGATCCGTAGAGCAAATGGAATAAACAATATAAAAATAAGTTGCACGCTGTTAACGGATAGGAATGACTGAATTGTTTAATCTTGTTTTAAAAATTTTAAGGATTGTAGCATGGACTCTAAATATGATATTATGCTTTAATTGAACCCACAGGGCATAATTTATCTCTATATGCTAAGGGTTTTCATCGTGTGGAAGTTTTAAGCAATGTCGCACACGGTTGACGGTGGTAAAGTATTTAGTTGCTTACATTTAGTTTAGCAACCTAAATAACTGGAGTAGGATTTTTAAAGTTGTTTTGGATGCATAATAGGGTCTTATACATATTAGATTATGTTATGTTTCTCCTGGATTTAATTGAAGAATTAATTACATATTTTCTGTCAATTACATGGATGTTGGTCTGATTTTAATTGAAGAATTAGTAAATTATATTTCTGTCAATTACATGGATGTATACTAGATTTTAAATTGATGAACTATTAAATCTTGTCTCGTCAATTACATGGATGGATTCTGGAATTTAAATTGACAAACGATAAAACTTTGTCTCGTTAATTACATGGATATTATTATGGATTTTTAGTTGATGAACTGTTTAAATTCTGTTTTTATCAACTATATGGATTATGTGAATTTTATTTGATGTATTATTTAAAGTGTTGCATCATTACCGGATCATATGCATTATATGCATTGGTATGGGACGGTGGCATATAGAGGGACGGATTAGATCAAAACGCTAATTCCTACCCATTCATACATACGGAATGGATTAACTAAAACAGTTAAATCCTACATGGTTTTATGTCCTGTCAACTAAAACAATTGAACGATATATTGGATGATTGTTTATATTTCTGTATTAGGAAAAATAGAGATTTAATTAAAATATTTAAATCCCAATTATAAGTCGTGTCTGGATGACGAACAGTTGACCGACACAACATTGTATTTGGATGGAATTTATATATACATAATTTATAGTACCGCGATATGAGCTTGAGTCTCAGGATCGTTGGTTAGAGAGCATATATGCAGTAGGATGCGTAGCTAGCTGTGTTGATTGAGGTATATCCTGTTAGACTTAGGTAGTCATGCCCACTCAGGTGCGTTTTGCATGTTGCCTTCTATTTAGGTTGAAACCCTCATCATAGTTCAGTGAAAGTCCTGTAGTGTGGATATATATATATATATATATATATATATATATATATATATTTATGGACTATATAGATATGGATGAGACATCTAAGATGTATCTGCGTATCGGGTTTCTGTTTGCATTGTAGTTAGGATAGAACTTGTTCGTGGGCCTGACCCACTATTATTTTTCAGGTAACGGACGGTTCCAAGTCTTAGAGCTTGATCGTGCTGAGCAGAGACGGCTACTCATTCTTCCGACGATGTAGGAGCTTTCTTCATGGTTTAGCATTGGATTTTCTTCAGTTGTTGTTTTTCCGAGTTGGAGTTTTATTAGGGGTCCACCAGATGGATTCCCGAGTTGTATTAGAAATGGAGAAGTTGAACGTATCAAAAGAGTTTCTTATTTATAAAATTTATTCTGATGTTTTGGTTTCTGGATTATCATTTTAGTTTCTTTTCAGCAATTTTATTTGTTCATGTTTATCTTAATTGTATTCTATGTTCGTTTATTGCTAATTGGTTTGATATCCTCGGGTAATCAGGCGTGGGCCTGGCCAACCCGCATCCGGAAATCTGGGGGTATGGGGGTATCACAGTTAGTATCAAAACACTCCAGGTTCAAGTGTCCTTAAGAGTGTTTTTCGTTATTAGACTTCCGCGTTGCATCTCTTCAAACTTAGAGCTATATTAGGATTCGTTGTACTCTATTTACAGTTCGTTAGGAGGAACTGATGTCAATTATATTCGATAGTTATAGAATGGTTGACACTGGGAGGAGGATTGGGTTCAAGGCGAAAGCAATAAAGACCCAAAGGAGTAAAGGAGTATGTTGTTGAGTTCTTTGCCAGAAGCAGAATTTGGGATCGAAGGTAGTTCCGAGGTTGGCATTACTTAGAAAGTATAAGCCAAGAATGGATTAAGGTGTAAGTGTTAGGTCATCGCATATCGGGGCCAACACAATTTCAGTTTTTCTCAAAAGAAAGAAAAAAAAAAAAGGCGAAGAGTAGGAGTTCGAAGAGGATCCTAAGGGAGGAAATTTCAGCGTGCCCAAGAAAGAGGATATTGAAGCTTGAAGGTGAAGGATCGCACAAGGGTGATCTTATTTCGCTCTTAGTATAGTGAATGATACTAGTAGAGTTGGTGTGGATCAATCTACATATGGTTGAATTTTCGTATCATCTCTAAGAGAGTTATGTTCTCATCGTGCATCAAATGAAACATGTATGACTTGTTCTAGTGTTCTTCATTCTACTTCTCATTGTCCTTACGGACAAGTGCAAAATGAACCTAATGAACAAGTCAATATAGCTTTTGTGAACCAAGGGAATAATCCTTATGGCACTCATTATAATCCAAGTTGGAGAAATCATCTGAATTTTTCTTAGAAAAACCAAGGAGATGGCTCAAACCCTTTCCAAGGCGGTTTTCAAGGGAAGTACATTCTACCTCCACTTCAAAACCAAGGATCCCAAAGTTATAGACCTTATTAATCACAAGGGAATCAATTTGCTAACTCTCATTTTCCCAACCAATCTTATTCCCAAGGAAATGCTAGAAGTCCCGCCTTTGAAGAAAAAGTTTTGAATACTTTCGGCACTTCAGAGGCTAACACACAATTGCTTTATTCCCACTCTCAATCTATTGCGAAGCTAGAAACCCAAGTAGGGCAAATAGCAAGCACTCTTAATGCTAGAGAGAAGGGAAAGATGCCTATGAATGCCCCCACCTAAGCAAAATGTGTTGTGGAAACTCATTCCTCATCAGAAGGCCACACTATTGAGTATGTTAATACGGTGACTACCTTGCGGAGTGGTAGGATTGTGGACAATCAAGTTGAAAAGTTCAATGAAGAGAGTGAACCGGTGAAACCTCAAGTTGTCACCCGTCCCGTGATCCCATTCCTCCTTCATTGCATATACATGATCTTGTGAATGAGAAAGCTTCAAAATGTGATTTGAAGAATGATTTTGAAAATGATTTGAAGAAAGATTTGCCGAAAAATGAATTTGAAAAGGCTTTGTTGAAAAATGATTTAAAACAAAGTGATTTAAAAACTTCTTGTGTTGAAGAGACTTCAAAGAAAATTTTTGAAAAGAGTTTTGAACCAAAAGCCCCATTTCCGGATGCCTTAAAAGGATCCATTTCAAAAGACAAGCAAAAGGGAAAAACCAATGAAATCCTGGAAATGTTTAGGCAAGTGAAAGTCAACCTTCCACTTTTGGATGCAATCAAGCAAATTCCAGCTTATGCTAAATTCTCGAAAGACTTGTGCACCAAAAAACGGAAGAACAAGAGCCAAGCACCAAGAAAAGTGGTTTTAACCGAGCAAGTGAGCTCAATTTTGCAACATAACACTTTACCAAAGTTTAAGGACCCCGGTTCACCTACTACTTCATGCCTTATTGGTGATCATATCATTAATCAGGCGCTTCTTGAATTAGGAGCAAGTGTTAACCTTCTTCCATACTCAGTTTATGTCAAATTTGGCCTAGGTGAATTGAAACTGACGTCGGTAGTTTTACAACTTGCCGACCGATCCATTAAGAAGCCTAGGGGTATAATTGAGGATGTATTGATAAAGATTGACAAATTATTCTTCCCCGTTGATTTCGTTGTCATTGACACGGAACCGGTCCCCAATCCTAAAAGCCAAATTCCCGTTATCCTTGGCCGTCCTTTCTTGGCAACCGCTAATGCCAACATCAATTGTAGCACGGGGATAATGAAGATCTCATTTGGCTACATGAAGGTGAAGTTGAATATCTTCAATCCCACACCCAATTCATTTGACAAATATGAAGGAGATGTTAATGTTGTAGATAAATGTCATGATCTTCAATGTCAAGGAAGTGAGCTTTTGTGTAAAACCAAAACTTCAAAGGGATCATCTTCAACATTGCATTCTCAAAGTGTTGTTTCAAATTCTTGCTTTGAAAGGGCATGGAAGCCTAAAGGTTGTGATTGCAATGACAATGGATCAAAAGTTTCTTTTGAGCTTAATCCAACAAGTTCTTCAAAGAACTGTTTGTTGGGTGGAGTTCAAAGCATCTATCACCCCAACAAGGAGGGGATGCAATATAAGATCTTTGATCCAGACTAAAAGAGCCCAATGTCTTGCTAAAGACATTAAAGACTAGCACGACATTTCGTAGGGTGTTAAAACCCTATTCCTCCCTCATTTCTATCTTAAATTTCATTTCTTGTGAAGTCTAGATACTTGTTTTTGGTTTATATGCATTGCTAGGAACTGTGATTAGGATTGCATGCACTTTTATGTTGTGATTGAGCATTTTGCATAAGTTCGATCTATCTCAAATGAGAGTTCGATCAATCGAACTTCCATCTGCATCCAACACTTTGAAAAATTTTCGACCTGCATCCACCTGCATCCAAATCACCTCTCTATCCCATCGTTCGAACTTATTCTCAGATCGATTAGAAGACCTTAGATCGATCCAACTTCAAAGTTCGATCGATCATGAGATCCAACACTTAGAAAATTTTGAGCTTGTATCAACCTACATATTTTTGCTCTCTGTTTGATCGATCAAACATTTTGTTCAGATCGATTTCTGTTATTCGATTCTCTATTTTGACTTTTGTTTGACTTTATTTGACTTTTTAATTTTCAAAAATTCAAAAATATTTATTTTATTTTATTTCGTTTTATTTTCCAAAAAAAAAAAACAAAAAAACAAAAATCCAAAAATATTTTATTTTTACTCTTATTTTTCAAAAATCCAAAAATATTTTCTATTTTTCAATTTCAATTTTAAATTTTAATTTTTAATTTTAGTTTTTAATTTTTCAAAAATTCCAAAAATACTTTGAAGAGAGATCATCAAAGTTCGATCGATCTGAAATCTCAGTTCGATCGATCGAACTGATCGGGAAAAGTTTTTAAACATAGACCTTGTGGGTCTCAAGATCGATTCATTAAATCGATCCAACCCTCCAAACCCTTGTCCCTCATTCCTGTCACCACTGTGCACCCATCTTCATCATCTTCTCAGATGAGATCCAAACATTGATTCTCTCTCTCTCCTCTCGGATTTTCATCTCCATCTTCTTCTCATCTTCTCTCACAACTTGAGGTAAGATCCGAGCCACATCTTATGATTTCAAGCTTCCACTTGTTTAATACATGTTGCCTACATGCTAGATCTAGGATGTATTGTTGATGATTTCCTCCATTGTTGCCGGCGTGAAGCTTTTTGTATATATGTGTATATATATGTATATATGGTTATATATTTTTGAGATTTGATTTGATTTGTGGGAGTATGGGCCATACTATGTGAGTAGGATTGATGATTTGATGAGTTAATAGGCCCACGACACTGTTCGTGTGGACCCCGTGCTTCCAAAGTCACAGATCTGTGACCCTTCAGTTTTCATCTTCACACAGTTCGATCGATCGAACTTCTATCTTAAATGGATCTTGAGAAATCGATCGAACTCAATTTTTCAGTTTCTCAGATCGATTAAAGTTTTGAGATCAATCTCACATTTTTTGTGATCGATCGAACTTCACAGATCTCATATACACACTTCATTCATCATGTATTATGTTCATGCTATCTCATATATATGCCCAATGCCTGTGATATTCCACATTGGATGCATTTCATACTTACATTGTTTAGCATGCTTCATATCCTATCACTTGCATAGATTCATGTCATTTATATGTTTTGTCTATTTTATTTGACATGCATGTTTCTATTTTGTGCTTTCAATTCTTTATTCTGGCATTGACTCCCCTTGTAAGTTTTAAATTATTTTTCAGGCCATGACTAAGCGCAAGACTGTTGCCAAGAGGCAACACGGGCCTCCGAGACATATCAGACCTAGGATAGAGGAGCCAGCAGAGCCCTCTCATGCACAGGAGGAGCCATTATAGCCTACTCCACCTCAGTCACCTGCTCATGAGGCTAAGGATGATCATATTCCATCTACTTCTGCTGCTCAGCCTGCGTTTACACCATCTCCATCTCCATCACATGCTGAGGCTGAGCATTCACCATTACCATCTCCACCACACCAGCCAGCTCGAGAGCGTGATAGGCCCGCACCTAGATATGCACATATGACAGTGGACCATGAGTCAGTGTTTGACACAGATTTCTTCTCCAGATCGGTGCTGACCCAATCAGTTTATCATGATATTATCCAAAGAGGCCTTGCAGCTATTCTTGCCCTAGTTACTGAGCCAATCTACCCGCGGCTAGCACGGATGTTCTTCAAGAACCTCCGACCGTCCCCGCGTACCACGGCAGAGCTGGTCACTACTATAGATGGCTATCAAATTACTATTACTGTGGACACACTAGCCAGATCATACCATTGTCCACACCGATGCCCTCCGGAGCTACAGGAGCTATATCCAAGGCTATACAGGCCTTTTTATGCCGACATGGCAGTTTTCTTGACAGGTCACCATACCGATGGCGAGACTTCCGCCACCCACACTTTTTTTCCAGATGACCTATGGTTCTTTGATTCTGTTCTCTTTCGGTACATATATATGGCCGGGCACAAGATTCAACGGCGAGGAGACTATCTGACAGCCCTCTACGCATTTTATACGGGCCACTGGATATCTATCCCCACGCTCATCTGGAGCATGATGAGGAAGCTCTTCGATGAGTATATCAGCAAGGAGAAGCCCGAAAGGGCTAAGTCTCTCCCATTTGGCCACCTCATCACCCAGATACTGATTGATCAGCGCTATTCTTTTCTTCCTCAGGAGCACCCTGAGAGAGCTTCCTGTCACTTCCTGAAGAAGGACTGCAACAAGAGCTACAATGCTATTATCACCAGACTGCAAGACCACGCAGTAGTGGCTGCAGAGGAGCTCGAGGCTGAGGAGGCAGAGGCAGCAGCTGCAGACCCCGCAACAGACGATGTATCAGTAGGTCCAGCTACCGAGCACATAGACATAGATTTAGAGCGCCTTGCAGATGACGCAGAGCAGCACTCTCCAGCTAGGTCGCCAGTACACAAGGAGGAGCAGACTCAGGATCTTTCTTCTGATTCATCCGTACCTAAGGCTCCTAGTCAGACCCCCGGCTTTGGAAAGTGTCTTCAGGCTCTTGAGGATGCAGTGGTTGCTATCAGAGCTGATACTGCTACCATTCGAGCCGATGTTGTAGCCCACCGAGCTAATTTTTCTACATTTCGCACGGATGTCATGACTGCACTCTGAGATTTATCTAGGGATATCCGCAGAGCTCGCCCTGCCCGTCCTGCCTCGTCCACCTAAGATTCCTAGTTTCTTCTATCTTTTCATATTACACCTCTGTGCTCTATACTTCATTTTTGTCACTGTATATTATTTGCAGTCGGATATGTCGACTTTACTCTTTTGATGTACTCTATACTTTATTTTCTTTATATATGTTTTTGTTATGGATGTCATTTATTATATTCTTATCTCTGTAAGTTTGACTCCATCAGGTACATCACAGTGACTTCAATGAGAGAGTGCTACCCGATTTTCAGGACCACCCTTATACCTCTCTCACTATTTTATTTCATTTACACTTGCATGTCCACTGTGCACTGATTATCCCTTTTTGTTATCTGATGAGCACTGAAAAGTGCGCATTTAAACCCGTTAAGCTTAAGCATTCTAGTACCTTTATCTATCTTACTTTGCCGTTTTAGACTTATTACGTGTTATTTATATTTTCAGGCACTAATCCCAAAATTGAGCTAACTCAGCCAAATAAGAGCTTAATTGAAGCAATCCTGAGATAAACCAAAGGAGGGAGCAAAGTGGAGAAAGCAAGGAGCAAAAAGGAATCAAAGTTGTGCAGCTGAAAAGTTCGATCGATCCAACTTAGAGTTCGATCGATCGAACATCTATGATCGATCACAGTACTTCTCGATAGATCCAACCTTGGCCTTTGCTGAAATTCCAAGTTCGATCGATCCAACATCACCTTCGATCGATCGAACCCTATTTTGTCCTATTCAGATGATTGATCTTATCCACAGCTGTACGCCTACCAACCACTTTTGTCCTTTTCCCCATAAATATCTTCGAAATATCTCAGCCTTGTCCTTATCCGGAGGAGTCAGACCACTTCGATCGATCCAAGATGCAGTTCGATCGATCGAACCCATCTTTGATCGATCCAAGTTAAGGTTCGATCGATCGAACTTCCTCCAGCGAGAAAAAGGTTAAAGTCCAGCTCATTTATTCCGTCCTTCACCCAATCATTGGAGAATATGCCTTGCACGACCACAGCTCATCATAGGGTGTATTTGACCTACCTATATAAGGAATATGATACACTTTTTGGAGGAGGAGTCTAGAGTCTCTTGTGACACATTGAAAATCACCTTGGAGGCTCTCCTTGGAGAGGAGGAAGGAGGGAAGCTAGAGCACCATTGGAGGAGATCTTCACCAACAAGGAGCAGCCATGGAGTTAGCCCTTGAGGGTTGGATCATCACTACCATGAGTGGCTAGACATCCTCTTGGGGCTAGAGTTAGCCCTAAGCATGCTTTCTATACTCTAATCTTGTGTATTATTGAGGGATTAGTGTTGTATGATACATCTTGATATTCATGTATATATAAATCTTGATTATTTCATGGTTTGTATGGTTTAATGCTTCCAATTGACTATTCTATTCTACCCATATGTCTATGTATGCTAGAGTAGGATATTCATGTGCTTATCTCTAGATTTAGTGTTTTTGATGCATGTCTATGTGTATTGATGCTATAGATCTAGAGATTATCAAGATGATATGCTTAATTAATGCTATTTTGGTTCATTTGATGGTTTATGCCTATTCTTGATGGTTTGTGCCTCTCCCCTAGTCTAGATAGCTTTATTTTCATGCTAGTAGTGTAGATTTAGTGTAGTGGTAGTATAATGTTAGATGGGAGGACAATCTACTCTTGATGTTTGATGTTCCATGCTTGTGAGTCCAAATGGCATATTCCTCTAATATTGTGTTGTATGTGGATTGTGAGCTTAATGAAGGATTAATGACTAGTTATGATATGTTGTATCTTTCACATGTGTTTAGACAATTTATTCATCTCCCAATAGATAAATTGTGGCCTCTCACATGATGTTTAGATAATGCATGTTTAACTAAGTCATTCTTATGGATTGCTTGGACTATGAGCTTAATGAAAGGTTCAATGACTTGATTTGATATTTTGTTCTCTTCACATGATGTCTAGACAATATATTCCTCTACCAATAGATGTATTGTGGCCTCACACATGTTGATTGAGACAATTTGCACTTGTTGAGTCACCCTTACCAATTGAATGTCTTTTATACACACAACATTATTGCAACACATTTATTTCCCTCATTAGTCACTTGATTATAGTTTGGAATAGTATTGTTTGGTGGTGATCTCTACACCCTAGGACTTTTCCTTCTTACTTACTCTTTATCTTAATGCATTTTAATTAATTCTTTTCTAGAAGTAATCAACCAACCCAATTCTCTTTTGCAATCATTTGGTACGCTAGAGTCGAAGTTGAAATTCCAACACGTATAATCCCTTGGGACGATCCCTACTCACTCTTGCTACGTTAGTAGTAGTGTTGGTAGTGGTTTTTATAAATTTAAATTTGACATAAAAGGCTTTTCTTGAACCACACATTCACTACATTCAGTTTGGCGTATTGGAATGGCCGTCGTCATTATCTGATGAATTTATTCGAGTGCCAAATTTCAGGACCACAGTTAATCCCAAGTTTGGGGGGGCCATGCCACCCACTTTAGATACTTCAGTCCCAGCCATTCTTTGCCTTAATTACTGATAAGCGCCGAATATTGTATATTCAAGCGTCCTAAATTGCATTAGTAAAGTCCGCTGTATGTTAATTTATGTAGATTATCTTCATTTCTATGTTTTTATGCATTTTCAGGTTCATTGGCCAAAATGGAACAAGAATAAGGCCTTGTGGAATCTTGAGCAACAAAAGGTGCCAATGCTGAATTCTGGCAGCAGTAGAACCTGGACTTTGCTCGCCATTTTGACCTTCCAAACTCGAGAACTGGACTTCCCTCATAACATGAAAGACTTAGAGCTCTGAATCAGCTTTCCAAATCTTCAAACGGTTTGTCATTCGGAGCTCGGAGTAGAGAGTTATGGCCTTGTTACCAGAGGCGCGCAGAACTGCCTGGCAGCAATGAAATTCTGCCTTGATCTTCATTTTCGACCAACCATCCTTGAGAATTGGATCTCCACCAAAACATGAAATGTTTAGAGCTCTGAATTAGCTTTCTAAATCTTCAAATGGTTCATCATTCGGAGCTCAGAGCAGAGAGTTATGGCCGTTTAACCAAAGTAGGTCTGGGCGGAGCAAGTGAAGCATGGAGCTTTTTACACTAAATTCGAGTGCTCGAGGCCTTGCTTAGAGTGCTCGAATTTTGGGCAGAATGCTCTTCGGAAATGGCTCATTTCAGCCCACTTGCACCTTGGTTTCTTCATTTTGCTTTCCTCTTTAATGAAGTGGTTGGAGATGTTGGTTGGTGGCCTTTTGGTGGTAGATAAGAGGGATATGAGCCACACAATATGGAGAGGCTTCATTTTGGGAAGATAGAGGAGAGAGAAGAGAGCAAGAAAGAGGAGTTCTTCAAGCCAACACAAGGGAGCACGAAAATGGAGTTGGATGCCTTGCTTCCTCCTTCATCTAGAGCTACCATGGGTAACTAAACCTCTTCTTAGGGAGTTAATGTAACCCTTGTCAAGTAAATATGTATTAATTGTGTTTATATTTGGGGAACTTTGCATTTATGTAACAAGTTGTCTAATCTAGAGATACACTTTGATGTATTTGTGTTTCATTCCATATTTAATCTTGTAGAGACTCTTATCTTGTCTTAGAAATTGTTTCTTCATGATTATGCTACTTACATCTTTATAGTGAGAATGAAGATGAGATTATACAATGGTTTTAATGGCATGTTGTTTAAGAAATTTGATATTCCATGGCTTAGGGAAACCTTTGATGGATTATGGCTTAGTTCTAGACTTCATGTGCACTTACCACACAAATTGAGGACTTTGATAGTTCATAGCTTAGGAAGGATACTTCATTCTATACCATAGTTTAGATAGATGACTTATGCCAACCTTGGATGGATTATACTTAATTCTTGAATGTGTGAACTTCTTGAAGATATTGTAGTTATCTTGCATTTCTACATATCATGGTTGCATGTATACTTTGTTCCCCAAGTTAATTGCAATTAGGCATGTTTATATGGCTTGTGGTGAAGTCAATTCCCTAGTCTTTTCTCTATTGTTCTATCTCTTTACTTCCTAGCACACTATTGTTTTATGCACTTTGAATTCCTAGTTTAGTGACCATCAAACAAACCCTTATTACCCCTTATCATTCTAAGAACAATTCTAGACACTTAGGTTGCCATAGACTAGCGCAGTCCCAGTGGTTCGACTTACCCGACCAATAGCCCTATTTTACAATGATTCGTGCTATTGCGAAGGTTGATGTTTAATTGACCAACCGATTAATTTTTTACCTGTGTACATTAGTTGTGTTTTGATAGGTCTTCATGTCCAAGTTTGGGGGACGCATTTGCACACTCACATGGCTGACCATCTACGTCGTCATCACTCCACTTGGTATTATTGTTCTTTTCCCCCCTTTACTCTTATTTTGTTTCACTTGTCTTCACACATTGAGGACAATGTGACATTCAAGTTTGGGGGTGCAATAGGACATTTTTGGTTTCACATTTTGACATTTTTGGTTTTATAATTTTTGCTAAGCAATGATAGTGTAACTTGAAACTTGTCGGAGACGAAGCATATGTTTAATACCTTATTTATAGAAGCAATTGACATTTTTGAAAATAAAGAAAAATTTGAGTTGAAATGATCATGTAGATTCAAATTAGTCTGTATAAATGTCTCAATTAAATTCTCGCTGGATTCGACACTCTTTTAAGCTTCACAATGCACAGATGCACATTGGAAACTTAACTGTGAGGCATGCAACTTGATTGACCTTGACCTTGCCCTAGTTAATCTAATTTGATGAACCTAATGGATGAATACTTTTGGCATGAATCTAAAAAAAAAAAACTGAGAAAGAAAGAAAATAATGATCAGTTGACGTTCGTAGCCTTTCCAACTCGAGTTATTAAGCCCTAGGAGTGTCTCTACACTTAGCACCCTAAAACCGTCTGGTTTGGGAGTTGTTGGCCTAACGCTTGCTATAGGGGTTGGTTAGAAAGCTTAAGGGACTTAAACATTGCACGGTCATTCAAAAAATAAACTGGAAATAAACATGGTTCGTTGGAGTTCGTAGCCTTTCCAACTTGAGCTATTAAGCCCTATGGAGTGTCTCTACACTTAACACCCTAAAGCCATCTGGTTTAGGAGTTGTTGGCCTAACGCTTGCTACATAGGTTGGTTAGAAAGCTTAAGGGACTTCAGCATTGCACAACCATTCTATGTTTCGCTTATGAGTTACAATAAATTGTCAACAAGCAACAAAAGTTGTCTTGTAAATAAAATCATGCCTTAGGGACCTCATTTAAAGGGGAATTCAATGATTTGAAAACTTGTGCTTTGGAATTGGAAAAGAAAGTAAAAGCCGCATGTTGAGAATCCAATTCACTTTCACTGAAGCTAGAGTTGATTTCCATTCAAGAGATGATAATTGAGTTATTTATATAGACTTTGATGTTGATGCATGTATGTGGAAATGTATTTAGCCAATTATTGTATCAATGCTTCATATATGCAAGGTAGTCTTCCCAATGACCCCATCTCCAGCTCTTTTTCTATTTCAAGTTATTTTTGAGCAATGTATATATCTTATTTTACCATGGATGATATTTTTGTAGTAGCAATCCCATGGTTGTCTTTTCATTAAGTTTTTCATTGTAGTTTTGCTAAGGGACTAGCAAAATGTAAGTTTGGGGGTGTGATAAGCGCCGAATATTGTATATTCAAGCGCCCTAAATTGCATTAGTAAAGTCCGTTGTATGTTAATTTATGTAGATTATCTTCATTTCTATGTTTTTATGCATTTTCAGGTTCATTGGCCAAAATGGAACAAGAATAAGGCCTTGTGGAATCTTGAGCAACAAAAGGTGCCAATGCTGAATTCTGGCAACAGTAGAACCTGGACTTTGCTCGCCATTTTGACCTTCCAAACTCGAGAACTGGACTTCCCTCATAACATGAAAGATTTAGAGCTCTGAATCAGCTTTCCAAATCTTCAAACGGTTTGTCTTTCGGAGCTCGGAGCAGAGAGTTATGGCCTTGTTACCAGAGGCGCATAGAACTGCCTGGCAGCAATGAAATTCTGCCTTGATCTTCATTTTCGACCAACCATCCTTGAGAATTGGATCTCCACCAAAACATAAAATGTTTAGATCTCTGAATTAGCTTTCTAAATCTTCAAACGGTTCATCATTCAGAGCTCAGAGCAGAGAGTTATGGCCATTTAACCAAAGTAGGTCTGGGCGGAGCAAGTGAAGCATGGAGCTTTTTACACTAAATTCGAGTGCTCGAGGCCTTGCTTAGAGTGCTCGAATTTTGGGCAGAATGCTCTTCAGAAATGGCTCATTTCAGCCCACTTGCACCTTGGTTTCTTCATTTTGCTTTCCTCTTTAATGAAGTGGTTGGAGATGTTGGTTGGTGGCCTTTTGGTGGTAGATAAGAGGGATATGAGCCACACAATATGGAGAGGCTTCATTTTGGGAAGATAGAGGAGAGAGAAGAGAGCAAGAAAGAGGAGTTCTTCAAGCCAACACAAGGGAGCACGAAAATGGAGTTGGATGCCTTGCTTCCTCCTTCATCTAGAGCTACCATGGGTAACTAAACCTCTTCTTAGGGAGTTGATGTAACCCTTGTCAAGTAAATATGTATTAATTGTGTTTATATTTGGGGAACTTTGCATTTATGTAACAAGTTGTCTAATCTAGAGATACACTTTGATGTATTTGTGTTTCATTCCATATTTAATCTTGTAGAGACTCTTATCTTGTCTTAGAAATTGTTTCTTCATGATTATGCTACTTACATCTTTATAGTGAGAATGAAGATGAGATTATACAATGGTTTTAATGGCATGTTGTTTAAGAAATTTGATATTCCATGGCTTAGGGAAGCCTTTGATGGATTATGGCTTAGTTCTAGACTTCATGTGCACTTACCACACAAATTGAGGACTTTGATAGTTCATAGCTTAGGAAGGATACTTCATTCTATACCATAGTTTAGATAGATGACTTATGCCAACCTTGGATGGATTATACTTAATTCTTGAATGTGTGAACTTCTTGAAGATATTGTAGTTATCTTGCATTTCTACATATCATGGTTGCATGTATACTTTGTTCCCCAAGTTAATTGCAATTAGGCATGTTTATATGGCTTGTGGTGAAGTCAATTCCCTAGTCTTTTCTCTATTGTTCTATCTCTTTACTTCCTAGCACACTATTGTTTTATGCACTTTGAATTCCTAGTTTAGTGACCATCAAACAAACCCTTATTACCCCTTATCATTCTAAGAACAATTCTAGACACTTAGGTTGCCATAGACTAGCGCAGTCCCAGTGGTTCGACTTACCCGACCAATAGCCTTATTTTACAATGATTCGTGTTATTGCGAAGGTTGATGTTTAATTGACCAACCGATCAATTACACCGGTATACTATTTCCTTTGTTCTCTTTGCACATTAAGGACATTGTGCCATTTAAGTTTGGGGGCAATGGTGCATGTTACAGTGTTTGCTTATAAATTCAAAATTTTGAGCATAACTTGTGTATTTGAGATATTTTCTATGATTAGTCCATATCTAGCTATGATTTTGATCTTTTGAGGACTATATTGCTTAAAATTTAAAAATTACTTGACTTGAGAGTCCAATACTCCTTGTATGCCTTATGGATGCCATTTAGGAGTAAATTTTTCGAAAGATTGATATCTTGTTTGCACTTGTGGTCCACATCATCTTGATTTTGTGATTGTTTTGAGATTCACTTTAGGATTCTACACTAGCACAGACGCACACTAGTATTCATTTGTAGGGTACATGCTTAGTTGATTATTGAATTGGTTATATCCCAATTGAGCTAGTAGTGCATTGAAAGCTTTCATTCTTGATAAAGGTGGATAACAACCCCTTTTCACTAAGTAGTCGGGATTCTAGCCTCATCAAGCACTGAACTTCTCGCGCCAAAAGATGGAGGGCCCAAACTCTAGGTTAATAATTGTTTATTCCAAAAAAAAAAAAAAAAAAAAAAAAAAAAAAAAAAGAAGAAGAAGAAGAAGAAAGAAGAAGAAATTGCAAAAGTAATAAAAAGTGAGGACTTCTCCCAAAAGCTGAGAAGTGGGAAACGATTAGATGGATGTTGTTTTGATTTGTAGCCTAGTTGATTTAAGCTTGTAAGTCCGTTGGGGTGTTTAAACCCCTAATGCCCTAATGCCGTTTGGTTTGGGAGTCATTGACCTAACGCTCGACCTCATGAATCGCTAGAAAGCTTAATAGATTAACACATTGCACCATGCTTCCATCTTTGATCCTATAAAAAATTTAAAAAAATAAAAATAAAAAATTCGAGTGAAAAGAATAAGCGCACCTAAAACAATAAAGTTTTAATAAAAGGTCCACTTTTTGTCTTGATGATCGGTACTAGATTTATGTGCTAGTTTGAGGGTAAGGATGTAATTAATTCTTTAGTTGGCTTAGATAGCAACACATTTGATGCCGGTCCACTCAAAAAGATTCTAGAGTTGTTTTGATTTTCATGATCATTTTCTTAATGTGTGGAGGATCATACTTGCTTGCTTGATGTTGAAATTTTGAGAGATTGCTTAGAAATGTTTGAAACATTGCATACTTGAAGTAATTTTTGCCCAATGCTTCTTTGCAATATTGGTGTCTCTTTTGAAAGAATGAGCTTAATGTTTGTGGGTATCATTTCTGGAAACCCTCACAAGACTTCACTCATCCACCAGGGGTAACCTAGGGGTTTAAAAGGCTTGTTATATATGCTAAGTGCAATCGTGTTCCCTACGAAAGTAGCGTTACCCATTTATTCCTTTCTAGTCATAGTTGTTTAGTTATTCATTTCATTCCTTTACTTTCTAGTTCATTGCTAGGGACTAGCAATATTTAAGTTTGGAGGTGTGATGAGCGCTGAAAAATGCGTATTTAAACCCCTTAACCTTAGGCATTCTAGTACCTTTATCTATCTTACTTTATCGTTTTAGATTAATTTCGTATTATTTTCATTTTCAGGCATTTATCCCAAAAATAAGCTAACTTAGTCAAATAAGAGCAGAAATGAAGCAATTCTGGGATGAATCAAAGAAATGAGCCAAGTAAAAGCAAAAGGAAAAAAAAGGTGAAAATCAACATCTTTTATCGATCTCAAATCAAAGTTCGATCGATCCAACATGATCGATCTCAGCACTTCAAGATAGATCAAAGCCATGATGACATTTTCAGAGATCTCAAAAGTTCGATCGATCTAAAATCATTCTTCGATCGATCGAACTACCTTATCTTTATCTAAATGATTGATCTTATCTAGTTGTATCACCCTACCAACCACTTTTGTCCTTTTCCCAAAAATATCTTCAAAATATCTCAGATTTGTATTTATCCAAAAAGCGCCGCCATTGAGGATCGATCCAACTTCAGTTCGATAGATATCAGCCATGTTTGATCAATTTAAGTCCAAGGTTCGATCGATCGAACTTCCTCCAGAGCGAAAAAGTTAAATTTCCAGCTACAAAAAGTTGTCCTTTATCCAATCAATGGGGAATATTTGCTGTACGACCCCAGCTTATTTTGAGTGTCATTTAACCTACCTATATAAGGATAATGATTACTTTTTACATTATATCACATCATATCATATCATACCTTGTAGAACTCTTGGAGAGGAAGCTTAGAGGATGAGGAGGCTAGAGACACCATTGGAGACTCTTCATCAACCAATGAGCAAATCTCTACCATGGAGTTAGCCCTTGAGGGTTGGAGAAGTACTACCATGAGTGGCTAGATATCCTCTTGGGGCTAGAGTTAGCCCCAAGCATGCTTTCTACATCTTGATTTTATGTATTATTGAGGGATTAGGGTTGTAATATATGTTTTGGCACTTTTATATATATAGATCTTGTTTATTCAATGATTTATGTGGTTTAATGCTTCCAATTGATCATTTCATTTTATCCATATATCTATGTATGCTAGAATAGATGTTTATGTGTTTGTTTCTATTTCTTGTGTTATTGATGCATGTCTATATGTATTAATACCATAGATCTAGAGATTGTCAAAATATTGTGCTTAATGGAATGCTCTTGTAATTTTTTAGATGGTTCATGCTAATTTCTTGATGGATTGTGCCTTTCCCTTAGCTTAATTAGTTTAATTTCATGTCATTAGCTTAATTGTAGTGTAGTGGTAGCATAGTTGTTAGATGGGAGGACAATCAATGCTTGTTGTTTGATGTTCCATACTTTTGAATGCATGTAGCATATGTCTCTAACCATGTGGTGTATTTGGCTTGTGAGCTTAATGAAAGGATTAATGACTTGCTAGATATATTGTACTTTTCACATGCTATTTAGACAATATATACTTAATTGTTAGATATATTGTGCTTTTCACATGTTGATTAGACAATATATGCTTAATTGGTCACCCTTACTAGTTGAATCAACTAAACACACACACACATCAATATTGCAACACACATTTCCCTCATTAGTTACTTGTTAAGGGTGTAGAAAAGTATTGTTTGGTGGTGACCTCTAAACCCCAAGAACTCTCTCTCTCTCTTACTTATTCTTTGTTGCATTCAATTATTTAGTTTAATTTATTTTCTAGTTTAATCAACCAACGAACTATTTATTTTATCACTCGACCTACTAAACCTAATAGTGATTCCACAACCAAATTCGACTCCAATCCCTTGGGACGATCCCTACTCACCCTAACTATATTTTTAGTGAAGGTAGTAGTGGCTTCTATAAATGTAAAACTTAGCCCTCGCCTTAAAGCACACTCTCTAAGCATTTTTTTTTTTTTTTTTGAAAAAAATATAAGAAAATAAAAGAAAATCTTTTTTTTTTTTTTGGGAAAATAAAATGAAATAAAATAAAATCAATATTTTTGGATTTTTGAAAATTAAAAAGTCAAATAAAGTGAAACAAAAGTCAAAATAGAGAATTGAAGAATAGAGATCGATCTGAACAAAATGTACAATCGATCAGACAGAGAGCAAAAATATGCAGGTTTTTGGTTCAAAAATTTGGTTAAGTGTTGGAACTTGTAGATTGATCCAAGGATGAAGTTGGATCGATCGAAGAATTTCAGATCGATCTTGAAATGTTTTTTTATCGATGAGACAGAGAGCTGAAATATGTAAGTTGATGCAGGCTCAAAATTTTCTAAGTATTGGATCTCAAGATCGATCGAACTCTGAAGTTGGATCGATCTAAGGTCTTCTGATCGATCCGAGAATAAGTTCGAATGATGGGACAAAGAGATGATTTGGATGCAGGTGGATGCAGGTCGAAAATTTTTTTAAGTGTTGGATGCAGATGGAAGTTCGATCGATCGAACTCTCATTTGAGATCGATCGAACTTATGCAAAATGCTCAATCACAATATAAAAGTGCATGCAATCCTAATCACAGTTCCTAGCAATGCATATGAACCAAAAACAAGTATCTAGACTTCGCAAGAAATGAAATTTAAAATAAAAATGATGGAGGAATAGGGTTTTAACACCATACGAAATGTCGTGCTAATCTTTAATGTCTCTAGCAAGACATTGGGTTCTTTTAACCCGGATCAAAGATCTTGTAATGCATCCCCTCCTTGTTGGGGTGATAGATGCTTTGAACTATAACGATAGAAGCCGCTTGATATACGCCAAAATAATGTAGTGAATGTGCGGTTCAAGAAAAGCCTTTTGGGTTAAGTTTAAATTTATAAAAACCACTACCAACACTATTACTAAAGTAACAAGAGTGAGTAAGGATCGTCCCAAGGGATTATACGTGTTGGAATTTAACTTCAACTCTAGCGTATCATAAGATTGCAAAAGATAGAGAATGGTTGATTAAACTAGAAAACAATTAATTAAAATAAAAGTGAAATAAAACTAATTAGAGATAGGGATTTAAGAGATATGAAGAGAGGACTTAAGGTGTTGGAATCACCATTAAGCTCGTGTAATTAACCACTTGCTTTCCATTAATAGGGAATACATTGTTGTGAACAAAATGTGACTACCAATTGCAATACTAAGCATGGACCATCTAACTTATATATGAATTGTCTACCTAAACTAAGTGTAGCACAACCCATCAATTTTAAACATGACCCATCTAAGTAGCTACAATTGTAGCACACATCAATCTAGAGAATCATGGAATTTACAATATTAAGCATGGACCATCTAATTTATGTATGAATTGTCTACCTAAACTAAGTGTAGCACAACCCATTAATTTTAAGCACAACCCATCTAAGTAGCAACAATTGTAGCACACATCAATCTAGAAAATCATGGAATTTGCAATAATAAGCCATGGAATATCTAAGCAAGCATAGATTGTCTACCTACCTACAAGCATGAATTAAATTGTAGAACGTCCCATCAAGCATAAGTATAAACCATCAAATTAATTGACAAACCCATTCAATGAAAACCCATGTCTAGCCATCACTAAATCCTTAATTAATCACACATAGACATGCAACCAACATAAAGAATCTAGTATAGAGATTAATTCCCAAATAATCACACATAAGACAACATGTAATCAAATAGATAATCAATAGAAAGAATTAATCCATATGAATTATGTAAGAAATAATTTCTAATTTAATCACACATAGACATGTAAATAAACTAGAGAATTAATAGGAAGAATTAAACAATAGAAATCATAGAAATATACCAAGATTCATTAAATTCACAAGGCTAAAACACTAATCACAACAATATATATAAATCCCCAAAAATAGAAATACAAGGGTTTAGATTACACAAGACTTAGGGCTCATCCAAGCCCTAAGTATAGATCTAGCCAATCATGGAGGAGGTGGATGTGGTCATGGAATCAAGTTCCAAATATGGCTCAATCTTCTTCTTCCTCTTCTTCTCTTCTTCTTTAAAGCTCTAGAGACAGAGGGAGAGAGAGTGGTCTAGAGATGGATCTTGAGATGTGCCTCCACTTCCCTCTTTTCTTCTAACCCTAATCTCTAACTTTGCTAGAGAGAGAAATAAAAAATACAATGTAAAAAATAAAAAGATAAGAAAAGCTCATTTACAAATGGGTCTCTTCCCTTTATATAGAAGGTCCTTTTCTTAGTCACTAAGTCAGGAATATAGCCCCAAAAATATCTAATCCCGTACTATATGATAGGTGGACTTTTGGGCGCGTACGGAATAAGACAGCTCGCTGCCAGCAATGTTCAATCGATCAGAGAAAAAGTTGGATCGATCCAACTTGGCAGTTTTTCAGCATTGGCCTCCTTTTGCTCCAAATCAGCCTCTTTTTGCTCCAGATCATCACTAAAACTTAGTTTGACTCCAAAAATGCCTTAAAAATCCATTTTTAGCCCATTTTAACATTATTGACCTGAAATAGACAAAAACACAAATAAGTACTAAAACGGGTAAATAAGATAGATAAAGGTCCTAGAACACTCAAGCTTAAGAGGTTTAAAAGTGTACTTTTCAGCGCTCATCACACCCCCAAACTTAAATATTGCTAGTCCCTAGCAATGAACTATAAAGTAACGAAATGAAATGAACAACTAAACAACTATAACTAGAAAGCAATGAAATGATAGCGTCACTTTCGTAGGGAACACGATTACACTTAGCACATGCAACAAGCCTTTTAAACCCCTAGGTTACCCCTAGTGGACGAGTGAAGTCTCGTGAAGGTTTCCAGAAATGATACCCATAAACATTAAGCTCATTCTTTCAAAAGAGGTACCAATATTGCAAACAAGCATTGGGAGAAAACTACCTCAAGTATGTAATTTTTCAACCCTTTCCAAGCAATCTCCCAAAATCTCAACATCAAGCAAGCAAATATGGTCATCCACACATCAAGAAAATGATCATGCAAATCAAAACAACTCTAGAATCCTTTTGAGTGGACCAGCATCAAATATGTTGCTATCTTAGCCAACTAAAGAATTAATCACATCATTACCCTCAAACTAGCATACAAATCTAGTACCAATCATCAAGACAAAAAGTGGACCTTTTATTAAAGCTTTATTCATCTAGGTGCGCTTATTCTTTTCACTCTTTTTTTTTTATTTTTTTTTTATTGAGGATCAAAGATAGCAATATGGTGCGATGTGTTGATCTCTTCAGCTTTCTAGTGATTCATGAGATCAAGCATTAGGTCAATGACTTCCAAACCAGACGGCTTTAGGGCACTAGGTATTAAGACACCCCTACGGACTTACAAACTCAAATCAACTAGGCTACAAATCAAGACAACAACCATCTAATCATTTCCTACTTCTCACCTTTTTGGGAGAAGTCCTCACTTTTATTGCTTTTAATTCTTCTTCTTTCTTTTTTTTTTTTTTTGTATTCAATAATTAACCTAGAGTTTGGGCCTTCTACCTTTCGGCGCGAGAAACTCAATGCTTAATGAGGCAAGAATCCCGGCTACTTAGTGAAAAGGGGTTGTTATCCACCTTTTTCAAGAATGAAAGTTTTCAATGCACTACTAGCTTAATTGGGATATAACCAATTTAATAATCAACAAAGCATGTACCCCACAAATGAATGCTAGTGTGCGCCTGTGCTAGTGTAGAATCCTAGAGTGAATCTCAAAATAATCACAAAAATCAAGATGATGTGGACCACAAGTGCTGCAAGATATCAATCTTTCAAAAAATTTACCCTTAAATGGCATCCACAAGGCATACAAGGAGTATTGGACTCTCAAGTCAAGCAATTTTTAAATTTTAAGTAATATGGTCCTCAAAAGATCAAAATCATAGCTAACATGGATCTCCAATCTCAATCATGCATTTAAAGTTCAACTTTAAGTAGAATGCAACAAAGACACCTTACCCCCAAACTTAAACCACACATTGTCCTCAATGTACAATAAGAACAATGAAAAAGATGGAAAGAGTATACCGTGGTGGCAAAGATATGAAGCCCGGTAGTGATCCAATTCGAAAGACGTCTCCCCCAAACTTGGAATCAACAACCTACTTGAATAACACTAGCAACTCACTTTAAATATCAAATGGGATAAGAATAATCAAGCATTCTAAGGCAATATAGCACAAGATAAAATAGAGATATGAGATCAAGCCCAATATAAATCATAAGGTATGCATGACTACTTATAAGGGCACAATGGTGAATCTTTTTATATTTTTCTTTTTATGAAAGCAAGTATATACAAAATGCAAGAAAAACAAAGAATAAAATGCATGAATAAAATATAAAAAGAAAAATAAAGAAGGTAAAATACAATGAAAGAATATGTACAATGCAAGAAATGAAAAATCAATATGTACAATGCAAATATATACAAAATTTTCTTACTTTTTGTTTTCATTTTTATTTATTATTTATTTATTTATTTATTATTATTATTATTATTATTATTTTATGTCATAACAAGTATGTACACACACAATAAAATGCAAAAAAATAAAGATGCAATAAATGAAAATGCAATGAAATAAAGATAGTAATTTTTCATTATTATTATTATTATTATTTTTATTTTTTATGAAAGAATGTACAATGAAACAAAATGCAAGAAAAATAAAGAAATAAAAATGCAAATGAACATGAGCTATACAAAAGATAAAAGACACAATTTGTCATGTGGGTACTGAGTTTAACGTCTCTAGTAAGACAGAATGCTACTTTAAAAAATTATTTATTATTATTATTATTATTATTATTATTATTATTATTTATTTTTAATGAAAAATAAAATAAAATAAACTAAATAAAATAAAAGAAATATTTTTGGGATTTTTGAAATATAAACAAAAATAAAAATAAATGTAAAAGTAAAAATAAATTTTTAAAAGCTGCAGAGATGTTCGATCGATCTGACAAAATGCTCGATTGATCTGACAGAGAGGTGAAAATATGCAGGTTTTTTAGTTCAAAAATTTTCTAAGTGTTGGAACTTAAGATCGATCTAATAATGAAGTTTGATTGATCGAAGAACTTCAGATCGATCTTGAAATATTTTCGATCGATGGGAGAGAGAGCTTAAATATGCAGGTTTATGCAAGCTCAAAATTTTTCTAAGTGTTGAAACTCAAGATCGATCGAACTTAATGTTTGGATCGATCAAAGGTCTTCTGATCGATCTAACTGAGAACTGAGATCTAAAGATTTTCTTGGATCGATGAGACAGAGAGTGATTTGAATGTAGGTTTCCTGCAGAAATGAAGTTCGATCGATCGAACTCTCATTTGAGATCGATCGAACTTATGCAAAATGCTCAATTTCAACATGAAAGCTCATGCAATCCTTATCACAGTTCCTAGCAATGCATATGAACCCAAAGCAAATATCTAGGCTTCACAAGAAATGAAATTTAAAATAGAAATGAGGGAGGAATAAAGTTGTGAAACTCTACGAATACTAGTGTTTAACGTCTCTAGTAAGACGTTGGGTCAACTCACTAATCAAACGAATTAAAAACTAGATATGAAACATCCTTATTGATCCTCTTTTCCATTTTCTCATTTAATGTCCCACTTACAACAAGAAAATCATCCTCCAAAAGAATGACTTGAAAAGAAATAAAAGAGATGATATTGTTCCGTTCATCCATGGTCTTGAAAACAAAATCAATCATGGTTATGCTTGCCTCATTTTTGTGTTCTTGAAACACATTCAAATGATTATAAACTTTGATGATTTGTGAGGCATTGTCTTTCAAAGACTCATTTGGAATGTCAAGAAACATCTTCTCTTCATCCCTCTTCTCTTCCTTAAAAATAACCATCTCCCCACCTTCCAAGTAAGCGAAGGAGTTCATTAGAGAGTTTATTTCATTTTTGGAGCTTTCAAAGTCAAGATCACAATTTTTATACATTTCAAAAAGACAAGTCTCAAGAGGGTTATTAGAGATAATAGAAGGAAGGCCCTCTTCAACGAGTTCCTCCTCCTTCTCTCCTACCTCAAGTGTGGTCAACATCTTCTCACTCTCTAGAGCAGTAAGGTCATAGATAAAATCATAATCAAAACAAGGAAAGTCCTCATTAATCATGTTATGCTCTATTGGATTAGCCACCAACTCACTTGCCACTTCCTCATCTATACAAGATAGAGTGTTAGGCATTAGCTCAATTGCCTCATCCTCCTCACTCTTATCATCCTCATCTATATACATTGAAGTTTTTGCCATTTTTTCATTTGCCTCTTCCTCCTCCTCTTGACGAGAAAGAGTACTTGCAATTTGCTCAACTTGAGCTTCAAGCTTGGCTAAAGTTTGAGAATGAGAATTAATAAGTGAAGTGTGTGAAATATGCACATCAAGTAAAGCTAACACTTTTTTTTCAAATCCGGGTGAGTACCTAGAAGGTGGTGGATTTGGTTCTTCATAAATTTGTGGTGGAGGGCAATAGTCATAAGAAGGATTAAATGAGTGATCAAGTCCATAATAAGATGATGCATGAAATGAATTGGACTCAATCTCATGAGGATTAAAATATGATGGAGGGGCATAAGGTGAAGGAATGGAATTTCCCCCCAAACTTGGATCAAACAATTCATCCATTCACAATTAAAATCCAAATGCAACAAATAATGGCCTTAACAAGGGCCTATTCTTGGACAAAGATAAAGCAATATAATGAGCTTCAACAAGGGCTATCACAAGCATGCAAAAAAGTGTACAATTAAAATACAAGAGTTTCAAGAATTGCTCACAACGGTCCTTAAGCAACTTCAAATCTTAATATTAGCTTTAAGCTCCTATTATTGCTTCAAGTTCCAAAGTTTGCCTTCCTTGCAGTCAAGTACCTAATTGAACAAATAACAATGAGAACAAGAGAAAAGAATATACAATGGAAAATAAAATAAAAATAGAAGCAATCGAATGAACACTATTGTCTAGTTTAATTCCAACAAAACCGTCAATCCCCGGCAACGGCGCCAAAATTTGACGATAAAAGCCGCTTGATATATACCAAAATAATGTAGTAAATGTGCGATTCAAGAAAAGCCTTTTGGGTCAAGTTTAAATTTATAAAAACCACTACCAACACTACTACTAAAGTAGCAAGAGTGCGTAAGGATCGTCCCAAGGGATTATACGTGTTGGAATTTAACTTCAACTCTAGCGTATCATAAGATTGCAAAAGATAGAGAATGGTTGATTAAACTAAAAAACAATTAATTAAAATAAAAGTGAAATAAAACTAATTAGAGATAGGGATTTAAGAGATATGAAGAGAGGACTTAAGATGTTGGAATCACCACTAAGCTCGTGTAATTAACCACTTGTTTTCCATTAATGGGGAATACATTATTGTGAACAAAATGCAACTACCAATTGCAATGTTAAGCATAGACCATCTAATTTATATATGAATTGTCTACCTAAACTAAGTGTAGCACAACCCATCAATTTTAAGCATGACCCATCTAAGTAGCAATAATTGTAGCACACATCAATCTAGAGAATCATGGAATTTGCAATAATAAGCCATGGAATATCTAAGCAAGCATAGATTGTCTACCTACCTACAAGCATAAATTAAATTGTAGAACAACCCATTAAGCATAAGTATAAACTATCAAATTAATTGACAAACCCATTCAATGAACACCCATGTCTAGCCATCACTAAATCCTTAATTAATCACACATAGACATGCAACCAACATAAAGAATCTAGTATAGAGATTAATTCCCAAATAATCACACATAAGACAACATGTAATCAAATAGATAATCAATAGAAAGAATTAATCCATATGAATTATGTAAGAAATAATTTCTAATTTAATCACACATAGACATGTAAATAAATTAGAGAATTAATAGGAAGAATTAAACAATAGAAATCATAGAAATATACCAAGATTCATTAAATTCACAAGGCTAGAACACTAATCACAACAATATATATAAATCCCCAAAAATAGAACTATAAGGGTTTAGATTACACAAGACTTAGGGCTCATCCAAGCGCTAAGTATAGATCTAGCCAATCATGGAGGAGGTGGATGTGGTCATGGAATCAAGCTCTAAATATGGCTCAATCTTCTTCTTCATCTTCTTCTCTTCTTCTTTAAAGCTCTAGAGACGGATAGAGAGAGAGTGGTCTAGAGATGGATCTTGAGATGTGCCTCCACTTCCCTCTTTTCTTCTAACCCTAATCTCTAACTTTGCTAGAGAGAGAAATAAAAAATACAATGTAAAAAATAAAAAGATAAAAAAAGCTCATTTACAAATGGGTCACTTTCCTTTATATAGAAGGTCCTTTTCTTAGTTACTAAGTCAGGAATATAGCCCCAAAAATATCTAATCCCGTACTATATGATAGGTGGACTTTTGGGCGCGTACGGAATAAGACAGCTCGCTGCCAGTAATGTTCGATCGATCAGAGAAAAAGTTGGATCGATCAGAGAAGTTGGATCAATTAGAGAAAAAGTTGGATCGATCCAACTTGGCAATTTTTCAGCATTGGCCTCCTTTTGCTCCAAATCAGCCTCTTTTTGCTCCGGATCATCACTAAGACTTAGTTTGACTCCAAAAAGGCCTTAAGAATCCATTTTTAGCCCACTTTAACATTACTGACCTGAAATAGACAAAAATACAAATAAATACTAAAACGGGAAAATAAGATAGATAAAGTTCCTAGAACACACAAGCTTAAAAGGTTTAAAAGTGTACTAGTCAGCGCTCATCAAACTCCACGCAACAAAAAGTTCTTTGAAGAACTTGTTGGATTAAGCTTAAAAGAAACTTTTGATCCCTTGTCAATGCAAGCACAACCTTTGGGCTTCCATGCCATTTTAAAGCAAGAATTTGAAGCAACACCTTGAGAATGCAAGGTTGAAGATGATCCCTTTGAAGTTTTGGTCTTACACAAAAATTCACTTCCTTGACATTGAAGATCATGACATTTATCTACAACATTAACATCTCCTTCATATTTGTCGAATGAATTGAGTGTGGGATTGAAGATATTTAACTTCACCTTCATGTGGCCAAATGAGATCTTCATTATCCCCGTCCTACAATTGATGTTGGCATTAACGGTTGCCAAGAAAGGACAGCCAAGGAAAACGGGAATTTGGCTTTTAGGATTAGGGACCGGTTCCGTGTCAATAACAGCGAAATCAACGGGGAAGAAGAATTTGTCAATCTTTATCAATACATCCTCAATTATACCCCTAGGCTTCTTAATGAATCGGTCGGCAAGTTGTAAAACTACCGACATCGGTTTCAATTCACCTAGGCCCAATTTGACATAAACCGAGTATGGAAGAAGGTTAACACTTGCTCTTAAGTCAAGAAGCCCCCGATTAATGATATGACAACCAATGATGCATGATGTGGTAGGTGAACCGGGGTCCTTAAACTTTGGTAAAGTGTTATGTTTCAAAATTGAGCTCACTTGCTCGGTCAAAACCACTTTTCTTAGTGCTTGGCTCTTATTCTTCCGCTTTTGGGTACACAAGTCTTTCAAGAATTTGGCATAAGCCAGAATTTGCTTGATTGCATGCAAAAGTGGAAGGTTGACTTTCACTTGCCTAAACATTTCCATGATTTCATTGGTTTTTGCCTTTTGCTTGTCTTTTTAAATGGATCCTTTTATGGCATCCAAAAATGGGGCTTTTATTTCAAAACTCTTTTTTAAAATTTTCTTTGAAGTCTCTTCAACACAAGAAGTTTTCAAATCACTTTGTTTTAAATCATTTTTTAACAAAGCCTTTTCAAATTCATTTTTCGGCAAATCTTTCTTCAAATCATTTTCAAAATCATTCTTCAAATCACATTTTGAAGCTTTCTCATTCTCAAGATCATGTATATGTAATGAAGGAGGAATGGGATGTGAAACGGAACGGATGACAACTTGAGGTTGCACCGATTCAACCTCTTCATTGAACTTTTTGACTTGATTGTCCACATTCCTACCACTCCGCAAGGTAGTCACCACATTAATATGCTTAATGGTGTGGCCTTCCGATAAGGAATGATTTTCCACAACATATTGTTGCTTAGGTGCGGCATTCATAGGCATCTTTCCCTTCTCTCTAGCATTAAGAGTGCTTATAATTTGCCCTACTTAGGTTTCTAGCTTCGCAATAGATTGAGAGTGGAAATGAAGCAATTGTGTGTTAGCCTCTAAAGTGCCCAAAGCATTCAAAACTTTTTCTTCAAAGGCGGGACTTCTAGCATTTTCTTGAGTCTTAAGACCTCTTTCGGCATGTCCGTATATTTTACGGTGGAACATACTTCTAGAAACTCATCCAAATGATTGTAAGGTTCTTCACTTGGAAGTCCATGATAATTAGGAAGCATTTGAACGGTTTGTGGCTTAATTTCATAGTGATGTGCTCTAAATGGTGGCAATTGAATGCATGTGGGTGCATTATATTCGTTAGGCACATAGTGATCTCTTAAAGCAAGTGGAGGATTAGCAATTTGAGGTGCAACATGGGCACCTTGATTTTGATTTCCTTGAATGATGGGAAGCTGTGGAGCATACATTGGCCTTGGCATTCCAAATGGAACTTGGCCTTGTTGTTGTTATGGTTGGTGAATGAATGGTCTAGGCATGTCTAATGGTGCTTAAATATTCTCATGATGCACATTTGGATGAAGGATACCTTGTTGGTCTATGTGACAAAGGTCCTCTACATACTCTTCATTATGGCCTTCCATTGATGTAATGGATTGGGTAGAACTAAAACTTCCTCTTCCCCTAGGATTTCTAACTACGGATTCAAAATGCAAATCAAGAGGCATAAGAGTTGGTCTTAGTGATCTACGACCATGCATGCACAATGTAAAAACACAGAAACACAATGAATGAACAAACACTTCGACTTCACAACAATTCAATGAAACTTCCTCCACAAACACTTAACCCATACTCCTATGTTTTAACAACAATGATGCAAAGAACAATTAAGAATGCCTCCATGCGGGCTCACGATTTATCTAAGAATTTAAAAATAAGCCTCCACGTGGGCCGACGATTTAACTAAGGGATTAAGTAAAGAAAGTCTCACAAAGGTCCTTTAGCACTTCAACTCCAAATTTATAACTTAGCTTAGCAATTTTTTAATTTTTAGCATTTTTCCTTGCTTGCTTAGCTCCTTTACTTGGTGGCTCCTTTGCTTGGTCCTAGCTCAATGCTCCTTGTCAAAGATGAACAAACACAATAAGTAATCAAAAGAAAAATAAAAACAAAGTAAAAAAATGATCAAAAGAGTACTAATTCCTAATGAATTCCACAAATACGACGTTACCTAATCCCCGGCAACGACGCCAAAAACTTGGTGGGGTAGTGGGTTGTCGTCGTCCTACACCACAAGCTTAAAGAGTGTGCTTTAAGGCGAGGGCCAAGTTTTACATTTATAAAAGCCACTACTACCTTCACTAAAAATATAGTTAGGGTGAGTAGGGATCATCCCAAGGGATTGGAGTCGAATTTGGTTGTGGAATCACTATTAGGGTTAGTAGGTCGAGTGATCAAACAAATAGTTCGTTGGTTGATTAAACTAGAAAATAAATTAAACTAAATAATTGAATGCAACAAAGAGTAAGTAAGAGAGAGAGAGAGTTCTTGGGGTTTAGAGGTCACCACCAAACAATACTTTTCTACACCCTTAACAAGTAACTAATGAGGGAAATATGTGTTGCAATATTGATGTGTGTGTGTGTGTTTAGTTGATTCAACTAGTAAGGGTGACCAATTAAGCATATATTGTCTAATCAACATGTGAAAAGTACAATATATCTAACAATTAAGTATATATTGTCTAAATAGGATGTGAAAAGCACAATATATCTACCAAATCATTAATCATTTCATTAAGCTCACAAGCCAAATACACCACAAGGTTAGAGACATATGCTACATGCATTCAAAAGTATGGAACATCAAACAACAAGCATGAATTATCCTCCCATCTAACAACTATGCTACCACTACACTACAATTAAGCTAATGACATGAAATTAAACTAATTAAGCTAAGGGAGAGGCACAATCCATCAAGAAATGAGCATGAACCATCTAGAAAATTACAAGAGCATTCCATTAAGCATAATGTTTTGACAATCTCTAGATCTATGGTATTAATACACATAGACATGCATCAATAACACAAGAAATAAAAACAAACACATGAACATCTATTCTAGCATACATAGACATATGGATAAAATGAAATGATCAATTGGAAGCATTAAACCACATAAATCATTGATTAAACAAGATCTATATATATAAAAGTGCCAAAACATATATTACAACCCTAATCCCTCAATAATACATAAAATCAAGATGTAGAAAGCATATTTGGGGCTAACTCTAGCCCCAATAGGATATCTAGCCACTCATGGTAGTGCTTCTCCAACCCTCAAGGGCTAACTCCATGGTAGAGATTTATTCCTTGGTTGATGAAGAATCTCCAATGGTGTCTCTAGCCTCCTCATCCTCTAAGCTTCCTCTCCAAGAGTTCTACAAGGTATAATATGATATGATGTGATATGATATAAAAAGTAATCCTTATCCTTATATAGGTAGGTCAAATGACACCCAAAATAAGCTGGGGTCGTACAGCAAATATTCCCCAATGATTAGATAAAGGACAACTTTTTGTGAGCTGGAAATTTAAAGATATTTTTGGAAAAAGGACAAAAGTGGTTGGTAGGGTGGTACAACTAGATAAGATCAATCATTTGGATAAGGACAAGGTAGTTCGATCGATCGAAGAATGATGTTGGATCGATCGAACTTTTAAGATCTCTAAAAATGTCATCATGGCTCTGATCCATCTTAAAGTGCTGAGATCGATCATGTTGGATCGATCGAAGATGTTGATTTTCACCTTTTACTTCCTTTTGCTTCCACTTGGCTCTTTTCTTTGATTCATCCCAGAATTACTTCATTTCTGCTCTTATTTGGCTGAGTTAGCTTATTTTCGGGATAAGTGCCTGAAAATGGAAATAATATGAAATCAATCTAAAACAGTAAAGTAAGATAGATAAAGGTACTAGAATGCCTAAGCTTAAGGGATTTAAATATACACTTTTCAGCGCTCATCACACCCCCAAACTTAAATATTGCTAGTCCTTAGCAATGAACTAGAAAGTAAAGGAATAAAATGAATAACTAAACAACTATGACTAGAAAGCAATAAATGGATAACGCCACTTTCGTAGATAACACGATTGCACTTAGCATATGCAACAAGCCTTTTAAACCCCTAGGTTACCCCTAGTGGATGAGTGAAGTCTCGTGAGGGTTTTCAGAAATGATACCCACAAACATTAAGCTCATTCTTTCAAAAGAGACACCAATATTGTAAACAAGCATTGGGAGAAAACTAACTCAAGTATGCAATGTTTCAAACATTTCTAAGCAATCTCTCAAAATTTCAACATCAAGCAAGCAAGTATGGTCCTCCACACATTAAGAAAATGATCATGAAAATCAAAACAACTCTAGAATCCTTTTGAGTGGACCGGCATTAAATGTGTTGCTATCTAAGCCAACTAAAGAATTAATCACATCCTTACCCTCAAACTAGCACACAAATCTAGTACCGATCATCAAGACAAAAAGTGGACCTTTTATTAAAACTTTATTGTTCTAGCTGCGCTTATTCTTTTCACTCGATTTTTTTTATTTTTTTTTATTTTTATAGGATCAAAGATGGAAGCATGGTGCAATGTGTTGATCTATTAAGCTTTCTAACGATACATGAGGTCGAGCGTTAAGTGATAAGGGCTGAAAAATACGTATTTAAACCCCTTAAACTTAGGCATTCTAGTACCTTTATCTATCTTACTCTACCGTTTTAGATTGATTTCGTATTACTTCCATTTTCAGGCACTTATCTCGAAAATAAGCTAACTTAGCCAAATAAGAGTTTAATTGAAACAATTCTGGGATTAAACAAAGAAAGGAGCAAAGTGGAGAAATAAAGAAGCAAATGAAGCCAAAGATGGGAAGCAGCAAAGTTCGATCGATCCAACTTCAAGGTTCGATCGATCGAACACTGATCGATCTCAGCACTTCAAGATAGATCCAAACCTTGACCCAAAGTAGAAAGTCCAAAGTTCGATCGATCCAACCCCACCCTTCGATCGATAGAACACTTTTGTCCTTATTCAAATGATTGATCTTATCCACAGCTGTACCACCCACTAACCACTTTTGTCATTTTCCCAAAAATATCTCGAAAAATATCTTGGATTTGTCTTTTCCCAAAAAGCCCAACCAGTTGAATCGATCCAGCCTCAGTTCGATAGATCTCAGCTAAGTTCGATCGATCCAAGTCCAAGGTTCGATCGATCGAATTTCCTCCAGTGCGAAAAAGTTAAAAAGCCAGCTTGTTCAATCCGTCCTCTATCCAATCATTAGGGAATATTCTTTGCATGACCCCAGATCATTTTGTGTGTCACTTGACCTACATATAAAAGGAATATGATGTACTTTTTGAGATATATACAATTCTAGGGATTATTCTCAAAGGAGGCAAGCTTTAATGTAGAAGAAGAGGAGGAGGAGACTAGAGACACCATTGGAGTTCTTCATCAACAAGGAGTAGATTCCTTCCACCGAATTAGCCCTTGAGGGTTAGAACAACATCACCATGAGTGGCTAGACATCCTCTTGGGGCTAGAGTTAGCCCCAAGCATGCTTTCTATATCTTAATCTTGTGTATTATTGAGGGATTGGTGTTGTAATTAATGTTTTGACTCTTTGATATATATAGATCTTGATTGTTCAATGATTTTTGTGGTTAAATGCTTTCAATTAATCATTTTATTTTATCCATATGTCTATGTATGTTAGAATAGATGTTCATGTGCTTGTCTATAGATTTAGTGTTATTGATGCATGTCTTTGTGTATTGATGCTATAGATTTAGAGATTGTCAAAATATAGTGCTTAATGGAATGCTCTTGTGATTTTCTTAATGGTTCATACTTATTCCTTGATGGATTGTGTCTCTCCCCTAGTTTATTTTCATACTAGTAGTGTAGATGTAGTGTAGTTGTAGTGTAGTGTTAAATGGGAGGACAATCTATGCTTGTTGTTTGATGATCCAAGCTTTTGAATGCAAGTAGCATATGTCTCTAACCTTGTGTTGTATTTGGATTGTGAGCTTAATGAAAGGATTAATGACTTGTTTTGATCTATTGTGCCTTTCACATGTTATTTAGACAATATATGCATCATTGCTTAGATATATTGTGACTTTCACATGATGTTTAGACAATACATGTTTAACTAGTCATCCTTGCTTGTTGAATCAACCAAACACACACACACATCAATATTGTAACACACCATTTGCCTTCATTAGTCACTTGTCAATGGTATAGAAATGTATTGCTTGGTGGTGATCTCTAAACCCCAAGACTCTTCACTCTCTTATTTGCTTTTAATTGCATTCTTTTGTTATCACTTAGTTTAATTTAGTTGTTCTCTAGTCTAATCAACCAACCAACCAATTATTTGATCACTCGACCTACTAGCCCTAATAGCGATTCCACAACCTTCTTCGACCCTCACAATCCCTTGGGACGATCCCTACTCGCCCTAGCTATATTTATAGTGAAAGGTAGTAATGGCTTTTATAAATGTAAAACTTGGCCCTCGCCTAAAAATCACACTCTTCAAGCTTATAGTAGGACGACGGACCATAGTTTTTGGCGCCGTTGCCGAGGATTGATTTGATTTGGCAACGTCGGAATTGTGGAATCAATTAGGATTAGTACTCTTTTAATCGTGTCTTTACTTTATTTTTATTTTTCTTTTTGGTTGCTTATTGTGTTGTTCTTACTTGACTAGGTGCATTGCTGGAGAGGAAGCAAGCAAAGGAGCATTCAAGCAAAGCAAAGAAAGTAAAATGCTAAAAAAAATTAAAAATTTAAAAATTTTGCTAAGCTAAGCTTTAAATTTGGAGTTGAAGTGCTAAAGGACCTTTGTAAGACTTTCTTTACTCAATCCCTTAGTTAAATCGTCGGCCCGCGTGAAGGCTTGTTTTTAATTGTTCTTTGCATCATTGTTGTTAAAACATGGGAGTATGAATTAAGTGTTTGTGGAAGAAGTCTAATTGCATTGTTGTGAAGGCATAGTGTTTGTCATTCTTTGTCCTTGTTGTGTTTTGCATTGTGCATGCATGGACATCGTTCATTGAGACCCACTCTTGTCCCTTTAGATTTGCATCTTGAATCCATCGTTAGAAATCCTAGGGGAAGAGGAAGTTCAAATAGAACCAATCTATCAATGGATGACCATAATAATGATCATGTTGAGGACCTTGGTCACATAGACCAACAAGGTATCCTTCATCCAAATGTGCATGATGAGAACATACAAGTACCATTAGGCATGCCTAGGCCATACATTCACCAACCACTACAACAACAAGGCCAAGCTCCATATGGAATGCCAAGGCCAATGTATGTTCCACAACCTCCCATCATCAATTAAGGAATTCAAAACCAAGGTGTTCATGTTGCACCTCAAGTAGTTAATCCACCTCTTGCTTTAAGAGACCATTATGTGCCTAATGAGTATAATGCACCTACATGCATTCAATTGCCTCCATTTAAAGCACATCATTATGAAATTAAGCCACAAACCATTCAAATGCTTTCTAACTATCATGGACTTCCAAGTGAAGAACCGTAGAAGCATTTGGATGAGTTTCTTGAAGTATGTTCCACCGTAAAATATACGGACATGCCGGAAAAGGTCTTAAGACTCAAACTTTTTCCATTCACCTTAAAAGACAAGGCAAAGTATTGGTTTAACAATCTTAGGCCTTTTTCAATCATTTCTTCGGCAGAAATGCAACAAGAGTTCTTGAAGAAATACTATCCGGTTTCAAAAACCAATGCTATGAGAACCTCGATTCGAGAATTTTCACATGGGGATGGAGAAACGTTTCATGAGGCATGGGAACGCTTCAATGAATTGCTTAGGAAGTGTCCACATCATGACATGCCCAAATGGCAATTAGTTTAATATTTCTTTGAGAGCTTATCGGACAATTATAAGGGTATGGTTGATCTTCCATGGGTGACTCATACATTAATAGGCATGAGCATGACATGTGGCGTCTCTATGAGAGCATGAGTGAAAACTCTTTGCATAGAACATTATCATCCAAGAATGGTAAAAATTCACAAGGTAGGAAGAGTGTTGGCTTACATTAAGTCGACCATTCAAATGAAATAGCTGCCGAAATGAAGTCTTTATCTCAAAGGTTTGATCAATTTTTTATTAACCAAAACTCGGCAAACCAAGTATCTTCCTTCCCTAACCATTCTCATCGTGCATCAAATAAAACATGTATAACTTGTTCTAGTGTTCTTCATTCTACTTCTCATTGTCCTCATGGAAAAATGCAAAATGAACCTAATGAACAAGTCAATGCAGCTTTTGTGAACCAAGAGAACAATCCTTATGGTACTCATTATATTCCAAGTTGGAGGAATCATCCGAATTTCTCTTGGAAAAACCAAGGAGAGGGCTCAAACCCTTCCCAAGGCAGTTTTCAAGGGAAGTACATTCCACTTCCACTTCAAAACCAAGGATCCCAAGGTTATAGACCTTTTCAATCACAAGGGAATCAATTTGCTAATTCTTATTTTACCAACCAATCTTATTCCCAAGGAAATACTAGAAGTCCTGCCTTTGAAGAAAAAGTTTTGAATGCTTTGGGCACTTTAGAGGCTAACACTCAATTGTTTCATTCTCACTCTCAATCTATTGCGAAGCTAGAAAAAGTAGAGAAGGGAAAGATACCTATTAATGCCCCAACTAAGCAATAATGTGTTATGGAAACCCATTCCTCATCGGAAGGCCACACCATTGAACATGTTAATGCGGTGACTACCTTGCAGAGTGGTAGGATTGTGAACAATCAAGTTGAAATGTCCAATGAAAAGAGTGAACCGGTGCAACCTCAAGTTGTCACCCATCCCATTTCACATCCAATTCCTCCTTCATTGTATATACATGATCTTGTGAATGAGAAAGTCTTGAAAAATGTGTTTGAAAAAATAGTTTTGAAAAATGATGTTGAAAAAGTTTTGTTAAAAAATGATTTGAAACAAAATGATTTAAAAACTTCTTGTGTTGAAGAGAATTCAAAAGAAAATTCTGAAAAAAGTGTTTGAACCAAAAGTTCCATTTCCCGATGCCTTAAAAGGATCCATTTCAAAAGACAAGCAAAAGGCAAAAACCAATGAAATTATGGAAATGTTTAGAGAAGTGAAAGTCAATCTTCCACTTCTAGACGCAATCAAGCAAATTCCGGCTTATACCAAATTCTTGAAAGACTTGTGCACCCAAAAGCGGAAGAACAAGAGCCAAGCACCAAGAAAAGTGGTTTTAACTGAGCAAGTAAGCTCAATTTTGCAACATAACACTTTGCCAAAGTTTAAGGACCCCAGTTCACCTACTACTTCATGCATCATTGGTGATCATATCATTAATCTGGCATTTCTTGACTTAGGAGCAAGTGTTAACCTTCTTCCATACTCGGTTTATGTCAAATTGGGCCTAGGTGAATTAAAACCGACGTCGGTAGTTTTGCAACTTGCCAACCGATCTATCAAGAAGCCTGTGGGTGTCATTGAGGATTTTTTTATTAAAATTGATAAATTCTTCTTCCCCGTTGATTTCGTTGTCATAGACACGGAACCGGTCCCCAATCCTAAAAGCTAAATTCCCGTTATCCTTGGATGTCCTTTCTTGGCAACCGCTAATGCCAACATCAATTGTAGGACGGGGATAATGAATATCTCATTTGGCCACATGAAGGTGAAGTTGAATATCTTTAACCCGACACCCAATTCATTTGACAAATATGAAGGAGAGGTTAATGTTGTAGATAAATGTCAAGATCTTCAATGTCAAGGAAGTGAGCTTTTGGGTAAGACCCAAACTTCCAAAGAATCATCTTCAACCTTGCATTCTAAAAGTCTTGTTTCAAATTCTTGCTTTGAAAGGGCATAGAAGCCCAAAGATTGTGATTACATAGACAAAGGATCAAAAGTTTCTTTTGAGCTTAATCTAACAAGTTCTTCAAAGAACCATTTGTTAGGTGGAGTTCAAAGCATCTATCACCCCAACAAGGAGGGGATGCATTACAAGATCTTTCATCCGGGCTAAAAGAGCCCAATGTCTTGCTAGAGACGTTAAAGACTAGCAAAAACATTTTGTAGGGTGTCAAAACCCTATTCCTCCCTCATTTCTATCTTAAATTTCATTTCTTGCGAAGTCTAGATACTTGTTTTTGGTTCATATGCATTGATAGGAACTTTGATTAGGATTGCATGAATTTTTGTGTTGTAATTGAGCATTTTGCATAAGTTCGATCGATCTCAAATGAGAGTTCGATAAATTGAACTTTCACCTGCATCCAACACTTAGAAAAAATTTCTACCTGCATCCACCTGCATCCAAATCACCTCTCTGTCCCATCGTTCGAACTAATTCTTAGATCGATCAGGAGACCTTCGATCGATCTAACTTCAAAGTTTGATCGATCTTATGCATCAACACTTAGAAAAATTTTGAGCGTGCATCAACCTGCATATTTCAGCTCTCTGTCTCATTAATTGAAAACATTCCAAGATCGATCTGAACTTCATCGATCGATCCAACTTCAAAGTTCGATCAATCTTCAAGTTCCAACACTTAGCCAATTTTCTGAGCCAAAAACCTGCATATTTTTGCCCTCTGTCTGATAGATCAAACTCTTGTTCTGATCGATCTCAGTTCTTCATTTCATTATTTTGACTTTATTTTGACTTTTCAAATTTCAAAAATCCAAAAATATTTTCATTTTTATTTTATTTTATTTTCATTTCATTTCATTTTATTTTATTTTTCAAAAAGTTTTCAAAAAAAATAATAATAATAATACAAAAATATTTTAGTTTATTTAGTTTTTAATTATTACTGTTTATTCAATTAAAAAAAAATACTTTAAGGAGAGTTCATCAAAGTTCGATCGATCTGAAGTCTCAGTTCGATTGATCGAACTAATCGGGAAATGTTTTCAAAATAGACCTGGAGGGTCTCAAGATTGATCATTTAGATCGATCCAACCCTCCAAACCCTTGTTTCCCTCTTCGCCACTGTGCACTCTCATCTTTTCCATCTCCAGCGAGATCCAAGCTACATGCTCTCCCTCATCTCGAATTTCACTTCCTACGTACCTTCTCCACTTCTCTCATCGTTTTGAGGTAAAATCTGAGATCTTATCTATGATTTAGGCTTCAGTATGATGATTACATGCTTTATATGTTACATTTATGCTTTATACATGATTGAATCTCCATTTTTGAAGCTTCGAAGCACTGAGTTATAGATATGTATATATGTGTATATATGTTTGGATATATGTTTTATATATTTTTGATTCATTTTGGGAGAATAGGCCTTCTACAGTGATGGGATTTGATGATGTGTTGTGTTGATGGGCTCACGAACACGTTCGTGTGGGCCCCGTGCTTCCAAGGTCACAGATATGTGACTTCTCATTTTTCACAGAGCACAGTTCGATTGATCGAAGTTGTGATATCGATCTCACTTATTTTCGATCGATCCAACTTTTGTGATCGATCTCATTTCTTTTTTTGATCAATCAAATTTTACAAATCTCACACAGACACTTCATTCTTCATGTCTTGTGTTCATGCTATCTTATATATGCCCAATGCTTGTGATATTCCACATTGGATGCATTTCATACTTACACTGCTTAACATACTTCACATCCTGCCACTTGCATAGATTCATGTCATCTATATGATTTGTCTATCTTATTTGACATGCATGTTTCTATTTTCTGCTTTCAATTCTTAATTCTGATACTAACTCCCCTTGCAAGTTTTTGAATTATTTTTTAGGCTATGACTAAGCGCAAGACCATTGCCTAGAGGCAACACGAGCCTCAGCGCCATATCAGACCACGGATAGAGGAGCCAGCAGAGCCTTCTCATGCATAGGAGGAGCCAGTACAGCCTACACCACCTCAGTCACCTGCCCATGAGGCTAAGGATGACCATATTCCATCCACCTCTACGGCTCATCCTGCATTTACACCATTACCATCTCCACCACATGCTGGAGCTGAGCATTCACCAGTACCATCTCCACCACACCAGCCAGCTCAGAAGCGTGATAGGCCCGTGCCTAGACATGCGCATATGGCAGTAGACCATGAGTCGGTGTTCGACACAGCCTTTTTCTCCAGATCAGTGCTGACCCAATCAGTTTACCACGACATCATTCAGAGGGGCCTTGCAGCTATTCTTGCCCCAGTTACAAAGCCAGTCTACCCGCGGCTGGTACGGTTGTTCTTCCAGAACTTCCGACCATCCCCGCGTACCACAGCAGAGCTGGTCACTTCTATAGATGGCCATTAGATCACTATCACTGTGGACTTGCTAGCCCGCTCTTGCCATTGTCCACATAGATGCCCTCTTGAGCTACAGGAGCTATATCTGAGGCTATACAGGCTTTCTTATGCCGACATGGCAGTATTTCTTACAGGTCACCATGCCGATGGCGAGACCTTCACCACCCGGACATATCTTCCAGATGACCTATGGTTCATTGATTCCGTGCTCTTCCGGAACATCTACATGGCTAGGCACAAGATCCAGCGAAGAGGCGACTATTTAACAGCCCTCTACCCTTTCTACACGGGCCACTGGGTATCTATTCCCGCACTCATCAGGAGTGTGATGAGGAAGCTATTTGATGATATATTAGCAAGGAAACGCCCGGACGGGCTAAGTCTCTCCCATTCGGCCACCTCATCACCCAGATTCTTATAGACCAACACTACCCTATTCACCTTCGGGAGCACCCTGAGAGAGGTTCCTGTCACTTTTTAAAGAAGGACTAGAACAAGAGCTATAATGTCATTATTACTAGACAGCAGGACCACACGGTAGTGGCTGCAGAGAAGCTAGAGGTTGAAGAGGAAGCAGAGGCAGCAGCTCAGGCAGCAGCAGTAGCAGATCCTGCAACGGACGACGCACCAGTCGATCCTGCTACCGAGCATATAGATATTGATTTAGAGTGCCCTACAGATGACACAGAGCAGTACTCTCCAGTTGGGTCACCCATTCACGACCAGGAGCAGACTCAAGTTTTTTCTTCTGATTTATCTATACCTGAGGCTCCAGATTTGACCCCTGGCTTTGGAGTACGCCTGCAGACTCTTGAGGATGCTGTTGTTGCTATATGAGCTGATCTTATAGCCCACAGAGCTGATTTTGCTACCTTCCGTATGGATGTCGCGACTATGTTTCGAGATCTATCCAGAGATATCCGCAGAGCCCGACCTGCCCGTCCTACCTCATCATCCTGAGTTCCCAGTTCCTTCTATCTTTTGATCCATCTCTGATCTCTTATCTCTATTTTTGTCACTGTACAGTACTATTATTTTTGCAGCCGGTCTGTCAGTTTTGATATTTCTATTGTACCTGCACTTTATCTGTTTTATATATCTATTTTTACTATGGATGTCATATATTATATTCTCATATCTGTATGTTTGACTCCATCAGGTGCATCACAGTGATTTCAGTGAGAGAGTGCTACCCGATTTTCAGGACCACCCTTATATCTCTCTCATCTCTTTATCTGTTTATCCCATTTACACTTGTATGTCCACTGTGCACTAATTATCCCATTTTGTTATCTGATGAGTTTATCCAAGTGCCAATTTTCAGGACCATAGTTCATCCCAAGTTTGGGGGGGCCATGCCACCCACTTCGGATACTTCAGTCCCAATCATTCTTGCTTAGTTGCACTGGTATACTCTTTCCTTTGTTCTCTTGCACATTGAGGATATTGTGCCATTTAAGTTTGGGGGGAATGGTGCTTTGTAGTGTTAGCTTTAAATTTCAAAATTTTGAGCATGACTTGTGTATTTAAGGGATATTTCTATGATTGGTCCATATCTAGCTATGATTTTGATCTTTTGAGGATTATATTGCTTAAAATTTAAAAATTACTTGACTTGAGAGTCCAATACTCCTCATATGCCTTATGGAAGCCATTTAGGAGTAAATTTTTTGAAAGATTGATATCTTGCTAGCACTTATGGTCTACATCATCTTGATTTTGTGATTATTTTGAGATTCACTCAAGTATTTTAAACTAGCACAGGCGCACACTAGCATTCATTTGTGGGGTACATGCTTTGTTAATTATTGAATTGGTTATATCTCAATTGAGCTAGTAGTGCAATGAAAGCTTTCATTCTTGATAAAGGTAGATAACAACCCCTTTTCACTAAGTAGCCGGGATTCTAGCCTCATCAAGCACTGAACTTCTCGCGCTGAAAGGTGGAGGGCCCAAACTCTAGGTTAATAATTGAACTTGTTAAAAAAAAAAAAAAAAAAAAAAAAAAAAAAAAAAAAAAAAAGGTGAGGACTTCTCCCAAATGGTGAGAAGTGGGAAATGATTAGATGGTTGTTGTCTTGATTTGTAGCCTAGTTAATTTGAGCTTGTAAGTCCGTAGGGCTATTTGAATGCCTAATGCCCTTTAGCCGTCTGGTTTGGGAGTTATTGACCTAACGCTCGACCTTATGGATCGCTAGAAAGCTTAATAGATCAACACATTACACCATGCTTCCATCTTTGATCCTATAAAAAAAATCGAGCGAAAAGAATAAGCGCACCTAGATGAATAAAGCTTTAATAAAAGGTCCACTTTTTGTCTTGATGATCGGTACTAGATTTGTGTGCTAGTTTGAGGGTAAGGATGTGATTAATTCTTTAGTTGGCTAAGATAGCAACATACTTGATACCAGTCCACTCAAAAAGGATTCTAGGGTTGTTTTGATTTGTATGATCATTTTCTTGATGTGTGGAGGACCATACTTGCTTGCTTAATGTTGAGATTTTGGGAAATTGCTTGGAAATGTTTGAAAATTTGCATACTTGAGGTAGTTTTCTCCCAATGCATGTTTGTAATATTGGTGCCTCTTTTGAAAGAATGAGCTTAATGTTTGTGGGTATCATTTCTAGAAACCCTCACGAGACTTCACTCGTCCACTAGAGGTAACCTAGGGGTTTAAAAGGCTTGTTGCATATGCTAAGTGTAATCGTGTTCCCTACGAAAGTGGCATTATCCATTTATTATTTTCTAGATTCATACTTATATAATTGTTCATTTCATTTCTTTACTTTCTAGTTCATTGCTAGGGACTAGCAATATTTAAGTTTGGGGGTGTGATGAGCGCTGAAAAGTGCGTATTTAAACCCCTTAAGCTTAGGCATTCTAGTTACTTTATCTATCTTACTCTACCGTTTTAGATTGATTTCGTATTATTTCTATTTTCAGGCACTTATCCCGAAAATAAGCTAACTCAGCCAAATAAGAGCTTAATTGAAACAATTCTGGGATTAAATAAAGAAAGAAAGGTGGGAAGCAGCAAAGTTCAATCGATCCAACTTCAAGGTTCGATCGATCAAACACTGATCGATCTCAGCACTTCAAGATAGATCCAAACCTTGACCTAAAGCAGAAAGTCCAAAGTTCGATTGATCCAACTCCACCCTTCGATCGATCGAACACTTTTGTCCTTATTCAAATGATTGATCTTATCCACAGCTGTACCACCCACTAACCACTTTTGTTCTTTTCCCAAAAATATCTCACAAAATATCTCGGATTTGTGTTTTCCCAAAAAGCTCAACCAATTGGATCGATCCAGCCTCAGTTCGATAGATCTCAGCCAAGTTCGATCGATCTAAGTCTAAGGTTTGATCGATCGAACTTTCTCCAGTGCGAAAAAGTTAAAAAGCCAGCTTGTTCAATCCGTCCTCTATCCAATCATTAGAGAATATTCTTTGCACGACCCCAGCTCATTTTGTGTGTCACTTGACCTACCTATAAAAGGAATATGATATACTTTTTGAGATATATACAATTCTAGGGATTATTCTCAAAGGAGGCAAGCTTTAGTGTAAAAGAAGAGAAGGAGGAGACTAGAGACACCATTGGAGTTCTTCATCAACAAGGAGTAGATTCCTTCCATGGAGTTAGCCCTTGAGGGTTGGAGCAACATCACATGAGTAGCTAAACATCCTCTTGGGGCTAGAGTTAGCCCCAAGCATGCTTTTTATATCTTAATCTTGTGTATTATTGAGGGATTAGTGTTGTAATTAATGTTTTGACTCTTTGATATATATAGATCTTGATTGTTCAATGATTTATATGGTTAAATGCTTTCAATTGATCATTTCATTATATCCATATATCTATGTATGTTAGAATAGATGTTCATGTGCTTGTCTCTAGATTTAGTGTTTTTGATGCATGTCTATGTGTATTGATGCTATAGATTTAGAGATTGTCAAAACATAGTGCTTAATGGAATACTCTTGTGATTTTCTTGATGGTTCATACTTATTCCTTGATGGAATGTGGCTCTCCCTTAGTTTATTTTCATGCTAGTAGTGTAGTTGTAGTGTAGTGTTAAATAGGAGGACAATTCATGCTTGTTGTTTGATGATCCAAGCTTTTGAATGCAAGTAGCATATGTCTCTAACCTGGTGTTGTATTTGGATTGTGAGCTTAATGAAAGGATTAATGACTTATTTTGATCTATTGTGCCTTTCACAAGTTGTTTAGACAATATATGCTTCATTGCTTAGATATATTGTGCCTTTCACATGATGTTTAGACAATAAATGCTTAACTAGTCATCATTGCTTGTTGAATCAACCAAACACACCCACACATCAATATTACAACACACCATTTGCCCATTAGTCACTTGTCAATGGTATAGAAATGCATTGCTTGGTGGTGATCTCTAAACCCCAAGACTCTTTTCTCTCTTATTTGCTCTTAATTGCATTCTTTTGTTATCACTTAGTTTAATTTAGTTGCTCTCTAGTATAATCAACCAACCAACCAATTGTTTGATCACTCGACCTACTAGCCCTAATAGCGATTCCACAACCTTGTTCGACCCTCACAATCCCTTAGGACGATCCCTACTCGTCCTAGCTATATTTATAGTGAAAGGTAGTAGTGGCTTTTATAAATGTAAAACTTGGCCCACGCCTAAAAATCATACTCTTCAAGCTTATGGTAGGACGACGGACCATTAGGTCAATGACTCCCAAACCAGACGGCTTTAGGGCATTAGGCATTCAAACACCCCTACGGATTTACAAGCTCAAATCAATTAGGTTACAAATCAAGACAACCTCCATCTAATCATTTCCCACTTCTCACCTTTTGTGAGAAGTCCTCACTTTTTATTGCTTTTGCAACTTTTTTTTCTTTTCTTTTTTTGGAATAAATTATTATTAACCTAGAGTTTGGACCCTCTACCTTTCGGCGCGAGAAGTTCAGTGCTTGATAAGGCTAGAATCCCGGCTACTTAGTGAAAAGGGGTTGTTATCCACCTTTATCAAGAATGAAAGCTTTCAATGCACTACTAGCTCAATTGGGATATAACCAATGCAATAATCAACTAAGCATGTACCCCACAAATGAATGCTAGTGTGCGTCTGTGCTAGTGTAGAATCCTAAAGTGAATCTCAAAATAATCACAAAATCAAGATGATGTGGACCACAAGTGCAAACAAGATATCAATCTTTCAAAAAATTTACTCCTAAATGGCATCCATAAGGCATACAAGGAGTATTGGACTCTCAAGTCAAGTAATTTTTAAATTTTAAGCAATATAGTCCTCAAAAGATCAAAATCTTAGCTAGATATGGATCAATCATAGAAAATCTCTCAAATACACAAGTCATGCTCAAAATTTTGAATTTAAAAGCAAACACTATAACATACACCATTACCCCCAAACTAAACGGCACAATGTCCTCAATGTGCAAAGAGAACAAAGGAAAGAGTATACCGGTGCAATTAAGGCAAAGAATGGCTGGGACTGAAGTATCCAAAGTGGGTGGCATGGCCCCCCCAAACTTGGGATTAACTATGGTCCTGAAATTTGGCACTCGGATAAATTCATCAGATAACAAAAAGGGATAATCAGTGCACAGTGGACATGCAAGTGTAAATGAAATAAAACAGTGAGAGAGGTATAAGGGTGGTCCTGAAAATCGGGTAGCACTCTCTTACTGAAGTCACTGTGATGTACCTGATGGAGTCAAATATATAGAGATAAGAATATAGTAGATGACATCCATAGCAAAAACATATATAAAGAAAATAAAGTATAAAGTACATCAAAAGAGTAAAGCCGACATATCCGGCTGCAAATAATATACATTGACAAAAATGAAGTATAGAGTACAGAGGTGTAATATGAAAAGATAGAAGAAACTGGGAATCTCAGGTGGACGAGGCAGGACGGGCAGGGTGAGCTCCGCGGATATCCCTAGATAAATCTCAGAGTGCAGTCATGACATCCGTACGGAATGTAGCAAAATCAGCTTGGTGGGCTACAGCATCGCCTCGAATGGCAGCAGTATCAGCTCTGATAGCAACCACTGCATCCTCAAGAGCCTGAAGACGTGATCGGTTGATCAACTATACATCAACCTTCGCAATAGCACGAATCATTGTAAAATAGGGCTATTGGTCGGGTAAGTCGAACCACCGGGACTGCACTAGTCTTAAGGCAACCTAAGTATCTAGAGTTATTTAAGAATGATAAGGTGTAATAAGGAGTTGTTGATTGGTTTGTCACTAAGCTAGTAATTGAAGTGTGCATAAAACTAGAATGCTAGTAAATGTAAAAGAAGGAGATCTAGGTAGAGAGGGCTAGGGAAGTGAATCCACTACCTATCCATAAGCATGTTGATACATGATTTACTTGGGGAATAATATATACACATAACCATGAAATGCAACAACATAAAATTGCTACATTACCTTCAAGAATTTTTATGAAATCAATAGGCAAGAATAACTTATCAAAGTATTGCATGTTTTGGTTACCTAAACTAGGTTGCAACCTTAGACTAGGTTGCAACCTTAGACATACTCACTAAGCATAGAGTTATCAAGCCCTTAATCACATAGTAGAAGCACATGACATTAGGAATCAAGAATAATCTATCAAAAGAGAACCCTAAGCTATAGACTATCAAATTTCCCAAGCATCATGCCAATAAAAACATTTCCATAAACTCATCTTCATTGTCACTATGAAAATGGAAGCAAAATAATCATAAGAGGAAACAATCTTAAGACAAGATCTTAAACTCAAAATGATCATTAATAGACATTGAAGCTCTTCACATCAAATAAAGCTCTAGTTCATGGAAAGGTCATATATATACATTACATCCCCAAATGTAAATCAAAAACAAGACATGCTTACAAGAAGGAGTTTCATTACCTCCCTAGAAGGGAGTTAGTTACCCATTGCCAAGCTAGAAGAAGGAAGAAGCTCCATCTTCATGGCCATTTTCGTGCAACCTCCTTGGAGCTTCAAGAACACCTTTCTTGCTCTCTTCTCTCTCCTCTAATCTTGTAGAAATGTAGGATATGAAATGTGTGGCCTTTGGTTGCCTTTTGCCCTCCAACAAAGCCCTCTCTCTCCTCCAAAAAACATCCCCAACCACCTCATAAAGAAGTAAGTAGAAAATGAGGAAACCAATGCACAAGTGGCTGCCAAAATGAGAATTCCTGAAGGCAATTCTGCCCCAAATTCGAGCACTCTAAGCAAGGCCTCAAGCACTCGAAAATGGAGCAGATTGCTCCATGCTTGCTTTGATTCGCCCGGACCTACTTTGGTGAAATGGCCATAACTTTGCGCTCCGAACTCCGAATGATGAACCGTTTGAAGATTTGGAAATCTAATTCAGAGTTTTAAATACTTTATGTTTTGGGGGAGATCCAATTCTCAAGGATGGTTGGTCGAAAATGAAGATCAAGGCAGAATTTCATTGCTGCCAGGCAGTTCTGCTCACCTCTGGTAACAAGGCCATAACTCTCTTCTCCGAGCTCCGAATGACAAACTATTTGAAGATTTAGAAAGCTAACTCAGAGCTCTAAATATGCCATTTTATAATGGAAGTCCAGATCTCGAGCTTTCTGGGTCAAAAGTGGCAATCAAAATAGAGCTTCACTGCTGCCAGAATTTCAGAATTGGCTCCCCTCTTTTGTAGACATGTTACTCCACCCAAAAAGCCCTCTCTCTCCTCCAAGAAACATCCCCAACCAACTCATAAAGAGAGCATACAAAGTTAGCAAATTTCTGAGCACAAGTGGCTGATCTCGTGAAGCAATCTGCCCTAATTTCGAGCACTCGAAATAAGGCCTCGAGCACTCGAAAATTGGCCAGAATGCCCTATGCTTGGTTTGCTCCGCCCGGACCTACTTTGGTAAAATGGCCATAACTTTGCGTTCTGAACTCCAAATGATGAACTGTTTAAATATTTGGAGAGCTGATTCCGAGCTTTAAAAACTTCATGTTTTGATGAAGACCCAAATATCAAGTCTGGTTGGTCGAAAATGGGGAGAAAGGCAGTACTTCAGTGCTGCCAGGCAGTTCTGCGCACCTCTGGTAACAAGGCCATAACTCTCTGCTCCGAGCTCCGAATGATGAACCGTTTGAAGATTTAGAAGGATAATTCAGAGCTCTAAATCTTTCATGTTATGATGGAAGTCCAGTTCTTGAGTTTGCTAGGTCAAAAATGGCGACAAAATTCAGGTTCTATTGCTGCCAGAAATTCAGAATTGGCACCCTTTTTGTTCAAAATTCCACAAGGCATCATTTTTGCTTCCTTTTTGCACTTTAACCTGAAAATGTACAAAAACATGCAAATGGAGTTAATCTACATAAAATAATCAATTAATGAACTTTGTTAATGTAATTTAGGGCGCTTGAATATACAGTATTCAGCGCTTATCACACCCTCAATTTTACATTTTGCTAGTCCCTTAGCAAAACCAAAATGCAAAGCTCAATGAAATGAAAAACATGGGAATGCTATTACAAAAATATCCACTATGGCAAAAATAAACATAAACATAGCTCAAATACAACTTGAAACAGATAAAGAGCTGGAGACGGGATCATTGGGAAGACTACCTTGCATATATGAAGCATTGATACAAAAATTGGCAAAAACCATTTCAACATGCATGCATCAACATCATAGTCCATATAAATAATTCAATTGTCATCTCTTAAATGGAAATAACTCAAACTCCAATGAAAGTGAATTGAATTCTCAACATGCGGCTTTTACTTTCTTTTCCAATTCCAAGGCACAAGTTTTCAAATCAATGAATTCCCCTTTACATGAAGTCCCTAAGGCATGATTTTATTTTCAAGACAACTTTTGTTGCATGTCAACAATTTATTGTAACTCATAAGTGAAACATAGAATGGTTGTGCAATGCTGAAGTCCTTTAAGCTTTCTAACCAACCCTTGTAGCAAGCGTTGGGCCAACAACTCCCAAACCAAATGGCTTTAGGGTGCTAAGTGTAGAGACACTCCATAGGGCTTAATAGCTCAAGTTGGAAAGGCTACGAACTCCAACGAACCATGTTTATTACTAGTTTATTTTTTTGAATGACCGTGCAATGTTTAAATCCCTTAAGCTTTCTAACCAACCCTTGTAGCAAACGTTAGGCCAACAACTCCCAAACCAGATGGCTTTAGGGTGCTAAGTGTAGAGACACTCCTAGGGCTTAATAGCTCGAGTTGGAAAGGCTACAAACGTCAGCTAGTCATTTTTTTCTTTCTTTCTCAATATTTTTTTTTTTTTTTTAATAGATACATGCCAAAGGTATCCATCTATCAAGTTCATCAAATCAGATTAACTAGGCCAAGGTCAAGGTCAATCGAGTTGCATGCCTCATAGTTAAGTTTTCAATGTGCATCTGTGCATTGTGAAGCTTATAAGAGTGTAAATCCAGCAAGAATCTAATTGAGGCATTTATACAGACTACATTATATTTGCATGATCACTTCAAATTCAAATTTCTTTATTTTCAAAAATTTCTCAATTGCTTCTATACACAAGGTATTAAACATATGCTTTGTCTCCGACAAGTGTCAAGTTATACTATCATTGCTTAGCAAAAATGCAAAACCAAAAATGTCCTAATGCACCCGCAAACTTGAATGTCACATTGTCCTCAATGTGTGAAGACAAGTGAAACAAAATAAGAGCAGAGAGGGTTAAAGAACAATAATACCAAGTCGAGTGAGGAAGGCAAAGGTTTCCATCTATGTGAATGTGCAAGTGCGTCCCCCAAACTTGGACATGAAGACCTAGCAAAACACAACTAATATACACATGTAAAAGCATAAGCTCTTAAGAAAATTCAAAACAGAATTAAAAACACTAACCTGAATTGTAGTGCAAGATAAAAATCCAAACAAAACACAAATGCAGACATTAGCCACAAGTTTAAAATGGATAGCAAAAGAATGCCAAAAGTGTGCCATTTTTTTTTTTTTTTTTTTTGAATGGCATGCATAAGGGTGTTGTGGAGGAATTGAGGATGGGGTTGATTGAGTGTGAAGGGTGGTGGGTGGTTAGGGAGTGAAGGTGCCGAGAGAGAGATGGTGGCATGCATGGTGAGGTGAGGTGAGGAAGTTTGGTGAGGTTGGTTGGATGGTTGGGAAAAAAGAGGATGCCGAGAGGGGCATGCATGGGGGTTACATGGTGTTGGTGTGTGTAGATGCCGAGAGAGAGAAGGCTTGTGTGAGGGTTGGTTGGTGAATGAGAGAGGGGTGAAGGTTGGGGTGGTGGTCGGTTTGGTTGGTGTGTGCATGGTGTTGATGTGAATGGTTGGGATTATGTTGGGAGGGTGGCCGTGGAAGGCATGCATGGTTGAGGATGATGAGGGGTTGCCGAGAGGTTAGTTTGTGGGTTGAGGTGGTGGAAGTTGATGGTGCATGCAAGATGCCGAGAGGGTGGGGTTGGTGTTGGAAGCTGAGGGAAATGAGGTGTGGGTTGCTTGGGTTGCATAAAGATTGCATGGTGGATGAGATAGAGAGATTGGTGATTAGGTGTGTTAATTGAGAGAGAGAAAAGGTGGAGGTTGGTTGGTTTTGGGTTCATGCATGGGAGTTGCCGAGATGAGGGGGCATGGTTGTGTGGCTTGGTAGGGAGAGGGATGGTTGAGAGGGATGGCATGCATGCTGTTAGAGGAGGTTGTGGGTTGGAGAAGATAGAAGATGGTGGTGTTGGTGTTTGATTGAGGTTGCATGGTGGAGTGGGTTGAAGGAGGGAGATAGGAGTGGATGCCGAGAGGATGTGAGTGAGGAAGATGGTGGTTGAATGGTGTGAGGCCGAGAGGGAGGAGGGTGGTGTGTGGGGTTGAGGTTGAGTTGGTTTGCAGGTGAGGGAGATGGGGCAGATGGTTGATGCCGAGAGGTGGTAAGGGTGATGGTTTGGTGAGGTGAGTTATGAGAGATGAGGGATGGTTGGAAGGTGAGTGTGTGCTCGAGCACTCCAAATGGTGCGTGAAAATTTTGAGCACTCGAAGCATGGAATTAGAGTGCTCGAAGTGAGGGCAGTGGCCGCGGAATGGGTTGAGAAGTTTCATGGAGTTTTCGAGCACTCCAAATGGGAGATAGAGGGCTCGAAAATGAGACAGTGAGCTCGGCAGCTAGAATCATTATGCCAATGGAAAAAAAATTTGCAACTGTTGCACATTATGCCAAGTAATACATGGATGGATTTTCAAACCTTGCATGCATTATTCCAATCCAATGCATGGATGGATTCTTAGAAAAAGTTTGAAAACTTTGCAACTGCTTTCTAATGCATAGGAAATTCTCAAACTTTTGAACTTTATTCCATTCCAATGCAAGGATGGAAAATTGTTAAACTCTACACTTCATTGCAATGCATGGAAAATTTTGAAAATTTTTCAGACTGTGCAATTTTTCTCTAATGCTTGGATGAATTTAGTAGAAAAAATTTGAAATTGCACATCATCTCAAATGCATGGAAAAAATTTTAAAACTTTGCAACTTCATTTCAATCCAATGCATGGAAAATTTCTGGAAAAAATTTTTAAATTGCTTAACCTCTCTTCTAATGCCTGGATGAAATTAAGAAAATTTTTAAATTGCACACAATCTCTCCAATACATGGATGATTTTGAGAAAATTCTCAACGTTTGCAAGAATCATGTTAATGCATTAAGATAGAAACTTCCAGGAATGAAAGTGAGAATTGAGATAATCTAAGAGGCCAGTCTAAAATTGTGGAACACAACTAAAAATATTTCCAGAAAAATTAAACTTTTGGCTTCTCTAAACCGTTTCCCAGAAAATTTCAAGGCACAAGCAATTGAAGACAAGGGAAGCATGGAAATTGGAAGAATTGCTTCCCATGAGTGCTAAATTTAATGTCTCTAGCTAGACAAACCAGGATCGGGATCCATTGGAGAGATGGATCCTTAACGCTCCGTATGCAACTTGCCTTCTTCATATGGTCTCAAACTTGGATCAATGAATGGTGAGGGATATTGATCCTTCCAAAGAGAAACATGTTTGGCCTTAGAGGATTTGAGCGTCGCTTTTAATCTCATTTCTTTTATTTTCAGATTTAAGCAAATGTGTTGCTTGTTCGAGATTATGGAGGCTCGTTGAATGTCACTGTCTTGACTAACAATGGGAGGATCATGACCTTTCATATTTGCAATCTCCAAGTCATATACCTCATTGTACTTAAATAGTTTGTTCATAGGTTGAGTATCATGGACAATGATTCTAGATTGGGTCGGAATGATTAGAAGAATTTCCAGCAACTTGCCAACATTCTCCTTACCCTTGTCCAGTGGTTCACCTTCAAAATGTTGAGGTAACTCCGGTGAAGTAATGGAAGGAGATGGACAATCCCAAGATAGAGATGGATTTGGTACTTCCCATAAAGGAGAGGAAAATGGTGATGGAATATCAAGCAAGGAGTTGACTTCCCGAATGGCTTTGTCCACACCAAAATCCTCAAAATCAAAAGGGACCAAGCAAGCATGTAGGGGATTCTTCGTTGAAGGAGGTGGGATTGGATTTTGAATGTGTTCATCAGCAATAGCGATTTCAAAACACTCATTGTCATCTGAAGGAAGTTGCACAGCATTGAAGATATTGAGCTTAACATTCATATTCCCAAAAGAGATATCCATCAATCCGGATCTACAGTTAATGGAAGCATTAGCTGTAGCTAGAAAAGGACGTCTAAGAATTATGGGAATGTGTTTTCTTGGATCATGGACTGGTTCCGTATCAAGAACCACGAAGTCTACCGGGAAGTAGAATTTGTCCACTTTTATGATCACATCTTCAATAATTCCCCGTGGTTGCTTAATAGATCGATCAGCAAATTGCAACACTATCGGAGTTGGCTTTAGATCTCCCAACCCAAGTTGTAAGTAAACCGAGTATGGGATCAAATTCACACTAGCTCCTAAGTCAATGAGGGCCCTCTCGATTTTGTTGTCACCAATGACATAAGAGATTGTGGGGGCACCCGGATCCTTATACTTCAGAGGAGTGCTGTGCTGAATGATCGCACTAACATTTTCGGTTAACCTCACTTTCTTTGGTAAATGACTTCTGGAAGTGCGCTTTTGAGTGCACAAATCCTTAAGGAATTTTGCATAGGGAGGAATTTGCTTGATAGCATCCAAGAGAGGAAGATTGATCTTTACTTGCTTGAAAACTTCCCACATGTCTTGAATTTTGCAATTCTTATTCCCAAAATGTGTCGACTCTTGGAAACGTTGAGGAAACGGAGCTTTTGGCTCATAAGAAGTTTCCACATTTGGGGTGACATGAGTGGGCTTTCCGTGAATGGTATTTGGACAAGAAGAGCTTGAATTTGGACTTGAAGAGCTTGAATTCGGATTTTTCAAAGGAGGGTTTTTCTCACTTGTGTCTCCATCAACCTTGTTGTCAACCACTCTACCACTCCGAAGGGTGGTGATAGCTTGAACTTGTTCATGAGTCGGCCCACTCGGAAGAGGGGTTTCATCAATCACATGCATTCCTCTAGGATTTTCAAATGGTTGAGCGGGAAGCTTACCCTTGTCTTTTTGAAGAAGTTGGTTCACTTGGTTAGCTATTTGTCCCATTTGATTTTCGAGCCTAGCTATGGATTGAGTATGGGAATGAACCATTTGGAGAGTAGGTTGCAAGGATGTCAAGAGATGCTTGTTGGAATCCATGATTTGCTTGTTTAATGATTCCATCATTTGCACATTTAATGATTCCATCATTTGCTTGTTTGCAGCCACTATCTCAACAATTGGATTCACAGGAGGTTGATTGGAAACATTTGGATTGTAAGGAGGACGGTAGCTTGAAGAGGCTTGAAATGGTCTACCTTGATATTGAGAAGAGGGCTAATTTTGCTGCCCTTGGTTTTGGAATTGGGAATTTTATGGGGCTTGTTGCCGCCACGAGAAATTCGGATGATCTCGCCAACCCGGGTTGTAGGTGTTGGAATATGGATTGTTCCCGGGCCGTGAGAACATGGCATTAGCTTGCTCTTGGTTGGGATTGGGAAATTGCTCCGGTGTGGGGCAATCTTCCGAGAGATGAAATGGACTATTACATGAGGCACAAACCGAACTTGCCGAATTTTGAGACAATGAAGGAGGAAGATGTGGTGCCATCAATTGGTAGAATTTATGAGCTATGGCATCCACTTGAGATGATTCCTCCCTTATAGATTTTGGTTGAGAAAGGTTGGTGTTCTTTGCATTGGTTGAGGCCGGAGCCCTACGAGAATTATGTTGAAGTGAATTTTCGCTTAAATTCTCAAGTAGGGTCCAAGCCTCATCCGTATTCTTGGACATGAACATCCCACCACAAGAAGAATCAACCATGAATCTATGGGTTTCGGTCAAGCCGGCATAGAAAGCTTGCACTAATTGCCATTTTGGGATCAAATGATGAGGACATTTCCGAAGAAGATCTTGTAGCCTTTCCCAAGTCTCATGGAGTTGTTCTCCATCAATTTGAGAAAAGCTTAGAATGGAACGCCTCATTTGGTTGGTTTTACTCACCGGATAATACTTCTTAAGGAATTCTTATTGCAATTGAGCCCAAGAAGTAATGGAATTGGGAGCGAGGGAGTTCAACCAATATTTTGCCCTATCCTTTAGGGAGAATGGGAAAATATGGAGATGGAGTGCATTGTCCGGAAAACCTCTCAACCGGATGGTCGAACAGATTTCAAGGAACTCATCAAGATGCTTATATGGATCTTCATTATCAAAGCCATGAAATGATGGAAGCATTTGGATGGTGCTTGATTTGATCTCATATTGAGCTGCATCGATGTTTGGCATTACTATGCAAGAAGGAGAAGCATAGGTGGTAGGGATGAAATGATCTCTAAGAGTCATTGGCTCGATATTAGGAATTTCAGCCCTTTCATTCCCCGGATTTCCTATATTATCTCCCATTGTATTAAATTCAGTTTCAAGATCCCTTGTAAGAGTAAATTCCGTAAGGTTTCTTCTAAGAGTTCTTTCAAGAGAATTGATATCAATGGGCGAATCGATTGTGGGTAGAGAGAGTGACCTACGACCGAACATCAACAGCACAGCATATAATCAACAAAGCAATTCATTATCCACAATTCCACATACGATGTTCCCTTTCTCCTCAATTATCAAGACAGAAAATAAATGGCCACGACAAGGACCGATGCTTATACACAGAATTAAAACAATAATATAGCCTCAACAAGGGCTTGCAAATAAATTAACTACTTCTAAACTTAACACATGCACGATATCTTACAATATTAAACTAAAAGGTCAAGAAACTTACCTGGGGTCCTCTAGACTTACGCTTTGCTAGCGTTCCCACGGCGAGATTCGAGTCCCTAGAATCTTACAACACGAAAATGGTCAAAACACACAAGGAATATTCACAAGACACAATATTAACAATCAAACTAAAATTAACCCTAGAACCTTGGTCGCTAAACCGTATGCAAGTCCCCGACAACGGCGCCAAAAATTGATCGGTTGATCAACTATATATCAACCTTCGCAATAGCACGAATCATTGTAAAATAGGGCTATTGGTCGGGTAAGTCGAACCACTGGGACTGCGCTAGTCTTAAGGCAACCTAAGTATCTAGAGTTATTTAAGAATGATAATGTGTAATAAGGAGTTGTTGATTGGTTTGTCACTAAGCTAGTAATTGAAGTGTGCATAAAACAAGAATGCTAGTAAATGTAAAGGAAGGAGATCTAGGTAGAGAGGGCTAGGGAAGTGAATCCACTACCTATCCATAAGCATGTTGATACATGATTTACTTGGGGAATAATATATACACATAACCATGAAATGCAACAACATAAAATTGCTACATTACCTTCAAGAATTTTTATGAAATCAATAGGCAAGAATAACTTATCAAAGTATTGCATGTTTTGGTTACCTAAACTAGGTTGCAACCTTAGACATACTCACTAAGCATAGAGTTATCAAGCCCTTAATCACATAGTAGAAGCACATGACATTAGGAATCAAGAATAATCTATCAAAAGAGAACCCTAAGCTATAGACTATCAAATTTCCCAAGCATCATGCCAATAAAAACATTTCCATAAACTCATCTTCATTGTCACTATGAAAATGGAAGCAAAATAATCATAAGAGGAAACAATCTTAAGACAAGATCTTAAACTCAAAATGATCATTAATAGACATTGAAGCTCTTCACATCAAATAAAGCTCTAGTTCATGGAAAGGTCATATATATACATTACATCCCCAAATGTAAATCAAAAACAAGACATGCTTACAAGAAGGAGTTTCATCACCTCCCTAGAAGGGAGTTAGTTACCCATTGCCAAGCTAGAAGAAGGAAGAAGCTCCATCTTCATGGCCATTTTCGTGCAACCTCCTTGGAGCTTCAAGAACACCTTTCTTGCTCTCTTCTCTCTCCTCTAATCTTGTAGAAATGTAGGATATGAAATGTGTGGCCTTTGGTTGCCTTTTGTCCTCCAACAAAGCCCTCTCTCTCCTCCAAAAAACATCCCCAACCACCTCATAAAGAAGTAAGTAGAAAATGAGGAAACCAATGCACAAGTGGCTGCCAAAATGAGAATTCCCGAAGGCAATTCTGCCCCAAATTCGAGCACTCTAAGTATGGCCTCGAGCACTCGAAAATGGAGCAGATTGCTCCATGCTTGCTTTGATTCGCCCGGACCTACTTTGGTGAAATGGCCATAACTTTGTGCTCCAAACTCCGAATGATGAACCGTTTGAAGATTTGGAAATCTAATTCAGATCTTTAAATACTTTATGTTTGGTGGAGATCCAATTCTCAAGGATGGTTGGTCGAAATTGAAGATCAAGGCAGAATTTCATTGCTGCCAGGCAGTTCTGCGCACCTCTGGTAACAAGGCCATAACTCTCTGCTCCGAGCTCCGAATGATAAACTGTTTCAAGATTTAGAAAGCTAACTCAGAGCTCTAAATATTCCATTTTATAATGGAAGTCTAGATCTCGATCTTTCTGGGTCAAAAGTGGCAATCAAAATCGAGCTTCACTGCTGCCAGAATTTCAGAATTGGCTCCCCTCTTTTGTAAACATGTTACTCCACCCAAAAAGCCCTCTCTCTCCTCCAAGAAACATCCCCAACCAACTCATAAAGAGAGCATACAAAGTTAGCAAATTTCTGAGCACAAGTGGCTGATCTCCTGAAGCAATCTGCCCTAATTTCGAGCACTCAAAATAAGGCCTCGAGCACTCAAAAATTGGCCAGAATGCCCTATGCTTGGTTTGCTCCGCCCGGACCTACTTTGGTAAAATGGCCATAACTTTGCGCTCTGAACTCCAAATGATGAACCGTTTAAATATTTGGAGAGCTGATTCAGAGGTTTAAAAACTTCATGTTTTTATGAAGACCCAAATCTCAAGTCTGGTTGGTCGAAAATGGGGAGAAAGGCAGTACTTCAGTGCTGCCAGGCAGTTCTGCGCACCTCTGGTAACAAGGCCATAACTCTCTGCTCTGAGCTCCGAATGATGAACCGTTTGAAGATTTAGAAAGATAATTCGGAGCTCTAAATCTTTCATGTTATGATGGAAGTCCAGTTCTTGAGTTTGCTAGGTCAAAAATGGCGATAAAAGTCAGGTTCTACTGCTGCCAGAAATTCAGAATTGGCACCCTTTTTGTTCAAAATTCCACAAGGCATCATTTTTGCTTCCTTTTTGCACTTTAACCTGAAAATGTACAAAAACATGCAAATGGAGTTAATCTACATAAAATAATCAATTAATGGACTTTGTTAATGTAATTTAGGGCGCTTGAATATACAGTATTCAGCGCTTATCAAGACGCTCTCCAAAGCCGAGGGTCTGACTAGGAGCCTCAGGTATGGATGAATTAGAAGAAAGATCCTGAGTCTGCTCCTCCTCGTGTACTGGCGACCCAGCTGGAGAGTGCTGCTCTGCGTCATTTGCAGGGCGCTCTAAATCGATGTCCATGTGCTTGGTAGCTAGACCTACTGGTACATCATCCGCTGCGGGGTCTGCTGCTGCTGCCTCTGCCTCCTCAGCCTCGAGCTCCTCTGCAGCCACTACTGCGTGGTCCTGCAATCTGGTGATAATAGCATTGTAGCTCTTGTTCTAGTCCTTTTTCAGGAAGTGACAGGAACCTCTCTCAGGGTGCTCCTGAGGATGAAAGGATAGCGCTGATTAATCAGTATCTGGGTGATGAGGTGGCCAAATGGGAGAGACTTAGCCCTTCCAGGCTTCTCCTTGCTGATACTCATCGAAGAGCTTCCTCATCACGCTCCAGATGAGCGTGGGGATAGATACCCAGTGGCCTGTATAAAATGCTTAGAGGGCTGTCAGATAATCTTGTGCCCGGCCATATATTTGTTCCGAAAGATAACGGAATCAAAGAACCATAGGTCATCTGGAAGAAAAGTGCAGGTGGCGAAAGTCTCACCATCGGCATCGTGACCTGTCAAGAAAATTGCCATGTCAACATAAGAAGTCCTGTATAGCCTCGGATATAGCTTCTGTAGCTCCGGAGGGCATCGGTGTGGACAATGGCATGATCTGGCTAGTATTTCCACAGTAATAGTAATCTAATGGCCATCTATAGTAGTGACCAGCTCTGCCGTGGTACGCGGAGATGGTTAGAGGTTCTGGAAGAACATTCGTACTAGCTGCGGGTAGACTGGCTCAGTAACTGGGGCAAGAATGGCTGCAAGGCCCCTCTGGATAATATTATGATAAGCTGATCGGGTCAGTACCGATCTGGAGAAGAAATCTATGTCAAACACTGACTCATGGTCCACTGTCATATGCGCATATCTAGGCGCGGGCCTATCACGCTCTCGAGCTGGCTGGTGTAGTGGAGATGGTAATGGTGAATGCTCAGCCTCAGCATGTGATGGAGATGGAGATGGTGTAAACGCAGGCTGAGCCGCAGAAGTAAATGGAATATGATCATCCTCAGCCTCATGAGTAGGTGACTGAGGTGGAGTAGGCTGTAATGGCTCCTCCTGTGCATGAGAGGGCTCTGTTGGCTCCTCTATCCTAGGTCTGATATGTCTCGGAGGCCCGTGTTGCCTCTTGGCAACAGTCTTGCACTTAGTCATGGCCTGAAAAATAATTTAAAACTTGCAAGGGGAGTCAGTGCCAGAATAAAGAATTAAAAGCACAATATAGAAACATGCATGTCAAATAAGATAGACAAAACATATAGATAACATGAATCTATACAAGTGATAGGATATGAAACATGCTAAACAATGTAAGTATGTAATGCATCCAATGTGGAATATCACAGGCATTGGGCATATATGAGATAGCATGAACATAATACATGATAAATGAAGTGTGTATATGAGATCTGTGAAGTTCGATCAATCACAAAAATGTGAGATCGATCTCAAAACTTCGATCGATCTGAGAAACTGAAAAACTGAGTTCGATCGATCTCTCAAGATCGATCTGAGATAAAAGTTCGATCGATCGAACTGTGCAAAAATGAAAATTGAAGGGTCACAGATCTGTGACTTTAGAAACACGAGGGCCACACAAACAGTGTCGTGGGCCCATTAACTCATCAAATCATTAATCCTACTCACATAGCATGGCCCCTACTCCCACAAATCAAATCAAATCTCAAAAATATATAACCATATATACATATATATACACATATATACAAAAAGCTTCACATCGGCAATAATGAAGGAAATCATCAACAATACATCCTAGATCTAGCATGTAGGCAACATGTATTGAACAAGTTGAAACTTGAAATCCTAAGATGTGGCTCGGATCTTACCTCAAGTCGCGAGAAAAGATGAGACGAAGAGGGAGATGAAAATCCGAGAGGAGAGAGAAAAAGAATCAACGTTTGGATCTCGCCGGAGAAGATGATGAAGATGGGTGCACAGTGGTGACAAGAATGAGGAACAAGGGTTTGGAGGGCTGGATCGATCTAATGAATCGATCTTGAGACCCTCAAGGTCTATTTTTAAAAACTTTTCCCGATCAGTTCGATCGATCGAATTGAGATTTCAGATCGACCGAACTTTGATGATCTCTCTTCAAGTCATACATGTTTCATTTGATGCACGATGAGAATGGTTAGGGAAGGAAGATACTTGGTTCACCGGGTTTTGGTTAATCAAAAATTGATCAAATCTTTGAGATAAAGACTTCATTTCGGCAGCTATTTCATTTGAATGGTCGACTTGATGTAAGCCAACATTCTTCCTACCTTGTGAATTTTTACCATTCTTGGATGATAATGTTCTATGCAAAGAATTTTCACTCATGCTCTCATAAAGACGCCACACGTCATCCTCATGCCTATCAATGTATGAGCCACCCATGGAAGCATCAACCATGTCTTTGTAATTGTCCGATAAGCTCTCAAAGAAATATTGAACTAATTGCCATTTGGGCATGTCATGATGTGGACACTCCCTAAGCAATTCATTAAAGCGTTCCCATACCTCATGAAACGTTTCTCTATCCCTATGTGAAAATTCCCGAATTGAGGTTCTCATGGCATTGGTCTTAGAAACCGGATACTACTTCTTCAAGAACTCTTGTTGCATTTCTGCCCAAGAAGTGATTGAAAAAGGCCTAAGATTGTTAAACCAATACTTTACCTTGTCTTTTAAGGTGAATGGAAAAAGTTTGAGTCTTAAAACCTCTTCCGGCATGTCCGTATATTTTACGGTGGAACATACTTCTAGAAACTCATCCAAATGCTTGTAAGGTTCTTCACTTGGAAGTCCATGATAGTTAGGAAGCATTTGAATGGTTTATGGCTTAATTTCATAGTGATGTGCTCTAAATGGTGGCAATTGAATGTATGTGGATGCATTGTATTCGTTAGGCACATAGTAATCTCTTAAAGCAAGTGGAGGATTAGCAATTTCCAGTGCAACATGGGCACCTTGATTTTGATTTCCTTGAATGATGGGAGGCTGTGGAGTATACATTGGCCTTGGCATTCCAAATGGAACTTGGCCTTGTTGTTGTTATGGTTGGTGAATGAATGGTTTAGGCATGTCTAACGGTGCTTGAATGTTCTCATGATGCACATTTGCATGAAGGATACCTTGTTGGTCTATGTGACCAAGGTCCTCTACATACTCTTCATTATGGCCTTCCATTGATGTAATGGATTGGGTAGAACTAGAACTTCCTCTTCCCCTAGGATTTCTAACTACGGATTTAAGATGCAAATCAAGAAGGACAAGAGTTGGTCTAAGTGATCAACGACCATGCATGCACAATGTAAAAACACACAAACACAATGAATGAACAAACATTGCAACTTCACAACAATTCAATGAAACTTCCTTCACAAACACTTAACCCACACTCCTATGCTTTAATAACAATGATGCAAAGAACAATTAAGAATGCCTCCATGCGGGCTCACGATTTATCTAAGAATTTAAAAACAAGCCTCCACGTGGGCCGACGATTTAACTAAGGGATTGAGTAAAGAAAGTCTCACAAAGGTCCTTTAGCACTTCAACTCCAAATTTATAACTTAGCTTAGCAATTTTTTAATTTTTAGCATTTTTCCTTGCTTGCTTAGCTCCTTTGTTTGGTGGCTCCTTTGCTTGGTCCTAGCTCAATGCTCCTTGTCAAAGATGAACAAACACAATAAGTAATCAAAAGAAAAATAAAAATAAAGTAAAGACACGATCAAAAAAGTACTAATTCCTAATGAATTCCACAAATACGACGTTACCTAATCCCCGGCAACGGCGCCAAAAACTTGGTGGGGTCGTGGGTTGTCACCGTCCTATACCACAAGCTTAGAGAGTGTACTTTAAGGCGAGGGCCAAGTTTTACATTTATAGAAGCCACTACTACTTTTACTAAAAATATAGTTAGGGTGAGTAGGGATCGTCCCAAGGGATTGGAGTCGAATTTGGTTATGGAATCACTATTAAGGTTAGTAGGTCGAGTGATCAAACAAATAGTTGGTTGGTTGATTAAACTAGAGAACAAATTAAACTAAATAATTAAATGCAACAAGGAGTAAGTAAGAGAGAGAAAGAGTTCTTGGGGTTTAGAGGTCACCACCAAACAATACTTTTCTACACCCTTAACAAGTGACTAATGAGGGAAATGTGTGTTGCAATATTGATGTTTGTGTGTGTTTAGTTGATTCAACTAGTAAGGGTGACCAATTAAGCATATATTGTCTAATCAACATGTGAAAAAGCACAATATATCTAACAATTAAGTATATATTGTTTAAATAGCATGTGAAAAGCACAATATATCTAGTAATTCATTAATCATTTCATTAAGCTCACAAGCCAAATATACCACAAGGTTAGAGACATATGCTACTTGCATTCAAAAGTATGGAACATCAAACAACAAGCATAGATTGTCCTCCCATCTAACAACTATGCTACCACTACACTACAATTTAGCTAATGACATGAAATTAAACTAATTAAGCTAAGGGAGAGGCACAATCCATCAAGAAATGAGTATGAACCATCTAAAAAATTACAAGAGCATTCCATTAAGCACAATGTTTTGACAATCTCTAGATCTATGGCATTAATACATATAGACATGCATCAATAACACAAGAAATAGAAACAAACACATGAACATCTATTCTAGCATACTTAGACATATGGATAAAATGAAATGATCAATTAGAAGCATTAAACCACATAAATCATTGAATAAACAAGATCTATATATATATAAGTGCCAAAACATATATTACAACCCTAATCCCTCAATAATACATAAAATCAAGATGTAGAAAGCATGCTTGGGGCTAACTCTAGCCCCAAGAGGATATCTAGCGACTCATGGTAGTGTTTCTCTAACCCTCAAGGGCTAACTCCATGGTAGAGATTTGTTCCTTGGTTGATGAAGAGTCTCCAATGGTGTCTCTAGCCTCCTCATCCTCTAAGCTTCCTCTCCAAGAGTTCTACAAGGTATGATATGATATGATGTGATATAATGTAAAAAGTAATCATTATCCTTATATAAGTAGGTCAAATGACACCCAAAATAAGCTGGGGTCGTACAGCAAATATTCCCCAATGATTGGATAAAGGACAACTTTTTGTGAGCTGGAAATTTAACTTTTTCACTCTGGAGGAAGTTCGATCGATCGAACCTTGGACTTGGATCGATTGAACATAGCTGAGATCTATCGAACTGAAGTTGGATCGATCCTCAATGGCGGCACTTTTTGGATAAAAACAAATCTGAGATATTTTGAAGATATTTTTGGAAAAATGACAAAAGTGGTTGGTAGGGTGGTACAACTAGATAAGATTAATCATTTGGATAAGGACAAGGTAGTTCGATCGATCGAAGAATGATGTTGGATCGATCGAACTTTTGAGATCTCTGAAAATGTCATCATAGCTCTGATCCATCTTGAAGTGCTGAGATCGATCATGTTGGATCGATCGAACTTTGATCTGAGATCGATCAAAGAGGTTGATTTCCACATTTTTCTTCCTTTTGCTTCCACTTGGCTCCTTTCTTTGATTCATCCCAGAATTGCTTCATTTCTGCTCTTATTTGGCTGAGTTAGCTTATTTTAGAGATAAGTGCCTGAAAATAAAAATAATATGAAATCAATCTAAAACGGTAAAGTAAGATAAATAAAGGTACTAGAATGCCTAAGCTTAAGGGGTTTAATTACGCACTTTTCAGCATTCATTAGTCTCCAAGACGAAAGGAGGATTTCGTGCTGGTAGGTACTTATTAGAATGAATCCGAGAGAGGATAGTGGACTGATTGAATCTTCATTAGTATATTCGTAATCAAGACACTATTCACGACGGTGTCATTTGGAAAGGTTGTTGGTGTTGCACTTAGAGGAGCAACCAAAGTTTCTACACTGTATAAAATGTGGAAATTTTTTTTTAAGGTCATCATTCACAACAGTTAGTTGTTTGTACGACATTGCTGACGATATGGAGGATGGAAAAGTTCCATATTCAATTGAAACGAGACAAGAAGTCAAATTGACACTTACTTATGTTAGAGAAGTAGGGTGTCAAGGATAGGAAGGTGAGACCGAACACCTATATAAGGAAACGGTGCACGGTGTGTGTGAAAAAGTCATAGTGAGTTGACTTTCGATAAATGGAATTACCGGTTGATTTTATTAGCGATAAGTTTATCACTAACTGGTGATGCATAGATTCAGTTGCAGGATTAACTTTTGATGATGCTCCAATTTAACTAATGGGTGCAGACAAAAGCTAGTAGTACCAGACCAGTTGGTATTTTCTGTGGATAAATTGGAGAGAGGATGTAAGGACTGAGGTTCACAACTTTTAGTTCTTTAATTGTTTTTCTAGTGAAAACATGATGTTTCACGGTATGAAGCAGATGTTTGGAGGATAGGCAGGAGGAGGGACAAAGTGATTTTATCTCCAAGTCTAATATTTATTAGATAATCGAGATAGACCATCAGAGATCACTAGATCCTTGCAGTCATTTTTTTTGTACTGCGGTAGAAATGACAAAGCATCTTTACGGATTTAGTTGAGGGATAGCTGACTTTACAAAGTGGGTCAGGATTCTGGATGGGATATTGGTTGATTTCTAACTTAAATCGGCTCAATTGTTGTTTATTTCAAACTGGTAGGATATCAGTTCATATAAATAGAGTGGATTACAAGACGACTTAGATGCATTAAAGTGGTGATGTACACTTTGCATTCAGTTCTATCTAGTGGAAGCGAATCTGGAAGTGGACGCTCTCAAGAACCGATAGGGTATTCATATCTTTCGATTCGTTGTTGAGTTCACAATTGACGTTTTAGCCTATATAATAATGACACTGGCTGTTATCACGGAAATCAAGGAAGTCAACTGCAAAGATTGGGGTTGATCTTCATGGAGGTGTTATATTACTCAGTTAGAGCTTAAGGTACTGACGGAGGATTAGTAGTTTCTGCTCGTATTGTCAAACTAAATGCAATTAAAAATCGACACTTCTTCTCAATGCACTTGGATGATTATAAGGTACAACAGGACAACGAGTATCGCGTTAAATGAACCGGATGCTGTAAGACATGTTTAATTTGTCTATCTGGATCGAGTGGTTTTAAATTAATGTTATACGTATGATTTGCATGCAATGATTATGTGTGATTTAGTTCATTGTTAAGTTTAAAATTGGGATATGATTGCATTAAGGCATGGTTAATTTGCCAAAGTATAACTAAATGTACTCGTGGAGGCATGGTTGATTTGCCAAAAGTAAATAAATACACTTGAGGAGGCATGGTTGAGTTATAATACCCCTAATTTCAAAAGGATAATTCTGGTATTTAATTTATTATTTAAGTGCATTTTATTCACTTGCTTTGTTTTATTTTGTGTGATTATCTGCGTAATTGATAATTATTTAATGCCCGTTTAATTGTTTTAATTATTTGTTTTCTGTAGTTGTTTAATTGGATTAATTACTTAATTAGTTGGATTTTATTTGTTTTGTTACTGATATTTTTTGCTAAATTGTAAATTATAGTACTTGTTTTAATTAATTAGTTAATTAGTTAATTGGTAACTGTTTATTTATTTTGTGTATCTTGACTTAGGGTTTTAGGTTTCAAGGTGTAGCCAACTTAGTATTAAATTAATTATTGTATCGGTTTCATTCTCGTATTACAATTAGAATTAGGGTTAAAGGTTTACAAGTCTATATATATACATGTAAACATTCTGCCTAGGGTTGAAACAAACCTTATTCCCGGAGTGAGAGGCAGAGAGAAGGATTGGAGAGAAACATAGAGTGACCTTGGGTAATTAACAAACCAATTCAAGGAGAAAGGAACGTGTTTGCTTCTGGGTTGAACCAAGAGTACTGGAGGGGTGGAACGGCAGTCTAGGACATTAACAGAACACTCAGAGATGGTGGTTTAGAGTTTCAAAATCTGAAACTAAAGCCAAGTCTTTGTTCTACTCTTTCCCTTAAATCTGTGTTCTGTGCATGCCTAGCTAGACTCCAGGGGTTTAATGAATGCTAAAATTGAGTAATTATGCATGCTTAATTGAACTAAAACAAAGGATTGTATGTTTTTAGTTTCATATTCTTGTTTTGAATGATTATGGAATTTTTAATACATAATTGATGTTTAAGTTTAATCTTTACATGTTAAAACATCTAAAATAATTTAGTATGGACGTATGGGACTTAAGTTGAAACTTAGAGGCTTTAACTATGGAGTTTTAGGGTTTACAGAGGCTGAACAGACGAAGAAGATGACTTCAGCAACAACTCAGCCGACTAAGTTGGCAACTCAGCCGACGAAGTTAGGAACTCAGCCAGCTAAGTTGGACCGCGACCTAGATTTTGGTTTTAATTGCCCCGAATTATTTCTAAACCTATTTTAATTAATCTAAATGGGTTTAATGGACTTAGGAAGATCCCAGAATGCATCTTATATCTATATATGCTAAGAAGATGGATGGTTTGGAAATTAAATAACTTATATGTTGTTTAGATCGGATGGAAGGGTAAATTTAATTGCTCTGACAATTGAAATTAATGTTTAAATGGATTAAACAATGTTCATGAAACATTATATTTGTTTACCTGAGATGTATGTTAGTGACTTGGAGGGTAAGTTAGCTGCATGATATTTAAACTGTGGTATTGCCTAAATAAATGCAATATGATGAGCACTGAAAAGTGCGCATTTAAACCCGTTAAGCTTAAGCATTCTAGTACCTTTATCTATCTTACTTTGCCGTTTTAGACTTATTACGTGTTATTTATATTTTCAGGCACTAATCCCAAAATTGAGCTAACTCAGCCAAATAAGAGCTTAATTGAAGCAATCCTGAGATAAACCAAAGGAGGGAGCAAAGTGGAGAAAGCAAGGAGCAAAAAGGAATCAAAGTTGTGCAGCTGAAAAGTTCGATCGATCCAACTTAGAGTTCGATCGATCGAAAATCTATGATCGATCACAGTACTTCTCGATAGATCCAACCTTGGCCTTTGCTGAAATTCCAAGTTCGATCGATCCAACATCACCTTCGATCGATCTATTCAAATGATTGATCTTATCCACAGCTGTACGCCTACCAACCACTTTTGTCCTTTTCCCCATAAATATCTTCGAAATATCTCAGCCTTATCCTTATCCGGAGGAGTCAGACCACTTCGATCGATCCAAGATGCACTTCGATCGATCGAACCCATCTTCGATCGATCCAAGTTAAGGTTCGATCGATCGAACTTCCTCCAGCAAGAAAAAGTTAAAGTCCGGCTCATTTATTCCGTCCTTCACCCAATCATTGGAGAATATGCCTTGCACGACCACAGCTCATCATAGGGTGTATTTGACCTACCTATATAAGGAATATGATACACTTTTTGGAGAGGAGTCTAGAGTCTCTTGTCACACATTGAAAATCATCTTGGAGGCTATTCTTGGAGAGGAGGAAGGAGGGAAGCTAGAGCACCATTGGAGGAGATCTTCACCAACAAGGAGCAGCCATGGAGTTAGCCCTTGAGGGTTGGATCATCACTACCATGAGTGTCTAGACATCCTCTTGGGGCTAAAGTTAGCCCCAAGCATGCTTTCTATACTCTAATCTTGTGTATTATTGATGGATTAGTGTTGTATGATACATCTTGATATTCGTGTATATATAAATCTTGATTATTTCATGGTTTGTATGGTTTAATGCTTCCAATTGACTATTCTATTCTACCCATATGTCTATGTATGCTAGAGTGGGATATTCATGTGCTTATCTCTAGATTTAGTGTTTTTGATGCATGTCTATGTGTATTGATGCTATAGATCTAGAGATTATCAAGATGATATGCTTAATGAATGCTATTTTGGTTCATTTGATGGTTTATGCCTATTCTTGATGGCTTATGCCTCTCCCCTAGTCTAGATAACTTTATTTTCATGCTAGTAGTGTAGATTTAGTGTAGTGGTAGTATAATGTTAGATGGGAGGACAATCTACTCTTGATGTTTGATGTTCCATGCTTGTGAGTCCAAATGGCATATTCCTCTAATATTGTGTTGTATGTGGATTGTGAGCTTAATGAAGGATTAATGACTAGTTATGATATGTTGTATCTTTCACGTGTGTTTGGACAATTTATTCTTCTCCCAATAGATAAATTGTGGCCTCTCACGTGATGTTTAGATAATGCATGTTTAACTAAGTCATCCTTATGGATTGCTTGGACTATGAGCTTAATGAAAGGTTCAATGACTTGATTTGATATTTTGTTCTCTTCACATGATGTCTAGACAATATATTCCTCTACCAATAGATGTATTGTGGCCTCACACATGTTGATTGAGACAATTTGCACTTGTTGAGTCACCCTTACCAATTGAATGTCTTTTACACACACAACATTGTTGTAACACATTCATTTCCCTCATTAGTCACTTGATTATGGTTTGGAATAGTATTGTTTGGTGGTGATCTCTACACCCCAAGACCTTTCCTTCTTACTTACTCTTTATCTTATTGCATTTTAATTAATTCTTTTCTAGAAGTAATCAACCAACCCAATTCTCTTTTGTAATCATTTGGTACCCTAGAGTCGAAGTTGAAATTCCAACACGTATAATCCCTTGGGACGATCCCTACTCACTCTTGCTACGTTAGTAGTAGTGTTGGTAGTGGTTTTTATAAATTTAAATTTGACATAAAAGGCTTTTCTTGAACCACACATTCACTACATTCAGTTTAGCGTATTACAAGCGACCTCGTCACAATACTTATCTGTATGACGTGTATCATATTATCTGTGGATTAAATTGATGTATTATTTTTATGTTGCATCATTTATTGGACTGGATGGTTTAATTTTGTATCATAATATTTCTGGTTTAATTGATGTGTTATTATTTTGTTGCATCATTTGTTGGACTGGATGGATTAATGCACCGGTATGGGACGGTGGCATTCTAGGGACGGATTAACCAAAGAAGTTAAATCCTACCTAATCTGGATTGAGGTATGGATTAACCATAAAGGTTAAATCCATCTCCTACTTGTATCATGTCAATAAAATAATTATATGACCTACTTTGGTTTCTGGACGGATTGTTATACATATATCAAACCACTATACTTGATGGATGATATTTTGTATTAGGAGTATACGGACTTTATATATTTACGTTATGGTATGAGCTTGAGTCTCAGGATCATGGTTAGGGTGCATATATCGCCTAAGATGGATAGCTGGACAGTAGTTGTTATTCCCTGGTAGGTCTAAGTACTCATGACCACGTATTGTGCGATTTGCATGGTATCTCTACTCAGGTTAAGACAGACCTATTGGACTAGTGAGCGTCCTATAGTGTTTAATATATACATATATGGACTACTCTAGATATTGTTGAGTCTATCTAGGATGTATATACGTGTCAGATTTCTGTATGGATCGTAGTAGGATAGGACTTGCATGTGGGCCTGACCCACTCTTTTATTTTTCAGGTGCTTGTCAGTTCCAGGGTTAAAGCTTGGTCCTGCAGAGCAGATATAGACTTTTATTCCACCGATTACGTAGGACTGCTTACTTATCAGCTCTGGATCTTATTTCAGTTATTTTATTTTACAGTTGGGATTTTTACTAGGGGTCCACTAGATGGATTCCTAAGTTGTTAATTAATTAGAGGTTTCGGATTAGTGGATTTTAAGATTTAATATTTAAGGATTTTATTTAGTTTTCTTCCAGCTATTAATTATTTCTTATTCAGTTTTGTAATCTATGTTCATTTTAAATATTAATTGTTTGATATTACCTCGGGTTTGGGCCTAGGTCTGATCTACCCGTGTCTTAGATCCAAGGGGTATCACAGTTGGTAACAGAGCACTCCAGGTTCAATGTCTCTAGGATTCTATCGTATAAGACTTCCGCGTAACGTATTCTCTTGTTTAGAGTTTAAGTTTAGGATTCATTGTATTCCTTTACGGTCCGTCTAAATCGTACTGATGTCTGGCTTTTGGTGTTAACAGAATGGTTAGTGCTAGAACCAGATAAAGCCGTTGGCAGCGAAGAGAAGCGGCACGTAGGCAGCAAGGTCTCCTACAACGTCAACAAATTGAGGAAGAGCAGCAATTGCATAGGTTTCAAGAGGAGGAACAGAAGGAAGACGGTGAGTTGCACATAGAGCATGAAGATATACAACAGACTCAGGAGTCTCAGGATCGGGCCTACAATTAGGGCAGGAATCCCGAGTATTCTCCTCAGTTAGTTTACATCATTGCTCAGGCTGTAGCTGCAGGCATAGCAACTACACTTCAGAATCAATCACACGTTCAGCGGACATTCGAAGCAGTACCAGTGGTGCAAAATGTGGTTAAAGTTCATTGTTTTGGCTGCGGAGAGGATGGGCATACATTCAACCAATGTCCTGGGTTAGCTCAGAGACAGCAGAATGGGGGACCACAGGCAAGACGGGATCAGCTACAGTCTAACCAGCAGAGGAGGTCGTTTGGTACTTTTAGGGGTACTTGCTATACTTATGGAGAGTATGGCCACATTTCTAGGCAGTGTCCTAAACAAGAAGATATCGGGCCATTCAAGCAGGAGGGTACCGAACCACAAGGAAGATGGCTCTTTTGAGAGTGATTTTTTTATGGTAGTGGAGATTTTAATAAAAGTGTGGTATGGATTTAATCACGTACACTAGTACTGTGTTAAAAGAATATTTTACAATTATTCTTTTGGAGGTTTGTGATTTAAAAAGTTTCTCAATAAAGTGAATTAGCAGTTTTGGCTATCTTTATTGTGTTTTATGGTAGCATTTTTTTTATGGTTTATACACATATGGTTTTATTAAACTGTAATGGAATGTGTATGTTGCGATAATAAATGACTATCATAGTGGAGTAGTTGGTTAGGACAGGCAAACAAATATTTGCTCATAATTACATTGTGTTAAGACAAGACGATTACCAAGGAGTTTATAACCGAACTTGTGTAAGTCGATATGATAGGTTTGTTATTGAAGGATGAATTCCCAGGATAGCACGATAATCTAAAAAGGAGTAGTTTCGGAGTATTTTAGTTACCCTACGTGTTTTGCTCTACTGAGTATTCAGCATTCTGGTTTGGATAGTTAGTTGGTGACACTAGAAATTGGTAGACTCAGATTTCTAGCCAATCTTTTGGTCCTGGACATGCACACTTATGATGTGATACTTGGGATGGATTGGTTACCGCATTATCATGCCCAAGTTGATTGTTATGATAGGTCAGTTGTATTCACCATACCTGGTCAGGATATGTACATCGTCGTTATGCCAAGTTCTAGTGGGGTCACTAGCACCTATTTGTTTCATATGGAGAAGGAAACAGAGGAAGGGACTACTGTATCATTGGATAACATACCAATAGTACAGGAATTCCCGGATGTATTTCAGGAGATTCCAGGGTTGCCACATAGTCGAGAGATTAACTTTGTGATTGACTTAGCTCCAGGCACTACGCCTATTACTAGGGCACTATATAGGATGGCACCGGTAGAGATGCGAAAGCTGAGGGATCAGATTCAGCAGTTACTCAGCCAGGGTTTTATTCGCAGGAGTACTTCACCCTGGGGAGCACCGATTTTATTTATGAAGAAAAAGGATGGTTCACTTCTGTTGTGTATAGATTACAGGGAGTTGAACAAGGTTACTATTCGTAACAAGTATCCGTTACCCAGGATTGATGATCTTTTTGATCAGTTGAAGGGAGCTACGTACTTCTCTAAAATTGATCTGTGGTCTGGATATCATCAACTTCAGGTTAGGGAGCAGGATGTTCCGAAGACAGCGTTTCTCACTAGATATGGATCTTATGAGTTTCGTGTGATACCGTTTGGGTTGACTAATGCACCAGCGGTCTTCATGGATTTGATGAACAGGATCTTCAGGGCTTACTTGGATCAGTTTGTCATTGTCTTCATAAATGACATTTTAATTTACTCGAGGTCAGAGGACGATCATGCTAGACATCTTCAGATAGTCTTGCAGACGCTTCGTGAGCACCAGTTGTATGCTAAGTTCAAGAAATGTGAATTTTGGCAGCGGGAGGTGAAATTTCTGGGTCACATGGTGTCAGAAAGGGGAATAGCGGTGGATCCGGCCAAGGTTTCAACAGTGGTTGAGTGGGGACAGCTTACTTCACCTACTGAGATTCAGGGTTTCTTCGGTTTGGCAGGGTATTACAGGAGTTTTATCCAGGGGTTCTCCAAGATAGCAGGGCCACTCACTTATTTGACTAAAAAGGGTGTACGTTTCGTGTTGGATGAACACTGTTAGGAAGCTTTTAATGAGCTGAAAACTAAGTTGACTTCTGCACCAGTTTTGTCTACTCCACAGAGCGGGATCGAGTATCTTGTTTACACAGATGCTTCTTTGCAGGGTCTTGGATGTGTTTTAACGCAGGAGGAACGACCGAGTTCGTATGGATCTCGGAAGCTTAAGCTGCATGAGCTTAATTATCCAACACATGACTTAGAGTTGGCAGCTGTGGTTTTTGCCTTACATATTTGGAGGCATTATCTGTTAGGTGAATCCTTCAGATTATTCAGCGATCACAAGAGTCTGCAGTATTTGTTCACTCAGCGGGAGATGAATATGAGACAGCGTAGGTGGTTGGAATTTGTAAAAGACTATCACTTTTCTATATAGTATCATCCAGGGAAAGCGAATGTGATGGCAGATGCACTCAGTCGCCGACCTGTTGGTAGTCTTTCTACTGTCTTCACTACTGAGTGGAACGCTTTGAGGATAGTGGATAAATTGTCAGATGTTTTCATGGCTTGCATGGTAGTTACACCTTTTATCATTCACAAAGTTTTACAGGCACAACTCACGGATCGGCAGTACATTGACAAAGCTGCAGAGATAGCTTCTGGAGAGGTCCTATTTTACTATGTTGGGGCTGATGGAGGTTTGAGGTACAAGGGATGGTTAGTGGTACCTTCTGCTGACGATTTGAAGAAGGATGTGATGACTGAGACTTACCACTCTGAGTTTTCTGTTCATCCGGGAGGCGACAAGATGTATCTGGATATAAAGCGGCAATTTTGGCGGGCAGGTATGAAGAAGGACATTGCTCTATTGGTCTCACGATGTAGTACTTGTCAAATGGTCAAGATTGATCATCAGAGGCCGCCGAGAGCTCTACAGCCACTGCCGATACCGGAGTGGAAATGGGAGAGCATTTCTATGGATTTCGTGGTGGGATTGCCTAATTTCTTCAAGAATCACAATTCCATTTGGGTCATCATGGATAGGTTGATGAAATTAGCTCATTTCTTGCCTATTCGCACTGACTTCGCTTCTGAGTAGTTAGCGAGACTTTACATTACAGAGATTGTGAAGTTGCATGGCATTCCGTTGTCTATTATATCGGACAGGGATTCGAGCTTTGTGTCGGGCTTTTGGAAGAGTTTTTAGCAGGCTTTGGGTACAGAGTTACATCTTAGCACTACCTATCATCCTCAGACTGATGGACAGACTGAGAGGGTTAATCAAATCATGGAAGATATGCTTCATTTGTGTGTGTTTAATTTCAAGGGCCACTGGGAGGATTACTTACCGCTTGTGGAGTTTGTATATAACAATAGTTTCCAGAAGACTATTGGTATGGCACCATTTGAGGCATTATACGGCCGCCCGTGTCGATCTCCTGTTTGTTGGCTGGAGGTTGGCAAGTGCAGATTCTTGGGTCCTGAGTTCATCAGGGATACTTCTGAGAAGATAGCTCTTATTTGGGATCGCATGCGCACTGCCCAGAGTAGGCAGAAAAGTTATGCGGACCGTCGCACACGTGCTTTGGAGTTTCTAGTTGGGAATCAGGTTTTACTCAAAGTGTCTCCTATGAAAAGGGTACTGCACTTTGGAAAGAAAGGGAAGTTGGCACCGCGATTTATCGGTCCATTCATGATTACGGATCGAGTAGGCGCTGTAGCTTATCGATTGGCACTTCCGGATAATTTGGATCGCGTACACAACGTGTTTCATGTTTCCATGTTGCGAAAATTTCTGCGAGATGAGGATCGGTATCAGCATATCAATGTTGGGGAGATTGAGTTGCAGCCGGATGCAATTTATTTGGAGCCACCATGTCGTATTATTGACCGGCGGGATCAAATTATTGGTAACAAGGTTATTCCATTAGTTCGTGTGCAGTGGAGTCATCACAATGAGGCTGAGTCCACTTGAGAATGGGATGATGTCATTCGCTCATAGTTTCCTGAAATATTGGAAGAAGGTAAAAGCGAATTCCGAGGACAGAATTCCTTTTGTTAGGGGGGAAGAATGTAATACCCCTAATTTCAAAAGGATAATTCTGGTATTTAATTTATTGTTTAAGTGCATTTTATTTACTTGCTTTGTTTTATTTTGTGTGATTATCTACGTAATTGATTAATTATTTAATGCTTGTTTAATTGTTTTAATTGTTTGTTTTTTGTAGTTGTTTAATTGGATTAATTACTTAGTTAGTTGGATTTTATTTGTTTTGTTACTGATATTTTTTGCTAAATTGTTAATTATATTACTTGTTTTAATTAATTAGTTAATTAGTTAATTGGTAACTGTTTATTTATTTTGTGTATCGTGACTTAGGGTTTTAGGTTTCAAGGTGAGCCGACTTAGTATTAAATTAATTATTGTATTAGTTTCATTCTCGTATTACAATTAGAATTAGGGTTGAGGGTTTACAAGTCTATATATATACATGTAAACGTTCTGCCTAGGGTTGAAACAAACCTTATTCCCGGAGTGAGAGGCAGAGAGAAATAGAGAGAAGAATTGGAGAGAAACACAGAGTGACCTTGGGTGATTAACAAAGCAATTCAAGGAGAAAGGAACGTGTTTGCTTCTGGGTTGAACCAAGAGCACCGGAGGGGTGGAACAGCAGTCTAGGACATTAACGAAACACTCAGAGATGGTGGTTTAGAGTTTCAAAATCTGAAACTAAAGCCAAGTCTTTGTTCTACTCTTTCCCTTAAATCTGTGTTCTGTGCATGCCTAGCTAGACTCCAGGGGTTTAATGAATGCTAAAATTGAGTAATTATGCATGCTTAATTGAACTAAAACAATGGATTGTATGTTTTTAGTTTCATATTCTTGTTTTGAATGATTATAGAATTTTTAATGCATAATTGATGTTTAAGTTTAATCTTTACATGTTAAAACATCTAAATAGTATGGACGTATAGGACTTAAGTTGAAACTTAAAGGCTTTAACTATGGAGTTTTAGGGTTTACAGAGGCTGAACAGACGAAGAATATGACTTCAGCAACAACTCAGCCGACTAAGTTGGCAACTCAGCCGACGAAGTTGGCAACTCAGCCAACTAAGTTGGACCGTGACCTAGATTTTGGTTTTAATTGCCCCGAATTATTTCTAAACCTATTTTAATTAATCTAAATGGGTTTAATGGACTTAGGAAGATCCCAGAATGCATCTTATATCTATATATGCTAAGAAGATGAATGGTTTGAAAATTAAATAACTTATATGTTGTTTAGATCGGATGGAAGGGTAAATTTAATTGCTCTGACAATTGAAATTAATGTTTAAACGGATTAAACAATGTTCATGAAACATTATATTTGTTTACCTGAGATGTATGTTAGTGACTTGGAGAGTAAGTTAGCTACATGCTATTTAAACTGTGGTATTGCCTAAATAAATGCAACACTTATCTGTATGATGTGTATCATATTATCCGTGGATTAAATTGATGTATTATTTTATGTTGCATCATTTATTGGACTGGATGGTTTAATTTTGTATCATAATATTTCTGGTTTAATTGAAGTGTTATTATTTTGTTGCATCATTTGTTGGACTGGATGGATTAATGCACCGATATGGGACGGTGGCATTCTAGGGACGGATTAACCAAAGAAGTTAAATCCTACCTAATCTAGATTGAGGTATGGATTAACCATAAAGGTTAAATCCATTTCCTACTTGTGTCATGTCAATAAAATAATTGTATGACCTACTTTGGTTTCTGGATGGATTGTTATACATATATCAAACCACTATACTTGATGGATGATATTTTGTATTAGGAGTATACGGACTTTATATATTTATGTTATGGTGCCATGGTATGAGCTTAAGTCTCAGGATCATGGTTAGGGTGCGTATATCGCCTAGGATGGATAGCTGGACAGTAGTTGTTGTTCCCTGGTAGGTCTAGGTACTCATGACCACGTATTGTGCGATTTGCATGATATCTCTACTCAGGCTTAGACAGACCTATTGAACTAGTAAGCGTCCTATAGTGTTTAATATATACATATATGGACTACTCTAGATATTGTTGAGTCTATCTAGGATGTATCTACGTATCAAATTTCTATATAGATCGTAGTATTATAGGACTTGCATGTGGGCCTGACCCACTCTTTTATTTTTCAAGTGCTCATCAGTTCCTGGGTTAGAGCTTGGTCGTGCAGAGTAGATACAGACTTCTATTCCACCGACTACGTAGGACTGCTTACTTATCAGCTTTGGATCTTATTTCAGTTATTTTATTTTACAGTTGGGATTTTTACTAGGGGTCCACTAGATGGATTCCCGAGTTGTTAATTAATTGGAGGTCTCGGATTAGTGGATTTTAAGATTTAATATTTAAGGATTTTATTTAGTTTTCTTCCAGCTATTAATTATTTCTTATTCAGTTTTATAATCTTTGTTCATTTTAAATATTAATTGTTTGATATTCTCTCGGGTTTGGGCCTGAGCCTGATCAACCCTTGTCTCGGATCCGAGGGGTATCACATGAGTTGCCAAGATATGAATAAATATATTCATCCTGACAGGGTTGCATTAGTAAATATAGGAACCTTATTTATTGTGGAATGTATTGGAATTCGGTGGAGCCAATACACAGAGGCTGAGTCTACACGAGAACGGAAATGAATTTTTTAAAAATAAATAATTTAGAATTTCATGAATTCCGATGACGAAATTCCTTTTATTAAGGGGGAATAATGTAATACCCCTAATTTTAAAAAGAACTTAATTGGAATTTAATTATTGTATGTTAGGTGTTTTTGTGAATATGTGTTTAATGTGATTTCATGTTTATGTTTTATTGACATAATTGTTTGATTATGTGTGTAATTAAGTGTTTTATTTACATAGGTGTTAAATGAAATTAATTGTTATTTGATTTTGAATGTTTACTTTAATTAATTGATTCCTTGTTTTATTTCTTTTAATTGAATTTTTGTTTGTTTAATTGTTTCTTTAATTGTATTTTATTTCCTGTAATTGAATTGTTAGTTTTAATTGTTTAAATGTTTTATTAGTCTTTTTAAATGGAATTAATTGGATTAACGTAGTATTTCTGATTGTAATGTTAAAATAGGGTTCTAGTCCTTTATGTCTCATGCCAACTAGACTGGGAATTAATTAGGTTTCCATCACTGATTAGAATTGGGCTTAGGGTTTTATTGGTGCCTATATATATTGTTGTACGTCTTCAAAAAAGTTTTAGAACCCTATGCACGTACAGTATTATAGAGAGAAAACAGAGAGAGAGATTGTAAAGAAAACAGAGGGATTTGCCGTTAGGGTTGCGGCTGCGGATTAAAGGGCGGACCTAGGAGGAGGAAAGGTTGAGCAGTAGGAGGTTGAGTTGACAAAAAAACGGACATCGTCGAAAAGCTTAGGAAGACGGCGATGAGGTTTTGATTCAAAAACCACATAGGCAAGTTCTTTTCTTTCTCTCTCCCGTTAGCTTGTGTTCTGTGCATACCTAGATAGTCTCTAGGGTTTTAATTAACTATTAATTGAATCTTGCATGTTTATAATATGTCAACTTGATCATCTGTATATGCTTATCTTAACTGAAATAATTCTTCCAACTTTGGTGTTCGTCGTCTGTTTTAAAGTATACAAATTTGTACTATTTTAATTGTTGTATCAAGTCTCACTGTTATAAACAAGGACTAGGATGATACTAGATATATAATAGACTATTAAGATCAGTTTATATGAAGCACAATAAGGTTGGAAACGGTCGGAGACGAAGCAGATGGTCGGAAACGGAGGAGAAGTGGACCAGAGCTCTTAAAGGAGGAGAGAGCCGGCTCTAGGAGGTTGGGAGCTGGCTCCCCCCTTTATAGAGCCAGCTCTAAGGGCTAGGGAACCTGCTCTAAGGTGCATAGAGCCTGCTCTGTTGATTAGTGAGCAGGCTTCCTTGGTTTGGCCTTGTTTGGTTGCGTTCTAGAACTGTTTGGACACTGTTTTGGGCGTGTTTGGGATTCTGAATTGTTTCAAGGACTGGACTGAGGATTTTAAAAGTAATTTCAAGGGATTTTAAACTCCCTCATTGCATAATTTGATCCGTAGAGAAAATGGAATAAACATTATAAAAATAAGCAACTTTGCACGCTGTTAACGGATAGGAAGAACTGAATTGTTTAATCTTGTTTTAAAAATTTAAAGGATTGTAACATGGACTCTAAACATGATATTATGATGTAATTGAACCCACAGGGCATAATTTATCTCTATATGCTAAGGGTTTTCACCGTGTGAAAGTTTTAAGCAATGTCGCACACGGTTAACGGTGGTAAAGTATTTAGTTACTTATATTTAGTTTACCAACCTAAATAACTGGAGTCGGATTTTTAAAGTTGTTTTGGATGCATAATAGGGTCTTATACATATTAGATTCTATTATATTTCTCCTGGATTTAATTGAAGAATTAATTACATATTTTCTGTCAATTACATGGATGTTGGTCTGGTTTTAATTGAAGAATTAGTAAATTATATTTCTGTCAATTACATGGATGTATACTAGATTTTGAATTGATGAACTATTAAATCTTGTCTCGTCAATTACATGGATGGATTCTGAAATTTAAATTGACGAACGATTAAACTTTGTCTCGTCAATTACATGGATATTATTATGGATTTTTAGTTTATGAACTATTTAAATTCTGTTTTTATCAACTATATGGATTATGTGAATTTTATTTGTTGTACTGTTTAAAGTGATGCATCATTTATGGATCATATGCATTATTTGCACCGATATGGAACGGTGGCATATGGAGGGATGGATTAGATCAAAACGCTAATTCCTATCATTCATACATACAGAATGGATTAACTAAAACAGTTAAATCCTACATGGTTTCATGTCCTGTCAACTAAAACAGTTGAATGACATATTAGATGATTATTTATATTTCTATATTAGGAAGGATAGGGATTTAATTAAAATATTTAAATCCTAATTATATGTCATGTCTGGACGACGAATAGTTGACCGACACAACATTGTATTTGGATGGAATTTATATATACATAATTTATGGTACCGCGATATGAGCTTGAGTCTCAGGATCATTGGTTAGGGAGCGTATATGCAGTTGGATACATAGCTGACTGTGTTGGTTGAGGTATACCCTGTTAGGCTTAGGTAGTCATGCCCACTCAGGTGCGTTTTGCATGTTGCCTTCTATTCAGGTTGAGACCCTCATCATAGTCCAGTGAGAGTCCTGTAGTGTGGATATATATATATATATATTTACGGACTATATAGATATAGATAAGACATCTAAGATGTATCTGCGTATCGGGTCTCTGTTTGGACTGTAGTTAGGATAGAACTTATTCGTGGATCTGACCCACTATTATTTTTCAGGTAACGGACGGTTCTAGGACTTAGAGCTTGATCGTGCTGAGCAGAGACGGCTACTCATTCTTCCGACGATGTAGGAGTTTTCTTCACGATTTAGCATTGGATTTTCTTCAGTTGTTGTTTTTCCGAGTTGGAGTTTTATTAGGGGTCCACCAGATGGATTCCCAAGTTGTATTAGAAATGGAGAAATTGAATATATCAGAAGAGTTTCTTATTTATAAAATTTATTCTGGGGTTTCAGTTTCTGGATTATCATTTTAGTTTCTTTTCAGCAATTTTATTTGTTCCTGTTTATCTTAATTGTATTCTGTGTTCGTTTATTACAAATTGGTTTGATATCCTTGGGTAATCGGGCGTGGGCCTGGCCAACCCGCATCCGGAAATCTGGGAGTATCACATAAGACTCTTAAAATGAAGGTCCTTCCGAGCCTTCCAAATATACCAGCAGATGGAGCACCCTAAACTACACAAATCATTGAAAAAATGGCTTTGTTTCCAACAAGACACCAGAGAAAACCAAATATGGGACCAAGACCCATTTTCAGACTATATGAAAACAGCGCGAAGCGGTGAGGCTTTCCTCACTATACAGGAAAAAAGGCAAGTAAAAATCAAGTGAGAGACCGACTCCGTAAAAAGACCGCACATAAGGCAAGTAGAATCAACCACCACCTAGCGAGAACGAAGCTTATAAAGGGTTGGAATCCGCTCATAATGTATGTGTTAACCCGTTTAATAACCTGTTTATCAAAACAAGATATTTAATATTTAATCAAATAATATATATTAGAAAAAAATTGTCACAATTAACCCAAATATTCAAAATAAGAAGAAAAATCATAAGGCTGTGTTAAAATGACTTAACTATCCATAGTAATTGGGCTTAAATAGGTAACATATTACATAAATCATATTTACGATTATGACATGTTGAGTTAAACAGGTATAAATGAGTTACACGTGTTAAACTCCCTTAACCCTAACCCGAAACGATTAAGTAAACAGGTTAATAGTGTCAATCCGTTTATGACCTGAACCTGTTTAAAGTCAACACAAACCCGCTTATGTCGTGTCGTGCTCGAGTCGTATTGGCGGGTCGTATCGTAATTTGCCTCCCCTATATATATATATATATATATATATATATATATATATATATATATATATATATCTTAAAAATATAAATATTTAAAAAAAAGAGATTTAATTGATAAGTAATGTTACTCACACCGAATACTTGGAGTGAATTGCCTAACCGAATAATTTTTAATTGGTTATTTATACATAATACAATTAAGTGGAGGGCTCAACTTTCTTATTTGTTGTATAATTGACCAATTAAAAGAGTAGGTCTAACAATTCACTAAAACTATTCGGTGCAAGAATCATTTTCCTTCACTTCAAATGCTTAGTGGAATCTATCATTTTGAGGGATAAATAAAAAAATTACATTATCAAACGCAACTAAACACATAAGTGCAAATTTAAAACTAAATGCTCAAAAGGAACAATTGTAAGCACTCTACTTATGGTTGTTTTGGCTGCCTCCGTTTATCACACATTGAGATAAAGAAATAACATGAGATTATTTTAGTTTTGAGAATAAAAAAAATTGTTCTAACAAAATTTGACAAAAATCGGCTTATGTAACAATCTCTATTCGTGTGTATTAATTTTTTAACTGATTACAATCAAGAATGGGTCTCCAAATTGAACCGAGATTGTCAAAATGCACCAAAATTTGTGTCAGTCTCGCTATTTCGCCTTCTCACAGTTCAAAAAGTTTATATAAGTTTCTCTGTTCCATGCTTACCGGAAAAATAATAATAATGATACTAATAAAATAAAAAATTATATTTCTCTGTTCCATGTATTATTTGAGATGGAATTGCAAGTGAAGAAAAGTTCTAAATAACTTGTATAGTAATATAGCTTTTGAAGTCCATGGCTTTACGCGTATTGATGCTGTTTTGCTGAACAGTTGACCGCATCTTATGCTTCCGATTCCGACGAGTTCGAGAAATATATATAGCTTTTTATGTACACACATATCACATCACATTATTAATTGGAATAGACGATAAGGTCCAGATAGACTTTATTCACGTGTATAATATATACTCACGCATATAGATAAATCACATGTACATTATGAATCACAATTAAAAAGTTTAGAGGCAATAATGGAAGAACATTAAAAAAAAAAAAAAAAGGACATTAATTCTTAACAGAAACACTATTCATTTCAATCTCATATCTATATCTATACTATTATTAAATGTGCAAGGAGTTTTAGTGTTTCAGTATTTATTTATTAATTGATAAAAGAGTTTTTATTAGAGAATGAAATATTCAAAGAAAATAAAATAATTTAATAAAACTCTACCACAAATTACCTATTTTATTTTTTATAAAACTCTACCACAAATTACCTATTTTATTTTCTATAAAACTCTATCACATATAACCTATAAATATATTAGATCGGGCTTGTGGTGTGCATATTTTTTTCTTTCTCTTTATAATTGGTCTCGTAAGTTTTTTTTTTTACTTTTTCTTTTTATAAACATTATTATTATGTTATTTTACTTTTGTTTTATTTTTATTTTTTATTTCTAATTGATGTTTAGAAGTAGTTGATTTGTTTTATTTTTATTTTCTCTTTCTAATTGATGTTTCTAATAAATGTTTAGAAGTGGTTGATTTTTTTTCTTCATTTTTTTATTTTATTATTTTTGGTTCATTCTTAATTTATTATTATTTTGAGTCATTATTGTTATTTTTTTTTCTATTTTCAAAAGTATCATTCTTCTTTTTTCTTTAGTTTTTATTTTTATTTTACTTTTTCTAATTGATGTTTAGAAGTAGTTGGTTTGTTTTATTTAATTTTTCTCTTTCTAATTGATGTTTAGAAGTAGTTGATTTGGTAAGTTTACTTTGAATTGTGATTTTTTTTTTTTTTTTTTTTTTTGGTTCATTCATAATTTATTATTATTTCGAGTCATTATTGTCATTTATTTTTCTTTACTTTTTATTTTTCAATATCATTACTCTTTTTTCTTTAGTTTTTATTTTTATTTTACTCTTTGTAAGTTTACTTTAGATTGTAATTTTTTTCTCTAGTTTTTATTCTTTATAAATTATTTTGAGTCGGGTTTCAATACTTTTTGATTTTCGGTTGTACTTGATTTTGAATTGAATTTGTTGCTGAAGATTTTTTATATGTTATTTTTTTTCAATTTTTATTATTTTTTATTTTTGGTTCATTCTTAATATATTATTTTGAGCAGGGTTTCAATGTTTTTTAATTTTTGGTTGGACTTAATTTTGAATTGATTTTGAATTACCTATTTATCTATTTATTATGAGTTTTTTAATAAAGAAAATCTAATTAGACAATAATTATTAATTTTCTTTTATGAATTAATAGAGTTTTTTTTTGTTAATGCATTATAAAATATTTAATAAATCAATTGGTGCATAAAATATTGAAATAAATCAATTAGTGCATAAATAATTAATTCACCACATATTATTCTCATACTTTTTTCTTTTTTCTTTTTTTTTTTTTTACATCCTCATGATATTGGGCAGTGGATTAGGAGGCATTGGCATCGTCTCTCGATCCAATCCGCCTTCCCCAGGCCCCCAACACAATCTTGATGTTTTTTTAAGTAATACATATACACAATAATAAGTTAACAACATTAATATATTACATTAAATATTAAAAGAAGTGCTATTGATAATTCAATTTCAAATTTGTTAACATTGACACAAATCAATTACCAATTAAAATTAAATATGTAAGATAAAATAATTTCTCTAAAACTCTAACACAAATTACATTTTATTATAAGTTTTTTTAAGGAAATCTAATTAGACAATGATATATTTAAAGAAAATAAAATAATTTTCATATTTTATTTTCAATAAAACACATTAGAGAAGTTTATATTTAAAGAGTTTCTATAAACTTCAACACAAATTACCGATTTATCTATTTATTATAAATTTTTTAATAAAATAAAATCTAATTAGACAAAAAATTATTAATATAAAAAATACTTATTAATTGATATAGAAAATAAAATAATTTCTTTAAAATCTACCACAAATTATCTTTTATTATGAGTTTTTTAATAAAAGGAAATTTAATTAGACAAGGATATATTTAAATAAAATAAAATAATTTCTTTAAAACTCTACCACAAATTACCCATTTTATTTTTAATAAAACTCTATCACATTAGACAAAGATATATTTAAAACTCTAACACAAATTACCTATTTATCTATTTATTATTTTGAGTTAAAATAAAAAAATAAAAAATCTAATTGGACAATAATTATTAATATAAAATAAAATAAAATAATTTTTCTAGAATTCTAACAAAAATTTCCTTTTATTATAATTTTTTAATAAAAAGAAATCTAATTAGATAAGGATATATTTAAAGAAAATAAAATAATTTCTATAAAACTCTACCATAAATTAACTATTTTTTTTCAATAAAATTCTATCACATTAAACAAAGATATATTTAAAGAGTTTCTATAAAACTCTAACACAAATTACATATTTATCTATTTATTATGAGTTTTTTAATAAAAGGAAATCTAATTATACGAGTATTATTAATATAAAAAAAAATATTAATTGATATAAAAAAAGAGGTTTTAAAAGACTTTCTATAACACTCTATCACAATTTACCTATTTATCTATTTATTATGAGTTTTTTAATAACAAGAAATCTAATTAGACAAGAATTATTAATATAAAAAATATTTATTAATTGATTTGAAAAGAGTTTTTTAAAAAGTTTCTATATAAAACTGTAACACAAATTACCTATTTATTTTTTTATTATGAGTTTTTAATAAAAGAAAATCTAATTGGACAAGAATTATTAATATAAAAAATATTTATTAATTAATATAAAAATAAAATAATTTTTCTAAATCTCTACCACAAATTATCTTTTATTTTGAGTGTTTTTTTTTATTATTAATAAAAGGTAATCTAATTAGACAAGAATTATTAATATATAAAAATATTTATGAATTGATATAAAAAAAGTTTTTAAAAGATTTACTCTAACATATATTACATATTAATCTATTTATTATGATTTTTTTAACAAAAGAAAATATAATTAAACAATAATATATTTTAAAAAATAAAATGATTTCTATAAAATCTACCACAAATTACCGGTTTTATTTTCTATAAAACTCTATCACATTATATATTTATTATGAGTTTTTTAATAAAGTAAAATCTAATTAGACAAAAATATATTTAAAGAAAATAAAATAAAATCTATAAAACTCTACCACAAATTAGTTATTTTATTTTCTATAAAACTCTATCACAAATAGCATGTATTTATCTATGTATTATGAATGTATTTACAGAAAATAAAATAATTTCTATAAAACTCTATCACCAATTACCAATTTTATTTTCTTTAAAACTCTACCACATATAACGTGTATTTATATATTTATTATGAGCTTTTTAATAAAAAGAAAAATAATTAGACAATGATATATTTAAAGAAAATAAAATAAATTTTTAAAAAAGTTTATATAAAGCTGTAACACAAATTACCGATTTATCTATTTATTATGAGTTTTTAAATTTAAAAAAAAATCTAATTATACAAGAATTATTAATATAAAAAATATTTATTAATTGATATAAAAAATAAAATAATTTTTCTAAACATCTAACACAAATTACAGTTTTTTAATAAAATAAAATCTAATTAGACAACGATATATATATTTTTAAAGAAAATAAATAATTTCTATAAAAATGTACTACAAATTACCTATTTTATTTTCAATAAAACTCTATCACATTAAAGAAGGATATATTAAAAGAGTTTCTATAAAACACTTACACAAATTAACTATTTTATTTTCTTTGAAACTCTATCACATATAACATTTATTTATCTATTTATTATGTGTTTTTTAATAAAAGGAAATCAAATTAGACAATGATATATTTAAAAAAAATAATAATAATTTCTATAAAACTCTACCACAAATGACAAATTATTTTATAAAACTCTACCACAAATTATATATTTTATTTTCTATAAAATTCTATCACATTAGATAATGATATATTTAAACAAAATATATAATAATACATTTAAATAAAATATAAAAGTGCAAAGAGTTTTAACATTTCAGTATTTATTTTTTAATATAAAAAAATTATTAATTAATTTTTAAATAGTACCCTATCACATATAACCTCTGTATTTATCTATTTATAAAATCTAATTCAACAATATATATATTACTAGTAAAAAGCATGTGCGATGCACGTGATGAATGTTTTCTAATTTATCGAATTTTTCTTTTCATATATTTTTTTAACTATTTTATAGAAATTATTTTATTTTATTTATATATATCCTTGTTGAATTAGATTTTATAAATAGATAAATACAGAGGTTATATGTGATAGAGTACTATTTAAAAATTAATTAATAATTTTTTTATATTATAAAATAAATACTGAAATGTTAAAACTCTTTACACTTTTATATTTTATATATATATATATTCCACTTTTTTTTTTGGAAGGTAATATTTGTCAATTCTTGATGAAAGCCAAGTGGGTATGATCCTTCTTTGATTTCAACCTCGATTAACATGCACCTTCGTAAACTTATAACAAAAGCCGTGATTATTATATGCTCAGATAATTCAATCTTATGGTTCTTCATTATCTTTTTTTTGAAGTACATATATATATATATATATATGATAAACAAAAAAAATAACACAATTCAAATTCAAACCGAGCATGTCAACCTAGATCAGGCCGATAGGAAAATGATTCTTCGACCAAATAGTTGCAGTGAATTGCTAGAGCTATTATTTTAATTGATTAATTATGTAATAAATAAGGAAGTTGAACCATTCACTTAGTTATATTTAGTATAAATAATCAATTAAAAATTATTAGATTAGATAATTCATTACAAGTATTCGGTGCGAGTATCACTTACTCTTAATTGATTTAAACTTTTTTATGAGATATTTCTAAATACTTTATTATAAATGTTCGGTGTGAATATCACGTACTCTTAATTAATTTAAATTTTTGAGTGTGATATTTTTGAGTGCGATATTTTTAGATACATAAAAGCGATATTTTTAGATACATAAAAGGATGACTTAATAAATCATTCCCACATGACACAAGAATAAGAGATAGAAAAGAAATGTCTCCACTCATAAATAAAATAAAAAATAAAAAAAAGTTTCTATCTTGTTACTTTATTTTATTTATATGTGTATACAGTATATATGTCTACAACCCTGAATATAAATGAAATGTTGCAGCGAGGTACACGAGGTAATAAACAAAGGAATAATAATTTTTCAGTTGGTTAGCCCGTCATTGTTGGCACATAGAGGAGACAAGAAAAGAGGGAGGAAAAAAGTTTACTCTCTCCTCTAATAAAAGTTAAAAAATTTGAATACATTAATATATATTCAATGCAGTTAATTTATATAATTAATACCACCCAATTTCATCCCTACTTTTACGCATTATTATATGTATACATAAACATTATATATATATTCAATGCAGTTAATATGCGTGATTAATACTTAATAGAATTATATACAAAAGTTAAAACATTTGAATACATTAATATATATTCAATGCAGTTAATTTATATAATCAATACCACCCAATTTCACCCCTACTTTTACGCATTATTATATGCATACATAAACATTATATATATTTATTATATTTGTATTACATGCACAAGTGATAAAGAGAACATTGCCACGTATGTAACGGGGGTTCATTTTATACTATTTATATCATGATTGATTGGATTGTCACTATCGAATCATAACCTGCCATGTGCACTGTTGGTCGTTTTTGTAATTATCTAATCACTCTCTCTCGAGTGATTGAACAAAATGAAGAAACTGCTCAAATTTATGAGATTTTGTGGGTCCCACCCTTTTGGGTGGAAGAAGACGAAACCATCAGCAAAACATGGATTCGTTCTTATCATAGGTTCCTTCTCATCCAAATTGTATGATATATAATGGAGCTAGACCACATTACCAGCAATGAATTGAGGAGAGAGAGGAGAGTTTTGGTTGTTAGTATTCAATCAAATTGGACTTTTGTTGAACTCAAGCAAAGCCAATTTTAAGCCATTTCCGAGTTCCATCTCAATGTCACCATGGGTGGGTTGTTTCTCTCTCTCTCTCTCTCTCACACATACAATTCGTCATTTGTGAGATTCCTTACATCCGATTACTATTTTCAAGATCAATTTAGATTCGAATTCCTGCCCTTTTCTTTGAAAAGAGAAAATTTGTGTTAACTGGACTAGTGTCTATTTGATTCCGGACACACTTAATGAAGACAGATCATGTATTTGCATAGTAATAATCAAGTCTGAAATCAAAATATGTTAGTTTCATTCTCTGCCTGACTAACCATTTCAAGATTAATCAAAATACACTTAATGAAGACATAAAGAGAGTAGATCATGTATGTATATGCATACGTGATATCAACCTCGAAATCAATATGTTAGTTTCATTGATGTTGTTTGAGAGGAAGTGAACTAAATACAAATCTAATTTTGAGTACAACTTACACAAAATATTTATGCTGAAAGTATTTTGTACCTTATCACTTCATCTTAATCAAATACAACTAACCATAGATTAGGTCATTATGGTACTTTTCGTGAGCACAAATCTATTCATTGTTTGACATAAATAAAATTATTATAAATCTTTTTTAAACCAAGATAAAAAAATATTTTAACACTTAAATTAAGAATTTCATCTTAAAGAAATGAATTTAAGATGAAATCATAATGAACAGACAGATGATTAACAAATAAAGATTGTCGAAACAAACTCATTTCAATACGGAACAACTGTAATGATTAACATGTGTTCTGGCTAAGGGAATTTTTTTTATTGAATGATTAACATGTGTTCTTGCCAAGGAATTTTTTTGTATTGAATGATTAACATGCGACTACAATCCCAACTGTGGATAGCATAATTCAATGGATGAAATTCCCTTCTTACCTGTCAATAAAATAGAAAGTTTGTGTCAACAATACTCTTGATCGAGCAGGTTATAGGGGTAAATTGGACATTTTATCCAATTGTTCCTGGATTGGAATTTCCTGACAAGTGGTGTAAGTTACTTCCACCACACACACACGTAAACAGCTGGTCGTATGAATATCCACGTCAACACTACAACTGGGCCCCACAATCCCAGCCACCACAGTCTGACGTGGCACGCACTTTTGGACTAGTCCCCTTCATTTGCAGTCAAAAACCACATAAATCCACGAGCTTGTACATTCTTGACAAAAAAAGTCCTTATAGTCAAATGTGACAAAGTAGACCGCCCAATCATGTACAACAGTAGAAGCACAAAAATTCCTCTGAATATCCTGGATTCGAGCACAGAGGATAACAGCTCATTCTCTCCTCCAAAACATAATTTGTTTTAAGTAATTTCTTGCTGTTACATTATTGATGAGAGAGCATAGAACAATCACACGGCTTCCAACGTACAAGAAACTGCCTCTCTCTCTCTCTAACTTTCTCTCTCTAAACTGACCTCGTCTGGTTGAGGACAAACTGGGCTTCGAATTGGATGGCCAATTTGGTTTTGTCTAAGCTGTGAAGGCTCTGATTATCTGAGTTTTTGCTTCGGAGGTATCTATTCATTTATCTATGTATGTGTGTGTGTGTGTGTGTGTGTTTGTGTGTGTATATATATATTTATGTGTATCTATAGTTTTTTTTGCTTTGAATCTTTGTTTGATATTAGGGTTGCTTTGGAAAACTGAATTGGAACAGTTGAAGGTGGGTCTTTGGAAAATCATTTGATTTTATATGCGTTTTAAAAAACTTGAGCTTTGAACAATTTCTTTACGCATCAATGTTGGATCAATCAAAGATTGAAGTTAATAGTTTCGGAAGATTCGATCTTTTTAGTTTCTATCTTTCACTCGGTGAAGGTGAATCGGTGGAATTATAGCTTTTTAGATGAAATTTGAGCTTTGAACAATTTGTTTACACTTCAATGTTGGGTAAATTAAAGATAGAAAGAGTCAATCTTTTTAGTTTCTAGGTTTCGCTCGGTGAATCGGTGGAATCATAGATTTTTAGGTGGATTGCATGATTATTTATTTTGTCCTGTTTTAATGTCGTTACATTTTTGACCCATATTTCTCTAGCTGGTCGAGGACTCGGTTCTAGAATTCTCTTGTACCCCATTGTACAGGGGCGTTTAGGGTTTGGGGTGTGTCACGAGAGAACACTGAAAATCTTAGGAAAGAGAGTGAGAGAGCTAGGGTTTGGGGCTGAAACTTGTAATTTCCTGATCTTTGCATAGTGAAATCTTACGCCGGATCTTCACCGTCGACATAGGCTTATGCCGAACCACGTAAATCTTTGGCGTGTTTACTTTTCTAACGTGATTCTTGGTTGTGTTATTAGTTCATGGTGTTTGTTGTAACAGTTTTAATGAATATTTTAAAGCTAATTGTATTTGAAATCTTGATCTCTTTATGGTAGAAAAGGAGTTGTCCTCTTCGGGAACATATAGTTAAAACAAGCTGATTTTATTAGGTTAAATTTGGGTCTTTGGATTTCAAGTCATTTCTGTTCAAAATAATGTTTAGGAGTATGCAATTGGTTTGGTTGCTAAGAAAATTGAGGAGAAAGAATCGTTACTAGTGTTTACCCTGCAAAAAGAGTTTGTACTTATGTGCTTTGTTTTTTGTATATATCTCTGTTTAATTGGTCAATACTTATTTTAGTTTTCCTACAACAGGATTAATTGTGGATCAATCTTCTGTCTCATCCTTCATTGAATCTGCCTGCATTTTCTTTTCCAATTCTGTTGCGGGTGCAACGGTTTTTGGGTGTATTTATGGCTGTCACATTTACACATTTGTCTTGGTGGTTGTGGAGTGGAAAGCATCAAGAGCCTAAAATATCCAATGGGTCTTCTTTGAATTCTTCACCCGATTCGGGCATGTTGGAACTGGATACGGTTAAATTCCCTTTGGTTAGTAGGGGAAATATGGCTCCCCCATCTAGAAGGGTTAAGCGAAGATGGCATAGTCGGGAAGAACGAAAAATTGACAGGGAATATGATGTTGTTCTGGTGCCATCAGATGGAGGATGTGTGTCTGGGTCCGAGTCCGATGACTCGGATTGGTCCATAGGATGGTTGGAGCCTCACGGCCCTGGTTTCCAGAGCGATGATGATTCAGAGGATAGTTATGCTGTGCTGGTTCCTTGCTATGGACGTGGTCACGAGGATATGGAGGAGAATTCAAAGGCCAGATTTTGGGATACCATTGGCATAGGGAACATCCCTGATATTTATGATAATGGTAAGGGTCACTTTCTGCAATTTTTTTCCGTCTTGTTTGCATTTGTTGTACAATCTTCATTTGAATTATTTCCTTCTTTTCGTTTCTTTGCTGGTGAAACTTTATTGCTTGCTTGACTGTGATGTTGTGATACATGTCTTCAATGAAATTGGTCGATAAATTGTCTTTTAGATACTGCATACAAGCAACTTCCGCTGCATACTTATTAGTATCACAATCGTATCAATTTCAGATGGCAAACTCTGGAGTCATTTCTCATAATAGTTGAGTTGGTCGCTATATTGTTAAGCGGAATATTAGGATCAAATCTTAGCCTTTTGTCAACTTTGAGTTTATATGGTTAAACGGAATATTTGAATTCAAATCTTAGCCTTTTGTCCTCGTTGAGGTTGTTGGTGATCTTTTTGCAGCCAGACTCTTTATTAGGATGGGTAAAATCACAGCTACAAAATCAGTCTGTAGTTAATTGAAAGCAGCTAGTACAATCTATAGTCTTACTACATAAAAAGCGAATTTTTACTTCAGGCTTGAATGGTAACATTCTAGTTAAGTAGAAAATATATTTCCTCGAGGAATTCTATAACCTTCCTGACGATCGGCAACTCTGTTCGACTAAGCTTTGATTTTTTTTTCTTTTTGATCGCTATATTGTTAAGCGGAATATTAGGATCAAATCTTAGCCTTTTGTCAACTTTGAGTTTATATGGTTAAACGGAATATTTGAATTCAAATCTTAGCCTTTTGTCCTCGTTGAGGTTGTTGGTGATCTTTTTGCAGCCAGACTCTTTATTAGGATGGGTAAAATCACAGCTACAAAATCAGTCTGTAGTTAATTGAAAGCAGCTAGTACAATCTATAGTCTTACTACATAAAAAGCGAATTTTTACTTCAGGCTTGAATGGTAACATTCTAGTTAAGTAGAAAATATATTTCCTCGAGGAATTCTATAACCTTCCTGACGATCGGCAACTCTGTTCGACTAAGCTTTGATTTTTTTTCTTTTTGTTTCATTTCATTCTATCCATGTTAGCTGACAGATAGAAGATGAGGGAAGTTTTTGTATGCTGCATTCTCAACTTATAAAATCCTCAAAGCTTCATTTTGGTATTTTTTTTGCTCAAACCGGTATTAAAAACCTGAACTGCAGGACTTGACTGTTTTGGCCATTTACTAGTTTTAAGTCATCACTGAATTTCTGTCAAACCAAAAAAACATATGCAAGAAAAGTTACGTTTTTCTAGTTATGTAATGGACTTTGGAGCAGTTTGAATTTTCAAACGAGCTCACAGAATGCTCAAGTTGTTCCTGAAAATCAAGGCCTGACTACTCTCCATTTGGGATTGCCGTCATCATTCTCCTTGCCTTAATCCCATATGAATGGGGTCAGCCATAGCCATTTTGGATTGTAACCTTGGAATTTGTGTTCATTTTAGTTTTCAAAATATTTTCCTGCAAAGCACATTAAACTTCTAAAAGAGATGAAATTGAATGTGGTTATGGCATTTTATTCTAGTGGAATTTCATATCTTTTCTGAAGTGCAAACTCAAGAGACTGAAGTAAGAACTAAGAAGAAAATATGGCAATTCCAAATATACATTGAGGTCTTCTTTAGTTGATGCATCCTCCTATTCTCACAAATAGGCTTAGAAGTACATATATGATTTCTCTCTTAATTATCAACAACAATGGCAAGCCTTTTCCCCAACTACATGCATCCTATGTTTCCATTCTGCTCCTTGGTCACATCACATGCTATCATATCCTTTCTTACTAACTCTACTCACATTAACTTTGGTCTTCCTTTTACCCTATTATTATCCTCAATGTGGACTATATCGCTCTTCCTAATTGATGCACTTAAAGGTCTTCTTTGCGCATGACCAAACCATCTTAACCGATCTTCTCTCATTTCATCTCCCAATTTGTGCTAGTCCAAGCTTCTCTCGAATGTAATCATTTTTAATTCTATCCTTTCTAGTCTTGCCGCACATCCATCTCAACATTCACATTTCCGCCACATTCACTTTAATTCATATGTTGTTTCCTAACTGCCTAACATTATGTGCCATAAAGTATGGCTGGTCTAATAGTTGTTCAATAAAACTCTCTTTTAATTGTAAGGGACTACGCCTATCTCACAGTATACTAGATCAGTCATCCATTTAACCCATCCCACTTTGATTCTATGACTAACATTATCTCTAATTTCTCCTTCTATATGAATAATTGAGCTTAAATAACGAAAATGTTCACTTTTTTTATTCTCAATCCTCACTACATCCTCATTTGTATTTCTAGATCTACTAAAGTTACTCTACATGTATTCAGTTTTATTTCTACTCTTCCTAAACCATTTTAATTACAAAGCTTCTCTCCAAACCTCCAATTTGGCATTAACTCCTCTAGTTTCATCAGCTAAAACAATATCATCGACAAGTAACATACACCTTGGAATATCATCTTGGATGTGTCTTGTCAGCTCATCCAAAACCAAGGCAAAAAGGTATGGGCTTAATGCTGACGCTTGATGTAAGCGTACAGTTTTGAAAATTCACAAGTTTCCGCTACATGCGTTCTAACTATAGTCACACAACCATCATAGATGTCTTTTATTATGTCATCCCTTTGTAACTCCTTTCTTTTCTAAAACCAGCTTATTAGATCTTTAGGTACTCTATCATAAGCTTTCTCCAGATCGATAAAAAACCATATGGAGACCTCTCTTCTTCTCTTTATATTTTCCATTAGTCTCCTCAATAAGTAAATAGCCTCTACTGAATGAAAAATGATTCCGACAATTCAATCTCGTCTTAGGCGTTGTTTAATCACTTCCTCCTAAAGTTTCATAGTTTGTCTCATTAATTTAATGCCACGATAATTATTACAACTTTATGCGTCTCCTTTGTTTTTATGTATCAACATTAGAATACTTTTGTGCCACTCATCAAGCATCCTCGTAGTTGTTATTATCATATTAAACAATTTTGTTAACCAAGACAAACCAGCTTCTCCTAGTCACTTCCTAACCTTCATTAGGAACGCCACTGGGTCCCAAAGCCCTTCCCGATTTCATCTTCCTTAAGGCATTTCTCTCTTAATTGTATTATATTTAAATGATTAAGACACGTATACAATTCTGTTCTCAGTATATTGCAAAAACAGTAAAAAACAAAATTTGATGAAAGAAGTGCCAACATTTTTTCAAGTTTCTGTATAATCTGAGATAGATAAACTGAGTAGCCAAAGTTAACATGACTATGATATAGTAGTAACTAAACTAAGCAGTATGCTTTATAAAATGCAATTCCACTGTAGTAAAAGTCCTTCAAAAGTGTATTTTATATAGAGTTGGGTTATGGCGGAGACCTTGCATAGTAGTATCCGGTATGTTTCTATTATATGTCTTTTGGGTTATTCCATCTTCGTTCTCTCAATGGTATTGGTTTTAGTAAGTTGTGCACCATAAATCTTCGGGAAAAAAAAAATGTTGTGCAGTGTAAATTCTTTTAATTCACGGTGGGTAGATGTGATGTATTTTTTATGTTATGCAAAGGTATCTACAAGAGAATGTTGTGCAAGGCTTTTTTTGGTTCTGATAGGTGAGAGGCAACTAGGTCATGTATGGAATGAAATTATGGGGAACGCCTTGTCAAATGCCAATTAATAATGGGGTATTTTAAAGCCACCATATTAAAATAACAAATAAAAAGGCAATCATTTGGTTTCTTAAGAATTTAGGAATTTCCTAAGCCATCCGTTTGTTAAGTCATTCCAACATTTTTTCCCATTTCCTATTTTTCTTATCTGTTTGACCATCTTAGTTAATGTTAGTAAAATATTTGAAATGAGGTTGCCTTGTTAGATTTCCGGTTCCTAGTGCTGTATCTCACTATTGAATGTTTTGTTATTGTTATTTTTCCAAACCAATCTTCTTATTGATTTGTGGGCATATGCATTTATCTAAAAGGAAATATGAATTCCGATTTCCTATTGTCCTAAGATTTATAATTTAGGTTGAGTTTTTATTTGCATTTGCTTTATTGTGTAGAGGGCAAGAAGTATATGGAACAGTGGCTCTCTTCTCTCCAGAATAGCTGACATCAAGAGTGCTCTTGGTCTAAATATCAGATCTTTGTTACACCGTCTGTTCTCCTTGGTTATCTTTGAGACGAACTTATTCCATTATCTTTGTCACTGCAATTGAAAGAGAAGAAGGAGAAATCTATAATAATAAAAATTAAATAAAAAAAAAAAAAAAAAAGAGGAGGGAAAAAAAAAAAAAAAAAAAAAGACTGGTTTATTGTAAGATTACTAGTAGAAGAGGATTGGCTTATGTTGGTGTTCCAGCTAATATTTTCTGGAGAAGAATGAGCAGAAGATTGCGGAATCATGGTGCCTGAAAATCATTTGCATCCAGAGTTAACTGCAAAGTAATGACCCCTGGTTATCTCCAGATTGATGTAAGGTGTGAATACCGTGTGATATGAACTGCCAAGCAAAAAGGAAAAAAAAGGAAAAAGAAAAGTAGGCTTGTGTTTATGCGTGGTTGATTGCATATTCTTTGATGTAAATATGGTTGGTTGTGTATATAAAAAGTAGGTTGATGCTGTATTTTATTGTCACTGTAAATATTCTGAACATCGAAAAAGAAAAAAGAAAAAAATTGACTGTAAATAATATGACTATGTATTATGTTGTTACTGCTGTAAATAAAATCTCTGCTGTTGATAACTGTAAATAATATGACTATGTATTATGTTGTATTTTATTGTCACTGTAAATGTTTTAAGGTTGATGGAAAACAATGCAGATGAGGAAGGTAAGTGAATGAGATGACCATTCCATTCTTGCAACATTCTCTCGTTCCGTTCCGTTCTCACTCTATTCCATTCCATGTAGCCTAAAAAGACACATTTGAAGAGGAGAGGAACATGAAATATTCTTGTCCTAACAACTCGGTTGATGTTACCTTAATGCTTTCAAGTAGGACAGATCCCACTTTTCTTCTCTCTTTTTCCAGCCTCTTTATAGTTGACACGTACCATAATATAAAACCAAAAATTGGAATAATTTATAATCAAGAAGGCAAAAGTTATACAATAAAATTGAAAAAAAAAAAAAAGAAGTATGGTGTAGATAGATTACCGACAGGGCCTCTATGAGTGTGTATCAAATGAAATAATGAAAAATAAATAATAAATAAATATAATAAATAAATAAAATAGAGAGAGATTGTGCGAGCAGAAAAGGGCAAAAGAGAGAAACGCCACACAAAGGTGATATGGTTAGGAAGGTTAGGACTCCAAATTTGTGCGAGAAAATTGGGAGAGATGAGAGTTTTTTATTTTTTATTTTAATTTGTAAGAAACTAACACACTCATTTTGCCTCTACGAATACTTATTCTTTGTTTAGAAAATGAAGAAGTACTACTAGTCTATAATCGTTGGTGGAGAAATGAGAGACTTAGAATGAACAAGACACTCTAGTAAAAAAATGAGAGTTTATGTTAGGTTTTAGTTTTTGATGTTGGAGTCTTCCAAGTGTTTCAATTTTCTATAGAAATAGTTCCTTCTTTGATGCAATCCACAGAACTTAAATTGTTTGACTGTTCATGTAAGAAACGACTTGCTCGACAATAAACACTAATACTTTCTATTTTGCCAAATATAAAAAGGATCAATGATACCTTTCAAATTCGAAGAATGTCGAAAAGGAATTATGTGAGTGAAGGCGTTGGTACCACCATATGACATTATGTGGAAGGGCTCATGCCCCCACTCACCAAAGGCGCAGAGCCAGAGTTTCAATTATGGGCACAATGTAAAAAATAATAAATAAATAAATAATAATCAACTAATATAAATTGTTCAAATCTAAAGGTAAAATAATAGATAAATAAAAAATCATTACAAAATAATATGTTAATCATATATGAAGATAAATATTGTTCAAATCTAAAGGTAAAATAAAAATAAAAATAAATAAATAAATCATTACAAAATAATATGCTAATCACATATGAAAGATAAATATTGACAAATGTAAGAACAAAAATATTGATTAGGAATAAATCTTTTGAATACAGTTGTAGGTCTTTATATTTAGAAAGCCATGCATGGATTTATACCAATTGGGCTCATGAATTTTTACTAATAAAATTTAAATAAGAAGAAGAGAAATAGAAAGAACAAGAAGCTAAAAGAAAATTGCATACTTACACCATAAATAAGTGTGAACAGAATAAATTTAAGTACAAAAAAGTAGAAAAAGGAAATGAAAAAAAAAAAGAGAAAAAGAGAGGGAACTCAGAAAGGAAAAAAAAAAATAGAGTTTGATTGAGAAAGGAAATTAAAGGAATTTGAAGAATAAAATAGCAAAGAAAGAAAAAGTTAAAGAGATGATTTTAGAAATTAAAAGTTTTATATATTATATATGTGTAAACAATTGAAAAAAATAACCGTATACATTTAGGGGCGGGGCAGCAGAATGTTGCACATTAAGCCCTTTTATTTGCCTATGTTGAGCATCTCCAATTAAAATATTCTTTTGTGTAAAATATACACTGTCACCTATGAAGTAAAAAAATTTTCCATCTCCAACAGTCTGTTAAGATACATTGCCACATCAATAATGTGTAAAAGGATTGTGTATTTTACACAATCATTTTACACTGCCAGATCCACATATTTCCTTTCTCATCCCTCTTTCTCATTCTAGTAAAGAATCAACATATATTTAGTAAGTTTGTAAAAGTTTTATGAATCCTGGCAAGACACGTTGTTTGTTGTTATTGGGAAATATATTTTTACACAAAAGTTATAAAACAACCATTGGATATAAAATTAAATAATCTAACATTTTTGTGTAAATTCATCATGACACATCATATTTATACAAAAAAATATACACAACGGTTGGAGATGCTCAGGTTGTTTTTGTGTCTTTGCTACTTTCAGGCTTTTATCCTCAAAATCAATTATAACCGACAATTTCGGGCTTCCAAATGGAGATCTTAATCGGGCTAATTTGCAACCAAAGTGGCAAGCTTCTTGGACCATGATCATGGTAATTTCTGGACTTAAATTATGATGGAAATATTGGGCCGAATCACAATTCAAGCCCAAGACCAAATTGGGCCACCTCATGAGTCCCAGATCCTGAGAACAAGACATAAAGTTTTGATCATGACTGGTCGTCGCCTATTGCAGCAAAAGCAACAACGGCACGCGCGCAGCACAGACCTTGGCACAGGCCTCGGCACTAGACGGCCGGTCGTCGCTAGCTTGGAGATGGTGTTCCCTTCAACCATTGAGGCCTCTACGTTGTCCATGAGCAACAAACTTCCTCACTAGGGAGTTGATGTAGCCTTTTCCAAGTAACCATGGTATAATTTGTGTTTGAATTTGGGGAAATATACGTATGCATATAACAAGTTGCTTAACTTTGATATTACATTTGCCATACTCTTTTAATTGATTTTTAATGCTTATAATCATTCTTGATGAAACCCTTTTTTTTTTCTTTTTTTTCTTTTTTTTTCTTTTTTTTGGGTCTTAGAAAGCTTCTTTGTCTTGATTGAAACCAAAATCATCCTTCTAGTGACAAAAATGATGGTGGTTATGCAATGGTTTTCATGGTATACAATGCAAGAACTTTGATAGGTCATACTTAGGGAAGACGAGTCGTCCTACACCTTAGTATAATGTAGTTAGGTAGACGATTCATGTCAACCGAAGATGGGCTATCCTTAGTTTGTATGTGCATTCATCTTAATGACGATTTTGTTGTTAGCTTAACGCCACATGAATCATGGCTATACATTATGTGAATTTCCCCATGTTAAAACACATTTGACCATAGTTACGAGGGTGTGGTGAAGTCAATTCCATAGCCGTTTTTCTCTCATTATCTTCATCATTTTTATTTAATTCTTGCTTTAAGTAGTTAATGCCGTTTTCTTTAAGTTGAGAAACAAACAAACAATCCTCCATTTTTAGATTAAACCGGAAGTAATCTCAAGAATTTAACGGCTATAAACTTCACAGTCTTCGTGGTTCGACACCCTTTACATAGTCTTATCCTGCAAGGACTCGTGATATTACGAGTGGTTTTATTATTAAAAAAGAGTAAAACATTTCTACACATCAAGCATGTGACACCCTTAGGCCTACATTGGCTCCGCTTTTGACACTTATATTACCCTCATTCGGCATTCTCAGAATTTAAAGGATGTACCATTTTCTGACAAAAAAGAGCAATGATACATCCTCTAAATTCAGAGGATGACAAATGAAAAATATGTGAGTAGGGTGTGAGTCATACCACACGACATCATGGGGCTCACGCCCCCACTCAAATTACCCTCATTCGGCATCCTTTTAATTTAGAGGAGGTACCATTTTCGACGATAGAGAGCAATGATTCATCCTCCAAGTTCGGAGGATTTCAAAAGAAAATTATGTAAGTGGGGACACCATCATTAGTTATTTTTTTAATTCAGGGGATGTACCATTTTTCAAGAAAGAGCAATGATATATATTCATCTAATTTGGAGAGTGCCGAATAAGAATTATGTGAGTAGAGGCGTGGGTTCTACCACGTGACATCAACTTCATTCGATATCCTTAGAGGATGTTCTATTTTCTGACAAGAAAACAAGAAATTAATTAATGCGGTTGGTAATTGAAATGTAATTAATGTTACCATTAGGTTCTGTTTGGATTGATAAAAATAGCAAGAAAAGAAATGAAATGGGAAATGAAAAGAAAAATGATTTTCTAGGATGCATTTGGTTACGAGAAATTTTTTCTAAAAAAGTTGGAGGAAAATATCATTTTATAGTTTGGATAAAAAGAAACTTAGTAGAAAACATTGTACTTACCTAAACTACCCTTATTATATAAAATAGCATAAGAATAAGATTAATTTGTCTTTCACTAGTCCTATACCACATTGTTTAGCTAATTATTTATTCCTTATTTTTAATGTCTAATTGACATGTAACAAGGTCCATGAATAACAATGTATAAAAGTTGAGAAATTTTATTCTTCAATAATTTTGTAAATAAATGAATTTGAGTATAATGCTATCAATAAACTAAAAATTAATTAGTAATATATATATAAGATAGACTTTTTAAGTTAATACAGACCCACAAAGTTAATATTTATTTGATTTCCATATCTAATGGAAAACAATAATCCATAGGAAAAAGGAAGTCCTTGTTGGTGTGAAATTCTTTCAAACCCAATAAAAAAACAAAAGAATGAAGTTGTTGGGTAATATAGGAACCTAGAAAAATAGCCACTCCTTTCCCGCAAAAATTGTTTTTGTGCAGAAAACGTTTTGGGGGAAAGTAGTTGCAAAAATCCTACTCTCCTAAAAAAATTTCTTTTCGCACTAACCAAACTCCTAACAAATTTAATTTTTTCCCTTTCTTGCTACTTCATGCTAACCAAACCAACCTTTAAAGTCCAGCACTTGATTGCCCACTGGGAAATCAGATTGAGATAAAAGCTTGTGAACCTTGAAAAATCCCCTTTAAAAAACAATATAAATAAAATAAAATTAAAAAAAAAAAAAAAAAAAGAAGTAATGAAAAACACTAAAATCAATTAAGATTTCTACCAAAATTGTGCCATCTCCTAATGAAATTTTATTTACACAAGAGTCGCTTGATTTACACAAGAGTCGCAAGCGAAAAACATTCGGTGTGTGTAACTCTTTTATACGTTTTAAAAAGTCTCTAATATTTAATTTTGGAGCAAACAAATAACTCATAGTCCTCATGGTGTCACTTACATTCGTTCCTTAATCTAAATGATAGATGGCAATCAATTGGTCACTTTCAGGAATCACATCCCAGAATATTTTATCCCGTTCTTACCCTCCCAACCTCCCTCCTCAAAAAGGAGGCACTGAAGAAATAGAAAATCATTAACGAGATTCTGAAAGTGGTCCACACCTGAGAAAGTATTAAATACCCCGCGGTACGGTACCTGGGGGCAATGGGAACCGTTGGATCATAAAAGTGGTGGTGAACCCCACCAGACCCAAGGGCTGGGATGACCCGTGGTACCATACCTGGGTATTTAATATTTTTTCACCCTAACACTAAGAAAAAAAGGATACTCAAATCTAGAAACCCTATACCCAAAATAATAATAATAATAATAACAAAAAAAAAAAACAAAAACAATGTTGCCAAAGCAGCATTTAAGTGTCCAAAGGAGACCTTTTAAATGACATATGCCTTTCTCCAAACAAAATCAGCCCTTGTATATTCCTAGATAAATAAGCACCCAGTCATACGAGAAACATGTAGAGCATTGAGATAGATTCACACCACAAAATTTTAATTTCCACATCTTCCAAACATCTAAATTTACACTAAACAGTACCTTAACAAAACCAATAAAAAATGGACAACACTAACCAAATCACCGGTGAGTAAGTACTCTCTACCGACCACTGATGTGATCTAATCTTATACTGACACATCACTTTTAGTTATTAATTAAAAAAATTAGATATGTGTGCATTTGTAATTAGATCACATCAGCAGTCACTAGGAAGAACATACTCACCGGTGATTTGTTAAGTATTGTCTCAAAAAAAGGAGGGGGGGGGGGGGGGGGTGGGGGAAGCAAATGATTAAATAAAAATTGTCATTTTGCACAGTCACTTTAAACTGGCCACTCCTGACTAGGTTCCAGCTGCTGCTTCGCTTAGGAGCTCCATTTTTTCATCACTTCCATCAATTATCATGCTCGATGCATCTTGTTTCCCATCCACGATTTGATTCTCACAATTTTCCTCAACGGAACACGGGCTCTTACCTCCTACCTTAATTTCATCTTGTTCAATTTTACCCTCGGTCACCTGATTGCTAATGTCAACAGTCTCAACACTCGATGGATGTTTAGAATTCTCAACAAAATCCATTTCACAACTCAAATTTGCTGTTGAGTTTGGTAGAGCAGTTGGATCTTCTTGAGCTTGCTCTTTTGGTGCGTTGCCTGAAATGGAAGATTGATCTTCTGCAGCACAATCTTTTCCGGCATCGCCTGAAACAGAAGCCTGATCCTCTTGGACTTGTTCTTTCGGTGCATTGCCTGGAACAACAGTTTGATCTTCCTGGATTTGCTCTTGCAGTTCATTGCCTGAAACTGCAACTTGATCTTCTTGAACTTGCTCCTTCAGTACATCGCCAGAGCCAGAACCTATACCATCTTTTGCAATTTTAACATCAACTTCCATTGCCGAATTAGAAGAAGCAACATTGGTTGCTTCAGATGACGTATTTGATGCCGTGGCAGTACTGCTTGGGTTAAGTTGAACAGTCGGCACCGCAGGTTTCATAGAATGGCCCTGCACTTGAGTTACACTACTCCACGAGGCATTTGATGGGGCAGCAGAATAAGAGGAAAGTGGTATAGCTGCCAGACCAGTCCGAATGTAATGAACATTTGGAAGACCAGCTAAGTGAGTACTAGGCAATGAATTTGTATTGCCTGCCCCAGATGGTTTGATCAAGGAACTCCCTCCAGCCATGATATGAACAGCATTATTTGCCTGTGCGGCCTTGAGCAATGATGCTGCATCTGATGGGGAAGCGATGCGGGCTCCAGCATAAACTGCAGCAGCTTTTACCAAAGCATCCGGGCCTAGAGGAGATTTCACAGACGTCTTTTTTGAGGTCACTCGAGATTTTGAAGACGGCCCAGAAGTTCCTGTTTGAGCTGTGGTTGTTGGGACAGACCCTAGTTGGGACTGATTTTGGGCTTGTGAAACACTACCACCAACTGACGGAGCTTCACCAACAGTAGGTCGTGAAGAGTTACTGGGCATAGTGTTTGAATTTGTTCCACCTGTTCCCACATAACTATATATTAACAAATTTTTGCATAACTTTAACCAAAAGAAATTAAATATATATATATATTTAAATGGGAAAATCTCAGTAAAATAATCACAATTTTGGCAATTTGAAAATTTAGCTTTTGATTTTTGGCCTTCGGCCTTTCAAAACTCAAATGATACTCTCTTAACACCATTTCAAACAGTCCATGCAGCAAGAAACAAATAAAGTCATTTGTACTTATTCCCCACTTCCCTCTTCCCCTTTTCATTATTCATACTGGTTTCAGCTCAAGTTCCTAATTGGCTAATTCATATTAATTGGTTCATAGAAATAATCCCTCAAACAATATAAAGTGACAAAAAATAAAATTTCTCCCCCAAAATAGCATAAACAATGCCAACACAATCAGGCATGCAGTGGATGTGTCAGGTTTCAAGGCAAATTTATTTGTTTAATTACAGAAGAAATATAAGATAATGAAGGAAAATAATTTAATACAATATTGCATGAAAATTGTTTGAAATATTCAGTTCCTCAAACAATATAAAATGCCCCACTCACGAAACCTGTCGCCCTTGTCTGTCCATGCAATATAAGTCTACACTAGAAATCAAATGTACGTCCCCCACTGTTCAATTAATTGGTCACCACCCACTGTGCAGTCAATGACTCAGCCATAATGTATGCAGATACTAATGACCTTCCACAGAACCTAATATAACGATAACATATGGCCAAAAAATGGATTCCAAATGAAGTGGTCAAGATGGCCCATTCAATATCCTCATAAAAAGGTGAAATTCACAGAACAATTGAGAATTAGTAGTCATGGTAAAGTCAGCAAGAATTAAAAGGACAAAGAATCTTGTGGTAACTGGTATATTAGCTGTTTGCCAGGTCAAGCACTTGCATACAATAAAGCTAGTACAAGATGCATAGAAAATCACCAGTACTCATTGAGCAAGCTGCAGTTAAGTTATCCATCGGCATATTAAGTGCAAGAGACAACACATGCCGAGTTGCCAGATGCGCCTCAGAATATTGTGAGCCACCTCCCACATTCAAGTTGCCCTGCCGCTTCCTGATAATGGCCCACCTCTGCACATACCATGTTCCCATGAATATTTGTAGGAAAGGCAATTAGAAACCATGATTTAAACACTATTTACAATATATGGAAAAAGGTTCAAACTTCATTGATGACCTATCCTATAATTAACTCAAATAATTTAGATAATAGTAGAAAATATACGGCAGAAGTATTCCGTTGCCGGGATTTGAACCCGGGAAACCTGGGCAAAACCCAGCCATCCTAACCATACTAGATAACAACGGATTGCTGCTTACCAGAAAAAATAAAAATAAAATATAAAATATTGAGAGAGAGAGAGAGAGACAGAGAGAGAGACAGAGCATAACAACAACAGATTGCCATAAGATAGCGTTTCTGTTAAGTACAAATTCATGATGGGAACCTAAACTTTGAAAATGGCCAAAGAACAAATATCTAAACTTAGAAGTGCTGATTGTTCAGTGATATAGAAAGATCTGCTAACAATGGGTTCATTTCATCATAGCACAAAAATATCAAACCAGCTTATTAATGAAACCAAATTCAACTGGAATATACAAAGCAAAACCAAATTCAAGTTCCAGTTTAAGAAAGTCAGAGGAAGAACAGTTATTAGCAATTAGTCAGCCATAATTATTGCCAGGTGATTAGTACTCTAAGCATGTTTTTGGAACTTAAAAAGTATAGGGGTTGTTACCAAGCAATAATGTCCATGCAACTGAAAAAATGTCAGAACCTGAAATCAGGTTCTGCAAATCTCTAATGTATCAACAAATTGGGATTAAACAAAAACTATAGATCTAACGAAGTATCAATATAGCTAAACTAAAAACGTATAAATGAAGTTCATTTAAAGAAGCCAAATCCTTTGCTATTAAGCCAGAACCATTCAAAATGAACATGTGGATAGCTGCATGTATAAATATACAACCATTTCAAGTTGAGATATAATAGATGATTAAGAAAATAACAGCATTGTTAGCAATATATAAATCTATATCTATACTATTATTAAAAGTACAAATAGTTTCAATATTTCAATACATTAATTTATTTAGTAATATAGTGGTAGGAAATACTGAAATTCAATAAAAGGAAATCTAATTAGAGAAGGAAATATAAAATATTAAAAAAAACTATTGAAATTCAATAAAAGGAAATCTAATTACAAAAGGAAATATATAATACTAAAAAACTTATTTATTTAATTCAATAAAAGGAAATTTAATTAGACAAGGAAAAACTACTAATAATAATATAGTAGTAGGAAATATAAATGGAATTTTAATTAGAGAATAAGCTATAAAGTATTGAAAAACTTATTTAATAATATATAGTAGTTGGACATACTACTACTAATAATAACATAGTAGAAGGAAATCAAATTAGAGAATGAAATATATAATATTAAAAAACTGTAATACTAAAATTCAATAAAAGAAAATCTAATTAGAGAAGGAAATAATTAAAATTAAAAATAATAATAATAATAATATAGAAGTAGAAAATACTACTACTACTAATAATAATTATAATATAGTAGTAGGAAATCTAATTAGAGAAGGAAATATATAATATTAAAAATCTCTTTTATTTAATTCAATAAAAGGAAATCTAATTAGTGAAGGAAATATACAATTTATTTCCTAGTAAATACATAACAACAATTCCATATCAAAATATACCAAGAAAATCATAAACTAAGAATTCTATACACAAAATTATTTTTATATTTAATTTTTTATAATTTATTTTAAAATTTTATAATGTTATTTATTTCAATAAATAATATGTTTTTATAATATTATTTATATATAATAAATAATAATGTAAAATTATTCTTATATATATTTTTGATCCTTTGAAAAAAATTTACTTTACTGTTATACACACACTTTCGCTCACGTGCAGCGCGAGTGCATGCACGTATACGATGGAGAGATGAGAGAATAAAAGCAAATAAAAAAGATGAGAAATTAAAATGGTAGTATTGGCTAAAAAAGTTAGTGTGATGTTGTGTCCCGAATTTGTTGTCGGGACACGTTGCGACCCGTTTCCGACCCTGTTTAGTAGTCTCTTGTAGCCAGGGCTGCAAACGAACCAAGCCGAGCTCTACCTTGCTTGGGCTCGAGCTCGGCTTGCCACTGCTAGAACTCTGCTCGAGTAAGCTTGGTCTAGCCAGGCTCGACCTTGCCTATGTATCCAACAAAAAACTCGGTTTTCAAAGATACAAGAAAATCGTGCCCTGATCTCTAATCATCATCATCAAGAGCTCAACTGCAATAATGGAATCATCAACATTAAAACAGGATTTGGAGATAAAAGAAAAGAGACCATATGAGAGAGACCGGTTGCCGGAGAGATATCTAGTGGATACTTGCTGTCGAAGAGAGATACCTACAGTGGGAGAGAGAGTTTTGTCTGAGAGGACTCAGAGGAGGCGTGGCTATGTTGAGGGGTTGTTGCAGCAGAATCTAATTAGGGTTGATATTGTGCTCACGAATCAAACGCTTGATGCAAATCAAAGCATGTGTATGTACGGGTTAATGGATTAAATGGGCTTAAAGTTAATGTGTCTGTGAGTTTGGGCTGAATTTATATTGAATGGACTAAATTATTGTACATACAATTTTGAAAAAAAAAAAAAAATTTGGGCCTTTCACTAAACAAGCTTGTTCATGAGCCTATACGAGCCAAGCCCAACACTGATCAGGCTCGGATCATTTAGTAAACGAGCCTAGAATTTGAGCTCGATGTCACAAAGTGATTCCTAAGACGCTTGGAGGATGGAAGACACGCATGCTGGTTGGCAAAGAGTAGAGTTTGACTGGGAATGGTTCCAGGGAAGGGGCGTGCAGGAGCACAGGATGGAACCTCTTCAAAGTTCAGGCAAGTCAACTTCGTTGAGTGCGAGTAACTTGTCGCTGGTCGTGGACTTGACTATGAAGAAGGGAGTTGGCCATCCTTGCACAAACTGGTCGGGAGCTGGAGCCGTTCCCCTGACGAGGCCATGACAGGCCGAAACCAGTCAGCATGTATCCTTGGGAGGGCAGGTCGTGATGACTGACCAGGGCGCTTGCGCGAGCTGAAGCAACGCCTTGGTGCCGCACGGGCCATGCCGCTGCGCCAAATCTCTAGGCCCGTGACATCGAGCTCGGCTTGTTTGCTTAACTAAGGAGCCCGAGACAAGCCCTTAGCAAACCGAGTCATGAACAGCTCGGTTCATTTGCAGCCGTACTTGTAGTTTGATATATAAGGGCGCTATAAAGTTTGGAGCGGGATTAATTGAGACACTGAAAATCGCAAAGAAAGAGAGAGTGAGAGCGAAAGCGAGAGCTAGAGTTCGGGGTTGAAACTTGTAATCTCCAATTTTTCAAATAGTGAAAACTTCTGCCAGATTTCCACCGTGGATGTAGACTTTGCTGAACCACGCTAAATCTTTGTGTGTAATTTGATTACTTTCCTGTCGTTTTTCTTGATTTGTTTTTAGGTTCGCTACGTTTATCGTAACAGTTAGGATTTTAATGCTCCATAAAAATAGGGGCAGCATATTAATTATAGCTACTGTGGCTGGTTTTGCAACCAATCACAGCAGCGAAATATGCACTTCTTAGCCCTTGGTTTAAGCTTCCCCTTATACCTCCTCTGGAGTCTTACAGTCGATAGCAGTCGATCGAGACCGGTTTACCAAGTAACTAGTTGTAAAAGCAGCTTCAACCCAAAACCCTTTGTCTAACCCTGCATTCGACAACATACACCGTGCCCTCTCCAATAGCGTTCTATTCATCCGTTCTGCAACTCCATTCTGTTGTGGAGTCTTCCTCACTATGTGATGCCTCACAATCCCGGAAGTCTTACAGAACTCATTAAATTCTCCATCACAAAATTCTAATCCATTATCTGTCCTCAAGCGCTTGACCTGTTTTCCAATCTGCTTCTCAATCAAGGCCTTCCACTCAGTGTTATTAAAAGCGCGCCTAGGCACGCGCCTAGGTGCAAGGCGCCTTCAAGCGCAACTTATGCGCCTCATGTAAGCCCAGGCGCAGCGACCTTCACTAGGCGCACGCCTGGGATGCGCCTTGAGGCTAAGCGCGCCACATGTATTCAGTGGCTCCTTTTATATATTTTATGTGTTTCCTTTTATGTATTATGTGTTTGTTTTTATACTTTATATTATTATATATTAGTATATAGTTACAGCATTTTGGAAACTAAAAGTACAAAATGGAAACTAAATGTACAAAATGGAAAATTTGTCTTCTTGTGAGTTGTGAGGCAACCCAATGGGTCCCAATAGTCAACAAAACAAATCAATCAAGAGCAAAAGCTGCAGAAAAAAGAAAGACGTGAGGGAGTGGGAAAGAGAAGAGAAGAGAAGAGAAAGAAAGAGAGAGAAGAAAGGGCTATCAGTTGCCTCCATCCGATGAAGACGAAGCCAGGAATCAGCCTACCACGTCAGTTCAGTTATTTTTTCCTCCTCCTCCTCCTCTTCTCTTCTCTTCTCCTCTTCTCTCTCTCTCTTCATTGGCTTATTCTCTATATCTCCTTTTTTTTTTTTTTTTTTTTTTTTTTTTTTGGGTCTCTTTTTTTCTTCTTCTTTTTCTTCGTCTCTAACTCTCTCGTTTTGTTTTTTTTTTCTGGGTCTCTGTTTTTCTTCTTTCTTTTTCTGGGTCTCTGGTATATTTTTTTCTGGGTCTATTTTATTTTTTTTCTTCTTTCTTTTTCTCCAGTCTCTGTTTTTTTCTTCTAGGTCTCTGTTTTTTTTTTCTTCTTTCTTTTTCTTCATCTACTCCTCTCCCGTCTGTCTCTCTGTATCTTTTTCTCGTGAACATTTTTTTTTTTTCCCCTTCATCTACTATCTCAATCTTCTCTCTGGCCTTCATTTTTTTTTTTTCCTTCATCTACACCTCTGTTTTTTCTTTCTTTTCTTCATCTACTTCTTATCTTCTTTTTTTCTTTTTTTTTTCAATCTCGGACCTTTTTTCCCTCTAATCTCTCTCTCTCATTTTTTTTCTCCCTTCTTCTTTGAAGGTTGTCTCTCTTTTTTGTTGTTGTTGTTGTGTTCTGTATTTTTCTTCTTTTGAATGCAATTTGCTGAATTTTGCTACATGCTGTTTGCTAGATTATTTAAATTTTGAATGCATCTTTCTGAATGATGTTTGCTGAATAGTCTGAATGATGTTTGTTGAATGTTGTTTGTAGGTTGCTTTATTAGTTTAATTGTGATATATTTAGTGTTTTTATTATTGGATGTTCATTGTTTAATTGTGTTATTTTTGCTAAGAATTATTGTTTTAAAATTTTACTTGTGCGCCTCAAATCACTCAGGCGCGCGCCTCGCCTTGCACCTAGGCTCCACGGGACCTCTAGCGCCTCTATGCACCTTGGGTTTTTAAAAACTATGCTTCCACTACTCAAACGCAACAAAAACCTCATTCTTGTGCTTCAGAATCTAAACCCAAACTTTTGGAGAAAAGTCGTCAATCAACGTGATCATATATCTACCACCACCATGTGAAACCTGAGAGGGACCCCAAAGATCAGAATGAATACAATCCATCGTACCCTTGATCCTGTGAATTCCTATACTGAACTTCACTCTACACTGCTTCCCAAAGACACAATACTCACAGAAATCTAGCTTCCCAGTTTTCTAACAACTAAACAAACCCTGCTTACTTTGAACATCCATCCACCTCACTTATATGCCCAAGCAGCATATGCCACAATATAGTAGTATCTGAATCAGGATCCGAGAATGATACAACAACTGAACCCGTGATTGTATGCTTCTTCAGTCCCTTCATCACCACAAGAGCACCCTTTGAAACCCGAATGACTCCACTTCGGGCCTTGTAAGTACATCTGATGGAATCCAGCGTACCTAGGGAAATCAAATTCTTTCTCAGTTCTAGTTCATACCTGACATCAGTCAATGTCCCCACTATGCCGCCGTCCATCTTGATTCGAATTGTACCGATGCCTACAACTTTGCACGTTGCATCATTACCCGTTAGAACTTCCCCTCCATCAATAGATCGATAAGAGGTAAACTAGTCCTATTTGGACAAGCATGAAATGAGCAACCTGAATCAAGAATCCACTCATCGCAAGAGTTGCCGACTAAAATCGTGAGAACCTTACCACCGTCTGAATCATTATTACCCTCTGCAACAGCCAAACTATCAACTTCAGAGGATTTTCCCTTTCTCTTCTTACACTGCGGACAGTCTTTCCCGAAGTGCCCTTCCTTGTGACAGGTGTAGCATCTCAACACCTTTGTTCTGTTCTTAAACTTAGAACGGATTCTACTATCAGACCCTTCCTTCTGATTCATTCTCCCTCTAATAACCAACCCTTCTGCCGAACTTCCTGTATTTCCCTCAAACGCCATTTTCTACAACTCTTCGGAATTCAGAGTTGCCTTCACGTCTTCCATGGACAAAGCAGTTCTACTATACATCATTGTATCGACAAAGTTCTCATAAAAGGGTGGAAGAGAACACAATAGAATAACAGCCTGATCTTCATCCTCCATATTAACATATGATACAGTTTACCTCGTCAAGATGGTATTTCAGAGATGAACCTCCGTGAATCTGAAGAGTGAACAACCACTTCTTTAGAAGCAAGCGGTTCGCGAGAGATTTCGTCATATAACGGGACTCCAAAATCTTCCACAGCCCATCCGACATAGTCTCTCCAGCAACTTCTCGCAGATACTTATAACTCAAGTACAACAAAATCGTACTATGTGCTTTCTCCATAACCTCATCTTTGTCCTTAATCTTTTCTAGCAATGCATCATTCCCCTTCAGCGCCTTGGATAACACTTGTTGAACCAAAAGAGCCTGTATCCTAACCCGCCACAGGTTGAAATCATTTATGCCGTTAAACTTCTTGATTTCCAGAAACTTGGACGCTGTCCCTGCTTCAAATTGAAAGCTCTGGTACCAGTTTGTTACGACAAACGCAACGAACCCAAGCAACAATCACGAAAAACAATAAGTTTCAACCCCCCCCTTCTTCGTACAATTTTCAGTGTCTACCCACTCCAAACCCTAAACGCCCTAATATATCAAGCTACAAGAGAGTACTAATTAGGGTCCACAACCCACAAGCATAAACAGGTCAAAAAATTTCCATTGGGCTCACACAAAGCTCATCCACCAGGTCGTTGCGACCCGACACCAAATTCAAGCCACAACATCACAAAAATCCATTAATAGATATATGTTTTATTCTGTACATCTATCTGAATGAATTAACTGAAAAAGACTGGACACTCGATTATTAACTCTAGGTTTAAAAGACGCACGATGATACTTACTAAGCTCAAAAGCATCACATAACATAGACCTAACATGACTAACACTGGGGACTTGACGCTTCAAAACCGATACTGACGGATGACCAAGACGGCAGTGCCACTGAAATAGAGATAAAGAAGATTGGAGAGCTCTGGGATGATGCTCAAAATCGAAGTAATACAAGTCATCTACTTCATGCCCCGTACCAATCTTATCTTGAGATCCTGAAAAACACATAATGTATGTAACGGATCAATGAAGAGTTTTAGTAATCTTACTAATAGAAATCAAACTAAGGAAATTGAGGAACATATAAAACATAAGAAAGAAACATAGAAGAACCAAGATGAGTTATCCCTAAACCAGAAACCTTAGTTGATGAACCATTAGCAAGAGTAACACTTTGAGGAGGAGTGACATAACGAAAATTAGATAAAAGGTGAGAACTACTAGTCATATCATCGGATGCGCCAAAGTCAATAATCCAAGGACTATGAGTGGAAGACAAAAGACATGTTGATGTAATGCCTGATTGGGTAAACGAAGCCATAGAAGATGAGGTAGGTGCTCGTTGCTGAGACATAAGTTGAGCATACTCATCATGTGAGTTAATGATCATATCCAACTTGGTAACCAGATGAGAATAAATAAGTGGATCCGGTGAATGAGAATTATCTTCTTTATAGGACACCTGATTTGGATAGGTAGAGGTTTCCGGTTTACCTTGAAGATCTCAACAATAATTTTCAGTGTGATTTGTGAGACCGCAGTGAGTACATTTTCTGGATTCTCTACCTCGGCCACGCCCTCCACGAGAATTCTGATTTCCACCATGTGAAGACAATTAAAGTTAAACGTTCACCACGAGTATCAACATTTAAACTAGAAGTGCCACAAGAAAGAGTAGCTCGCTAGAGTCAATTAAATAAGACAGGAAGAGATGGAAGGCTAGGGCTACCCAAAATCTGTGCACGAACCGTCTCATATTCCGATGACAAGCGAGGAACCGAACAACATTAAAATTTCACGTTGTTGTTGCATACGCTGAACATCCGAAGTAAGGGATTGATACATGCTCGGTTTTGGGAGGACGTTTGGTGTGGGGAGCGTCCATTGGCTTGTTCGTTCCCTAGGCTGTAAAGGAGCTACCCTCTAAAAAGGACGAGTGTGAGAACCCACCCCACGCCCTCTCCAAGAGTCAATCAAACCTCTTGCCGTCCGGGGCATAAACCACTATACTCCAAACAAGTCAAAGATCAAACTCCAACAGTTGTGAGCCACAAGGCAATGTAACAAGTGGTCCACTGACTCACCGTCCTTTTTGCACATGCAACACCAATTAACTATAACCTGCCTTCTCCTTCTGAGGTTATCAAGTGTCAGAATGTTGCCCCAAGCTGCAGTCCAAACAAAAAAAGCCACTTTGAGGGGAGCCTTCGAACACCACACTGTTTTTCCAAGGGAAATCAGTCCCTAAGAAACCCGAGAGGCAACAGTAAAAGGACCGAACCTCAAATCTCCCTTGAGAAGATGGCACCCAATAGAGGGAATCTGGGCTTTGGTGGTGCATTTGGAAGAAGCGAAATAACAAGTCTTTTGATGGGGAGGAGTCTCCCATAGGAACTTTGAAATTCCGTATTATTAGCTTCATTTTTTGTTGGGGTATGGGCAGATATCATACATCTATAGAGGAGATTGTTGATTTCTTGGCCTCTGTGGGTCCATAAGATTCCTCTTTTGGCTTTGGCTTCGGCCTCTGTGTATTCTAGAGACATGTTCCCCTTTTGAACGCTTTCTATACTACTTATAAAAATTAAATAAAAAATATTCCTCTAAACTCGTATTACCTTGCTCAAGGCTGAAAAACTGCTTACACACTTCATAGATGCGGGTAATATTGTCTGTCCCATAATACAATTGCTTGAGGCGGTCCCAAATGTCTTTGGCTGTATCCAGACAAAGTAAGGTGGAGCTAATCTTAGGTTCAATACTAGTAAACAGGAGAAATTATATGAGTATCATGTTGTTCCCATGTACTGAACTTAGGATCATTTGTCTTTGGTTTATCCTCACTGAGATGGCTTCCAGTGCCTTTACCTTTAAGATGAATCTCTACTGATTTGGCACACAAGATGTAATTTTTGCCATTGAAATTAACAGATGTCATTGGAAGATGAAATGAGGAGGTGAAAGAAAAAAGATCAGAGTTGGTTGCCATGAGTGGTAAAACACATTGAGAAGAAGACTGAAATTGCAGGGAAGATCGATCAGAGAGGGAAAGAAACACATAAAATAAAAACAAGGGAAAATAACCTGGATATCCGGGGCGGGTAACTGGGATTGGATCTGGTAACTATGTTGGACTCGGATCAAGTAACCGAACAGTTGGGTTGACCCGTTTTCTTCTTCCTCAAAACGATCCCTCTCAATAGAAACCGTACCGAGAAATACACAGCGACCAAACCAAACTCTGGAGAAAAACACAAACCCAAATCGAACACCAATCAAACAATGATCAACCAACAATCGCTGCAGCCGTGAACAACTACTACCACAATACAAAACTCATCGTGTGATAACACAACCATGGAGACACCAATGATCGACGATGATGAGATTGACAACGGTCGATGAGGCTGATGATGATGGTTGGCAACAATGATCTCAACAAGTAGACCTACCCAGGTTCACTCTCTGATACCATGTAGAGTTTGGTTTTGTAGACTAAGTTATAGAAGAAGAAAGAGAATGAGAGTTACAACTGGGGAATTGGTGAGAGTTGAAAAGTTAACTTCATTCTCACCCTAACATATTATATATATATATGCATGAGAATAAAAAGAGAGAGACTAAATCACGGGTAAACCAATTACATATGTACCCCAATATTAACTATTCTAACAATGTTATCATAAGTTTGGTTTGGGAATTAATACGCTCGTGGTGAAGTACTTTTATTAGAAGTGTTGAATACTTGAGTCTAAACATTTACAACATAATGTGTTTAAAATCTAATTGCACCATTTTATTCTTGCACTTTCACAATCATATTTGATTTAATTAATGTAAATCCATCTTGAAAAGATGCATGCATTTGATTTAGCCAAGTATCTTGTTTGATATACAACCCTTCTTTACTTTCTCTGTCAATCATTCATCCCTTCTTTTATTAAACCCTAATCATCCAAAACCTAGAACACAATCAATATTATGCTCAGAAAATCATGGTAATGATGGGGTATTGTTATGGTGGAGATAGGTGGTGATAGTCGTTCATGATAATGGTGGTTGTAATTTCTTTTTTGGGTGGCGTGTTTGTGTGTGGATAAGAGCAGAGATGCGGACTGAGTCTTCTACTCCGGCCAGTCACCGGAGTCGACCACTCCGGTGAATCCTCTGTTCCCCTTTCTTTTCCCTTTCTTTCTTCTCTTTTTTGGTTTTACTATTGTTAAGAAAGTTCATATGGCTGAGAATCGTTCCTTCCTTGATGTCGCAAGGCTTCCTCGTCTTGATCTCAACAAATAGGTGGGTTGTGTGTCCTTTAGCAAGGGACATATTTTCAGGGTTGATAATCACAACATGACAATGCGTGAGGCAGTTGATTAAATTGTGTTTGGTAGGCTGGTTTGACAGAGAGGTTGAAAGCCTAGAGAGGATTCAAAATTGGGCTACGAAGAACTGGAAGGTCGCAAGTGGGGTGAGGGTCTCTACCCTACCTAAGGGGCTTCTTTTGTTCAGATTGCCTTCGGAAATCGAAGCTCCAAAGGGTTTTGAAAAGGGGTAAGAAGATGTGGGGCAAAGCACAGTTGTTCTTGGACCCTTGGTGCTCCCGCGTTGGTTGTTCGGGACTGAGGTTGAGATGCATGGAAGAAGGATTGTCATTTATGGACTTCCTCTGCATTTATAGTGCCAGAGTCTGTTCAAAGGTATCGGTGATCTTTGTGGAGGTTTTCGGGCAGCTGTGGCTTTTGAAATGTGTAAACCTGAAAGGATTGTGCTCACTGTCGACGGAGGAAGGGAAATCCCGACATTCATCATCGTGCTAGACAGCCAGAGGGGTTTCAAGATTGCGCTACATGAGGAAATTGATCCCTTGATGATCCCCAAGTCTGATTCCTTCTTTAGAAGAGATGATTCCATACCGATTGCGGAGGAGACAGGTCTAAGAAAAAAAGAACAATGTCATGGGGTTCCATCGGAGGCTACGGAAAAGGCAATGGATGAAGGACAGGGACGAGTTTGTAATCATGCGCGCAAGGAGCGAGAGGAAAGGCTGCCGAACAGAGCTTCATGGCAATACATCTGTCTCCTCACGTGACTACACACGTGAGAAAGATCCTCTTTTCAAATCTGATGGGCCTATCCGAAATGGGAGAGTGGATTTTGGGCCAACTGCCTTAGTTAAGGATGGTTTTGGGCCTGCATTGTGTGGATCGGGCTCTAATTCTTTTTCTGGGCATGCTTTTAAGAAGACTTTTAAAGGCCTGGGGCTTTCAAGACCAATTGGCGACACTAATAAGAGTAATTTTTCTTTTGGGCCAGCAAAGCCCGTCCTGGACCCAAAGCGGGCACAATCCAGAAAGGTTTGTTTGGGCCCAAGAAATGGTCTGTCTATTTCCTTTAAAAATAGGACCAGCAGCCTGCTTGGACTGTGATAGGATTCCGGACAGTTCCATTCTCTCTTATCATCCGAAGATGTCTGCTGATCTTTCCTATGATCAGGACTACACTAACTTCTCACGGCATGAGACCCCAAGTGAGCAAGCACATATGATCGATTCCGAACAGTTCTCAAAGGTCCAGTGTTGCAGAGGCTGCCCCCCAGCAGGGATTTTGGTCTCGTGATGATATTGAACAATGGAAAACATGTTAGTCTGGGATTGCAGAAACATTTGCAACAAGAAGAAATTGACCTCAAAAATCGCTTTGAGCCACTTTTAGATCATTTTATTCAACCTTTGGAGGAACGTTTTCCTCCAGCATCTTCTGGATCCCAGATTCCTCCCTCTCATCATTCAAAACGATGGTCCAGAAAGCAAAAGCAAAAGCAAAAATGGGTCTCTTCGCCGGGTATGTCCTCTATCCCAAAAACTCCAAGCTCCTTGTGGTATGTCGCTGTTGAATGATTTGGGGGCTAGAGGAGGAAGGTTTGGGTTTGGGTTTGGGTTTGGGTTTGATTTCTAGGAGGCTATCTCCTGTGTTTGAGGGTGTGTCAAAGGATGGTTTTTTGGATGGTTCAGTGATGGTAACAGGGGTCTCTGTGGTCTGGGATGACAGGGAAGGAGGACAAGCACTTTACTCCCACTGGGGAGAGGTTTGGAAATATTTCTATTAAAGTGGGTCGTAATGTTCAGATTCGACAATGTGACGATTCTGCTGCTACTGTGATCAAGACACTTCGGCTTAGTAAGGCCCTTAAAGGGCTGAGTTGCTTTCCTTTGCTTAGGATTGATGACTGATTTTTTTATGATGGTATTTTTACTCCACGGGAAAGCAGTTGTTCTTCTGTGTCTGCTATTGATGAGTGGGATGGTCTGACGGCTTCTTCCCAGGAAGGGGAGTTGGGGATTGTTCCCAAGGATTGTAGTGATACTCATCAGATGTTTCCAATGGCCATGGTGGAACCAGAGGAGGGGTGGGTTGAGGGAGCTGATGTTAGGGGTGGGGTTGGTGAGGTTACTGATGTTTTGAGGCATGAGTGGATGAGGGAGAATGCGGGCTTGGTGGGCAAACTTATTGCTGTGTCAGATGCAGGGGAGGGGAGCCAGGCAGTGTGTATGTTTCATGACATTGAGATGAGCCATAAGGTGGGAAGGAAGGGTAGGATTTCATCGGAAAAAGAGGAGAGGGAGGTGAGGAGTCTCATTTCATATGTCAATTATGATGGGAAGAGAGGGGTCAAGGGAGAGGGGCAGAGGGAGGAGGAGACGGAAAGAGATTTCTACTGTTTGCCAATGAAGTTACGAATTCCCTCATGGAACGTCCATGGTCTAAATGATTCGAAAAAAAGGATGGTGGTGAAGTTGGCGATTAGGAAGTGGGATCTGCATGTGGTGTGTTTGCAAGAAAAGAAATTAGCTTCCATCTCGGACACAGTTGTTAGGAGTATTTAATTCAAGCCTTGGTTCCAAATTTCTGTTCAAGCAGGTTTCAAAAATCTACTAAATTTCTGAAGAGATGTTGGAAAATCAGATTCCTTGTAAGTAACAGCAGATTGGTGTGTTTTCTTCGAGTACGGAAAAGAACGGAAGGATGGAAGGCTTCACTTGGGTTCTAATGTGATCGTAAATTGTTTCAAACTCCAGGTCAAGTTTTCTTCAAGGAGGAGGATCTGATGCAAATAACAATTAATAGTTTTGGAAAGTGTTTAGTCAAAGTTTTTAGTAGTAATTATGATATGAGACAATAGAAGCCATTATTAATGTTTTGTGGGTAGTTTGAAAATCAGTCTAGGAAAAGTAAGTGTCATTAATTCTTGTCTTATAAAAGGGACAGCCTATGTATCTGTTGAATGAAGTCTTTATCAGTATATTTTGAGTTATTATAAGTTATAAACAATTCTTCAGGCTTTTCCCAGATTTCCCTTTAGAAATCTAGGCTCCGACGGTGATTGGAGTATTCCTAGTCTTCCTTACAGTTGTAAGAAGACTTGTTCCTTATTCTGTTTGCTTCAGTCACTCTCTTGAAGAGCACTTTGTCAAGTCTTCCTACGTACTTCCTTTCTATCTTTCAGATTCCCTCTTCTATCTTTCAGATTCCCTCTTCAGTGGCTGAAAGGATTGAGAGGCTGCAGAGAAATTTTCTGTTTGGAGGTAAAGGGGAGGAGTTCAAATATTATCTGGTGCGTTGGGAGTGGGTTTGCACCCCAATTCGGATATGAGGCTTGAGTATCAGAAGATTAGTGCCTTTTAACAAGGCCTTATTGGGGAAATGACTTTGGAGGTTTGGAGTTGAGAAGCGCAAACTATGGAGAAGGGTGCTTGTGAGCAGACATTGGGAGGCGAGTGGAGGTTGGTACTCCCATGAGGTGAGAATCCCATTTGGGGTTGGGGTTAGGAAATATATTCGGAAGGGGTGGGACAATTTCTCCAAGCACATTAGATTTCGTGTCAGAAATGGTAGGAGGATACGTTTTTGGGATGCTATTTGGTGTGGGGATCGCTCACTTGGTATCACTTTTCCTAGACTTTTTCAGATTGCTACTGATAGACATGCCATGGTGGTCAACTATTATCGTGTTGATAGTGGAAGAACGGAGTGGGATATACGTTTCTCGAGACATTTTCAGGATTGGGAGATGGAGGATGTGTTGGCTTTTTAGAGTTGTTGTATCGTCAGGAGATAGCAGAGGAGATTTCAGACTTTTGCATTTGGAGGCCCTCTTCTCATGGGCGGTTTGACGTTCGGTCATTCTACTGCTGTCTTGTGGATGTTGTTGGACTGTCCTTTCCATGGAGGGTCATTTGGCGAACAAAGGCGCCTCTCAAAGTAGCATTCTTTGGGCGGAGGAGATTTCTGACTTTTGCGTGTGGACGCCTTCTTCTACTGGGCGGTTTGACGTTCGGTCGTTCTATTGATGTCTTGTGGATGCTACTGGACCGTCCTTTCCATGGAGGGCCGTTTGGCGAACAAAGGCGCCTCTCAAATTAGCATTCTTTGCTTAGACATCCATTTTGGGAAAGATTGACTCAGGGCAATCTTCAGAGAAGAAGATAGATTGTAGCCAACCGGTGTTTTATGTGCAAGAATGATGAGGAGACGGTTGACCATCTTCTCTTACATTGCCCAATGGCTCGTGATTGTCGGTTTTTGTTTCTGGGTTTGTTTGGGATTCACTGGGTTATGCCACGGTCTACCAGAGGCTTGATGAGGCTTGGAAAGGCTGTATGGTGGGGGGCCAAGCTCGGGACTCTTGGAGGGTTACTCCTTTATGTGTTTGGTGGTGTTTGTGGCTTGAAAGGAATGGGACATCCTTTGAAGGAAAGGAAAATCATATTGGGTCATTGAAGTTCTCCATTCTTAGCACTCTTTTATGTTGGGTTCTAAGGAGAAATTGTAAATCCTTAGATGAGCCTGTAGAGTTTTTGGATTTGTTGAGAGTTTAGAGGCCCTATTTGGCCTTTTGTTGTTCATGAGGAATGTGTTCCCCTTTTGAGCGCTTTTAATGAATTCTTACTCATCAAAAAAAAAAAAAAATCTTGTTTGATATGCCAAGGGAAAAAAACACGATTTAAATTTTTTTGGTTATATCTTTATTACATATTTTAATTATTTCAATTTGAACATTGATTTAGTTAAATGCATAATGAAAGTAGACACACTCTCTTAACCACCATCATCATCATTGCCTCAATCCCATATGAATCGGGTCGGCCATATAAAGTCTCGTTTTCCATTATAATCTATTACACGTCATCCCACCTATTATATCTAACTTTCTAAAATAATTCTAATAAATTCATGCCACGTTAATTTTGGTTCCTCTATGTCTCTTACCTTTTATGAAACTAATCTTCCCCTTCTTACCGGCACATCTATGGTCTTCCTTGTATGTGTCCATACAATCTAAGTTTACTCTCTTATGTCCGCATACTCTTAACCCACTGAATTAATATGCTGAAAAAAATCCTTAATTTGAATTTGACTAGTTTGTGTTTCAAATTTAAAAGTTTTGATATAATAGTTATATTTAATGTGTATATATATTAAATATGACTCAATTTGCTCACCTTTGTGCCTAACATTGCGCCTTTCACTTAGGCTCCATGAGACCTTAGTGCACTTTGAGGCCTTAATCCCTATAGATCTATGAATAAAATGGGTGAGTTGTATACATTATTGCGCAATTGTACAGACTATCAAGCAATTTGGCAGAATGTATATGTTGTAGGTTGCGTTTCCTCTCTAGCACAAAATAGAACTCACAAATACAAATTGCTGGTAATAAATTAGAATAAGACATCGTACTGAACACTTGAGGATAGGAGTTCTAGAATTCCTTAGATGTCAAAATAATCAAGGTGCAAGGCAATACATAGAACTCAAAATAATCACCAGACACCAGGTTCACAGATAAGGTATGAACCTGGTTTGTGGTGATCCAAAATTATGAAACACTGATAGGATACAAGACACAAGTACGACATGATATGGTTATTGCGATACGTCAAATCTCAAAAAATAAAAATTAAAAATTAGAACACAAAGACGGCAAAGATACTTCCAAAAAATAATATATTCATATATTACTATAGATACAAAAATAATTGATTTTTGCTCATTTTATGTACATTATCATAAATGCATTCACTAGTGTGGAACTTAAAACTAAGAGTAAGTTGTTTTTGTTTTTTAAAACTTTATATTATTTTCTAATTAACCCATAATATGTTCTAAAATTGCATTGAAACAAATTTTTTTTTTTTAAATAATTGCAAAACTACCCCTTGTTTCGAAAAAGTATCCCAAACGTCTACTCGCCGTGCCCATATCAAGTCACAACAATGCCTAACCATTTAAAAAATTATTCAAATTCTAAGATAGGAGTATTGGACAGGTGTCCTAACGTGTCGCCATGTCCATGTCAGACACGTGTCCAACAACACCACGGCACCCCCCTGGAGGATGTCCGCGCTTCCTAGTCCATATGCAACAAAAGAAATTATCTTATATCATCCATGATAAAGCTTACACGTTAAAACAAATTACTAGTTCATGTGAAAAAGATCACCATGATAGCATCTGGATTGACCGAGGCTATGGCCTTATATAGAGCGGAATGGAAGCATAGGGTTTGACCCCAAGTAATTGGGGAAAGGCTTTGTTGTTGTTGTTGACATGAAAAAGATCAACGCAAATAGAATTATATATCTTAAATCTTCCCCCTATTTGTCTCCTGCCTAACCTATTCTTCATTCACTTTAAAAAAAAAAAATTTACTATATAGATAGATATATTAATTGTAAAATTACTTGTCTCGTATTCACAGGAGTTGTCAAAATAAAAATAATTAATTTAGTCATTTTGTTTTCCCTCAAAAATGCACAAGCATGGACTAGACCTCAAATTATATAGATATAACTTGAATCAAAATTTCAGATTGTTCTTTCTTTCCAACTTTAAAAATTAAGTGGTTTAAAATACATTCTGCCCAAGCAGTTCCCTGATATACAATTCCACCTAGGTTCATATTGCAATAGTTGTGCCACATATGCAACTAGAGTGCTCATTGACCCACTGAACCACATAATTATAAGGTAAATCCTTGAAGAACTATGCCATCATCTAATAGCAGGCCAGCACAGGCCTAATGAAAGCAGTAGGAGGTTGAATGGCAACGCAACAACCTAGGTGACATGTAGACTACAGTGCATATGATTTATACTAATGACAGCACAAGGATAAGATCCAGCATTGGATTGGCTACACAACACAGAACTAGGTCAATCATGAAATAGCAGTTAGGAGGGCTGAGAAAAACAACCTGAGAAAGCTGTGAAGCAGTTCTATCACCCTTGAAATCTCCTTTCAAAATATTTGCCCAATTCCCTTCACCACATTTCTGCACAGCAGCAATCAGTTCCAGGTCCTCTGCTGCAGACCATGGTTTTCTTTTTCTTCGAGCAGGAAGGCTGCCACCAGCTGATCCATTTGCATCCAATCCTTCTGCAGATGTCACTGTGTGCAGTGGCTGTTTCTGAACAGAAACTGGAACAGTAATGTTTGTCCCTTGTATAGCTAGCTGTGAATTTTCTGAAGGAACTCTGGCTGACTGCCCATTAGGTATATTTATGGTCAACGGAGCCTCAACTGTGGCGCCATTTGACAGACTGGAGTCATTTGGTGCAACAGAAGCAACCAGTACCTAATCAAGCCAAACATTCCCAAAATTTTGCGAATTTACTTGAGAGTGGCAAAACAGTAAGATAAAGAAATGAATATGCAGTTCAAGCATTGTCCAAAAATTAATGGTACCATGAAACTGTGTGGTACAGACCATGAGATGCCGGCAAAACATAATAATCTGAAGGTCACAATCAGATGATAACAATCACCTAACCATATCTGTGTGGTGAAAAGCCCACATAGATAAGTCACACACACCCAAATCTAGCAGAATTCCATTAAAAAATTATAAAACCATCAATTTATAAGTGGCATGCGAAAAAGACAGCCAAAAGCAGAATCAATCCATTTGGGGTACGGGGAGGAAAGATTCAGGTCCTACTGCTTGTCCACCAACATGTGGTGGCTGCAATATTCTGGCACATATTTTGTTACTTATCTTCACATTTCTGCCAAACTAAAGCATGTTTAGCTGAACCTCTGTATTTCTATACATTATTATTGTTATTGCTATCTCTGTCCCAAATAATTTTCAAAATTTTGTTAGGGTAGGTCTTGACAACCAAGATACGAATAATATCTGCTATAAAAAATAATAATAATAATAAAAATAAAAATAAAATAAAATACATTGCCACATAGGGCTGCAACAAACCGAATTGAGGCTAGTAATATAGTTTCAAGCTCAGCTTGGTACAATTTATAACTGTTTAGGGTCAGCTTGAGCTCGAGTCAACCTCAGCTAAGCAGGCTCAAGCTCGATTTGGCTCGACTCGAATAACCAAATTAGCTATGTTCAAGATCAAGTTCAAGCTCAGAAATGAGCTTGATTTATCAAAACATCAGCTCCAAACAAGTAACCACATGAGCAAAACATACTCACGTCGAGCCAAGCCGAGATGTATTAAGACTTGGATTCTTTACCAAATGAACCTAAACATGTTGAACAAGCTTTAATAAAGCCAACCCCCAACATTTCATAATAGGTTCCTTCGCAGCTCTATGAAACCACCTGATTAAGCAAATATGAAATCACTTGAAAAAGACTTAAACAGAGAAACCACCACCTCAGTACCCAATACACACACTATGAAAATAGATTACCTTCATTATGGATTCTACTGAAGCAAAAAATTCATTACATAGCTAGTTCGAGTTACCTTCACACATGCTGCAGCCTCTGTTGAAGCTTCACAACTAACAGCAGGGAAAGCTTCCAGTTCATACTCCAAATCACTATCATCATCCTGACACTCATAATTAAATTCACTCGAAATAAGAAAAATATCAGTAAATCAAGACAAATTCATATTCAAAACACACAGAGACTAAAGTATTATAACCGTCCACATATATCACGTAAATACCATGTAGAAATTTCAGTCATATGATTATATCAGATCATCTGAGAATATCCCCCAAGTGATTGTATAAAATAAGTTCCGTTCAATTACACATTTTATAGACATGTATTGATTCAGTGATGTCTCGTCATCTAAGAAGCATGGAAACTTCTCTGTTTCCGACACGACACTCCATGGAGACTTCATGGTCACGTATCCAATACTTCATGAAAGTGTCCACAATTTATTTATTAATTCGGACACTTGGTCGGCAAATCCCAAAAACTTGACTGACACATCTCAAACACTAACACATCTTACACTCACCAATACAAGTTTTATATAACACAGACATTTAACAATCTGGAAAACAATACAGATACAGTTCAAGAGAAAATTGATACTCTATATATGTCATAACATGTAATGACACTTCTCGTATAAAACATTGCTATAATTATAATGACAAGTCAGGTGAGTGAGAACATATATAATATTAAAATATTCACATAGCTCTCTTTTTTCCCCCTGGTTGGACGAAACCCCCACCCCCCAGGAATTGTTTGCACCCAAGAGGAGTTTAACCTTAGACCTCCTCTAAATTATTTAAAACATTCTAACTTTATTAGCCGTATCCATGTCCAACTTTTTTAGGATTTGACGTGTCGGCACCGTATCGTGTCCCGTGTCCATGTCCGTGCTACTTAGGTCGTCTACCTGTGTGAAATAAAGGTAAGTCTCATAACAAATCTTGAAACTGAACTTGATTGAGTACCATCAGCTCAATCTCATATTTGCTATAACTCATCGATCATACATGTCCATTTCCACTGCTAGCAAAGGTTTAAACTTTGGTTATCAACTAACTAATGCCACACTCCTCCTTTTCCTAGGCTTGAGAATAGCTATATAAAAATAAGATATCAGGCATGACACATGCAGAGTCAATAATATAAGCATTAATCATGAACATTAAACACTACAATCAAGCTCAGTGATCACTGAACTGCACACACATAAATTTAATAGGCGAGGAACTAAGACTGAAAGAGAGTGCAAGACTGACCAGAGGTTCAGCCCCATTGTCTAATCTTTCTAGCAATGAATCACGATAAGCCAAATGTCGCCACAACATCTGATACTCCCTTGCACTGGAAATCCCAGTTGTAGTCCTCTTCACCAACGCATTCCAATCAATCTTCGCATCCGAAACCTGTGCCACTTCTTGAAGCAATGCTAACACTGTAGTCGCGGTATACCTGTAGAAAGCACAACAATTGCATATATTTTAACATATAGTAACAGTGTGTGTGTGTGTGTGTGCATATATGCAAAATAACACTCAAATGTTCATTTAAACATTCAAAATCAGACAATTATAGGCTTCAAAATAGCGCTCAAATCAAAAAAAATTCCCAAACAATGATGGCGATACATATGCATATGCAAGCGTGAGTGTACGTGTGGATGGGATAGACATTAAGCAGACAAAATTGAACAAAAAAGAAAACAAACCTTTGTAAGAGAGTGGAGATGTCTTCTTCACTAATCGAACCCTTTTTATGCCTCTTTGTCTTCTCAACCATTGTGTGCTTTCTACTGATATCGCATGTTCTACAGAAACTTCACTACTGTAAAACCCTAGAGAGAGAAAGAAAGGGGTTTTAGAGAGAGAAACGGTAAGTGAAGTTGTGAGACTGAGTTTCTGGGTAGTAAGAGGAGGAGAGAAGACGACGTGTTATCAAGTCCCCGGAGTGAATCGACCGAGCTATGAAGGGCGTGGACGACACGCGCCTTTCGGAACTGGTGGCGAAAGAAACGGGTGTACCGGTCTAGAGAGGGAAAGAAGAGAGAGAGAGAGAGAGAGAGTGACAGAGGACGGAGAGACGGAGCGGTGTTTGGGGGAAAAAGTGATATAGAAAATTGTTTCGTTTTGACTCTGCCAGTGGGGATTCGGATCTGTGTGGGATATGAGAAACGTACGGTGATGATTGACGCTGCAAATCTTGGTGATGGTGGTAGTACTATGGTATCATTGGGTAGTGTCTGATTAGGAGAATAATTGAATAGCTTAATTATTACTAATATTAGGTATTGACTAGATGTGATATACCATTAGTTAAGTTGCGACTTGTCATGTACCATTAGTTAAGTTGCGACTTGTTGATGGCAATTTGACCCGCCCTCGTGGTTATCCGCCCCACCCTATTTTCTTTTTGACGATTTTGAAGAACCATTTTATTTATTTGGGCAGGAATAGTTTGATATAATAAAAATTCGCGGGAGTTTGGTACAGGGGCGGCGCACCGCCCCATTTAGATAGTTAAATTATTTAAGTACCCTTAATTCATTAGTATATATATTTCCCACCATATATTAAGTACCCTATGTAACAATATTAAAATAACAAATGAATTTTATTAAAAGGAAAGTTGCAATGGTGAAGAATTGAAGATGAGGAAAAAAAAAAAAAAAAACAGAGCAAATCCATTTCAACAATAATTAGGGTCCGTTTGGCATGCGTTTTGTTTTTGGCGTTTTGCTTTTGGCAAAAACAAAAACAATGTTTTTGTTTTAGGAGTGTTTTGTAAAGAAATCAGAAGCACGTTTAGGAATGATATTTTATTGTGAAAATATTAAAAACAGAAATATGCAAAACCCGTTTGGTCACTAACAACTGTTGTCAAAAAAAAAACTGAAAGTGGAAAAAAAAAGTCAGCCTTATCTCAAGACCTCAGCTGACATGAAGTTGTCAATCTCTCCGCCTCCATCGTGATCTTCGTGTTCCTCGTCATCGGAGGCAAAATTATTGGCGTTGTCGGCAACGGAGGGAGGGGATTTGTGGCGGATTTTGATGAGGCGTTCGAGAGCTTGGTCGAGGCTGCGCTTATGGATGTAGAAGGCAGAGACCGCCATTACCGACGCTCCGAACAAGGCCGCCAACGCGAGATAAAGACTCCATTGTTCTGGATCTAGGTTTGGTTTGTTTCCAAATTAGATTTTACAAAAATTAGGGTTTTAATTTCAGTAAAAGGTTTCAAAAAATCTTCTAGCTTTGAAACTGGGGCTTTTATTTTCAGCAAATGGTTTCCAAATTTTGGCTTTGCCGAGAGTGGAATCTACCTGAGTTAGATTGCATATTCAACTTCAATGACTAAGAATAATTCAGAATTTCCAATTATGAAAACATTGGCAGCCATGGTTTTATTTCAGAGCACTAAAGTAAATATATCATGTGTCGCTAGGGTTACTGGTTGAAAGGAAGAAGATAAAGACGATACTGGTTTGTTTCTGTGTGATCTGTGTTGTATATGTTTCAAGTTTGAATACAGCAAATCCAGCTTCCATAGGTGTTGTATTTGATCAAATCCAGTAAATTGAGGGCTCAACTTCGATCCATGATGATGAAATTTTCTGAAATCGCCCTTGAAACGCAGAGAGAGTATTGGGAGAGGAGAGAGAAAAATTTGCCCCAAATGACCTAAAATGCTTATATACCTGAAGTAAGTATGTTTTAAGTTGGGCTGGCTGCTTCTTCGGCTACGGTGAAATCTTGGGCAAACAGGGCTGAAACAAGATAAAACACCATTTTGGTGTTTCAAGTTTTGAGGCTTTTTACTTAAATGTTTCACAACTGTGCAAAACAAAACATAATCAACCAAACATGTTTTGGGCTTCATTTGGGCTACTATAGGGGACTAAAAACAAAAACAATAAAAATAAAGTAGATACCAAACAGGCCCTTAAATTATAGCTTAAACGAGGCAGGGCGGGTACCCGCGGGGGTAAAAATGTTAAACAGTTACGGGAATGGGGTGGAAAGTTCCCCCGTTTTTGCTGTTTTGGACGGGGATGAGGGCGAGGTTTTTAAACGATTGTGGAGGCGGGGGAGGGTACACCCGCCCAAACCCGCCCCCGTTGCCATCCCTATCTGTATGGCAGCAAATCACATTGGCCAGCATCAATTGTGACATTGTTTTTAAGTATTATAACAAATCAAAAATATTGAATTACAGGGGTGACAATTCGTGTTAGCGTGTCAACATGATTAGGGTTGATATTGTCTAAGATTATTGACACGAACACGACATGATTATTACACGATTATTATACGTATAACATGACACGACACACATAACCTGTTTAATGAATGAATAGGACTTTACACTATACAAAAAGACACGTTTAAGTCATTTTTTTTATATAAACACACATTTTTATTCTATACGTTTAATTAATGGGTCATTTTTTACATAAATATGATACGTTTATCTGACATGTTTAGTTAATCGTGTCATAATCGAGTTTGAACACAACACGTTTAGTTAGCGGGTCAATTCGTGTCAACACGATTATGACACAAACACGATTAGGCCAAACCCACCTTCTTATCTTGTGTCGTGTTAACGTGTCATGTCAAATATTGTCACTCCTACCCCAGGAGCAGGGTTTTAAGAGGCAAATTGTTGAAATCTCGTTTTCGAACCGCACTCCTAACTCAAATAGTACGTATATTGTGGAACTGATACACGTGTTCTAAAAAAAATCCAAATATTAAACTACATAATTAATATATATTAATGAAATCGCATTATTTGGAATTTAATTAATGTGGAGTTGGGAAACTTAGGATTTACTCTCTGGATTTAAAATTGAAGATAATTTAATTTAAAATTTTAATTTAATTTCATTCAATTTTAAAATACGAATTTGATAATCTTAAACATAAAATAATTATCTTTAATTTTTTAAATTGAGTAACGTAATTTTACAAAAGTGTTATAGTTGTGGAAGCAACTAACTGAAATAGTGATCTAGCCAAAATCATCTCAGAAGCTTTTATTGTTGGGGGTACCACACGGTAAAATATTTTCGAAATATTGAAGATTTTTATGTTTCTTTTTGTTTCAACATGAAATATATATTTTTTTAAAATATTTTTTTCAAGTAATATATATATATATATATATATATATATATATATATATATATATATATATATATATATATAATGTTTGGTAAAGGTCTAAGTTAAGGTCGAACTAATCGAATGGGGCATGTAAAATAATTTTTAAAAAATTAATGAATAAGTTATTTTTGTTAGGTCTTAATAATTTTTTTCTTCTTAAATATTTTATGACAATCAAACAACAGAAATGCAAAATAATATTTTAAGCTGGCCTTCAATTTCTCATAATTATCCTCACAAGAGAACTATTTTCTTTTTTACAATAAAATATGGATGAGTATATTAATTTTGTCTTGCTATTATGAGTTTTGAGGGGTTGATAATGTTTTGTTTCATCGGTTTTTTTATTTTATTTTTTCATTCTTTTTTTCCCCTTGAATTTTAGAAGATGGAAATTGTGGAAACATATTACTTTCATTCTCTAAAGCACTAAAATTTTCAAAAATTGCCTGAAAATAAATTACTTTTCATTTCAGCTAAACCAACAAATGAACAAATTCTAGTTAAGGCAACCCACTTCGATATTTATAAATAAAACCTTTTTTTTTTATGTTTTTTCGAAAACAGTTTTTCACATGCTCCACTGATAAAAATATTGTCCACTGTAATGAAAGTCTTAAGTCTTGTTGAACAGAAATTTCAATACACCATCTCTAATTTCGTGTAGATTAAAATTTCTGCAGTTCAACGTGGTTGCACTAATAGATGCAATTAATGCAACTAAACTTCCCGTATACTATTTTGAGATGTGACACCGAACACTTGAAGTGAATTGTCTGACCAAATAATTTTTAATTGACTATATATATCAAATACAACTAAATGAAGAGCTCAATTTTCTTATTTATTACATAATTGATTAATTAAAATAGTAGGTCTAACAATTCACAGCAACTATTCGGTGGAAAAATCATTTCCCTTCTGAAATATATAAACAATGATAAACAATATAAGATGACATGGGAAATAGTAATAAAATTCGTAAAACCTGATTATTGGGTGTCTCACACAACTACGTGTCTAGTCTACAACAATTGTTGTGGTGTGGAATCTATCCTTTGTGAGACACACAATCAAGGCCGAACCAATTAAGGCTCAGAGGGGGCACATGTCCCCTAACCTGCTCCACCAATTATACTTATAAGGTAATTTTTTTTATTTTTCTACATATTTAAGAAAAAATTTATATAATGCCCCCTATATATTTTAATTTCTAAAATTATTTCTTTGATTCATTTAATTTCCCTTTCTTCTTCAATTTCACTTAACTTTTTTTTTTTTCCTTTCAAACTTTTCTCATTTTTCTTTCCTTTATCTTTTTCTTTTCTTTTTTTCCACTACTTCTTAAAGTTCTTCTTTTTGCACTTGTATTATGTAACTTTTTTTCACCATGCTTAAATTATATAAAGTTAACGGGTGTCATTTCATACAAAAGAGTTACAACTAAATTCAATGAAAATATTATCGAATAATTTTTAAATTTTTTATATTGGTCAATTATTTATCTTTCTTAGAACACTAATTGATTATCATATTATATAGCAATGATTCTTTTCTTCTTCTTTGACCTTTGATTTGAACAAATAGTAATTTTATTTATTTTTACACAACACCCCCCCAAATTGAAATCCCAACTTCGCTCTACACACAACTAGTCCGGTGTAGGTTGCAATGACGTTGCTCAAATGACATTACATAAGATTTCTATGAGCATGTTTGTTGATTAATTTTATTTTGAATTGTCTAGTTTACAGCATTGTTGTTTCTTTATAGAAAGGGAAAATGTTAGGCCTTTCAGTTGCAATTAACACAACAATAGTAAGAGGAAGTATAGAAATATGCTTGATGAGATGTGCGTACAAAACTTTGCGCTATACCTTCATCCGGGTTGAACACACCCCTCTGTGAAATTTGTGAAATATTAAAATGTAAATGGCATATTTCGATGAGCAAAATGAAGTCTAAATCAAGTTTTAATTTTTCATTTGTTGTTGAGTTTCAATTTCAAAAGCAAAAAACTCAAAGTAAAACTACTCACTGCAACTTTGGTTCGACGTTAAACAACATTTAGTCCAAGTAAATGTGTAAGGTTCACTTAAAATAGGTTTGAAATTGGAGAAAGAGTACTTATGCTACGTTTGGTGTGCAGGAATGGAATGGAATGGAATGCCCATTCCAACCATTCATTTGTTTGGTATGCAACTTAAAGTGGGATGGCCATTTCATTGGAATGAAAATCTATTCCACAACTAAACCTATGGAATGGTCATTCCATTTCCAAGTAATTTATTTTAAAAAATCGACTTCCCAAAACACCCTCATATTCCAAGTCCAAAAACCACCATTACCTTCCACCACAATCATCTCCGCTTTCCACTACCACCACCACCACCACTACCACTGCCTTCCACCACCATGGACTTTTACCATCGCCCACCACTTTCCACCACTGCCACCGCCACCGCCTTCCACCACCACCACCGCCATTGCCTTTCACCATCGCTACCGCCACCACCGCCATCACCTTTCACCACAGCCACCACCTTCCACCATCACCAGTGCTACCGCTTTTCAGTACAACCACCACTTTCCACTACCGCCATCGTCACAACCCTACACCACCACCCCCGCCTTCCACCACCGTTACCGTCACCTTTCACCACCACCGCTGCCGTCGCCGCCTTCAACTACCACCGCCACCACCTTTCACCACCGCCACCGCCGCCTTCCACCACCACCATCATCACCACATTCACCATTATCACCACCGCCACTTCCATTGCCTTCCACTACCACCATAGTCACACCACTATCTCCTTCCACCACAACCACCACACTACTACCATCGCCTTCCACCAACACCACTGCCACCTTTCACCACCACTGCTACCACCAATTTTCACCATTGCCACCACCGCCGCCTTCCAACACCACAACCTACACTACTATCGCTTTCCACCATCCACCACCGCCACTGCCACCATTTATTTTTAAAAAATTATTAGAGAATATTTTTTTGTTAATTTAATTTAATTTAATTTATTTGTTACTAAGAGGGATATTTTGGAGAATTCAAATTAGTCCAACCAAACACTAGAATGGTTATTATCATTATATTCCTACACATTTCATATTTACAACCAAACAATAGAATGAGAATGACCATTCCATTCCATTCCCATTTTCATTCCATTCCCACTTGCATTTCATTCCAATCATGCACACTAAACGTAGCATTAGGGTTTTTTAGTAGTAGAATTGGTTGCATTTCATTTTAGAACAGGTTGCACTCCTTGCACAAAAAAATACTCAGGATAAATAGAACTGGTCGCATTTTCAAATAGAACCAGTTGCACTTCCCTGAACCAAAAAGGAAAGTTTTGTTTTTGCTAACTTCTAATACATTCTTAAGTCTAATTAATTAGAGGGAGGTTTTTAGCATGAAATTAAAAGGGTCTTATAACCCCCATAAGCCTCTCTAATTCTCTATATAAAGTAATATTCATACACGATTGATCATGGCTTTTACATTGAATATTTCAAAACTCTAGAGAGCTTTTTTGTGTGAGTTTTTCAGGGTTTATTATTTTTCTATTTTTGAAAGCATACACATATACACTTGAGTGAATTAGGTTTTTGTTCATCGTTCAATCGAAATTTGCGTGATTAAAGATTTAATTCATTGTTTTCGATCGTCAAGCAAGATTTGTGTTTGTACTTCAAAAATTCTGATTTTGAAGAAAATAAGGAGAAGATTACACTTTGAAGGAATCAAGACATTCGTGGAGTGTTAATTGATCTACCAGTAATCCTTTTACAAAGATCAAGAGTAAGTCTAAAGTCGAAAGCTGTTGAAATAATCATCAATTAGTTTTGGTAGAACGAAAACATGTGAGCCTAAGTCAAAATTCGTTATACTTTATTTCATACATAGTGCATCTTCTTGCTCCAAACCGTGTGACAATTTTCAAGGTTTTTCCAAGTGACTCCGTCCCTACATTCATTAGCCATTAAATTGCCTTGTGTACATATAATTTTATATCATCTCTCTCATTGGCCATGACTTGTTTATATATCATAAGAAATTTTTATATGGTTCAGATCATTTGTTATTTGGTGGTCAAATTTAATCAAAGTAAATGTTCAAATAATTTTATAATGTTAGTATACAAACCACCATTCTAAATTGAAAAGTTTGAATTGGACACCAAGTATTAGTGGTCTATACTGATCTCATAATTTTTCATCTATCCTCTCGGTGAAATGCTGTGATACCCCCAGATTTTCGGATGCGGGTTGGCCAAGCCCACGCCCAATTACCCGAGGATATCAAACCAATTAGCAATAAACGAACAAAGAATATAATTAAGAAAACAGGAATAAATAAATTGCTGGAAAGAAACTAGAATAGCAATTCAAAACTGAAAACCTCAGAATAAAATTTTATAAATAAAGAATTAATCTGATATATCCAATTTCTCTAATTCTAATACAATTCGGGAATCCATTTCTAATGGACCCCTAATAATCCAAACAGAAATGAAAGCTACTTAAAGAACATCTAGAGTAAACCATGGAGAAAAGTCCTACGTCATCGAAAGAGTGAGTAGTAGTCTATGCTCAGTAAGATCAAGTCTAAGTCTGGAATTGACGAGTACCTGAAAAATAGAGGTGGGTCAGGCCCACAAACAAGCTATAACCTACTACAATCAAAGCTGAGACTCTATACGCATATACATTCTAACCAACTCAACAATAGCTAATAGTCCGTACGTATGTATATTCACACTACATGACTCTCACTGGACTATGGAGATGGTCTCAACCTGAATAGAAGGCAACATGCGAAAACGCACCCATAGGTGGGCATGAGTACCTAGATCTAATATGGTACACCTCAACCTCTCATATCCAGCTACGCATCCTACTGCATATACGCACCCTAACCAACGAATCTGATACTCAAGCTCATCTCGTGGCACCATAAAAATATATATAAAATCCATTCATATCCATCCATAGGAAATCCAATAAATCGTTCAGTTTATTCAACCGCACAGACTTATATAAGAGATCCAATAAGTCGTTCAGGTTATTTAACCTCACAGACTTAAATATAAGGAGAATTATATTTTTATAATTCGTACCATTATTCCAAAATAGGTAGGATTGAGTATTTTGAATCAGTCTGCCCCTAGTATGCCATCGTTCCATACCGGTGCATACAATCCACAAAATCCATATAATTGATAGAACAGGTAAAGCTGTTCACCAATTAAAATCCATAAGGTAGGAATTAACGTTTTGAGCTAAACCATACCTAGTATGTCACCATCCCATACCAGTGCATACAATCCTCCATATCCATGTAAATTACAACATATAAATAATCAGCAAGTAATTTACAGTCCAAAACCAAATATTCATATCATTGCAGAAAAGTGATTAAAGTTTCAGCAATTTAAATCCAAGATCTAAACCATGTAATTGCAAGAAATGGTTTAATAGTTCAGTAACCAGTATCCAGAGCATGCATAGATCAGTTTTAATAAATCAACAATTCTATCATACATTTAAATAAGTTTTATAATCATGTTATAGTCTAAACAATTGCTAAATTAATTTAAGCAATTTAATTCTTTACATCCGGTAACATGATTCTCCAATAAGATTAAAATACGGAGAATAGGTATAATCCATTCTGTAATCCACTATGAGTATAATAATAACATTATCAGAATTAACATGCTCACTTTAAATTATTTCAAGATATTCAGTAAGTTTATAAGACACAATACTGTATATTTAGCAACTAGGTTCCCATTAAGCATAACTGAACAACTAAGTTATAGTAATTGATCATACATGTCATACATATAAACATCAATTTAACTCCAAGATAGCACAACAGAATATACTGATTCACATGCTTCCTTTTATACCACACCAACACTAACTGAAACAAGTTAAATTCTATATGTCAGTTAATCCGTAGCTAGCAGTGATTAAAGTTTAAGTATGATTATTCATACCATTGTTCCATGACTAGTATGGTGTAACCATATACTGTAAACTGCAAATTAAATCACAGGCAATTAAATCTCTACATCTCCAAAAACGGTAACCAGATTTGCATCTAACAATTTATGCATTGTTTTACTATAAACACTAGTGTTTTAATCCACGTTAACCAACCCTTAGAAACTTTAATATGGCCTTAGAACATACTGAAAACCCCAATTATACCTTCTAACAGGATCTGAAATCTCCAAAATCCAACCCTCGTAGCCCAAACGGTTGCCGAAACATCAAAAACTGGAAAAACCTTGACGGAGCCGGCTTTAAACAAGTTAGAGCCGCCTCCAAACAAGATGGAGCCAGCTCCAACTCACTTGGAGCCACCTCTAAAGAACTTTGAGCCAGCTCCAAAGTATTTTGGAGCTGCCTCATTCCTCCTTTCATCCGTTCTGCTTGCTTCCTTCAATTATGTCCTCTCCGGCGACGTCCAGTTCATCCGTCCTAAATTACTAAGGCTGCTACTAGTTTAAGTTATGTCTCAGTATGATCCAAAAATAGTTTAATGCCTTAGTCATTCACCGTCAACAATCGGAACAAGAATTATGCAACGAGAGGTTAAAGCGAGCAGTTTATAATTCAAAAACACACACTGTTCTAAATAATTCAATCATGAGTTGTGCTTGTAAAACCTTGTCAATGCACTACTGATCCGTGAGTTGTGCTTGTAAAACCTTGTGAATGATGGAAGGTGTAACCACTATGCAAGCCATAAAAGCATCCGATAACTCATCCACATTCTTCAAAGCATTTTACTCAGTGGTGAATAAAGTAGAAAGACTACCAACAGGTCGGCGACTAAGTGCATCCACCACCACATTCGCTTTCCCTGGATGATACTGTATAGAAAAGTGATAGTCTTTCACAAACTCCAACCACTTGCGCTGTCTCATATGCAGCTCCCGCTGAGTGAACAAGTATTGCAGACTCTTATGATCACTAAATAATCTGAAGGACTTACCCAACAGATAATGCCTCCAAATACGTAAGGCAAAGACCACTGCTGCCAATTCCAAATCATATGTTGGATAATTAAGCTCATGAGGCTTAAGTTTCTTAGATCCATAAGAAATTGGTCGCTCCTCCTGCATCAAAACAAATCCAAGACCCTGAAATGAAGCATCCGTGTAGACAAGATACTCTATCCTGCTCTGCGGAGTAGCCAGAACCGGTACAGAAGTTAGTTTCCTTTTCAGCTCATCAAAAGCTCGCTGACAGTGTTCATCCCACACGAATTGTACACCCTTCTTGGTCAGATGAGTGAGTGGTCCTACTATCTTGGAAAACCCCTGGATGAATCTCCTGTAATATCCTGCCAGACCGAGAAAACTCCGAATCTCAGTAGGTAATGTAGGCTGTCCTCACTCAACCACCCCCGAAACCTTGGTCGGATCCACTGCTATCCCCTTTTCTGACACCACGTGACCCAGAAATTTCACCTCCCGCTGCCAAAATTCACACTTCTCGAACTTTGCATATAACTGGTGCTCACGAAGTGTCTGCAAGACTATGCGAAAATGTCTAGCATGATCATCCTCCGACCGAGAATAGATCAAGATGTCATCAATAAAGACAATAACCAACTGATCTAAATAAGCCCGGAAGACTCTATTCATTAAGTCCATGAACACTGCAGGTGCATTAGTCGTCCCAAACGGCATAACACGAAACTCATAAGAACCATATCTCGTGAGAAATGTTGTCTTAGGAATATCCTGCTCCCTAACCCTCAGCTGATGATACCCAGAACGCAGATTAATCTTGGAGAAGTATGTGGCTCCCCTTAACTGATCAAACAAGTCATCAATCCTGGGTAAAGGATACTTGTTACGAATCATAACCTTATTCAACTCCCTGTAGTCTATACACAGGCAAAGCGAACCATCCTTCTTCTTCACAAACAGAACCGGTGCTCCCCAAGGTGATGTACTCCTACGAATAAAACCCTGACTGAGTAACTGCTGAATCTAATCCCTCAGCTCTCTCATCTCCACCGGTGCCATCCTATAGGGTGCCCTAGCAAAAGGCGCAGTGCCCGGAGCTAAATCTATCACAAAATCAATTTCGCGACTAGGTGGCAACCCTGGAATCTCCTGAAATATATCCAGAAAATCCTGTACAATTGGTATGTTATCCAAAGATACGGTAATCCCCTCATCCGTCTCCTACTCTACCCGAAACAAAAAAAACAAAAAAAAAAAAAACAAAAAATAGGTGCTATTGTCCCCGCTAGAGCGTGGCATAACAACGACGTAAAATATCCTAACTAGGTATGGTGAACACAATAGACCTTTCTAACACAAATAACTTGAGCATGGTAGTGATAACCAATCCATCTCAAGTATCACGTCATACGTGTGCATGTCTAGGACCAAAAGACTTGTTAGAAATCTGAGTCTACCAATATCTAGTGTCACAGGACCATCCCATGTAAAGTGGTGGTATTGCCAAAAAGGTGTAGAAATACCCTGAGGTCTATTGCATACATGTGTCACCAACCTAAATCCCAACGGTTCAAAACACGTAAAATAAACAAAATGCTCCGAAATTTACTCAGAGTTAGAACGTCGCTCTATTTTGAGAATCTTCTTTCTATACCAAACCCAACATATTGAGTTTACATAAGTTCTTTTATAACTCCTTGGTAATCATCCTATTTCAAGACAATGAACCTATAAGCAAAACTTTGTTTGCTTGTCCAAAAACCAATCACCCTACTGTGACTGACTTCCTTTCCTTATCGCAACGTACACATTCCAATACAGTTTAATAAAACCATTCATGTATACATCACAACACAACTTCCAATAAACAAAATCGAGATAGCCAAAACCACAAGTTTACTTTATTAAGAACTTTTCAAACCAAAACTGTTAAACAAATAACCGTAAGGTATTCTTTAACATAATCCTAATGTACGTGATTAAATCTATACTACATTCCTACTAATACCTCCTCCACTACTAGTAATTAAAAGTACTCTTAAAAGAGCAGTCATCCTTGAACTCCGGTGCCCTCCATCTCGGATGCTCCGGTATCTCCCCCATCCTGATCTTCTTCGGGGTCTTCCTCACCCCTTGGCTCAGCTTCGAGCACCACCGAAGTTGTGTTAGGTCCACAGTATGGTGGCCAATCCCGCACGCAAGAAACTTTCCTTGACTTGTACTCTGAAGCAACGCCTATTGGAATCAACTCCTTGGTCTCCAATTTCGCCTTCTTGATCGGCCTTCGTAGGGGAATTACCGGAGTAACCTTCCTCGGCCTTGGGCCCTTCTTTGCTTTCATCGCGGCCCTCATCCTCCTCCTAGTGCCAAACATTCTGCAATTACATAATAAACTTGACATCAGTAACCTCTAAACGAACCGCAAAGGAATACGACGAATCCTAAACTTAAGCCCTAATCAAGAGGAAACGCTACGCGAAAGACTTAATACGAAACATCCGAGAGACACTTGAACCTAGAGTGCTCTGATACCAACTGTGATACCCCTCGGATCCGAGACACGGGTTGATCAGGCCCAAGCCCAACCCGAGGGAATATCAAACAATTAAAGTATTTTAAAGCGAACACAGATGACAAAATGAATTTAATAAATAAAGTTTAAGCTGGAAGAAACTAAAAGTAAAATCCTTTATAATTAAATACTTAGAATCTGATAATCCAAAACTCCATCAGTTTAACAACTCGGGAATCCGTCTCTAGTGGACCCCTAATAAAAAAAATCCCAAACTGAATGAAAGTAAAAACTGAAAATAAAATCCAAATCTAATATTTGGAAAGAAGTCCTACGTTGTCGGTAGAATGGAAGATCGTCTCTGCTCAGCACGAACAAGCTCTAGACTGGAAATGTCCGATACCTGAAAAATAATGAGTGGGTCAGGCCCACATGCAAGTTTTATACTACTACTACCCAAGCAGAGACTCGATACGCATGTACATCCTAACCAATCCAACAATAGCTAATAGTCCGTAGATAAATATATATATATAATCACACTACAGGACTCTCACTGAACTACAGGCCCGTCTCAACCTGACTAGTAGGCACCATGGGAAAACGCACCCAAAGGTGGGCATGACTACCTAGTCCTAGTAGGGTACACATCCAACCATCATAGCCAGCTATGCATCCCAATGCATATACGCTCCCTAACCAACGACTCTGAGACTCAGGCTCATATCGCGGCATCATAAAAATATATTTAAATTCCATTCCAAACCAAAGTGTCACTCAATTATTTATTGATCTGACACAGAAGACAGGTAGGACTTAACTTTTGTAGTTAATCCATCCCTTATTCCAGAATAGGTAGGACTTAGCATTTTTAAGCTAATCCCCCTAGTATGTCACCAACCATACCGGTGCATACAAAACATCCATCCAGAATTGATAATATATATATGACAGCATAACATATCAATATCAACATACCCAATCATAAGCATAACAAGAATGTTTAACTAGCATACTTGTTCAATACATCCAGTACCTGATTCTCTAACAAATTTTAAATGCAGAAAATAAATATAACCATCCTGCAACTCACAATAAGCATAAAAATAACATTAACAGTATCTACATGCTTATTTGTAATTACTCCACAACATCCCACAAGTTGACATAAACAATTGTTTTGGTAACCATCAACTAGTTCCTTATTAAGTATTAACTGAATTTATATTAGTTAATAGGCTTAATCCCATACCCCTATTAAATGATTTACATATCAAACTCCTAATTCAATTGCTAAATTAAAATTAAACAATTTGAATCATCCGCACAAGGCAACCATGTAAACTTTCTTAACAGTTTCATAATGCCCCTTCTACTAACCTTCTATAGTATAATATGTATTTTCATGCCTTCTGAAGTTTTAGTAGAATTTAAACATCACTGAGAACCTCTAATTAAACTCTCAGTTGCCCCTGGAAACCCATTAACCCAAGCACAGTAGCTAGCAGTCTCGCAGAAAACTAAAAAAAATGAAAACCCACAAAGGAGCCAGCTCCACCCAAAGTGGAGCCGCCTCCATCACCAAGTGGAGCCGCCTCCATCACCAAGTAGAGCCGGCTCTACTACAAAGTAGAGCCTGCTCCATCTTTTAATTGAGCCTGCTCTACTTGAAATAGAGCAGGCTCCTTCCCCTGTGCGTCGTTTTTCCAATTCCGGCGGTATTCGGCTGTGTTGATCCTCCAAACCAAATTTCTTGCTAATTAAAACTAAGTCCTTGGGGAGTTCCAAAGTTAATTAAATTCAAAACTTATTAACCAAATCATATGGAACAAGAATTACATAAAACAGCATCTGAGTGGATTAAAATCCATACAAGAACACATACTGTTTCAGGTATCTAACCCTGCGACCCAGATTAATTTTAATATTTCCCACTATGTTTTAGAACTATTAAAATTCTTAATCCATCAATTGACATCATTAAAATCATGAATTAAGTAAAACAAAACAGTAAAACAAACAACACTGTAAAACAAATAATTTAACAGATCATAAACATATGTTTATTAAACAATGCAAGCATGCGAACCAGATTTGTTTTAATCCTTATTACATCCTGAGATTGTGTTAGGGATGCAAAGAACACAGATCAAAGAGGTAGAGCTAGTTATAAAACTTGCCTGTGAGACTCGGTTCAGAAATCTCAACGCCTTTCTTCTAAGTTTTCCCGGCGCCCCTTTGGTTTTCCTCCTCCCTGTTTCTTCTGTCTCCACAACGTGGTTAGGGTTCTAAACCCTTGACAGCCTTATACAGATATATTTATAGGTTTATAAGTTTACACAAAACCCTAGTTTAATCCAAACCCTAAACTAAATCCTTAGTCGGCCCATATGAAACCTAATTAATGCTTAATTATGTCGGCTACATACGTGACTTCTAAAACCAAAACCCTTAATTAATCCTACTAACATAAAACTCTATTTATAGAAAATCCATTTATACTAAATTAAATCATTTAACAATTAATTCAATTTCAAGAAAAATAATTAATTCTATTTAAAGAAAACAATTACATCCAATAATTAAAACCTAATTAAATAAACAATTAAATAAAATAATCAAACAAAAACAAGTCATTTAAATAATTCATAATGAAATCAACAAATTCACAACTAAATCAATAAAACACAATTTAAATAATTAAATAAATTCTAGAATTATCCTTGTTAAATTAGGGGTATTACAAAAACCCTAGGTAAAACTTAATACCTATATTTATAGGTTTACACAAGACCTAGGTTCAATTCAAACCCTACACTAAATCCTGGTTGGCCCATTGAAAACCCTATTTAAAATCTACGTCGGCCAACATACGTGACTTCTCAAAGAACCCTAAGTACTGAACGTAATTTAAAAAAACTCATTTACCTTAATTACCTAATTAAACAATTCCTTACAACAGTGAGATTAAAATAAAATAAAACAGTGAGATTCAAATAAAACAAATAAACAAGTAAGCCAATTAAAAACAAATTAAACATATAATTAAATTAAACCAACCAGTCAATTCACACATCACGTAATTCAAATTTCACATATAGCCACATAAGCACCTAAAAATAATAAAATAAATACTGAAAACAATAAAATAAACAATAAAATTCCGATTATATCCCTTTCAAAACTAGGGGTATTACAAATGCACCAAGGTTTCTCAATGGATAAGGCTGATGTGTGACAGATTTTAGTAATTTTTTAATTAGATTTATTTATTTTTATTTTATATTTTTAGAGAGTTTTTAGTTTTAGGTAATTTTCTTATATTTTTAATTTTTTTATTAGATTTCTTTGTTTTTTAGTTTACTTAAAAAATTAGTTTTTTTTTATTATTTTTTTTATGCTACTAGTTTCCGTTATAGTAGGGTTTTATATATTATAAATATGATGTTGGTGTACGAATTTTCTTCTAGTTTATGGATTCACACTACACCACATTGTGGATTCAAGGTACCACCTTGTGGAATCAAGGTAACCCACGTACCATGTGAATGTTTTTTCACTTTTCGATACGTCAATTGGTATTAGAGTCGTTTTGGCAGCAACCGCTCTCACGACATTCTTACTTAAGAACGGTTGCAACGTTTTGGGATTGGTGGCAACCAGGTTGGTGGTTCAATTCGTGATCGCGATGATGATGCGTCTTTCAACCAATCGAGCATAAGTTATATTCCTGTATATCCACGTAAACCTCCAGCCTATGCGGATTCTTTCAATGATGAGGAATTCAGATTTAGAGAAGTTGTGGTGGATCGAAGTGACATAAACTATAGATATCCGGACAGTCATAAGTTTCAAAACAAACTTGATTTACTTACTTCTACTTCTAGTTTTTGTGTTGAGGATGTCTTGGGTTGACTTAATGAAGTTGAGTACTTTTTCAAGTATTTTGACATATCCGAACACAAGTGAGTTCCTCTTGTAACAATCATGCTTAAGAAATTAAGGTGCTTCAGCTTGGTGAGAACACGTAAAAACTAACCGAAGGTGGCAAGAAAAACAACCTATACAATCATGATAAAAGATGAAAAGGTTGATGATAGCTAAATTTTTACCACCAAGTTATCAGCATGTGTCATATAAACCAATATCAAGATTGCAAAAAAAGACTCAATTTGTCAACAAGACGGAGAATACTAATAATTTTCTAGAAGCATTTAGTAATTCTCAAAAGATTGATTGTGAGGAAAAAAAAATCATTGCTTCACATATTGTTCAAGATGATGCAGTTACAGAATTGAATGAGGAAAAAAAGAAAGACGGTTTTTTTTTTAAAAAAATCATTGTCAAAAGTAGAAAATATGACTCAGTTAATAATAGCATTAATGAAATTTCAAATCTGCATGTTCAAGATGTTATGGAAAAGTTTGAGAATTGGGTTGGTAAAGGAGGGTTGGGGAATAATTCTACTTACGAAAATACATGCAATGATTTTATGCATGAACAGGTGGTTGTTGAGCAATGATCAAACGTTTCGAGGGAGGTTTTTGTAGGTACTAATATACATCATTATGTGGGCCACCTCAATGTAATGACCCGGTCATTTTCTTCCTTTTCCATTTTTCTTCAAATTTTGCTGATAAATTTTTTTTTTCATTATCTTTTCCTTTTCAGGTTCGATTTCCCGCCTCTTAGTGTCGTCTCGAGTGCTCGGAAATGGTTTCTGAAACTCTTTCATTTGGATTGACAACTTCCTTTGAGAACCGAGTCATTTCCACATTTTTTTTGTTTTTTGACACTATTCATTTTTCGTCTTTTCCTTATTTTGTCATCTTCTCGTTTTTCACTTTTACTTGCATAACCTCATTTTTTGTGCTTGGATTTGATTCCGGTTTTGCATACGTTCATGATATTTAAATTCCATGACATCTACATTTTTACTTTTGTAAAAATGCATATTAAATGCTTACTTTTTTTGTAAAAGTCATGAAAACAAGACTTTTTGCAATTATTCATAACTTGAGGGGCTTTTGGGTAATTAATTAAAGTAATTATTTTTCGTCTTAGGGACCATTTTACAAATTAAATTGAAAGATATTTTCAAAAAGGACATTTTTGTAATTTTCAGAAAATGTGACAAGTGTCACATTCCTATGGTGCCACTTGTTGATTTTGTGGTGGAATCACTTGGAGGCTTAATCTCATGACACGTGGAGGTTGGAGATTCACCCACTTGTTGTCCTAGGATTGGTGCACTTGTTGGCTTGGATGGTTGACAAGTGTAGGTGTGGGATTAAGCCTAGGAAGGAGCCATGGATTGGTGACAAGTGTAGGACTCACCTTTAGTCTTGTATTAGTGTGTGTGTGTGTGAGGTAGTGCAAGAGCACCTAGTGAGTGGAGAAGCCCACCAATTTATCTTAGGGTTTACACATTTTAATTCATTCATTACTTTCCTCTTAAGAACCCTAAGGAAGCCACCATTGGAGAAAAGCTTGACTAGTAGCTTTGACTTCATTTTTTGTGCCCTTTCACTCACCTTAGAACTTTGAATTTGGAATACTCTTTGTTCCTCTTATCCTCCTTTTCAAAACCCTTGAAGGATCTAGCCTAACTCCTAGTTTTGCTTTGGTATCTAGAGATTCAATTCTCTAGTGAGGTATTGATCTATTATTTTGAAGTATTTTTATGTCATTATTGAGTGTTTTACATGCATGGAAGAGAATGACTTGTATTTTACCCTTAAACTGTTTTAACTTGAAATTAATCTTGTCAAACTAAATATAGAATATGAAAATATACTCAATTATCTTTCATTTAGTTTTGGTTTCATGTAATTTGGATTTAAAATGAATTAGTTATGAATTTTTGAAGTTGCAAGCTAGTTGCTGGAAATTTGAAACTTTTCCTTTTTTGTCCAGAAATGAATTTTTATATGGAGATGTGTTACTTCAATTGGCATGAAATTTTTACTGGAACTTTCCTCATGGGTTTTACACTACTCAAATTTTTTTCACAATTTTAGAGCATTTCTAAATTTTTTTAAAAATCTGAAACTATCTGCTGTCCATGTTTTTATTGCAGTTGGAAAACATATTTTTAGATGATTTATTTCACTAACCTTTTGACATTAGATCATGGCTTAAATTTCCATTTTTATACTCTCATATGTTTACTTCCAAAATAAATTAGGTTTTCCCAATTTGGATCTCAAATGAATTTTTCATAAATTTTCAAAGTTGGAAGCTACAGGCTGAAAATGTGTTTTCTGGGCAGAATTTGTTTCAAAGTTGTGGGGAAAAACTATTTCAATTGGGAAAATATTTTGTTAAACTAAATTGATATTATCAAATTACAGTGTTTAAGATTTCATTGGGCTTTGGATTCATTCAATTTTGGTTAGAATTGAATTTTTTATGAATTTTACAAGTTGAAGGTAGCAAGTTGAAAAATTTGTTTTGCGGACCGAAAATTTGGGGCGATTTCATTTCGGTGGTAATTGGGATTTTCATTTCAATTGAGGTAGGGAATGTTTTAGGATTATTTGTGTGTTGTATTGTGTGTTTGCCATGATTATACAACATATATGTATGCCTTGTATCAAATTTAGAAAGTTAGTAATTTTTATTTCTTTGTATAAGATTTAAAATTTATGATGATGTATAACTTTGATTTGAATTGTAACATGTTAGGAAATTATACTTAGATATGTTGGTTAACATATATTAAATTTGGATCATTTGATTAAGAATTACAACTTTTATTTAATATTTATCTTTAATGAAAGTTTAATTCACATGGTTGTATCAAACATTAAATCAAGTTGTAATGTGGTATTTAAATAGGCCTTGGCATGTTCTCTAACATAGATTAAATTGAGGGCATTTAGAATTGTTTAAAAATCTAGAGGAAATTAATTAATTAGCTTGATTAATTTGGTTTTAAGTGTTTTAATCACTTAACTTGTCATTTGATGTTATATATATGATGACCATGATATGTCTTTCAATATATATTAAATTGAGGTTATTTGGATTAACTTGGAATTTAGAGAATTTAATTATTTATGTTTAATTAAATTCTACTTTATTACTCCATGGATTTAATTGCATTTTGGAAGTTGTTTCTATATTTAAATCATGGATTTGGATTTGATGTATATTCACTTGATTACTTTTGAGTATTGGATAACATAGTTGTTACTTTTATATTCATGAGAATATGTTTTTCCTTATTGAATATATTGTTGCTATGTGTAAGGAATTGCACACTTTGTATTTGACATCTTACATGCCATAGTAGTTGTGAATTTTGAGCATGTATTGTATAAGTTTCCAAAATTTGGATTGTGCTTGGTAAATAGTTAATATCTTGTATATACATGTTGATATATATACGTTGTTGCACAATTTGTAGATTTTGGAAATTTGGGGATGTCGTTGTTTGGTTACGGCTAGGACTTGGTTCTAGTACGGGGGATTATCCCTCTATATAGTCTAGTGCGCACATAGGGAGGTTATCCATGGGCTAGTAACCCTAAAGTAACTATGTTGTCGGTCTGATCCGGTGTGACGTCCGAGTATCCACTTTGTTTGATTTCGTATTTCATTTCAAGTTGATAACTAGATGATATCGTAACTTGTTTTTCCTTATTTAATTTCCTATTTTGAGCTTAAGATGTAGCTTTGTGAAAGCATGCTTCATGCGTTGTATTGGAAGTTCTATTGTTGGTTAAATTGCATCGATATCATAATTTGTGTTTTGATGTTCAAATATAGTTTAGGAATGACCTTATAGATTCATTTTGAACATAAACGTTAGGTGGCATGAGCCACACTTGTTGTTTTCGTAATTTTGGATTTCAAGTTGAAGACTTTGAAAATCTATATTTTGTTGTCTTGTATAACATGTTTCCATGTTGTTTGAATTGCATGAACAATGTGATATGATAGAAATGATCTAGGTAGCTTAGGATGCTCCCTGGGTCTCATCTTGATATAGACGTTAGGTGGCATGAGCTCCTTTAACATGTTTCACCATAAGGTGATAAAATTGTAAAATGCTAGGTCGATGCATGCTCATCTTCTACGAGTAGCTTTATGTTACTCACCCCTACGATACTGGGGCATATTTCAGGTACAGGACTCAGGATTTGAAGATTCCATTGCTCCTTGGATGGCTTACAGTTTCTAAGTTCTATTTTATGCAAGTGTTAGCATAAGATGCCTCTTTATAGCCCTATCTGTTTAAACTTGTATTCGTTGATTCGTATATGTAAAGTGTACGTAAGTGCACTCTTTTCAATGTATTTAACATATATGAGATGAGGCCGGAGGCCAATGACATGTATCTCGTTTTCTATGCACTTTTGTTTTCAAAGTTTATTATGAAAATATTGGAAAATGTTAAGTCATTGCTTCAGAACTTTCGCATCGGGTGTTGAAATTTCATATCTTTTCTGCTCGGACTCAGAATCAAACGATTCTTGAGTCTAATTTTGTTCATTTTTCGTTTCCTTCCAATGGTGTGCACGGTGGCACCCTTTTCAGTGAGAAATGACCATTTTGCCCTTAGTTCATCTCTTTTCGGGTTAGGCATTCTTGCTTCATTTGCTTGGCTCATTTGAGTTCCGTGGCTTCATGGAGAGTCATTTTGGGGCCTTAGGGATGACGTATATCTCTTGAGGTCATTTGACTTCTTTCGCTTCCGCATTTCGGGTCAACTTCCGGTTCATCACTAAAGCACCGGGTTAAGAAATCCGGGTTGTTACACTCAACACCTTGAAAGCAACTCAAAAAGCACAAACCAAGTTTTCACTAGCAGGTTCATTAGGAATGCAATTAATTCCAATACAACCTACTGCCACTTATTTTGGGTATGCCACAAAGCTGCCGCCGTTCATCAATTCTCCAGAGTCATTTCTTCAATGCTATGAGAAATTAGTGTGTTGCGTTAGTAACAATATGTTGACTAAGGTTCACTGGGGAGGCAGGTGGGCCACAAATAATACTAGTTTCAAAGTGTGCATTTTTCAGTATTGCGATTGAAGAAGCTTCTTATGAGGCATCAAGTCAGTGGCACATAATGTTGTCCATGCTCATATATTATCAACCCGAAGTGAAACACGAGGGAGTTTTCTTAAAATAGAGAGAACTGATGTAGAACATATTTTAGTAATTTTTTAAATTAGGTTTACTTATTTATTTTTATTTTATATTTTTAGAGAGTTTTTAGTTTTAGGTAATTTTCTTATATTAGATTTTCTTATATTTTTAGTTTACTTAAATAATTAGTTTCTTTTATGTTATTAGTTTCTTTTATGTTATTAGTTTCTTTTACAGTTGTAGGGTTTTATTTATTATAAATATGATGTACTGCGAGAGCAGAAGATTCAATTAACTTTATCAATAATATTTCAGAATTTTGTACGGATTTTCTTCTAGTTTGTGGATTCAAACTACACACCCCACCTTGTGGAATTAAGGTAACCCCCGTTCTATGTGAACATTTTAACGATTCTATAGATCTGAAATACTTACATAAAAAAAAAAATAAAAAAAAAATGTAAATGTAATATATATTTGGTTCCATATGGATATGCCTAATGTATATTTTGGTATAAAATAAGTTTATGTATAAATAAAAGAACATTATAGAAAGTAATGTATTTTTCATTAAGTGCATAAAATGAGAAGAAAAATGGTAGAGGTTGAATTTGGGTTTGAGACTTCCCTCCAATGTGGACTTTCAATAGTAGAGTGTAAAATAACTCAAATTAAGGTTCTTACAAAACGTTAAGAAGACATATATTAATTTTTCTTTAGTGCCTTCAAGTTCACTATTTAAAGGTTGTACACAATTTCGACCACACAATTTTTTTTTTTTTCCTTTTAGCTTTACAAGCTTGCCAATATTTTTTGAAAATATTTTCTCAGATCTTTCCGTGAAGATAAAATTGCATACACATGATTTTTTTAGACCTTACTAAGACAGATTCTCCAAAGTTGATTTTTTTAAATTCAGCAAATATTTACAGAGACAATAAGTATTATAGGATTGAAAATAACTAACTAATCAATTAGCCCAAATAAGGTTCAATAGTACAATTAGAACTAATTTTTCTCCTTTTCACAAATTTGGTTACCAAAGTACAATTTTCACTGGCCACCAATTCAACAATACCATACCCTTTATTGCCAAATTTTGGGGTCACAATGTTACATACATATTAATAATTATTAATAATTTTAAATGTTTTAACTGTTATTACTTAGAAATGCTATCATTAGAAACCTCTCATGACCATCTCTTTTTATCTAACCAACGAATTAAAAATTTTATTAAATAATTTATTTGAATTTTCACACATCTGAAAAGACTGTCTCAATCAAGTGATTAAATAATGAGAGTTTATACCTCATGTCATGAAAGGGCTCTCATGATATCATTACTCTTTTCTATTTTTATCTTTTTTGTTTTTTTTTTTTAATATATATATAAATTAAACAAAAGATAAAAATAAAAAAGAAAGAAATTTTATTTCATTTTTCTTTTTAAAATTATTTATTTATTTTATTTCTTTTTTGAGAGGGGACCGCGATACATGGACCCATTATCCGTGTGACGGCACTGGTTTCTTAAGCCAGTGCGTTTTGTGATGAATCGAAATTTGACTCGATAACGGATCTGAATGCAAAAGCGAAAACAGAAATCAAGTCTCTAGAGATGCAATGCATCTCTAAGACGCCAAAGTGACCTTCCTTGAGGCCACGGAACTCAACGAGAACAACGCGAAATAAAAAGATTGGAAAAAGACCAAATAAACTCTCAAGGTCAAAATGGTCTTTTTACATAGAAACAACGTCTCTAAAAGTGTACATCATCCTTAAGACACAATCATGACTTCTCATGAAGCCATGGAAACAAAAGGAAAACAAGCGGAAAAGACGTTTTAAAAACTGACAAGTTTAGCCTCAAAGGCAAAATGGTAATTTTCAGCAAAATTTGGGTGCTACCGAGCACACCATTGGAAAAAAAAAAGAAATATTAATCAAGTTAGACTAAAAAATCACTTAATTCGGAGTCCGGATAAAAGAGAAAAGTGAAAACAAAGTTTTGACGTTGCCGCAGCCATGAATAGTGTTTTGACAACAATGAATAGTGTTTTGACGGCAGTGAATAGTGACCTGGGCAAAATGTTGAAATCGTGTGTCGTTTTGAGGTACTAAACGGCGTTTTTTGGAAAAACACGAAGAAAAAACCCTCCTCAAAATAATTTTTCCAAGCTAACCATGTCGAAAGAAAATTTTATTTTGACCTGAAATCCCCAAAATGCCCTTTCAATAGACTTTTTCAAAAAATACATGTGCGCACAGAAAATCAGATTTGACACGGGGTTTTCTAGACCAGGATGGCATTTTCTGAAAAAATGTTGTGAAGAAACCCACCCTAAAATCACGTTTTCGATTTGACCATATCAAAGCCGAAATTTATTTTTCAAAAAAAATTTTCAAAATGCCCCTAGATCAGGATATGTCAAAAATGATGAAAAAAAATAAACAACTTTGTACCAAGTGTTCATTTAACCCTAAATGGTGTTGTGTGCTAAAACGATCATACACGCAAATGTAAATAGTGATTTTAAGCGCGCGGGAATGGTCCGCGGCTACCAAAAATGCCCGATGCAAAATACGACCCATCCGAACCTCAAAATGCAAAGAAAATGCTTTAAATGGAAAACTTGAGACTAACAAGCATCCATTTCATACAAATGTGATATTTTATGTAAGGTGAGTATTCACGCAAACGTAATATACATATTTACACGCGTTCCAATGGCCTACGGCCTCAATGGTTGTTAAATACAAAATATCATATATTAAACCTCAAATTTTGCCAAAAATGACTTTTAAAAGAGAAACTTGAAACTAAAATTATCAAATGGTCTCAAAAGTCTGTTTGGCCCTTAGCCACACTTCATACATAATTAAAGGGAACCTATGGAAGTGCTAAAGTCCACTTCCCACCACCCATACAAATGCAATGAAGTTAAAGTATGCTATTTTTCTATTTTTCGACAATATAGTTTGAAGATAAAAGTACTTATGATACAAAATAAAAGTCCTTGGCCCATGGCCTCGTTTTATACATATCAAATATTTCACAAAAGGTGTACTTATGTATACATTATATATTTAGAACCAATTATACAAGTTTTGACATATAAAACTACAAATAGCATTTTATGGTAACATTTGCATGAATTGAATACTTCAAGTCTACGAAACTTCCAAGGCATAGTGTAAATCCTGAATCTTGATTCCTGTACCTAAAAAATGTCCCCACTACGTGGCTGAGTAACATAAAGTTACTTGTAGGAGATGAGCATGCATATACCTAACATTTTATAGTTTATTAAATTGATATAAATCAATATATAAGGTCCACGCCATCTAACGTCTATGTCCAAGATGAGACTCAAGGAGCGTCATAAGTTACCTTAAAGCATTTCTAACATAAACCACATCATTCATGTAATTTAAACAACATAGAAGCATGCAGTACACGCAACAAGATATTCAATATACAAGTATACATACACAAGTATACAATCAATATAAAAATACACGTAAGACAAATATACAAGCCACAAGTATACTAAGTTATCTACCTTACTAAATCATCAATATGCAAGTGCACACACCAAGTACGCCAATCAATATTGAAATGGAAATGCAACATATATACAAGTACATATTCACACATATACTAAGCATTTTTGATATACAAGGCATACAAGTATACAAATCCAAGTATATTAAGTAAAAATAAAATATCATACACTAAAGCACAAGTTAAAAGTAATCCACGATTACAACTAGGAATTAAATGTGAAACCAATGGCGGAAAGACAAAGGACATAAAGTCTCAATGACCAAGCAAGTGGTTTCGGGTTACTAACCCGTAAATTACTACCTAGTGCGCACTAAACCTGGAATAAAACCGTTATATTGGTGTTTTTGGGTTACTAACCCTCAGGGTACCACTCAGTGTGCACTATATGAAATAGAAGGAACTCTCATCCCACGTACTACAGCCTTACCCTAGCTATAACAATTTTCAATATCCATACAAGCTTTCTAAAAATCATCAAGTTGTGCAAAATGTGAATATTTACAAGTTGAATCATAACTTCAACTCATGGAATACTATCATATAATCATATAACAATTTCCAAACCACAAATTAAGCAAGAATACAACATCAATGCCTAATTACCTCAATGGGAGCATCAAAGAGAATTTAATTAACTTAAGTAATTAAATTCTCAAGATTACAAAGTAACTCCAAAAATTCTACAAATCATATATGTCAAAGGTCATATCAAGGCCTATTTTAATTTCATGATACGAGTTAATTCTACACTAGGCATCACTAGGTAATTTAAATTTCATGCAAGATATTAATTAAATATAGTATTCAAGACTCATTCAATTATTCTCAATTTAAAGTTTGTTAATGAACTTATCAATGCATAATTTAAAACCACATTACAAGTTAATTATACACTAGTTACAACTAGGTAAATTAAACTCAATGCCAAGAAAATAATTAAATAAAGTTGTCAAAACTTATCCAAATATTTTCAATTTAATATATATGATAGAACATTCCAAGTTCATCAACAATATCAAGTTAAAAATCCATTCAAGTGAATAGAACACTTAAAATAAAATTAATTAATTTTCTCAATCTAATTAATTAATTTTCTCTAGATTTTAAAACAACTCAAAATGCTCTCAATTTAACATAGGTTAAAGAACATATCAAGGCCTTTTTTAATATCACATTACAAGTTGATTTCATGCTAGTTACAATCATGTGAATTAAATTTTCATTTAATAAAATAATTAAATAAAAGTTTTATTACTTATTCAAATAATTCCAATTTAATATATGTAAACAAACATATCAATGCCTAATTTAATAGCATGTCACAATTTAATTCCAAGTTATATACAACCATGTAAATTAAACCTTATACAAGAAAATAATTAAATTAAATTCTAGAATTAATACAAAGTTGTATATGCTTATAAAACCATCAATACAACATACATATAAACCTAAAACATCCCCTACCTCACTTTAAGATGAAATCTCAAATTCCCACCGGAAGAAAACCGCTCCGAATCCAACAATACTTGTAGGTTTTCTCGGAAACAACGAGGGAAGCAACAATAACCCTTGAGGCACCATGAAAATCCAAACACAAACTCAAAACCCGAACTCAAAAATGGTCGGAATTGGCTTCTAATAAGGGGAAAGAACCGCCTCGCCAAGGCCTAAGATAAACACTAAGGTACTATGGCATTTTATTTAAAGGAAAAAGGTTGATTTGGGAAAAGAAGGGTAACAGCCATGGAAGGGCAAGGAATCTGATCTGCAGCAGTGTAGAAGAAGGGGAAAATGAAATGTTTTAATTTTTTAAACCCCCTATTTATAGAAAATCCCAAAAAGTGCCTTAAACAGGTCTCGCCGGGTCCGAAAAAGTGGAATTTGCGCAAACGCACTCAAACAGTAAAACACCATGAACAAAAAAGAACCGAAATGAAAAAAAAATGAACAACTAAAGAAACGGCGTCAAAAACTGAGTCCCGTACATAAAGATATGCCCCAAACAAGTTCGGCGCTAACTAGGGCCGAAAATCCTAAAATTGGAAAAAATGATCAGAAGGAAATTCTAAGAGTACACGACTCGACGAAATGTGAAAATGAATCCCGTATGAGGATCCAGGCTCAAAATGAGACATTTTGCAATAACTTTCGTTAATTGCACAATGGCCCTTACAAAAAGGGATAACTATAAAACTGCCCAGAATGAAAATATCTTCCAAAAGATATTTTCTTAAAAACCCCTAATCAAAATATATCGAAAAGATATTTACGAAAAATACCCCAAGAAAAATTAATGTTTCCGAAGAATCCTTTTATCCACGCCCCTACGGGAGAAAGAAACAACCGGCGAGGTTTTCTCCAAAACTAAAGCTACGCGTTTTGAGAGAATCAACTGGAATGAAAACTTATGAAATCAAAACTCAACTCTGAACACGGAAAGTGAGGTTGTGCCAACAAAGTGACAAACGGGGAAAACGACGAAAAGTGAATAGTGTTGAAAAAATGAAAATGTGGAAATGACTCGATCATTTAAGGAAGTTGTCAATCCAAAGGAAAGAGTCTCAGAAATCATTTCCGAGCACTCGAGATGACACTAAGCGACGAGAAACCAAACTCAGAAAAGAAAAGTCAACGGAAATTTTTTTTTCCGTAAAATCTGAGAAAAATGAAAGGAAGAAAAATGACTGAGTCATTACAATCCATAAACACCTAACTTTGGGTGGTAATAGGTTGTTAAGCAAGACTTAATGAGCACCTAGTTAGTTAATTCGCGTATGATACGCGAATTAAATGCCTACGTACGAATTTTGGAAAAATATTTTCGTTTGCCAATCAGAGTTGAAAGGTACAGTAAAATACGTGTTTTTTTCCATCACCCCGTATTTAACGCGTTTATTCGTTTTGATCACTCCTTTTAATTTGTAACCTATTTTTTTTTTTTGGTTCACGAACTTCATGTTTCTAATAGCATATTTTTCTGAAGCACAAATTACCGTCTTTTCTACCCTCTTTTGCTTGGTATAGCCATTATCTTTCATGCCATCAAAATAATATTAATTATTTGTTATACAATCTTGGGGAAGGTTGTGACCACTCTCTTACTCATTTGTTCTGCATTCAAGGTATCACTTTTTTTTTTTTTTAATCTCTTATTGCTGTCACTCCAATGTATGATCTTTAATCAAGGTAATGAAAGATATATATATATATATATATATATATATATATATATATATATATATATATATATTTGGAACACTATAATCTTGAAGAGTCATAAGTTTTTATTGATATTTGTAGATATTTATAGATTTTTTGTTTTGTTGTGAGATGTTTTAAATTTTGTTAGTATCTTTATTATTATTATTTTAGAAGTTTGTAGATCACCATACTCCCTAGATGTTTTAGTAAAGTATCACATTATATACTTATGAATTTATTATAAATATATAGGCTATCAAGGAAAGATGGGAAAAAAAAGAGATGCATTTTGGGATCATGTTGAATAATTACAAGGTTGTTTCATGTGTAAGTATTGTAACTTTAACTATCTTGGAGGTATTTTAAGAGTCAAATCACACTTATATGGGGTAAAAGGTAGAGACGTTGAAATTTGTTCAAAAGTACCTCAAGAGATTCAAGCAGCTGCATTTTTAGCAATTGGTGGTTCGAACAAAAAAATTAAGACTACAGTTACTCCAATTGATGTTGAGCAAGGTGGGTCTGTTAATTTTTCCTCTTCATCTTCAAAGGGCTTACAACAATCTACCATGCCAGAAACAATTAAGAAGATGGATAAGAGTGATGTGGATAAAAAAATTGCCAAACATATTATTTTGAATAATATTTCATTTAATGTCATTCAAACTCAATGTTTTATAGATTTCTTGAGAAGTGTTGCTGAATTTGGGTCAACATACAAATTACCTAGTTACTCAACTTTACGCACAAAGCTAATACCAAATTCTAGGACAGAAGTAGATGCATACATTCGGAATGTGAAGAAAACTTGGGTTGATAAAGGTTTCACACTAATGTTAGATATATGGAGTAATATGAAGTAACGTGCCTTTATCAACATAATTGCATATTCACCTGGTGGGGCAATATTTATGAATTCATTTGAAATTTCAAATGATAAAAAATTAGGTGTTTATCTAAAAGATATTATGTCATCAGTAATTGAAGATATTTGACCTAATCACATTGTGCAGCTCATTACTGATAATGCATCAAATTTTGAATTAGTTGGTGACATGCTTATTGGTAAATACCCTCACATGTATAAAACATGATATGCTGCTCATGGGATTCAGCTACTATTAAAAGATATTTATTCTAAAGTTTTGTGGATACATGATCTTATTGATGATGCAAAATTAATTGTGACATATTTGTACAAGCACATTATTATTTTGTCATTAATGAGAGAGCACACAAATCATAAGGAACTCAAACATCCTTGTGCGACTAGATTTGCCTCCAAATTTTTTATGGTTCAATCAATTTTAGAAGTTGAAGATGGATTGCGATTACTTGTGGCTTCTTTTGAATTGAGGGAGTTGGATTACAACAAAAGAGGGATGGGACTAAAGGTTGCTAGTATTATTATAAGTGTTGAGTTTTGGAGTAAAGGGAAATAAGTAATACAAACTCTGAAGCCTTTAGTTAGAGTTCTTTGTTTGGTTGATGGAGATGGTTCAACTGCAAGATATTTGTATGAGGCGATGAAAAGGGCAAACAAAACTATTAAACAACGTTATTGTATTAATCAAGCTAATTACATGCAGATATGGGTATTATTTGAAAAACGGAGAAATGAAAATGTAATCCACCCAATACATGTAGCAGCTGCATTTTTAAATCCTGCCTTTATGCATAGCGAGGACTTCAGAGAAAATTGTGAAATGAAAGACGGTATAGATTTTATGTTAGGAAATTTTATTGTTGAAGAAGAAAATTAAGATTTTATTCGAGAACTGCAATTTCACCATATGAAAACCACAACTTTATTCACAAATACAGCAAAGACAATGTTGAAAACATCTCATCCTCGTAAGTTTTTATTTTAATTTTTTAAAGTATCTTGTTAAAATTATAATAAGCTTTATATATTTAGTTTTTTATTATTATTAATTTTTTTATTGCGCGTAGGAGTTTGGTGGGATTATTGTGGGGATTGTCTTCCTGTGCTACAAAGGTATGCCATTCGTATATTGAGTCAGCCTTGCAGTTCTTCTTCATGTGAGTGAAATTGGAGTGTTTGGGAAGCTGCGCAAACAAAGAAAAGGAATAGGTTGGCACCTACAATGTTGGACAACCTTGTATACGTAAGGATGAACACAATGATGATGGAAAAATTCAAGACACTAGAAGCACAAGATTTGGAGCCAATTAATCTCGACAAACTTAGTGAAAATCTTGAATATGTTGATCACGCAGAATTGGAGGATTATTCCTTAGAGACAACAGATGACGTTTCTAGTGATATAGTCACCAATGATGAAGATCTTTCTTGTTTAAATGGTGTTATCTAAATTTAGAACAATTTTTTATTTTTATTTTCGGCAACATAGTTGATTATTTGAATTAGAATTTTTTCATTAATTTTGTGATGAAATTGATCATGTTATGGACATATGGTTATTGCTTCATTATATTTAGATAGTTTATTATTATTTTTTTTATGATTATTGTGATAGTGTCAATTGTAATATATTTATTTTATTATTTGTTACATATTCTTTATTGTCTTTACAAATATATGATATATAAGAAAGTAATAAGATGTGTATAACCAAATTTTTTATCCCAAATTCTTAGTGTATATAACATATTATACACGTACGTATTCGTCTTTGTATTTTTATGTTTTCGTATTTTTTTGTCTAATTTTTTAAACGTATTTAAAAAAAATATATCGAATTATACTTGTACGTTTTCGTACCCAGTATTTTTTCCGTACCGTATTTTATTAACTATGAATGAGTATTTGAAGTCATTAATCAGTCGAGCACATTGGAGTATTGCAAGAAACACTTTGAACTATTGGGTATTGAAAAAAAATTCCCCTGAGTTATAAAAAAAATTCATGAACTATTGTCTTGTTGCAATTTATCTAGTAGCTCATCGGATGTAGTTTTAATCCTTAGAGCATTTTCAGCAATATGTTTAAAATATCATTTTGTGTAAAATATACACAGTCACGTATGATATATAAATTATTTTTATCTCCAGCAGTTTGTTAAGATACACTATCACATCATCAATGTGTAAAATTGTTATGTATTTTATGCAACTTTTTTACAAAGCCACGTTAACATATTTTCTTTTTCCTCCCTCTTTTTCATTCCAAATATGCATATTTTAATAATTTAATTACAACTTTAATAGTTTAAGAAATTTACTTGTTAATTCTTCAATAATTCAGATTTTATTTTATTATTTTACCCTATTTAGTATTGAAATAATAATCATGTTTGTCAAAAAATCATAGTCAGTTATGAGGTGCATTATGAGTGATAATAGTTCCTTGTGAGATCCGGTATTGGTGATGGTGATGGGATCCATTATGAGTGATGGTGATGTGTTACACATGATGTGTTGCCACAATATTGAAAACCATTCGATCATATTATAAACAAGTCCAAGTCTTTAGTTAAAGATACAGAGCTCACTTATAGGTTATAATATATAAAAATATCATTTTAATTTTATAAGACTCCGAATTTTTTTTTTAAATATAATTTTTTGTGTTTTATGTTGTTGAAAATACAATACTCATTAGTTCCAAGTAATGAGTTGTCAACTAAAAATAATTGTGTTATACGTACAATATTACACGGTGCATTTGCAGTTTAAAATGTGTAGAATTATTTATAAAAAATATATATATTTTTAGTATTTAATTGTCGTAAAATATTTACGAAAAAAAAAATTATTAAAACTTAACAAAAATAACTTACTTATTAATTTTCGACAAATTATTTTATATGTCCTGATGGACTCGACCAATATCTTTATCAAACACCAAAAAAATAAAAACAAAGAAAATATTTTACCTAAAAAAAGAAAACAAAATTACCACAAAAATATTTTACGTCCAAACAAACGGACCGTAAAGATAAAAAGAATTAAAATATAAATTAACGCATGATTTAAAATATCACTCGCAACCGAATTGGCTTGCCTCAGCGAGCTAGGTATAATTGGCTTTTAATTTAATAATAAGAACAAGTGGTATATTTAATAAAAACGGTATATAAAATGATTTAATGTCAATTATAGAGTGGTTAAGCCAGAAAAATGAATGATTATTTTTGGTATTGAATCAGATTAATACAATAACGACTATATTATTACATTTGTTCTTACGGGTTAACGTTTTAGGCAATGTAATGTTAATTTTGTGGATGCTTTATTTAATTTATAATATATATATATATATATATATATTCATTTTATTCTTGAAATTTCTAAATTTTCATAATTCTTGTTTATTTTTTAAGCCTTGTACATAATGCCAAAACCCTTTTTTTCAATCTCAGGTCAATGGTTGATATGATGATTAAAAACATGATTCTATTGACAGAGGCATCATATTTAGGGTCGTTTGGCATGGCGTTTTGTTTTTTTTTTTTTTTTTGGTAAAATTGTGTTTTTGCTATACGAGTGTTTCGAAAAAAAAATATCAAAAGGATGTTTGGAGACGATATTTTATTGTAAAATTGTCAGAAACAAAAATATGAATAATTATGATTTTGGGCCATAAATAATTGTTAAAATAAAAAAAATAATAATTTTTTGGTATTTTAGTTTTGAATCACTATTCATGAAGTATTTTAATGCTGTGTAAAATAAAACAAGATCGCATCAAATATGTTTTTGTTACCACAACCCACACCATCCAAAATGTATACAATTCTCGGCAAGCCATCCAATATTTCAAAGCAAATAAATTCTTACACACGCGTCCTGTACCATTACAGTGAACAAGACAACAATATTAGCTTATCCCCACTTGAACCAAGCTGAACCAGCTTGGTGGTTGACTGCTAATAAGATTTTGTCAATTCATAAAGAAGCTATGTTGTAACAATACACTGTTATACATGTGGCTCATTTCATATAAGATCTTGGTGATCGATATGATTTATTTAGGCCAACTCTTATTTTACTAGCTAGCAGCCTAGCATACTAAAATCAAAATAATTAATCACACCCCCAATTGTCTTATTTAGTGATTTAGTTGATAAAGTGTCCAACTCTTCCGATACTTAAGTCCTCCATCTTTTAGTTTGCCAGAAAAAGAAAAGACCCCGACCAGAAACTCGCGCACTCGACTAATCCTTTTTACAACAAGTCAAAATAATAATTTAATCAAATGCTATTGATTTCAAATAATACTCCACTCTTCTCTGAGCTCATTTTTCAACTCCAACATTTGATTTTCCGGCAGGATCACGGTTATCGTTCTCCCTTCTTGACATCCCGTTTCGAGATTTTTCGGCCCTGGAAGCACCAAAACAACCCCTTTGTTGCCGACCCCAGAAATCGTATAATTTACAAAAACCGGGGCATGCCCATTCATTTTCAGCCCGTACATATTTGCCTCTTCCAAATTTACAAATGTTAGGTTTGCCCCGTATACTAAAAAGTCCGATTTTCCATTCTCCATTTCCACCAATTCCTCAATCATTTTTCCCTCGTCCATCCTTTCTTCGTCAATCAGCTTCATCAATTCGGATAAATTGGCATCCTCAATGTAGAAATCCGCTCTAACAATGCTAATCACTTGGCCATTGCTAGGGTTTTCATTCTCCCTCCTGTGAGAATTATTGTTGCAAATTGTCACAATCCTCGGAACCGAATTCCCCCCAACTTTGGCAAAAGATTTCCACATCAAGGCTGAAAGGAGTTCGAAATGTGGGGCTTTGGCAACTTGGTTTAATCCACAAGCCTTAACGAATACGTGGTTGAGCTGTTTTGGGGTCACATGAAAAGAATGTGTTTCCATCTTGCAGTTACTGGCACTGAGCCAATAATCCCCAACAGGGTCCACCTTTTCCACGGAAAATGGTTTCTTGGCAAGGGGAGAAGGGAATTGGGGTTTTCCATCGTTTGGCATGTCGAGGGACTGAGTTGGGGAATTACCTGCCAAGATCTGGCCCCACATGTTGATGAAGTCTGAGGCTGATAAAATATCCCCAAGGATGTGGGCCCAGCTGAGTCCCACCGAGAGTCCTCCACACTTGAACCATGTTAACTGAATGCAGTTGGATACAAAAATTCTTGTTTCAGATCAATGGAAATGGAAAGTTGCAAGGGAAAATCAGAGGAAAGAAATGGGAAATTTTGTGGTATATTACTATGTGTTATTGTTCGCAATGTTCTGTATTATATTTCAAGTGTCTTGTTATCGGAGTAATTGGGTGGACAAGAATCCTCTCCAGTGCAGGAGAGGTCCTGCACAGAATTTAGTGATTGAAATTAAATTGATAAATAAGGTTCATTAGTGATCATGCAATCTCAACTACTGAATTCTTGTAGGACCTTTCCTGCGCTAGAGAGAATCCTTGATCGTAGTTGAATTGCTCCATTTGTTGAGAATCCGTGTTTAGAGTCTTTCTTCATTACTCCCTCTTTTAACAACTAAATCATTAACCCCAAACAATCTTTTCGTTAAAATCGTTAAAAATAAATAAATGCAATACAAGTTTTTTCAGCTTTCTCAACCCTTTGTTTCATGAAGAGACTAAAGAGGTGCCAATTTGACTAAAATTGTGGCCACCAGTGTGCAGTGAATTCAATCTAATGTTTTTTTCTGAATGGTTGGCCATCAATTACATTTATTTGCCCTAATTAACACTGCATTATTTTACTGGAAAACTAGATAAAAAGTTTGCAAGTTGGGACCTGTCACTAAAGTCCTTTTAATGCCAACTAAATGAAATAGCTATCATGGGACATGTGTGAAAAGACTTTATGATAAACACGTTCTTTCAACGTCTCTCCATTCAATTTCAATAATCATCTCTCCTCTTTAAAAGGAGTATTAGTGTGTTGGAGCTCCGCCGGAGTTTGTGAGCTTGTTTAGTTCAGTTTTATAAAAATAATTTTTTATTTTTAAAAAATTAAACACGAAAAAATTATACAAAAATTTAATTTAGTTCACTTTAAAAAATTAAACACGAAAAAATTATACAAAAATTTAATTTAGTTCACTTTTTTAAAAATTATTTTGTAAAAAAATTTGGATCTGTTCGATTTGTAATTATGTTTAGTTCAGTTTTATAAAAATAGCTTTTTATTTTTAAAAAATTAAAAACTAAAAAATTATACAAAAATTTAATTTAGTTCACTTTTTTAAAAATTATTTTCTAAAAAAATTTGGGTCTGTTCGATTTGTAATTATGAAAACATTTTTCTATTCTCAGAGAATTGAAAACAAAAAATTTGTCCAAAATTGATTCAATTTTTAAAAAATTATTTTCTAAAAGTTACAATTATAAAAATGCATGCTTTCAAATAACTATAAAATATTATTTTCTGAGAACAATTTACTAAATTATTGAGATTCAGAAAATTGTTTTCACAGTTATAAACCAAATACTCTGAAAACAATATGTTTGATTTGTAACTCTCAAAACAGTTCTTAAGAATTCAAAAAATAAAAAATTATTCTTAAAGAGAAGTATGTTTTATACTCCTCTAAAAACAAATATTTTTATAACTGAGCTTTCAGAAAATCGTACAATAGAGAGTTTTTTTTTTTTTAGTTTTCAATTTTCTGGTAACAGAAAATGTTTCATAGTTAATTATAAAAATGCCAATTTTTAAATAATTATATAAAAAAATTATTTTATGAGTTCTTGTTAATCATAGTTGGAAAATTGAATTAATCAGACCCATATTTCTAACCAGGTCCAATATTGTCGGTGTGTATAACTTTTAAGAAGAAAAAAAAAGAAAAGAAAAAGACACGAGTTAAGAGGATGCTCATGATGACTAGCAAGTCCTACAAAATATATTCAAACTAGAAAAGATTTAGGAAAAATTACATAAAAATGGAGTTAAAGTTCCATATTTACTTAGAGGCTGAGTCAAAGTTTCATATTTCTCTAAAATGGATTGCTGAGGTGGCACATAGTTTTTTACTGTTTAGAAATTGTGGTGCCTAAAATACCCTTCCGCGAAGGTACTACTTTTTCTTCGAAGGTACTACTTTTTTGAACTGAAGGTACTACTTTTTGGTGTCCAGGTACCATGTTTTTTAAACACTCGCGAAGGTACTACTTTTTCTTCGAAGGTATTATTTTTTTGAACTGAAGGTACTACTTTTTTGAACCGAAGGTACTACTTTTTTGTTAGGGAAGGGCATTTTAGGCACCAAAATTTTCTAAACAGTAAAAAACCATGTGCCACCTCAGCAATCCATTTTAGAGAAATATGGAACTTTGACTCAGTCTCTAAGTAAATATGGAACTTTAACTCCATTTATATGTAATTTTCCCAAAGATTTAACCAATCATATATATATTACCTGAATGAAAACAAGAGGCGAGAAATTGAGATCAGGACCAAGGGCATGGTTGTAAACAAGTTGATCATCAAGACAACGATCCTTCATGCCAAGCCATTCCTCAAGGGTTCTGCTACACTTTGCTTCGACGATCCGTACACCGCCGTCGTTGCACTTGATGAACGGCCGTCCTTTCTCCGGCAGCCGGATCCTCCCGGAGATGGGGGAGTACAGAACTAGCCAAGGAAACATTGCCTCCTTCAACTTAAAGATGTCCGTCCCATCCATTGCTTCACTCTTGAAGAAGTAGAGCCCTTTAATGTAGTGAAGCTTCATTGCCAAGTCCATGTTTGTGAGCTCATGCACCTTGTCCTCTCCGGTAACCCTACCCGGCACCACCGACGATAGCAGAATGTCAGAAACAGTGTTTTCGATATGAGTTGACGCCATGGTAGGGAGAGAGTTGTTTACTGTGAATTTTATGAGAGGTAACGAATATGAGAAGAGATAGGTTGGAAATTTAATTATATATACAAAAGAACTCCTCTCGCATATATACAAATATATAGAGAGAGATATATATATTGCAAGGCTTGCAAGAAAGTCCTGTGATGGAAGCAAATGATACAATATCTGTTATCTACACAAATTAATTAGGGTTGCTACAGAGTGTTGTCAGGTCAGGACTGGTGTGAGTTTAATTAATTAGGGTTGCTATAGAGTGTTGTCAGGGCTGGTGCGAGTTTAATGAAAATCGTGCCGTACTTGAATTTAATTAATAAATCAATGTATTATTGTAATGTCAAAATATGCTGTAAATTGATAATAGACCTAAGAGAAAATTAAATGTATAATAAAATCTTCTTTTTTTTTTTTTTTTTTTTTTTTTTTGGAGAGGTTGGTTTTTCAAGACATTTAGCACCAATAATAATTTATTTTTAATTTTTCAATTGCCATTCTAATTAGATTTTTAATAATTTAAAAAACAATAATAAAGTTGATTATTAAATAAATAAATATTCATACAATATATAACAATGGGAAAAGAAAGTAAAAATAAAAAACATGTTTGTAGCAGTTCAGTCCTCTGGTGGAGGAAGCTCCCATCGACGTAGTGGCTGCTGCCTGAGAATTGCGCCCAGTCAATTTAACCTTCAGTTTCTTTCTTAATTTCATGCGAAATTTTTTCCCTCTTCCAATCCAATTTTATTTATTTTAAATTATAATTTTAATTAATTTTCTGTTTCAACAATATTATTTCCTTACATGTATAAAATTATATATACACAGAAGCAAACTAAATAGATACCCTGTGCAAAATAAGGGCCGTTGAGCAACCACAGTTGCTTTATGTTTTTGTTTTGACTGGAAATAGAAGTAATGTTTCCGCTTTAGAGTGTATTCAACACTATTTCGAAACTTGTTTGGTAAGGTAAATTTATTGTAATATTTTTGAAAGCAAAAACATAAGATCATGTTTAGTAAAAAGTGTTGCAAGTTTGAAATTTTGAATGGTTAGTTAAAAATATTAATTTTGATTTTTTTTTTAACAGTACTTTGCTACAGTGCAGAAGCAAACAAATGCATCTAATTTTGGTCTCAATTTTGAAAGTGCTTCAGTATTATTCAAATGATAGAAAACATTACCAACATGCTTCGTACTTTTTCTTTGCTGCAATATACTAACAAAAACAAAAAACACAAAGCAAAAACTAAATGGTCACATCATTTTCTTTTTTCTTTCCCTTAACCTCTTTTCCTTGTCTATTATTACAATTACTTTTTTAAAAATTTATTCTTTTTAATATAATTATGTAGGCTTAAACCTAGTAGTGCGGAAAGCATAGATGCTTATATATATATATATATATGCGCAGGGACGGATCTAAGAATTTATATGAGGGGAGGCAAATTTATATAGAGGGATTTTTTCATAATTTCAGTAGGAGTAATTTAAATTTTTTTTGAATATAAATGCAAAAAATATAAATTTAAGAATATAAAATGTAATAATAAAAAAATTTAGTTAGGACGCGTGCCCACATTGAACCCTTCACATATCCGTGCCGGGTTTGAAGCTGCTTGTATCAAATTAATCAAAGGGTTCTGCAATTATTATTACTGTTTATTTATATAACTGAAAAGGAAGGCGCGCTGGATATATATGTATTTTTATTTTGTTGTGTTATGCCAAGGACTTGAAATTTGGCATATGCGAGAACATTCTTGTGAAATCAATAAATTTTCAATTTATTTTTTATTTTTTATTTTTTATAATAGTTTTCCATATTCATTTTTTTGGTTCTCTGTTTGAAACAGAGAATACAGTTGCAGAATTAAAATAAAAAATTAAAAAAAATACGTATTTAGGACTAGAGGGAGAGAGAAGAGGTGTAAAAGAATGAGGGTTAATAAACAACATGTGAGGGGTAAAAGGGGAAGATAAAAGAGTAAAATCGGATTTTCAAATTTATTTTTAATCAAAAAAGTAGTAATGGATTATTTATACTCTTTTTAAATATTATGAATTGAAATACATATTTAAAAAAAAAAAACCTTATTGCACACATAATTTATATTACAATGAAATTTTCTGCCCTTAACCTTTGTTTAAAATCATTTTATTTGTTACGAATTATGTACTTTTTAATAATTAGAAATTACATATTTTTGTCGAGCAGTAAAAAATTGAACCACATGTTTGCTTGTTAATCATTAGTGTCAGCATCATCACCTTTAATTCTTGGTTTTTATTTATTTTATATATATATAAACTATATAATTGGAGATAACCCTATTTACTATATATATATATATATATATTTATATTTTCCCATATTTTCCCATGTACATATATATATATATTTATATATTCACTTTTGGCACTTTAACCTGTACAGCAAATGTTTTTTTTTTGTAGCTGACCCTATTTACTATATATAACTGTTGCAATTAACCCACAGTTATCACGAAAAAAATAAAAATAAAAATGTAGGTGATTTTTAAGACGCAAAGAGAAGGATGCTTTTACCATGAACAGTACTCGTGTTTTTGTCGGACACTTTCCTAACAACCGATACTTTTTAACATTTTTAGTACGAGTTTATTTGGTAATTTTAAAAATAATATAAATAAATTTTAAAGTATTTAATTTTTTTCTTTAAAAATAATTTACATTATGTTTGATCACACATTATAAAATTATATTTGTTCATTTAAGACAAAATTGATGACAATGTATATGATATAAAAATCATTACAATAATAATATAATTTTATTTCCTAAATTATTTCAAAACAACTCTTAATATAGAAATTAGAATTGAATCAAAATTTTATAATACTATTAATATTCAATAAATGTATATAAATAAAAATTTATATTTTATATATAAACATCATACCTATGTCTTACTTTTTCAAATTTTGATGTGTAATGTCAGTGTCCCAAGTTCATGTCGGGTACTTATAGAAAATTACTTTTTATATTTGAATATGTATCATCTCATTTCTCAATGACTGGATTCAAAATTTTAAGATAGTAACAAGTGACTACCTTTTTACATGAAAAATACTTTAAAAGTCGGATAATTTTGGCTTAAAATCATTGATCGAATAGTGCTGGTCATAGGTAAGATATTATACATAAGGTTTGTTTGTTTGGATGAAAAATATTTTTTAATTTTTTTTCTTTTAGGTAAATATATATATATATTTTTATATTTAACAAAAATTTAGGTCAAAGTTAAAATCGAATCCATTAAACAGAACAAATAAAATAACTTGTTAAAAATTAACGCCGTAAATTATTTTTATTAGATATTAATATTTTTTTCTTTTAAATATTTTATAACAATTAAATCTTATAAAATAAAAAATATATTTTACATCCCACAAAATGTCACTGCTTATCCAAAGATTTCTTTGCAAATTTCCACTCATTCAAAATTAGTTGGGATGTATCCTAATTAATGACTTGTTTGGTTGGCTGTTACGTGACATTATTAGAGTACGATGACCAGAAGTTAGAAGTGCATGCCACGTGTCTGTCTTTTTCCAGTATTATAGTTTTGCCTTTGGGCGATGCAACGTCCCATTCTGATCACGCATTTATATGACTTGTCGAGTGAAATATCACGGAAAATATCATGGTTTAATTGTCGATCGAGATATATATATATACACCTAGGTTTTGTGAATCACAACTTTTAAAGGTGCAGCGATTAATCACGAACCTGAAGAAAAAAAAAAACAAAGAGAAAAAGAGGAAGGTGATCGTAAAAAAAGAATACGGGAAAGCTCAGCAATCTCTAAAACTAGAGAAAATTTATTTTTATCCTATTTTTTTATTGTACCGATTGAATTACTGCTGGAGAAGAAAACTTATTCAAAACCCCAGATAGAGAGAAAAAGCCAATCCCGAATCAAATAGTGATGTTGTGAATACTCCCGAATTTTTGTACGTGATTCGAATACAAGATGATCATATAATTCTTAAAATCAGATAATTGAATCATACGTAAATCTATTGAGAAATTTGTAGAAAAAAATATTTAAATATTTATGATATATTACTAACATATATGTAATTGTGTGTGTATATATTTCTATTGGTATATACCCATTTTCTTCCGGTCATCTTCACAGTATTTATCTAACGTGCCAAGCCACGTTAGATTCGATCGTTTTTTCGGGGTTATTCTTCGGCCCCCTTATCATTTTTCTTTTTAAAGTACTCAATTATTTTAGTATAGAGAAAGTATATATAAATATCAAAAAGACTAAATAAATAATTTTTTTAACAAATAACCACCAAAAAAACAGTTTAAATAAAAACATGTCGATCTAAAATAGAGTTTGGTAACTTGGTCCCATTGTCATCCCTCCAAATATGGGCCAAAGACCTAAAATAAAAAATAAAAAAATGGTTATTATAAATGTTTTTAAATTACAATTTTTTTTTTTTTTTTTAGTTTTATAATTAGTACATTCTCTTTCTTCTTCTTTTTTTTCTTTTTTTTTTTTTCTTTCTACAGTAGTACTCCATAACAAACAAAATAATGTATTGTCATATTCTCTTATCTTCCATCAAAACAAATAAAAAGAGGAAATGACACAATTTCTTTTCTAAAATGTTTTATTTATCAATTCTTCTCTCCCTTCCATCTAAATTTATTCCATCCTACCAAATCGAGCTTAGTGTGACAATGTGAAATCTCAACACGAATTCAATCCAAACAAAAAACTTTAAGAATGGATTGGGCTTGGATCATTTAGCTTAGACTGGAGGTTCGATTGGGTGGAGTTAAGATGGGTTAGAGTTCAACGTTTCATATGTACCTTCAGTCCGAGAGTACTTATTTATAAAGAAAACGACTGGGCTATACCACCTTCACAATGGCCCAAATTTTTATTTAATGCCTCCTACAACATCATTTGTTTAGATTTAAATATTTTTCAGAAAATATATATATATTTTTATTTTCTAGTGTTTAATTGTCTTTAAAATATATATAAAGAAAAAAATATTAAAATCTAACAAAAATAACTTACCCATTATTTTTTGACAAGTTATTTTACAAGCCCCACCTGATAGACTCGACTTTAATCTCTAACTAAACCTTTGTCAAATACTAAAAAATATATTTTACCTGAAAAATAGAAATCTCTTTTGCCAAATACCAAAAAAATATAAATAAAAAATATATTTTACCTAAAAAATAGAAATACTTTTGAAGATAAATATTTTACGTCAAAACAAATGCAATCGTAGTGCCTCTATATATAAAATAAATAAATAAATTTGTCCCATACTACTAAAACATCACTTTATGTGCGAACTCTGTTTTGAAATTTTCCAAGTCTTATCATCAAATTTATTAATATGGTATAAAGAAAAAAATATAAAAAATACCAACTCTTATCATCGTATATAGTATTACTATATATCTATAATCAAAATGTGATGTGTCAAGTGCTTCTCTAAGGTTGTGTTTGGTGGGAAGGAAGAAAAAAAATATAGAGAGAAAAATAAGAAGGAATGAAGGAACTCTCTTTGTTCTTAGAGATGATACATGGAAATAAATTTTTTTTCATCCAAAAATGGGCCAAAAAAAGGAGGGAAGATAAGATGACTATTATAGAAATATTAAATTAAAGGAATATCCGCACTCTACTTTTCAAGATTTCCGCTGCAATCCTAAATGAAATGGCAATTATAACATTTAATTTTACAAATAAATAATTATTAGAGTCCATTCATATTTTTTCTCCTTATTTCTAATCTTTAATATTTTAAGTATATTTTGACAACACAAATAAAATAAAATAAATTTTGAATAAATTTTTTTAAGGGAACAAAATAAAACAAAATTTTGTTATGTTGAATAAATTGCCTCTTTTGACCGTATCAGAAAAATAAAAGTAACCATTTAAAAAATTATCTCTTCTCACCTAAAAAAAAAAATCCTAAAAAATATATTTATTGAAAAAATTATATTTGTTGTCAAGATCCCAAAATAATAATAATAATAATAATAAGTACAAAAGGAAGATGATTAAAAAAAATTATTTTTTTTGATAAGACCCAAAAATATAAAAAATTTATATTTTTATTGAATAAATTATTTCTTTTGATAAGACCCATAAAAAATTACCAAAAAATAAAGTTACCTCTTTTGACATAATTGAAAAAAAGTTAATTTTGTTGAATAAATATCTTTTTTGATTGTACAAAAAAAAAATACTATGGAATAAATTATCCCTTTTGACTGCAAAAAATAAATTTATTAGTATAGAAAAAATTATTTTCTTTGGCAGGATCTCCGAAAAAAAAAAATTCTTTGGAAAAGATTTAAGATTTTTTTTTTCAAATAAAATATTTTTTATTTTTATTTTTCGATATTTGGCAAAAATCTAGGTTTAGATTGAAACCGGGTAACTCGAGTCACATGACGTATAAAATAACTTGTCAAAAATTAATGAATAAATTAATTTTATTAAATTTTAATTTTTTTTTTACAAAATATATTTCATTAATGGTTTGATGAATAGAGGGTGGTCATGAAACCTAGTAATGAAAAAAAAAAAAAAAAAACAAACAAACAAAAAAAACCTAGTAAGGAATACCCGACCCGACCTGAATTAGGTATGGAACCATATGTCACACCGAGCGCGTGATCTTTACATGGCAGAAGTAAGCCTATGCGTCAGTTTAGCCTTTCGAATCGCGTCTGAGTTTCTGATCCTCAAATCAACCATATCTGACATTCATGGCAACAAATATTATATTATTATTTTAAAATTCTTATTTTTTATATTACTTTCATTCCACTTTTTATTATTTATTTATTTTCACTTTTCTCTCTCTCTCTCTCTCTTTCCTCGATGAAATCACGAAACTCTCTTCTTCGTTCTGTACAAATACTAGTTTTGATTCCATTTATTTCGTGAATCTTTTTTATTTTCTTTTTATGCTCACATAAATTTTTTTATTTTAAAAAAGTTCTTTTTAGCTTTTTAGTGTTTGGGTAATGAGAAAACCAGAGGGTAGATTTTCTGGGATGGACTCTGGACTCTCAGGTAAGTTTCAAACTCTCTCTCTCTCTCTCTCTGGTGGATTTATAGCCAATGCTGATGATTGATGGTTCTTTAAGTACTCTAAGATGTTGATATTTACTCTTGGGTTGTAATTTTTTGGACCTGTTTTACAATATTTGTTACTATCTTTAGCAATTTTTATTGCTTTGTTATTGACAATGCAGGTTAGGTAGTTCAGGGTTAGTACAATTTTCTTGTGGTTCTGTTTTTTACATGGAAAATAGCTCCTAAGAAAACTTTCTGGGAATTTTTTCTTTTGAGTCCCCTTTTGTCTTTTTGATGGATTTTCAATTATGAACTTTGGTAAACATTATCATGTCACCTAGATTATCTCCAGGACATACATCTTCTTAGGCTAGAATATATATATGTATATATACATATTTCTTTTTCTTTTCGTTTTTTTTTTTCTTGGGATTTTTTTTCCTAAACTAAATTTTCGGTCCAACCAAATACTGTGGTTGTATGTGGTTGTATGGGGTTGAGATAAACTTTTAATTTTTGCAGAATATCTATGCAAAATAAATAAATGAGGGTTGAGATAGAACTCTAACATTGATGCAATATAAGTAAATAAATTAACAAAGAATGTGTTTTTTCCCAGTTGTATCTCATAATTAATATTTGTAGTTGTGAATGAAAAATGTTTTTAAGTTGCACCTATCAAATTAACTTTTTTTTTTTTTTTGACACATCAAAAAAAATATTAACCTTTTTTTTCGGTACTAGAGATTTTATTCTAGGATGGTGACTGTAGAAGGATGGAATTAGTAGCCTCTAAGATGAATTGAAGGTGAACTATATGGGTGAGGGGAAGCCTTTATAAAACAGTAACAGTAAGAATTTTCTATATTGTAAGAGAAATTTTTTTATATTTTATTTTTCTTTTTTGATAAGTAAGATTGTCCTCAGAAGCTACATTGGGCCAAATAGGGTCTCTAAATTCTCAAAGAGTCCAAAAAAAAAAAAAACTACCTCCCCTATGAAATTACAATTTCTCCTTAGAACCCTACAAAAAAAGAGTACAATAATGGAGAACTTTAGCGTACCAATAGGAGTCGTCTTTCCTTCAAATGATCTTCTTTTTCATTCAAGCCATAAACACCAGCAGATGCACAAAAGCGCAACCCTCCAGAAATCACAAAATAACTTCAATGGAGGAGGCTAAAGTCAACCTTAAAACAATTGAAAAAAACTGTGGCCTATGATTTTCACAATGCAAATGATCATGACAGAAACAACAATTGCAATAATACATGACATAGTTGAGTTTTATTGACGTAAATAAATTCGCGCATTCTTTTGACACTTCTCTGGTTATCTACTCATATGCGAAACTCAAACAGTAATGCTCTTATTTGATGTCACTTATTTTGACCCTTCTCTGTCTACACTAATGAATTATATATTGAAATTTGCAAAAACAAACATTGAGACACTAATTGAAAATTCAACATGCTATTACATGCATCAGTTAGGAACCGTGAATGTCAGTGATGACCGATGAGTCTTAGTTGATTTTGTTTATTTATTTATTTATATATATTTTTTTGTAACTTATGGCAAAGCCCCACCTTTTTCTTTACATGCAGACGGCCAGGGGAATATTCTGAAACTAATTTGATGACTATCTAAATCATTTGTTGTATGATATGACAAAAGAGTTGAAGATAAAGAAGTTTTTTCTTTCTTTTTTGGATCACTAATGCCGATTCTATTTATACGAGTCTTTTATTTTGGACTTTGATAGATATTTGTTAGCTGATTATAACCTAACCATGCTAGTAGATTGATTATATAGATGGGAATAATTTCATAATATAACTTTGAAGAGCTATGAATGGAAATTTTTCTTGAATCTGGAAGACAATAGTTCTGCATTCATGCTCGACTTTATTTGCGTGTCCAACTGAAATTTGAATTTAAGTTTCAAACGTGTATTCTCCATTTCTCAGGCTCTGTAAATGTTCCTGCAAAATGTAGTCAGCTGAGTTTGGGAGAGAGAAGGGAACTAGTTCACAAAATTGCTCAATGGTCAGAAGATGCCCCAAAGGTTCTTACTTCATTTACCCGAGGAGAGCTTCGTGAAATCATCTGTGCTGAAATGGGTAAAGAGAGGAAGTACACTGGATTTACAAAATTTAGAATGATAGAGCACCTTCTGAAGTTAATTGCTGGTAAGTCCAAGAAGAAATGTATAAATAATTCTCTTGATCTTTCTGCAGCAAAAACTGAAAAAAGATTTAAAAGACAAAGGAAGAAAGACAATCCATCTCCATTACCTACTGAGTTGGATCATTCTCACTGTGGGAGCTTTAAAGAAAATTTAAGAATCTTGATATGTCAGAATCTTGCATGCAGAGCTACTTTGAGTCCAGAAGATGTTTTTTGCAAGAGGTGTTCTTGCTGTATTTGCCATTGTTATGATGATAACAAGGATCCTACTCTATGGTTAACATGTGAATCTGATCCTCCTGATGAGGGTGAGTCTTGTGGAATGTCATGCCATCTGAGATGTGCTTTCCGGCATGAAAAGGCTGGGTTGAATGATGGTTGCTCTACAAAGTTGGATGGAAGTTTCTGTTGTGTTTCTTGTGGAAAAATTAACGGAATAATGAGGTAGTAAGCTCTTCTTCTACACATCAAAAAGTTTCACACACACACACACACACACACACACAAATGCACACACTTGACATTGAGAACTTTACTTGCTGCAGCATGGTACCATTAGGTGCATAAAAAAATCATCATTCCATTGGTTCCTTTGAATCAAGAGTGTTGAGGGCACAGACCCAACATGGTTGCACAAGGTGATTACCCCTTGGGTAGAACTGTGTCTTTATGTTTGGAAATCCAAGCTTTTACCACATCACCAAGCAGTGATCTCTACCTTGCAGATGCATGTTTACACATTAAGTAGTGATTTGGGAATTCATAATAACGACAACGACACAAGTGTTGGTGTTCCTGTCCTACATGACATGGGGTGTCTGATTTGGCAACTTCAGCATATAGATTAACAGTTTTTGACACCGTGTTTTATAGCACTGTAAAAACCGACAAGGGAGTTCTCTTTGTACTTTTGTTGCTTGGTTGAGATGGACTGTTGTTCGGGTAAGGTTTGAAAAATCAGGCAACATGATCTAGCATGTAAACAAACTATAGACACATAAACAAACATGTGTGTTATATGTTTTTATGCTATAATATAGTGGATCACATATCATAGAGACAGTTATGTGAGTAGAACAGTCCATAGAGCAACTCTGTATAATCCGACACCTGTGGAGGATCATTTCATCCACTAGCACAGAAAATGACCAATCAAAATTTGATTTGCTCAGTAGTAAGGAAATGCGAAACATAATTAAAGGCTTTACTTGATTAATATAATGTTTAATGTCCTTCAGAGCCTGGAGAAGACAGTTGTTGGTTGCCAAGGTGGCAAGAAGAGTTGATGCACTGTGTCTGCGAGTCTCCCTGTGCCACAAAATTCTAGAAGGAACTGAGCAGTACAAAGAACTGCTCAAGATTGTAGGAACTGCTGCAAAGACCCTTGAGAATGAAGTGGGTCCTCTTGATCTGGCATGCATGAAGATGGATCGTGGCATTGTCAACAGGCTCTCATGTGGTGCCGAGGTCCAGAAAATGTGCAGTTCTGCAGTGGAAACTTTTGATTCCATGTTTTCCAACCCAGACTCTGGTTATATAAAGCATAAAGATTCACCAAGTAAGTTTCCTTGTTTGATTCATGGTTTAGAGTACTATAATGGCGTTTCAATATACAATGCAGGATTGATCGAACTTTGGTATATGACATTTGAACACTAGTGTTGTATCAAATGAGATTATCATGGATTTGACTAATAGTCTATTACTAATCTACTACTAGAGAGAGATTTAGAAGCATACTTGTTTCCTTGTTATTGGTTGTTGGCAGCATGCAGGATCCACTTTGAAGAATCGTCTGCAACCACAGTAATCGTTGTCCTAGAATACGAAGATTGTCTGCTGGAGGAATTCTTGGGTTGCAGGGTGTGGCACCGGAAATCTACCATGAAGGATTACCCAGAAGAAGCCAGTTACATTGTACTAAAGCCGGAAAAGAGATTCAAGTTGATTGATCTTGATCCCTCAACTGAGTATTTCTGCAAGGTCTCTCTCTTTAGTAACACGGGAACTTTGGGTACTTGGGAAGCAAAATGGCTCACACCTGTGTCAAATGGAAGCTCTGTCCCAATTTTACATGACCATGGAGAGGAAAAAGATGCCTTAATAGTTGATGCTCAGCTATCAAAGGATTTAATGAATTGTAGCAACACTAAGTTAGCATTGGGCAACCATTTTGCAGAGCTTCAATCATTGAATGACATCAAGAAGAACAAGAATGATGGCTCTCTTGTGCTGCATAGCAAAATAAAGTTGGGTGACCGTTTTGCAAAGCTTCAATCATTGAATGACATCAACAACAACAACAATGATGGTTCCCTCGCCCTGCATCCATACACGATGAAGGTTTCATTGGCAAGTCCTACTTTCAATTCTCCTTCTACTCCGTGTAGGTCTGATAAAATAACAGAACTATCAGGCCTGGGTAGCAAGAAGCACTTAAAGGAGAGCGATTATGAGTATTCCGTGAGAGTAATTAGATGGCTAGAAAATGAAGGGCACATAGATACAGATTTCAGAGTGAAGTTCCTCACTTGGTTCAGCTTGAAAGCCACAATGCAACAGAGAAGGGTCGTGAGCGTTTTCATAGACACTTTTGTTGATGACCCTCCAAGCTTGGCTGGGCAGCTTATTGACACCTTCACGGATGAGATTTGCAATGAGCAGAAATTAGTTCTCCAACCCGGATTCTGCATGAGATTATGGCATTAAATATTGAACAGAACATGCCATTTTCTGCTTTAAATAGCCTTTGGTGGAAAACAGTACAGTATAGTTATCAATTTTAGAGTACTAAAGCAAACAGGTATGAATATCCTTGATAATGGGACCATATAGTTTGGTTAGATGACAGGTTGAGATGCATTTTTCTTTTGCAGAACAGAATAGAGCAGTGAATTCTGTTGATATTGCACCACATGAGAGCATTATTCTGCTAAGTGTCTCGGAATATTTTTTACAAATTTTTAAATCTTTTTTCTATTATTCGATCACAGAAGTCGCAAGCATCCATTTCTCAAGCATTTTTTCTCATGGATGATTAATTAATACCTCGACGAGGGATATGCTTTTCTGTCATGTTTAATGTTTTCCATTCTCAATTAAAGCATCTAAGATAATACAATCCATTGTAACATCAAACAAGAACATAATTTTAGAATAAGTTTCAGGAGACGAAATTATGAATGTAAGTTTCCAAAGCATGCCATTCTGCATTTTTTAGTGCCCCTTTGTGGAGTAATTAGGCCAAGGCCAGTGTGTATGCAAACAAGAATATTAAAACATGCAGTAACCTAAATGTCATGACGCGCCCTAACTAGTGTAGATATTGTTAAACCGCGTAGATATTGTCCGCTTTACACTCTCCTCATTTCGTGTTCATAGTTTTGCTCGGAATGCTTCTTTAAAGAAGCTGTCTATTGTTCTCGAGGGATGTAGCTGTCATATGTTACTTTCTTTTCTCTGTTTCTTTTGTTTTCTGATTTCATGAGCTGTACAAATTTTTTTCAGAAGGAAAATCAAAAGTTGTTTTATCGAAGCATCATGATCCATAATTGCCCTTTTCACTCTCCTTGTCTGGAAATTTAAGAGTTAAAAAATATGCATTAGTTCTCTGCAATTTTCTTGGCAACCATGTTGCTCCCCAATTTATTTTGTCATCACCCTAGAAGTTATTGTTGAAAAACCAGGAACCATACATTGAACTAAATAGGCCATAAGAAACAGAAACAATTTTCAGAAAACTGGCGGCTATTGTTTAATATTTTTTCTGTTCTCAAGAAATATAAAAACATATATATTAAAAAGTGGACCAAGTAGTGTCACGACCAGGAAAAATTATTAGTCAATCTTGAACCATTGATACTTGGTAGACTAATCCAAAGAAAATTAATTTAATTTTTTTTTATAAATATTAATACATTTTTATGGGGCCATTTTTTCAATCTTCAATCGGGCGTTTGAATTGAATTAGCTCAACAAGTGTCAATTGTTCAAGATTATTTAATAATTTCTCCAAGACACAATTAGGAAATATCTATGCATGAAAGTCTTAACAACCTCTCCCCCTAAGCAAAACAATGTGAGACGAAACAAATACGCAAGCATTTTCTTGTTTTTCAAAATATAAGTAATAGTATCTTACCATTTTCTTATAAATAATTTAGTTTAACAGAAAAAATCAAATTTGAAAAGTCTTCTTGGTTTATAAATTTGAAAATAGCTTTTTATTTTTAGATTATTGAAAATCAAAAAATTGTATAAAAACTTTGTTTGATTTAATTTTTTAAAAACTCTTATAAAAAGCTTGCTTTTAGAGGATAGTCCCTTAATAGTTATCTAAAAACAGTTTTTTATTTTTAAAATTTTTATTACTGTTTTCAGAGTTACCTTTTGATTAGTAATAGGTTAAGTTGAGCTTCTTGTTGTATACTTTAGGAAAAGCCCAACCAAAGACATCCCCGTGATTTGAAAAACATAGACACCATGTGAGATTTGCCTTAATTACAACAATATACAAGTTAGCCACTTTTTAAACAATGACACCCTCTTAAGGTTTGATAAAATTAACAAAGAAATTCCTGCCGTCACTTGCCACTTCTGACATAAGCTAAAATGAAATTATTGGCCAATGACTTGTGAATTACCTTTTTTTTTTTTTTTTGGGTTGTAATATTTCTCACTTTAATGGACCAATTTAACCCTCACTACCCTATGATTGTTCGCATATATACACATATATTATGTATTACACGCGCATGCACACACCTATTAAGCACCACCCACAACCAGCATCCATTATTTTCTCTCTCTTTAACAACCCCAACCACCAAAATTCAAAAATCCTAACTTCAAAATCTAACCACCCTTTAGAACCCTATCACTCCCTCAACCATCCATTCACCACATTTTCCCACTCATATATAATACACAACAAAATTTGAGCATTAGTTTGCAAAAGATTAGAGTTTTTTATATTGTTTCGAGATAATCTTTCGGGGCATATTGAGTTCCAAAACAAACTTAAGAATAAAACCCAGTTTTGTAATCTACCTAAGCATGTAAACTAAAGAGAACAAAGAATATAGGTCAAATTATGCATAAGAAAAGAAAACCCCACAGCATGCATTGTAATAAATGTATATAACTAAAGAAATATTGTTAGGGTTCTAGACCCTAAAGTGATCTATTGGAGATCAGGCACCAATAATCCTTTGAATTGGGGATTAGCCACCAAAATTCATAACTTTCATTCAATTTAATACCCTAATTCTATTACAATAACATCCTCATATAGGATAATTAAGAAGACAAATAATGAAATAACATAATACGTAAATAAACTAAATACTATTTAGAAAGAAGACTAAATTATATAAACTACTAATAATATTGGTATTGGTTTCCTAACATTACACCTCCTTGAATCACTACTTATCCTCAAGACGAAAAATCTAGCATTATGGGTTATTGTTGCAATAATTGGGTCTTCCTGACAAAGTGCTAATTCAAATGCTTGGGTTGCGAAGCAAGCGAACACCAGTTCTTAATATCAATGCAGCAAGTCACTCAAACTTAGTAACAAATTCACAAACAATGCTTGTTTGAAAGAGTTTGGCTAGTGAACCACAAGGGTCAATATGCTGTCGAGACCCAAAATGAGTATATATTGCACGAGAAAATTGTTACCAATTAAAAATGCCTAGGGATTGTTTAATCCAATGATACCAAGAAATACCATCTCATTGAAGATGCACTGCAGCTAATGGAACCATCTGCTCATCTAAAATACAATTGAGTTGTTGATATTATTCAGTTTGAAACAACCACCCTTCAGGATCGGTACTGTCAAATTTTGGAAAATTGATTCGGAGAGTCCGAACTTGAATAATCGTACCAACCCGTTGATCAACATCGTCGTCGTTTGACATTGTTTCGAGAACACAATCGTCACGTTAAGGATGATCAAGAATAAGTTGAGGATCTTGCCTATTCCGCAACATCATTTGGATTTGTTGAAGAATGACATTGGTGGTTTGTGCATGAACTCTTCGAAATTGATAGGCAACACAGTCCACCCTAGTAGTATGAGGGTCTGCCCTAGTAGCAAGAGTGTCAACCCTAGTAGTAAGAATGACAAATTTTTTTTCGAGTTCTTTGACCGTCATGAGAACATTAAAACAAAGATAATAGAGAAGAAAAATAAAAAATAAAAATAAGGGGTCTCAGATCGAATGTTCTGATACCTTATTGGAGAGCAGCAACTAATAATCCTCTGAATTAGGGATTGGCCACCAACATTCTTAACTTTCATTCAATTCAATACTCTAATTCTATTATAATAACATCATTATAGAAGAGAAGTAAGAAAACAAATAAGGAAATAACATAATACCTAAATAAACTAAATACTAATTAGAAAGAAGACGTAATAATATAAATTACTAATAATATTGGTATTGTTGTTGGGAAACGTGCAAGTTTTTAATTTTTTTAAGGGATTTTGATACATAGATCTTGATTCATCACATAGAGACAAGTTTTATGCAAAAATAAAATATAATGTATCATTCAATTAATAGATTGAATACTTACATCAAAGGTTTAAGTAAACTTTTAAATCTTTCCTCTAAAGTAAATGTTCTCACTTATTGTTGATCCCTTAGTAAGATCATTTCTTCTTCTTCTTAATAGTAATCTTCCCTTTAGGAATCACCAATATACCTCGATGAATGACCTTGGAGGCAAGGCTTGTGGTAGCCTCCTTTAGAAGAGCAAGCAAACCTTAAAAAACTAGAGAGAGAAAATATATTCTTTCTTTTCTTCCAAAAGTCTCCCTTAAAATATACATGGACCCATGTATATATAGGTAACATAAAGATACGGAAAAGAAATAATAAATCCTTCTCAATCTCTAATTCACATATCTCAATTCTAATAGGACTCCAATATTAACTTGGGTTATGGGTGAAAATCCTTTGGGCTTACTATTTTCTTGACAACTATAAATTAATAATTAGTCTGGTCCATTAAACCATGGACCCAATTCAATTAATTTATAAATTAATTTCTACTCCACTAAAAGAAATTAATTGTACTCCAATTAAATAGTAAATAACCTCTAAGTCAATATTGCACTTTGACCCCTCTATGCATAATTATTTATCGGATTATAAAACCATCAATCCGACAACATAATTAATATAATTATTTTGTTACCTTTGATTATTTCCGGCTTGATTACAATAAAAATTTGTTTAACAAAAAATAATAATTTACTAAATAAATATATACAAAACATTTTGTTTAAAACATATGAAGACCTTTGAATTTAATTTTTGATCAACCATAATCAATACAAAATAAATACAACTTGCATTGAAACAAATATCGAGAATATAACCCCCTAACTTTTAATTACATAACTACCCAAAGTGTCGGTCTAAGGATCCCGAAATATCCGCCGAGCAAATCAAAGTAATTATTAATTAATAAAAGAATCTATACTTCTCTCATGCTTGAGAGTCAAAAGCCATGACTGTGATAGAGAGCAATTGCATATGACGGCTCTCGCAATATATCCCAACCTATCATGGACTCGGTTCAAGTCTTAGTTAATTAAATGTCCATCCATAATTACTGACAATGAACAATTTATGATTACTATTTATATTCATGTATCGATCGTCATCACATACATATATAAATATCTCTTGTAATCAAGTGGATACTATTAATTCCATAATGAATCGAAACATAATATATTAAATTCACCAATTATATAAATCATAAATATTTCAGATATATCAGGAACATATGTCACTATAATCCAAATAAGAATTTGCTATGCCAGGGCATATAAATCCCAACAGCTCACACTTGCCCTCATAGCCAATTCAAATTGTATCTAACTCCAATGTTATCCATGTGACGATCAAAACTATTGATCGATGACACCTTTGTTAATGGATCAATAAAGTTATATTCCAATGCAATGTTCTAACCATGAGTACATTTTCTTGCCAAACAATATCATGTAAGACATGATACTTCCTCTCAATGTACCTTATTCCTCTATGGAGCCTTGGGTCATTGGTTTGGACTACTTCTGCATTATTGTCGCAATATAGCTCGATAGGTAAACTAATATGCTCCACAACCTCTAAATCAGTGAGATCAAACCAAAAGGCTTCCTTTGCTGCCTTTAAGGCTACAATGTACCCACCTTCAGGTTTGAGTCAGCAGTTGAAATCTACTTAACAATCTACCAACTGATTTCCCTTTCATTGAGTGAATGCACACTAAGTCATGAACCTCGTAGTATCTACATCTGATTTAAAATCAAAACTAGCATATCCGACTGGAACCACATCATCACATCCAAAAATGAATATGAGATCATTGGTTCTCCTAAGGTACTTTATGATATTTTTCACAACAAACCAGTTATCAAGTCCGGGATTATACTGATATCAACTGACTATCCCTACAATGTAGTGGATGCCCTGTTTGGGATAGACCATGGCATATATGAGACTCCCATATGCCGAAGCATATTATTCCAGTCTCATTTGCTCAATCTCCTCTGCTAATCTTGGGAAACTACTTACTAGAAAGCAATCCATGTCAGTAAAGTAAGAACTCGTTCTTTGAGTCTTGCATGCCAAACTTGGTCAATACTTTATCAATGTAGGATTGTTAAGATAAACCTATTTTCCTTTTAACTCAATCTTGCAAAAACTTAATCCTAGGAATATAGCTTACATCTTGAAAATCCTTCATTCAAAAGTAATTGAACAACTATCTCTTTAAAAATGACAAAACTTTCAATTCATTCTAAATGAGTAGGATGTCATCAATATATATAGAATTAGAAAAATAATGACATTACTCTATACACAGATGGTTCATTCACTAAGAAACCTTTTAGTATCCTCTTGTAGATTAACTTGCCTTCCATAGGTATCACCCTACTAGAAAGTTCTACAAGATCTTAGATTAGAATACATAGATTCTAACTCTGATCTCATAGCAACTTGCCAAAACAATCTGTATCCATATCGGTTCACGCTTCCGTGTAGCTTACTGGGTTCAACTCATGTTTAACGGGGATATATAGAAAGGTCTCACCTAAAAACATGATTTTGTCAGATTGGATGATAATCCTCCCACTACATCAATGTACCGATGCAGGAATCTGTGTACTGAATGATGCTAACGCATCAATAGAGAATTCATATATAATTCTTAATCTCTATAATAAGTGTGTTCATCTGTGGTACAACTGGTACTAATACCATATTCTCTAACATTATGTTACTAGGTGTGTGATTCATAATATGATCCTCCTATAGATAAACAGTGGGTGTAAACAATCAAATTTTATCATTGAGATCATAAAATAATCCATCATAGTGCTTTTAGAGTAGCTATAAAATTAAGCAAGTTTATGATCTGCTTCCAACTTATTTGTCCATTTCAAGTGCACATGTGCAAGACTATCCCATTTGTGCATGTGATTTAAACTAAGATTTAGTCAAAAAAACATAGCTCAAAAGGTATCCTTGAGACAGACTAAGATGGAATGCAGTTCATAATGTGCATTGATATTGTTAAGGCTAAACTTTAAAACGAAAGAGATAATGTAGCATAACTGATCATAGATTTAACCATGTTAAGTAAAATTCTGTTATTCCTATTTGAAACCTCAATTCATTGAGCATCAATTACGAAAAACTGATACACAACACCCTCATTGGCCATGTAGTCTTTTGCACTGTCCCAAGAAATACTCACATCCACGATCAGATCGAAGTGTTTTGATAAGTTTACCTAATTTGTGCTCCACATCAATCTTGACACTCTCGGAATATACCAAAAGTTTAAGACTTGTGTCGCATCAGGTAAATGTATCCAAAATTGAGTAGTCTTGCTTGGATGTTCATAAAACCACACATGTTAGTGTGTACCTACTCCAATTGTTCTTTATGTCTATTTTATTTGGCTCATTAAAGCCTTTCGGGTTATCTATCATTCAAAACAGGATTCACAAGTTGATTTAGGCTCCCCTGCCTCACTAGGTAATAAACCTTCTTTGACCACTCTTTGAATTCCATTTTGACTGATTATAACCCAATAATAGACACTAAAAATACAATGAGTCAAGAGTAACAAATATTCTCTTAACATTCAATCTAGATGATACAACATTAGTTTCTACATCCTGCAAATATTAAGAGCTTGTGGTTATAGTATATTAACCATCTTTCAATACATTAGAAGCAATCGCACATCTATTCAATTTTATAAAATTTTTTTTACCAAAAGTAACAACACAATTTTTCTAAACCAAAAGTGAAACAAGAATGAGATTGCGTCTAATATCTGTGCATAAAGATAGTTCTCTAATACTAATATCCTCATACTCTCTAATTTCAGATGTAATACTTCCACTGACTTAGCTAAAACCTTGACATTAGGTCAAAAGACAAATATATATCCATATCATCGAGGCTTCTGGATTCCTGAAATCCTTGCAATGAATTGCAAACATATTTAGTGGCTCCAGAATCTATCCATCAGGAATTAATAGATACAACCACATAACATGGCTTAATGATTAAATATACATTTTCCAATGCCACGTCGTTGCTTAGACAGTTCGTCCTTTAGTGTCTTAGTTAGCCGCAAAAAAATAGTTTCCTTCGCCCTCAACTTACACTGCCTTACTTCCTTTAACCTTTTAGATACCCATGTTTTGTGTTAGCCTAGTCCTATTATTATCCTTCTTTTTTCCTTTGCCTTTTCACTTGGGCCTAGAAGAAGATGGTATCGACTAGGTTAGATTGATAGGAACACTCATACTTTTGATTATCCCTTCATATGTTACCAATTCTATAAGAATGTCAGCGAGTGTGAACTTAAACTAGTTTCTTATTTAATTCACTCTAAAAGAGTTGAATGAGTTTGGTAACAAGGCAATAACCATGTCAACTTAAAACTTACCACCTAAGTCAGCCCTATTGACCTCCAGTTCAATTTTTAAATAATAAACAATTATTTTTCAAAATTTGATTTTTTACTGTAGATCCTTAGGCTATCTTGATAGTATTTAAATCTGACATAGTACTTAGGCATATGCTCTATCTAATCTCACCTAAACATCTCATTGACAATTAACATGATGCTCGAAGAAAATAAAATAATGTAAACGTTAGCTTTAGAGCGTATTTGAGATAAATTATAGAATATTGCACCAAGTCATATCATTTGCCTTATTTCACTTATTAAAAGTATTAATGTTCTCTTGGGTATCTTAAAGGAAAAAGATTAGGTATAGGAGTAGTAAATACATTTTGTACCCTTACGTTGTAAATAAAATATCTAAGTTCCTTTTCCAATCTGTATTAAAAGAGGTCCAATTGCATTGAATATGTTAGCAAGCAGATTAGACATAATTAATCTGAATATAAATGCATTCATACAATATGTAAGGTGAATTATTAATACTATTATGCATATTTAAAATTAAAATGAGTTTGTCAACCACATAGTATAATAAATCCCAATAGCATAGGAATTCATTATCACTATTGGTAAACAATCCCTTTTAATTAATGTGGGTCCCTCAACTTCGTAACATAATAAATTACACAATCAATACGTCAATAACTTATCCTGATGGAGGAGTTCAATATTACTATTATTGAGATTCATTTGTCATTAGGTGAGTACTTCTATTAAAATAATAATATGTGGGTCTCTTAACCATTGCGCATGAAAAATTGGATAACCAATACACCAATAACTTATTCGGTTGGCGAAGTTCATTATTGCTATTGGCGGGCAAATTCCATCATTTCAATATCTCTTAAGGCAATTCCTTGTCTATATATATGAAATGATTCTCGATTTTGTTCAGCCTTTCTAAAATCACTTAGTGTAGACCACTCCGTTGGAGAGCTAACACTATTGATTTTAGATTGAGTGTATAACGTTATTAATGCTCCAACGAAAAATAAAATATTAAATATCTTGTCATTATAATTTAGACTTTTTAAATCATGCGTAGGGCCTTATTTTTAAAGATCTAATTACAATAAACATTTAATATTTTTATTTTCATGAGACAACCATTCTTGTAATTTTTAGACTCTTCAAATCATGTGTGGTGCCTTATTTTTGAATATCTAATTACAATGGTTATAATAACGAAGGCCGTGGGATAATGTATAAAAATCCCCACTCCCACTCAATTTTTAATTATTTATAATTAGGATTTTCTATTCATGATATAATGCATGCAAAACGCCTTAATTTAATCCAATTAAATTTAGAAAATATCTGAACTTTTAAATGATTTACTAATATTTAATTTGAGGCACACTTTAAAAATAATTTACAAATTTTTTTTTTCGTTTTCCAATAAGTGCCCTCTAATTAATTAGTAATCAAACCCAATTAATTTTCATAATTTAATTACTATAAATCAAGTCATTTAGATAAAAATTATGGATCCAATGCATGAACAATAATAATCAGCAATTAATTATTCCATGCACCACATAAATAATTAAATAACAGACAAAAGCAAATAAAATGGCCAATGGAATCAGCTTTTAACATTTAAATACTATTTTTGTTGTACGGGCGTCCACTAACGGCTTGTTAACACCTGTAGGGAGCTGGTACGTGTCTGGAGAAGCAAACTAGCGCTTGGAACGCGCCCGGAAGACCCTGCATGCGCTGGCAGGCGCTTAGGGGGCACGGCAGCGCGTGGCAAGCGCCTCCACGTACAGGTACGTGCTTAGAAGGCGCGTTAGTAAAGTGCAGCGCGTGTTCCCATGCGCCTGTCCTTTTGGTGCGCTGAGTGTACCATGTTGTGCCGCATGGGATTATTCCCTTCAGTTGAGGGTCAATCCTATGGTCCTGGATCTGAGCGCACGTTACTATGATGTACCGGATCTCAAGCCTTCCTCCGGGGCTGTCCTTGCAGCCGGTGAATCTCCGGTTACCAGAATTTACAGAAAATTCGGAAAAAATTAAATAAAACCCTAAAAATTCTGGAAAAAATCTAGAAAAATCCAAAAAAATTCCAAAAAATTCCAGGGACCTTATTTAATACTCTTAGACCTTCTTGAAGCTTCATAGTACCCATTGATAAAGATTAAATGGCTCTGAAATTAATTATACATATGAAATATAATGAAAAAATAATTAAATTAGATCATTGAATTTTCTAATGGCTAAATCAAAGCCTTAATTACATTTATCCAAAAATAAAATTACGTTAAACCTATAAGCTTCATCCATGACCCAAAAATAAATCATCATTCATTCACAATTATACATACATATCATCTTGTATCAATATATATCAACATACATCAATAAATATATATATATATATGCATATATAATTTGGATCCATGAATAATGATTTTCATAAAAACATGATCTCTAGTAATGAATCAAACCATGCTCTGATACCACTGTTAGGAAACGTGAAAGTTTTAAAAACTTTTTGAGGGATTTTGATACATAGATCTTAATTCATCGCGTATAGACAAATTTTATGCAAAAATAAAATATGATGTATCATTCAATTAATAGATTGAATACTTACATCAAAGGTTTGAGTAAACTTTTAAATCTTTCATCTAAAGTGAATGTTCTCACTTATTGTAGATCCCTTAGCAAGATCTTTTCTCCTTCTTTTTGATAGTAATCTCCCCTTTAGGAATCACCAATATACCTCGATGAATGACCTTGGATGCAAGGCTTGTGGTGGCCTTCTTTAGAAAAGAAAGCAAACCTTAAAAAACTAGAGAGAGAAAATATATTATTTCTTTTCTTCCAAAAGTCTCCCTTAAAATATACATGGACCCATGTATATATAAGCAACATAAAGATAAGGAAAAGAAATAATAAATCATTCTCAATCTCTAATTCACATATCTCAATTATAATATGACTCCAATATCAACTTGGGTTATGGGTGAGAATCCTTTGGGCTCACTATTTTCTTGGCTATTATAAATTAATAATTGGTCTGATCCATTAAACTATGAACTCAATTCAATTAATTCATAAATTAATTTCTACTCTACTAAAAGAAATTAATTGCATTCTAATTAAATAGTAAATAACTTCTAAATCAATGTTGCACTTTGACCCCTCTATGCATAATTATTTATCGGATTATAAAGCCATCAATACAACAAAATAATTAATATAATTATTTTGTTACTTTTGATTATTTCTGACTTGATCACAATAAAAAGTTTATTTAACAAAAAGTAATAATTTACTAAATAAATATATAGAAAACATTTTGTCTAAAACATACGAAGGCCTTCAAATTTAATTAGTGATCAACTATAACCAATACAAAATAAATATAAGTAGTATTGATACAAATATTGAGAATATAACATTCTAACTATTAATTACATAACAACCCAAAGTGTCGGTTTAAGGATTCCGAAGTATCCGCCGAATAAATCAAAGTAATTATTAATTAATAAAAGAGTCTATACTTCTCTTATATTTAAGAGTCAAAAGTTATGACTGTGATAGAGAGCAATTGCATACGACGGCTTTCGCAATATATCTCAACCTATCATGAACTCGGTTCAAGTCTTAGTTAATTAAATGTCCATCCATAATTACTGACTATGAACAATTTATGATTACTATTTATATTTATGTATCGATTGCCATCACATACATATATAAATATCTCTTGTAATCAAGTGGACACTATCAATTCCATAATGAATCGAAACATAATACATTGAATTCACCAATTATATAAATTATAAATATTTCAGATATATCAGGAACATATGCCACTATAATCCAAATAAGAATTTGCTATGCCAGGGCATATAAATCCCAACAGGTTTCCTAACAAATATAGTACCTAATGTTCCAGAAAAATTGCATGCCCAGCTTCACCAAATAAAAATGTACAAAGATTGAACAAAAATAGGTAAAGAACCTACAATACCCCCCAATTAGCCAAAATTGAACAAAAATTGTAATGATCGTCAATTTTTATTATATTTCCAAATTAGCAATTCCATAATTAGGTAAAGAACTTATCTTGATACAAGTACTCAAAAACCACCAATTGGTGAACTTATCCTGGTCAAGAAGAAGTGAGGATTTATTACACAGACATTAGAGGAAAATTGTGGTTTGTATAAGGCTGTGTGACCTTAAAGGGCATGGTGTAGCCAATGTTAGTGTTTATAAAGGAATTGGGTATGCAAAGTTATGTCTATACTAGTAAACATAACCCTCATCTCCTTCTTTGGCATTGATGAAAATACAAAAGTGTCTAACTTCATTGTCAACAATTCTTAGAGCTTCCCACCCGCATTACTCTCTGTAATCCCAGAGCTACTCTCTCTTCAACAACATGTTCCATTCAGGAAGGACAAGTTGATTTAGACTGTGTCCCCTTTTGATTCTTTTAGCTTAAAGCACACAATTTTCCACCTCTCACAGCATAGATCTTTAGTTCCTTGGCATAACCTTGTGTGACATACAACAACCATCCCAAGAATGAAATTTAACATGTGGTTGGCTGTTCAATGCAGGTTCCCCACCCTTAATTATAGAGCTATGGATCACCATGATAACATTTATGCCCTTTATAGTGTCAAAAATGAATCCCACTCTCACCTCTTCTTTAGGTGTACCTTTTCATCCCCTCTTTGGAAGTTTATCCAAGATAGATGCAGATTCTACAAATATTTTCACAGTTGGGAAGAAATGATTATGCGGATCAGTGTTCGATGGAGGTCTAGCTCTCTAATCAACATCTTTAGGAAATTTTGTCTATCAGCACTAGTGTATCACACCTGGGAAGAAAGGAACAGTCGCATTTTCAGAGGGAATCCATCTCGCAGAGCAGGGTTCTACCAAAAGTCTGTAATTCAATCACTTCATTCCTCCGTCTGGGTTGTCTAAAGGATTGCACGGCTTCTAGATCGATTTTGAGTAACTAGAATCTCTCTCCCTCTTGTTGCAGACCGCCTTCGAGACCACCGGACTAAGAGTTGGAGATTATCTATCCGTCGCCGTAGGGTTTGCTCACCGGATCTGTTCTTAAGAACTTCCAAGTAGGCTACAACTGCTAATTTAAGTTATTGTTGCTCTTTGGGTAGCTTTTGGGTTGGCTCTTGGTAGCTTCGGGTTGGGTTGCCTATGGGCTTTGTCTGCCCTTTTGGGGGCTGTTTTGTCCGAAGGCTTTTTTTTTGGTATCTTTTTTCATTTTAATACAATTTGCTTAAAATAAAAAAATAAAAATGTCTATATCAATAGTATAATGGCTCTGAAAGTACCATGTGCAATAATATACAATAGATAACCCCTTTTGTGTTCCATAGAGGGGGAGATTAACCAAATAAGGGAAGCTAAAATAGGCCATTCTAGCCACAAAAGCTTGAAGAATTATGAATTTGTCTGTCAAATAAATACATATACAAATTACATTTATTTAACATAATCAAGTAAGAAGAGAATAAATACCAGTTCCATTCCCCGCATTTGCTTGAAAGCTATCCCCTTTGCTATTGGTCCAACACTGAAGGGTAAATTGGTCTTTCAATATTCTTAAAATTCTACCAGTGGAGAATTAAAATATTGAAGGGCAAATCGTACATGATTGTTATTATGGCAAACTTCAGGGTGTCATCGTAAATTATGCAAAAAACTTAAATCGATGGAATCTGCGGATCCGGATCCTCGACTCTATGGATTTTCATGCTGGTGAGTACCAGATGAGTATCGAGCCCATCATGGTACCAAGCAACTCATTCAGTGTGATTCGAGAACTGAAAAACGAAGAACCATCATCGTATCAGACCTTATTCTGTGCCTAATCTTCATCGAAAAACCGTCGAAGACATGTCAACCAACGATGGTTCCCAAGGTCTCTCTCTCTTTCTCTATCTATATATATATATGTGTGTGTGTGCGCGCGCGCACGCACACATACATAACCTATTATATGTTATTGGGGTTTTGCAAAGAATATTTCATATTATTGTGGATATGTGCACGGTCCACAAAAAATGACACATAAAAAAATTTAAGCTTCGATTATTAAATTTTCTCCTTTTTAAGGAATTTTGGTCTTACATTATTCGTGATTTTCTGTTAGAAACTAGATACACCAACTCGTTGTTAATTTATGAAAAAATTGGTGATTGTAGGTCAATAAATACATGGATTATGAAATTAAGGTTGATACTTCTATTTAAAAACGAAGATTTTAACTGTCATGGATATTTCTTTTATATTTGGATACTCATATATAACCCTTATATATATGTGCGTGTTTGTGTATAGGCAGAAAAATGAATTATGGACTTCAATATTGAAAATTTCAGACATCAGCATAGTAGTGTTGATTCTCTGAACGCTTATTTTTTGCCAGTTGTTCTTCGTCAAATGTTTAATTCCTGGTATTTTGTTAAATTTTGAGAAGGCTGCAAGCAAAAAAGAGTAGAAAAACGATAATTCTTCCAATTAGAAATGGAAAAAAAGAAGAAGAGAGAAACTTAATAGGGATTTGTAGCCTCTTAATCCCACTACAAGATGAGTCTCATTTGACTTGAGCATAGACAGCAGCCCCTGGCTTGGTTTATTTTTTTCTTTCTTTGGATGGAATTAAAACCATGTTTCAATCGAACGGGATTTGGATTCCAATGTTGATGTTACACTTTTTAACTTATTGGAAAATCATGCCTTTTGATTGTGTTTTGGGAAATTATAAGCAATGTATAGACTTGTGTTCCCTAATTGCGGAGAGCAACTGAAATTTGCTTTGTACAAGTCGGCCCTAGTTCATTAAATTATTCTGAAAACCGAGAGATTTTTACTTGAGTTCTGTGTTTGTAGGTCAAAATAAATTTCTCTATAAGGATCAGTATGACAGTTAAGTCATGAAAGAATGATCTGATGGCCAAATTTATTTTAGTGAATGGAGAATTTGATGGAAGTACATTGGCAATCTACTCTAAGAATTACCTAAAAAAATGACTTCCACGTGGTTATCTTGCTCTATTTGACAATATGATGCGGTGAAGTAGTTAAAATTTGGCTTTTAATATCACAGCACGGAAAAATGCTTATCTGATGATTTGGTGATACATATTGTGTGACTGTTGAGAGAGTGATATTGGAGCCCAAACTTCCAAGAAAGATACAATAGCTCGCAGTTTGGGAAAGGAGGAGATTGGAGGGGGGAGAGAGACACCCAGGGGTGGAGATTGGAGAGAGAAAGAGAGCGAAATGTGCCGCTGCCAATGCCCTCTTTGGTTGTTCTGAAATTGAAGTCATGAAAACTGTTTTTAAATGAATTGCACCCATGTTTAATTTTTTATACGAATACTTAGTATATTAGTATTGATCAACATAGAGTCAGAGACATCTATTAACTTGGTATATCTTTCACGATATTTGTGTTTGTTTTGATATAAAACCATTTATAGTGATTCATTTTCACGTTTTTCATTTTCACTTTGCAGGTGTCTCAAATTGCTATGTATTCAAGAGTCAGTTACAGGAGTATGCTCAGAAAGTAGGACTTTCAACACCTGTCTATGATACTATTAAGGAAGGCCCTTCACACGAGCCTTCCTTTAGGTCAACTGTGATTGTAAACGATGTTAGATATGATTCTCTGCCTGGATTTTTCAATCGTAAGGCAGCGGAACAGTCAGCTGCTGAAGTTGCTCTTCTGGAGTTAGCTAACTCTGGCAACATGAGTGAATCCATTTCTCAGCCAGTGGTATTCTTATTAAATTATGTTGGAAAGTTCCATTTATTGTTGCTCCATGCATTTTTAATTTCCCTTTTGATATATATATATATATATATATATTATAGTAAATTGTCATTTCAAATCCGCTCAAAGGGGAGTGAACCCAAGTAACAACTGTACAAAGAAAACATCTCTGTATCTCTACAATCTGAAACTATCGAAAAAATTAATAAAATCCTCCAAAGATATACAAGATCTCCCTGTAATCCAAAAAGAGCAAGCTCAAAATATGATTCTTTAGTACCCATGTCAGCGCCTCAACACCCTCAAAAGACCCATTTCTTTCACGCCAAACCCCCAGCAAATACATAGGGTTCTGGTCTTCGAACCTTCTCAAGCTTGGCCTCTCACCGTACACCCCTTCCATATGTTAGAATTATGGTCGTAGACTCCATTACAATCTAATGTACTCCAAATATAAAAAGAACATAACCCAGACATCTCTAGCCAATGGGCAATGTAAGAGAAGACTTGTGGGTTTTATGTGTTTTATTAGCTATTATGATATTATATCTCGTGCGTTGAAATTTTCTACTTCTCTTTGGTGATTTCATAAACCTCATTTTCCCCCTCCTTTATGGAATTTTTTTTTTTTATTTGTCTGATTTTTAAATTTTTAATAATAGTTACAAAAAAATAAAAGCATATGCATGCAGCACATACTAACCCTGGAGATAGAACCACGACCATTATCCAATCTGTTTCTCATTGGAGTCAATCATCCTTTCAGTCATTAAAAGAGTGTCAAAGTCCGTGAGCTTCCACAAGAATTTGCCTAGGGTCAAATGCCTAGACGTGCCAATTTCAAAGGATTTGCTGAGTGGATTAACTTAGGATGAAGAAATCTTAAGAAAGCAATCCTTTCATTGTTGCAAAGGAGTTTCAAACTACAAATCGTAACAGGCTGAAACTAACAGATGTTTGATTCATAATTAGAATGGTTAATTTAAGGGTTTTTATTTTAAGTTTATAGTTATTGCGGTGCTTTGGCACATCTGACTCTCCCTAGGCCCTGCCATGGTGGGAGCCTCGTGCACTGGGCTAGCCTTTTTTAGTTGTTGTGGTGCTTAGGTGTTAATTGCCTGTGTCCATGTTGAGGATTTTATGGTGCTTACGAATTGTTTGTGGAGTGTTAATTGCTGGGCATTCCCAATTTTGCTGTCTTGGCAACCACTATTCCCTCCTCCAATCAAATATCTCCCAGGCAGCCAAAACTTAAAATATGAAAAGATTAAACTTTTGCCACTCTCGTTGTGAGTTTCTCCTCATAGAGAACGAAATATGACTCAAAACGTATCTGCACGTAATTTGTCTTGACTATTGGAGATGAGCAAATAAAGATAAAATTAGGGATTTGATGTAATTAGGGCTAAATATATTTTTATTATTATTTCAGTAATGTTTTAGAGGCATTGTTGTAGTTGTATTTTCATATTTTAGGGTTTGCTTATGATTTTTCCTATATAAAGGCATGTAACCAAACAATTCAGAACTTGATTATTGGGATCATCGAGCTTTCAAAAATTACTCTCTGATCTTCTTCCATCATTCTTACTCTTCTTAACCCCTCAGTCTCAATTTTCTCACCCTCTTCTTATATCCTTTTCCCTCATTTCTTCTAGGGTCATCATCTTCTTATGCTCATCACCTTCTTTCTTTCTTGTCCTACATTAGTTGGCATTAGAGCAAAAGATGCAAAGTCATCTATCCAAGCATATTTTTGTTACCTTTCTGCCCAACCCAACATACCTGACCAAACCACCAAATCCCACTGTCGGAAAACCCAGAACCACCCCCACCGCTGCATCCACTTCAACAGAAATCCACCGTCGCTGGAACCCAAACCCAAACAACCGAAACCCTTACACAACCCATGCCCATCAGCTTTTCTCTCCCAACCAACCAACCAACCGAGACCCAACCATCACAACTAGCACCAACACCTGCAAGACTGCGACAGCCAACAGAGCCTTACCTTCCACCATTACCGGATACTTTGCTGAAGCAGTTTTTGTTTCTCTCTTTATTTCAAAGCCTTTTAAAATCTCTGGCTCCTTTGTGCATAGTTGTGGAGATTTATAGTTACTGTTAACAACCATCTACTCCAAAAGCTTAAGCTATTAGAGAGGGTATAACTTTTAATAATTAAATCCTTCAACATGCCCCCTCGCGTGTGGCTCTCTTTTGGTCCAACACGTGTTTCAATTTTAATAATCAGGGTGGCGGTAAGGTTTGAACTCAAGACCTTTTGGCTTTGATACCATGTTAACAATCATCTACTCCAAAAGCTTAAGCTATTAGAGAGGGTGCAACTTTAATATTTAAATCCTTCAACAGTTACAAACAGGTGATGGATATTACTTGTTTTAAACTTAATCGAAGTCATAAAAGCCCAAGACCACTCTTTTTGCTGATAAATCTTGTTAGATTGTCAATAATACTAATGATTTCAAGAACTAAGAGAAAGTTATTAGTTATCACAGATAATCATGATATGTATGGGTCTAGTGAATTACAAATGGAAATTAGTAATGCTTGTTTGAAGAAAATGTATGTTGCTCTTTTTGCCTTGAATTATGTATGTATTTGGAATATATGTTGGTGATCTTTGAATTGTAATATTGAGGTGAAATCAGGGTCCTCTTCCCTTAACTACAAAGTTTCCTACAATCCATTACTGCCAAAAACTTCAAGCATATGATGCAATGCTTGCTTTACATGCTATGATATCTTCATATTCTAGCATGCTATCCCATCACTGCTCTATTGTCAACTGTTCTGTAAATCGGTTTACTCTTAATATCGAATACTGGATTTTCAAAGTCTGGTGGCCCATTGCCCAAATTTTCTAGGGAGATATAATTACTAAACCACATTTGTTTCGAAGAAATCAGTGTGATATGGAACAAATCCTAGCAATTTTTTGAAGTTGTACTTGCGAATGGTGGTGAATTGATAGTAATGAGTTGAACTTTTGAAGTAGACACAAATGATGTGGGTAATGTGATCCTTGTGACGAAAGATGCTTACAGCTACCAGAGATGAAAATGGAACAAATGACAGGCTATGGTTGGAAAATGGTAGTTGTGATGTTGCATCCACTTTAAAGTCATTGTCACCTTGATATCTGTTTGTGTTGCATAGCATTGCCTGTTTTTCTCCCGGATCACATGTGCCCACACCCACACCTTCATGCACAAACTAAAATGTTGAATGTGGTTGATAGAACCGTCTCATGATGCATCTATGACTGAACTGCAAAGTCTTGTGCCTACTTGGGCAGATAAAAATTTTAGTTCCCTTCCCTTGTTTCAGTTCATATTTTTTATTGAATAATGCCAGCAGCACATTTGGTGAGATTCATATGCACAGCCATAATTACCACTGTGGAGACATAGACCTAGGCAATGAGCTGAACATCTTGCAAACAAACTTTACAATATCTGAAATAAAAAAATAAAATAAAATAAAGTTTTTTTTTTTTTTTTCCTGAATTCATTTTTCTGGAAAATTAGCTCTACGTACATGCTTTGCCATTACCATAATATTGTTTGGTTGCTGCCATCATAGTCGTGCATTTTTATCCCTCCCTGCTGATTTTGGTTCCTATTTAACAAATGCTATGCACTTATTGCAAAGTGCTTATTTAACGTGGTATTTTAAGTCGGTTAGTTAAATTAGTAGGGCATGTCACTCTTGATGGTTCTCTGATTCCCCCCCTCTTTTGCATTTTGTTTCAGCTTGTAGCCTTTGGTATGCTAGAAGAGTCTTTCAAGTACTGTATCTGACACTGGTTTATGGGTTTGTTTTGCAGCAGGAAACAGGCTTATGCAAAAATTTACTTCAAGAATATGCACAGAAGATGAATTATGCAATTCCATCATACACGTGTCGGAAGGAAGAAAAACCAGGCAAGGTGCCTCTTTTTTCTTGTACCGTGGAGATTGGGGGTTTGAAGTACATCGGAGCTGCTGCAAGAACAAAGAAAGAAGCAGAGATCAAAGCTGCTAGAACTGCTCTATTAGCTATCCAGTCTAGTGCGTCTACATCAGATGAGAAAGATGCTGGCAACACTCGCTACACAGTTATTCCATGCAAAAAGAAATCAGCGGATGTGAGTATTAATCAGGAAACTGCAGCAGCTCTCAAACCAAAGAAAGGTCGTTTCAAAAGGAAACCCAATAAGAAGAGACATGCTGTAGCAGAAGTGGATCAGATTGGGACATCAGGGGGCCAAGCAGCAGTTTCTGGACTTCTGGCCACGATAGAGATGATGAATTCCCAAGATGAGACATCAAACTTTGATGGAAAGGAGAGAGAAGTATCCACTTCGGAAGGGACTTTGTTTTCTAATGATAATGGTGATTCAAAAATCGAGCAATCAAGAGCTTTGAATTCTGAACAAACTGAGCTGCATACTTCCAATATAGGAATCGCCTCAATGTTCTCTGGGGATGATTTAAATGCTTTGGTCAGGGAGGTGAACAAGGTTGCTGCAGTTGAGCAGGTGCCTTCAATGGTAAATAATTTTACCACATGCCAGGGAGAAGTACCAAGTTCCATGGATGGCTTGAAGCAAATGGCGTGCAGCGGAAATGCAGGCTCGAATCAAGGCCACGGGGCTTAGTTGGTGACTGATTTTGTCAGATTGATTTTCACTTCGGGAGTCGTGCGCACGCTAGGGATGAGGAAATGAGATGATTTCTGCATTTTAAGTTAACTATTTGATTAGGGTGTTTTGGGCCATTATTTATAGTTAATTTATGCTATTAGAAAACCACGTCTGCTCTTTTGTCTGTTGCATCAGCTTGTGCTTCCATATATTGAGAATGTTGGAGCATGGGTTATACAAAATACAATTGTTATGAGGTTCATATTGTTAAATTGTACTCGTAATTCAGATTGGTTGTGGATAAACTCTCATTTTGCTGCATTTCTTTAAGTCTATTAGGTTCTTAATTCTTTTCAGGAGCATTTTTTAGTTTTGTGATACTATGTGCCTTTTAGGGTTTTGATTCAATTGAGGGTTTATTCAAGTGTCTAGTTAGGTAAATGGAGTACTTGATTATAAACTTTGATGAGATATTTATTTTGTGAAAACTTATATGCATTGTCTTTTTATTATTATATATTTAGAATGATTTTGTATAATATTATTAGCATTTTTTTTTTTTAAATTATATTATTGAAAATCATCATGGTAACTTGTTCTATTTTATTTCATTTCTAGCATTTGTAACTTCTCAAATCCTGGCTTTGAGGGGCTCATTTTCTTTGTATTGTTGTATCCTCTTAACTGTGATCTATCAGCTTCCTATAATTTTGTTTTAATTAAATTATAAATGAAGTGATCACGCTTTTTGAGCATATAGCTGTAATGAAACCCTATTTTGATTGAGGTTGTGAAGTTCCAATCCAAAAATATTCAAAGTAAAAAGTACTTCAAAGATAGTTGTACATGTATTAATAAAATATTTATTTTATTCTGTTATTTTTTAACTATTTATTTTGTCATTTATAATAATGTCCAATCTTTATATAACAATAATATTATAATGGAATAGGCTTATAAACAATCTTACTAAAAGGAAAGAACAAAAAATATCTTTTGGCTAAGAGCAAAAAATATTTTATTTATTTATTTTTGTCAGTTGCAAGAAATTAACACACATCACTCGCACACTCACTTTGCTACTCCAATCCTCACAGGAATAATTTCTCATATTCGCTCAAACTACATACAACAAAACAATTGCATGTAATAAACTAAAAAAATGTAATGAGCTCAGTAAAAGAATAAGAATAATACTCCCAATTCAACAAATACTCAAATATTATTATTATTATAATTATTCACATAAATATACAAAATATAAATCTCATTTTATACACCGACAGAAATCAACTGGACAAGCAAAAGTTGTAAATATATCATGCAATTTTTTCTCTATTTCAAATTACTATGCCAGGGTGGCACACCCGGATCCGGCTAGGCGCCTGGTGTGATACTAGATTAAGAATTGAGTTTTTATTATGATACCAACTAGTGTTTTGCGATCCAATTCAAAATTTAAAATGATTAGATACGACTAACACACAACTCATGTTTACCAATTTACTTTTTAATCTGTATCTAACATGAGACCTTGCTGAATCTTAATTCCATTTATATTTATAATTAACTTTTTTCTCGTTGGGTTTATTTTCGTGAAATTTTGACTTATTGTATATTAATTAATTCTTTTAAAAAATTGATTTCTCAGGCATGCAATGTATTTTTGGGTAAAAATCGGAACCTCGGTAATGAAAAATTGTTTTGAAAATTTCGAATTTTTAGTAACTGTTCTAACCTGGAGGCCATAGGCGTATGGACTCCGGCTCCAATATCCCTCTCCAAGTAACCTTGACCAGCATCCATATGTAACAGCGTCTCTCTCTCTCTCTCTCTCACACACACACACACTCACACACAAACAAGAAAAATGCACGGTCAACCTCGCAAACCATCTACGCCAGAAGATGAAAAAGCTTCAGCTCTCAAGGCTGCTAAATTACGATCCTTGCAATCTCAATTCCTCCAAAATCATCACAACAAAATGTGACTTCTCTCTCTATATAGTTTCAATTTGAAATTTCTTCTCCGTTCAATTTCTGAGATCGAAACACTGATCTTTTGTGTGTATATATGTGTGTGTATTTTGTAATTGTCAGTTTCACGAAAGAAGCCCTAGAGATCAGTGCGAAGCTTCTCGTGGCCAATCCAGAGTTCTATACCGCTTGGAATTACCGAAAAGTCGCAGTCGAACACAATCTTAATCAATCTGAAACTGAGACTGATCCAGACTCCATCAAATCAATTCTCAACGAAGAACTCAGTCTCGTAAGTTTCTAAAATTTCTCTTTTGCAGTGCTTAATTTCTGTAGGTCCTGTTTGTTTGCTGAGAGACTGTAGATAAAGAAAAAGAACTTCAAAGGTAAATTGAGCATAGGACAACTACTTGGTTCAGTTGGGTATGCTTGAATTTGTACTATTTTTGGAAATTAAAACAATAAGGAATTTGACACACGGATTCAGAATTTATGCCATCTCTTACTCAGCATTCTCAGCGGCCAAACTAAATTTGACTGATATTTTGTTTGGCTATAATTGTTTTTGAAATTTGATACACAGATTAAATATATGTGCAGGCAGAGAGTGCACTAAAAACGAATTTTAAATCATATGGAGCTTGGCATCATCGAAAATGGGTGCTAAGCAAGGGGTACTCATCTGCAGATCGGGAAATGCAGCTTCTGGAAGTGTTCCAGAAGAGAGATGGCCGGAATTTCCATGCCTGGAATTACCGGAGGTGAAGAATTCAATTTGGGTTAAGTTATAGGATATTGCAGGTTGCATTTTGATGCGGTCTCATATGGTTGTGCTTTCAGATTTGTCGCGGCTTTGAAGAACAGATCAGAAGCAGAAGAACTGCAATTCACAACGGATATGATAAATACAAACTTCAGCAATTATTCTGCATGGCATAATCGTAGGTATGCCTGTTAACATGTTAATATTGATTTTTATGTCATTTTTCATTTGATATGATTATTATTATATTTATTGGAGTCATGATGACTGTGAGAGATTTTGGAGAACAGTCTTTAAGTATGAAAAAATTGGCATCTAAGGATAGTTGAATGTGATTAGCAAGGAAAAATATCCCTCTCATATCATTGATAAAACGAAAAATAATTGATGTATATTGTTATTATAACAGTACTATGAATATGTCCAAGCCATGGGGGTGCAAGTAGAGAGAAGGAAATGGACTAATGGAGTCATGATGACTGTGAGAGATTTTGGAGAACAGTCTTTAAATATGAAAAAATTGGCATCTTATGTTCCGCGTGTGGGAGGGGTACCAAGAGCACCAATATAACAGTAGGAGAAAGAGGTAAGATGGAACAGACAATGTCTAGAAATCCTTAAAACAAGAGTTAGAAGGATACTCAGCTATCCCCCTATTTCCAGTATAGTTAAATATGCTGTCTTAGTAGATACAAATAGCCGTATAAGCCATTTACCTCATACAAGAGAGGATAGCAACTACTACTGCTACTGCTTGATAGAAAGTTTGGCCCTTACTCCAGGGTCTTATCATGGTTTTGTTCTAATCTTTTATTTACTTCCTGTCTGGTGCTTCTGCATCATGTTGACTGTGGTGGCAATGTTCCTTGTCAACAACATATCCTGCCCCACTTTTGGTCTATTCCTTGTCTGGTGTATGTGAAACATACATCTGAACTATGCAACTAGTTTGCAATATTTTTTGGTTTGTCCAATACAATTAGTAAGGCAATGACATAGTTGGTTGTTACGTCAAATACTGACAACCAAGAACAAAACAAGAATCACGACATAAAAGTAAACATGCCACACACAAAGATTTACGTGTTTCGACACAAGATTTGCCTACGTCCATGGTGAAGATCCAGCGAAAGATTTCACTATGCTAAAATCAGGAGTTTCTGCCCCCAATCTCTTAATGCCCTTATAAATTGGATTACTAGAAAACCACGACCCGCAAGCAAAAAAACTGGTCAAACATTTTCCTCGAGACAAAACGGGTTGCAACGCCCGAGCTGAAACAAAATTCGGGCCACAACATCACATTGGTGATTGATTTTTTTCCTTTCTTCTTTCTACCAGTCTCGAACCCCTGATATGGGAATTGGGAGTTGAGACCCAAAGCCACCAAGCCAATGGTAGACCGGTGTTGGTGATTGATTTGCTTATTCTAGTCTTTTCTGTCAGATTGTGACGTTTTTTTTTAGATTTTTTTGTCCAATGATGCTCTGCCAGGATGGGTTTTGAGAACTGGGGATGCATATTTATCATTTTATCAAGGGGGTTTCTGTGTTGTGGCAGTATAGTGACTTCTCAATAGGTAAAAAATGACATGCTAATATTTCTTAGTGATACTTTTGACTCACATTGTGTCACTGTGCTAACAAGATATACTGTTTGTGATAATTCTTGCTGCATTATGCTTATTAAGTAAAATCATCCTTTCTCATATACAACATTAGAGAACTGATATAAATTAGTAAATTTCTTTGCTTCTTGATTTACGAGGATTCGAACTTTAAAGGACAAGCCTAGTAAGTATTATTCAACGATGTTGTATTTCTTAGAGAATGTTCACATGTTCTATTATTATATTATTTTTCTTTCTTTCTTTATCTTTTTTTGGTAATAGCATAGACAGTACGGAGCAAATCCTTAGAGCATCTGGCCCTGATTTTTTTTCTGGATTTTGTTACTCAATACAACCTGACCTCTAACTGGGATGCCCTTTTCACCATTGTTGAGTTGTGAGAGACCCTATATCTATTAAATACAATATTCCTGCTTTGTAATGATCTTAGTAGTATCAAAAATGATTTGCTCGTCATTGGGCATCTGACCTGACCGGTATAAATAACTCACAGTGGAAGAGAGGTGCTGTTGGACTTACTGATGACACAGATATATATATTTTTAAATAATTGTAATAAAATGCTACAGATTTTAACATATGTGGAAATCAGTGATTTGGATTAATTGCTTGTGGTGCAAGGTTGACTACCACACTTTTGATAACAATCTTATCTATTGTGTAATTGCAGTTAATGAAATATAAAGCTCAAAGTCGAACCAATTTAACATTTAAAGTATTGGGGATTCTTGCCGGTAAATGAACAGAATACCTTTTGCAATTGCATTTTTAGGTTGCTTGGTGAGGGTTGGGTACGGGAGGGATGGGTGGTAATATGTGTAACTGTGATGTTGAGGCCCGAACTTTAATTCGGACTGGGTCGTGTTGTGACCTGTTTGGCCTGAAAAGTGAGCTTTGTGTGGGCCCAAGGCATTTTGATTCCTTTTTTTTCCACTTGTGGGTCATGGACCCAATTTAGTACTCTCTTGTAGCCCACTATGTAAGTGCTTGTAGTGTTTGAAGTGGGATAACTAGAGACACTGAAAATCGCAGGTAAAGAGAGTGAGAGCTAGAGCTAGGGTCGAGGGGCTGAAACATGTAATATCTTGATTTTCACATAGGGAAACCTTTCACCGGATCTTCACCGTGGTTGTAGGCACAACTTGTGTCGAGCCGTGTAAATCTTTGTGCGTGGCGTGTTTACTTTTCTGTCGTGATTCGTGATTTGTTCTTGGTTTGCTGCGTTTGTTAGAACAACAACTTTTATGTGCTTTTATAAACATTGGATAAGTCCTTCAAGGTGTTTGCCACTTTCTTGTGGTCATTAAAATTATAGATTCCAAATAAGCAACAATGGATGTTCAATCTAGGTCCGTCTTCATTATGTCATTTTTAGTGTTTGTATTCCTTGTTTTCACCATGGTCTTGTATGTAGTTGAGTTCAAATATGGCACGTGTGTGTGGATGTCAACAATGGGGAATTTCTCATCTAGCCTGTATGAAATTGTTCACTGATGTAACCTCTAAATTTGGTATTGAGTTGCTTTTGTAGTATGACTACATGTTCTCGTTTCTGCAATATGAATACCATTCCATGGATAATTTAGTGTTAATTGTATAATACAATTCTTCATGTAACCTTTTTGGAATTCTGTCTGCTCTAGGAGTGTATTGTAAGTGAAATTTCCTGTTCCACGGTGCTTGGCATTATTTTATTCAGTTGAACTCGTATTGTATTATTTAGATATTTACAGCATTTGCGGACAAACCTATTTCTTTGAATGCATGTTTTGCCTTACAACATCCCTATCTCTTTCGTCATCTATTTTTTGTTAATATTTTCCTTACTGAGGGGCTTCTGCAGTGTACTTTTATCTCATTTACTGGAAAAAAGGGCTGAAGGATTTTTCCCGAAGGAAAAGGTTTTGACAGATGAATATGACCTTGTACATCAAGCTATTTTTACTGACCCAGATGATCAAAGTGGTTGGTTTTATCATCTTTGGCTTCTTGATCAAACAGTTAAAGTGGACACTCCCCTGTTGGTTTCTTCTTGGCCATCTCATGGTGCTGATCTTAATGTACTGGTAGATAGTGGCCTTGATGGTTGTACTTTGTCTCCTTTCACAAGTTTCCATCCTAGTAGTGGAACATTTCCTCTCATTCTTTATTTTAATGAAGCGGTTGAAGGTGTTAACTCATCCACAGTAACTGTTGAATCTGCATATGATGCAAATAAAGATCTGATTTGGCGACCACTTTCAATGAATACATATCGGAGTGCCCAAGCTTGGGTAACAAATCTAAGTATTCCTGTTGAGAAGTCCGATTCTTTAAAATCTTATACAGTAAAAGTTAGCCTTGGACATTCTCAGGGCATCATTTCTTCAAGTGGTTGTCGTTGTGCACAACCTTCTTGTTTTACATTTACAGTGTGTGTACAGCCTCACGACATGAAGCATGCTGAAAGGAAAAGTGTTGAGATAATTTATTGGAGAGATGAAAATTTTCATCATGACGAAACACACTTTCAGCAATTAAGCCCAATTAAATCTTTTAATCAGCTAAAAATTGATGAGGAGCCAACAACTTCTAAGTGGAATTTGGAGACCATAGCTAAAGAGATTGATCTGTTCCGTGAATTGTTGTCCGAGATAGATTGGTAAGTCTGATAAGTTTTCGAGTAACTTAACACCCTCAAAGTAGTTTTGTTGTTGGTCAAATGTATTCTTAATGTCTCTTTCTTGTTATTGTAGTAAAATTGGAAAGCTTTCACTTGCAAGATTATTGACGGCACATGATGCTATGATGTTGAACAACAGAAATCCAGATGAGTACAAGATGTTCCATTCTGAAGAAGTTTTAGAATTATATAGTGATTTAATGAAGTTGGACCGACTACACTATCAATACTACAAGGATGAATACAGTTTAGTCTTATTGCAGCAGGTGAATTTTATCCTCTCTTTAGTATTATCTATATAGGAAAGGAAAGAGTAGTTCCTTTAACTTTTTTTTTATTTTTTATTTTTTCTGAATCTTTATCCTTGTTGCTAATGCTGCATTTACAAGTAGTTATTCTTCGATGTTTCTTTGTTCTTATCTGTGGCTACAGTATAAGATCCTCACATTTATGGGTGTGGATGATCTGAACTGCGTTGAGCTTGAGCAATATAGAGTACTGAGGTTTTTGGGGCCTGAGAGGTAAGAGGCAGTGCTCCAGCATGGTTCGAGCACAGTGAATGTGTTTGAGCTATGCTTGGCAAGATTGATGAACTTAACTGGCTGTAATAATTTATGTGGACGACATTAAATGGAATCCTAGGCTAGTTGTGATGATTTATTTATAAAATACTAGTAAGTTAAAATAGTTGTGATGACTTCATGAACCAGTTTACATCTCTTACCTGAAATAATATTTTTATGATAAGTTCGTGAGCCAGTACACATCTCTTGCCTGTAAAATTATGTCCTGGAAACTCTTAATAAATATGCAAAGCCAACAAAAAGACGAGCCTTTTAATATAAAGGGTGGTGCTTATAGGTCATCATGCTTTCAAGGAATAAAACAATCAAAATTGGATGCCCTTGGGATTTCGCAAGTAAATTTTCTTGCTTGATGTAAAGTGATAATGGATTCATGAGCTTAGGGTTCATGTCTCTACTAGGGTTGAGATGAGCAGGCAACTCTCACAATTTTGAGAAATGGCCTTCGAGTGCATGGATGAATTTAGGCAAACTAACAGGGAAGCGATTGGAGATTAGACAATTTCTGGAGACAAGTGCAAATACTTGCTTAGCTAGTTCTCTGAAGTCCACATACTTGAATAATGACCACTATTTACAGTTGTTGTCGAACCGTTCAGAACTTTGAATGCATTCAGGGTTTCACATGTCCTCTCCTGACTCAAGATGCAATCTGTGGCACAATATGTACGTACCTCAGGAACAAGTTCCCATGAGTACAACATAACTGGATTGAGGTCACACCTCAACTAGCCATTTACTTGAACTACCAAGTTTATAAAGCACAAGTTATCCCAAGGAGTGCTTCTATATAGCACACTTTAGCAACATGATAACTGTGGTTACCTTACTGTGGGGAAAAAAAAAAGTGTTGGGATCACAGGTTGTTGCATGGATCACACCGTGATTACGAGTGTCATAACATCTTCTGTTCTCACAATATAACTTTGGGGATGTACCACAAAGAGGTACATTGTAGTCACACGATTGCGATATGATGCTAAATGTCACACCTCAGTTGCTTACCGAGGTAAAGGAGCTCTTTTGAGTAATGCCCCCAAATGCAGGCAAATGTCGGGACACTTGATTGTTTTAATGGAGTCGAGGAGATCCTCAAGTCGCTGATTTTGAGTTAATGTTGGTTGCTGTTGCGGTGGACTTGGAGGTTGACTGCAGGGGCCAAGCTAAGTGCATACATGTCAAGGAGGATGAGATGCGACGTGTAATAATTTCTACATGGCTCATGGGGCCCACATACCTCCAGTCACAAGCTAATTGTGCCGCTTAGAGGGCTGCCTGGGCTCGGCTTGGAAAAAGAAAAAAAATATCTCATAAGAGTGGCTTGAGCTGGCCTGTTTTGCTTCGCTCTTCTCCTATTGCAGTCCTACTAACATTATATGATACCTTTCTTTTTATGTTAACCGGATTTAAAGTAAAATTCACATTGTTTACTTGTTAGTATTGTTTCTGCTGGGTATTTGTTCACTGGCATTTTGTCAATTTCTTAATTATGGATCTTCAGTAAGGACCACCATGTCATTGCACCCAGATATAATAAAGTTTATTTAGCTTATGGCTTCACATTTGTGGTGTGCTCTTCCCATAATTGCTATTGGATGATCTCAACTGTGATGACATGATTTCGCGCAGAAATTTTGTTTTAAATCTTGAAATAGATACTAAATTTCTTTGGAAGTCTCAGAGTCTCACGTTTTTGTGATTTTGCAGGTGACATCCAGTAGGGGGTCTTTGCTGAGACACTGCTGTCATTATAAAGAATCAACTTCTTCAACCATCGATAATAATATCTGTCTCCGGTTGAGTAATTTATCGTTATCACGAATCGGGTCTATTGAGAAGTTATTGTGGGTCCAAATGCTAGACCTCAGTCACAACCAACTTCATTCGATTGAAGGTAAAACTACTTGCATTAGTACATACTTAATTAACATGTAATTTAAACTAAGTTCTCTCTGATCTTAGTTTATGAGCTCCTTTTTCTGTTGGGTTCTCTCTAGTCTATATGGACCTTATTTGTGCCTCAATGACTCGAACATATATTTGAACTTAAAATAGTCCAGTCAACGAAGACATGCATTAGAATTCTGTAGGATTTTTGTCTTTCGGTGTCATTACATTTTTTAAGGCATTTCTAATAATCCAATATTAAAATGAAAGAAACTAAATTGGGCTTTTGTGACAGGATTGGAGGCTATGCAGCTTCTTTCTTGGTTGAATCTAAGTAACAATAAACTAGGTAGTTTTACTGCTCTGGAGCCTTTGAGACTGCTCACGTCATTAAAAGTGCTGGATATTTCACACAACGAGATTGGTGCTCACTCTGTTGACACAAGAAGATATTTGTGCTCATCTCCCCTGTCGCATACAGCAGGTAGTGATTGGAATTCTGACGAATTTGTGATCAGCGCTGCCAAGATGCCAAATTACTGGGAAGCTTTTTTCATTTTTAAAAGTTCAAAGTTGTCTCAATTAGCTATTGCTGGGAATGCCATCTCTGATGAAAAGTTCAAGTCATTTTTGTTCAAGTTACTGCCTTCACTCAAGTGGGTCGATGGTGAATCACATTGATCCTTTGTTCTTTCAAATGGTTAGGCTTCTTATTCTCTAATTTACTTTTCATACGGTTTGGTGTACCATATATTTTATCGGAAGAGGTTTTTTTTTCTCTGTTCAAGACATTGGAGGATCTTCTTACACTCACACTTGTTAAGGATTGTATTATAATAGTTTCATATTTCTACAAAAGGTCCTAAAATGTTGCAGAAAACAGAAATTGTGAAGCCAATGGTATAAGCGTCAAGCTATTGAAAATGTTCCCCAAGCTTTGTTTTGTAGATGTATACTGGATACTCTCTTTTTTTTTCCAATAACCGGGGTATCCGGGACTTTGCCCTGACTAATCCCCTGAGACACCGCTCAAAGCAATTGAATGAAGTTTTCTGAATGAGTTTACAAGGAGGGATTGAACAATGGAAAATCAATAATACAAAGAAGAGATTGATGTAGTCAATGCCACCCAAAAGAGCATGGATGTATTAGCAGGTACGGGTTGCAGTGGCGACGAGTGTCTGAATTGTAAACTTTTTGCAATGCAGAAATTGAGGAATTTGATTGCCAAAGTGATGAAACCATCTTGAATATTTCTTCTTGTAGATTGAACTGCACATTCAGATTTTAAAATGTCAATATAGTTAGGAGAACAATAACAATATTAACTGACCATTCCTATGAAATGTCCAAGGTGAGGCATGATATTAAATGGGTTAACTATGAGAATTTGTTAGACGAAAAGATAATGGGGGGAGAGAGAGAGAGCTATAATTATTATTATTTTTGTATATGCATGCAAGAAAGAAAACCTAACTCACCAAAATTGATCTCAAAGTGGCTTCTCATTTATCTCTCCAAATGATTTAGACGCCCATTCAAAGTAACACTTGCAATAATCCCCAAGAGGGCATACACACAAGAACCTGCTGGTCCTCCTTACTCTTTGTATGTCTAGTGTTTTAAACCCTCCCAACAAGGATTTGACACTCACACTCCTCATTTCCATCTGTGTGTGTGTGTGTGTTCGTCTGTGTGTGTGTGGCTTCTCTTTCTGCCAACCAGTTCAACTTTCACTTGAATCAATGCAATGCAGAAGTGCACATGCAAGAAGCATATTTATAGGTGTTAAGAGCAGAGTCAACATGCTAAGTCTTGCTCAGCACTCCCATGATTAAGGGTTGGAAGGTTCTGTGATTAGGTTCTTCTACACTCTCTGGTCTCTCTTGCTTCAGAATAATACATATAAACCAATAAACAATAAGCCAAATCACCCAAAATAATACCCAGAAAAATAAAAAATAAAATGAAAATAATCTGAATCTGTTGACTATCTATGATCTATAGAATAATACCGCCCTTTCTTGAACATTTTAATCTTATATTTAGGATCGGTTGGTTGCTAGTCTTGCGCAGCAAGTTGTCAACCCAGGGATCATATGATAAACTAATTACAAATTTGGCGACGACGTGTCAACCCATGCCCTAGGTATGCTTCGTCCTAACTTTCCTTTTTATTTTTATATTTTTATTTATAAATTATGAGAATAGCTTAATGTCACGGGCCTAGAGATTTGGCGCAGCGGCACGGCCCGTGCGGCACCAAGGCGTTGCTTCAGCTCGGGCAAGCGCCCTGGTCAACCACCACGACCTGCCCTCCCAAGGATACATGCTGACTGGTTTCGGCCTGCCATGGCCTCGTCAGGGGAACGGCTCCAGCTCCCGACCAGTTTGTGCAGGGATGGCCAACTCCCTTCTTCATAGTCAAGTCCAAGACTAGCGACAAGCACCTCGAACTGAACCGAGTCGACCTGCCTGAACTCTGAAGAGGTACCATCCTGTGGTCCTGCACGCCCCTTCCCTGGAACCATTCCCAGTCAATGAATGTTCTTAGCCAACCAGCATGCGTATCTTCTATGCTCATGGCGTCGTTAGGAATCGGATCGTGACATTCTCCCCCACCCAAATCCTGCGACGCCCTCGTCGCAGTGCGGCGCTGACTCCGCTGCGTCCAACATTCCAAAGCCTGTCTCCTCCAAGTGGTATGCTCGCCTGCCCACCATCGCTTCCTTGTACAACCCCTGGCTGCATTCGCCCAATGATAGGGTTTCGGGCTAAAGGGACGCCCACTTCTTCGGGACGCAACCCCACGTTATGCCGCCTCCGCGACACCCCGAGCAAACAAGCGCCCTCCGACTGACTTGATACCCGCCCTTCACAACGGTTTGCACGTCTCTTGAACTTGCAAGAACTTTGGTGCGCGCGGCCCTCCGGCCATCCGATACGCGCGGCCCTCCGGCTTAAAGGACGCATCTTCATGGGGAGATGGAGGCTCTCCTCCAACAGCATTGATTACCCACCGACGCTTTTTCAGTGCACCCTCTTCATTCTCAAGACCCCCGGATCGACAAGAGGGCACACCTCTGTGCTTTTCCCCAAGTCCTGCTCTGATACCATTTGTCACAGGCCTAGAGATTTGGCGCAGCGGCACGGCCCGTGCAGCACCAAGGCGTTGCTTCAGCTCGCGCAAGCGCCCTGTTCAGCCACCACGACCTGCCCTCCCAAGGATACATGCTGACTGGTTTCGGCCTGCCATGGCCTCGTCAGGGGAACGGCTCCAACTCCGGACCAGTTTGTGCAGGGATGGCCAACTCCCTTCTTCATAGTCAAGTCCAAGACTAGCGACAAGCACCTCGAACTGAACCGAGTCGACCTGCCTGAACTCTGAAGAGGTACCATCCTGTGGTCCTGCATGCCCCTTCCCTGGAACCATTCCCAGTCAATCAATGTTCTTAGCCAACCAGCATGCGTATCTTCTATGCTCATGGCGTCGTTAGGAATCGGATCGTGACATTAAACTCTTTCAAGTTAGATTAATCATGTGTTTAGTTAAACCCAATGTATTTGACTGACGGTTTTTAGAAAACTACTTTTTCAAAAAACTCAGGCTAAAAAAATGTTTGTTGTTAGAAAATGGTTCTCTAAAAATATTTTTTATTTTTTTTCCCAATGATGGTGGTGCGGGGCTCTCTTAGAGCACACTATAATTCATCATAAGGCACGTGTATTCCCTCCGTCTCACATGTACTAAGCAATTATTAGAAAAATTCTCTAGAGTGGCCTGAAGGGGATTCGAACTCTCAACCTCGAAGTTCTGAGTTCACAAGAACTATTTTGAAAACTCTCATTTTTTCTTACTTCTGAAAGGATAATGCAAAATCATTAAAATGTCAAAACATTTCTTATTTATGATGAAATGTCACTCAATACTGGTTCGTGGAAAGTTCGAGGTCATTAGGCGTGGTGGTGTTGCCCGAGTGATAAAGGATCAGACCTTAAGTGCCCCATCATATACTCCTAAGTTCGAATTCCCTTCCCCCTAACCCTTCCATTAACTCCTAAATCTCTAATCATTGTTAGGTAAAAAAAAAAAAAAAAAAAATACCAGTACTATATTGCTCCCACTGAACAACAAACACGTTAATGGATTCAAATTATTCTAATTCATATACTGTCGTCTGATGGATTCACGAATACCTGTTTAGTAACCATTTATTTAATTGTTTATGTTTTTAGCAACGTTTTTGTTATAGAGTGTGTTTAATAGTGATTAGAAGCATATTTGGTAATTTAAAATTTGTTGCAAAATTTTTTGAAGTAAAAACATGTATGGTATAAAACTTTTGCAATATTGAGAAAGAAAATGGCTGCTTAAAAAAGGCCAACTAGATTTTTTATTTTTATTTTCACCACTATAGTGTTTTTACTGCAGTGGGAAAATATTAGGAATTTGGTGTTTATAATTTGGGACTCTTTTCAGCAACAAACACTATACTATTCAAATTGCAACAAAAGTTGCCAGACGTGTTTCAGTATTTTGTTCCGCAACAGTACACCACCCGCACAAAAGAACGGAACAAAAATGATTGCCAAATAGCTTGAGCAGGCTTTTAGTTAAAACTTGCACCAAAGGCCAAAAATAAAAATTAAAAAAAGAAGAAGAAAGGATTGGAAGTAAAAATAAATTGTTATTTCTTTAGTGCCTGTTTGGTTGACGTTTTTGTTTCTATGTTTTGTTATGGGCCGGTTATGGTGGCAATTTTTTGGCCGCAATGTGTTCGGTAAATAATGTTTTATTTTGTACAATGCGAAATGCTTGGTAAATAGTGGTCCAAAGTCGAAACATCCAATTTGAAAAACTTTGAAATTGCCTTTTAAAACTAGTCATTATGTATTTCAAACTTGCAACACTTATTTTTCAAAACATGCTTTCATCTTTTTGCTTCAAAAAATCTTGCAACAAATAGACGTTACCAAATATGCTTTCGATTACTATTCAAAACACTTTACAACAAAAACATTGTTTCTATTTTGGGAATAAAAAAAAATGCAAAACGTTCTCTATTACCAAACAGGCCTTTAAAGAGTAATTTATACGGATGTTATGTTTCCTTTTGGGAAACAAAACAAAAACTCCACTTTTATATACTTTATTTTATTTTTATTTTTGCAGTTATCCAGTGAATTAGTGTCTTACGTGGACTTTGGAGTGCCAGGTTTCGACCCTCTACATCTACTAATATAACATTTAACACTTATTTCCTTCAAAAATATATATATATATATTTTTTAAAGTGCCAAAAAAATCAGCTATATAAAAAATGTGCTAGAAACACCCTTACTATTTAGTATGTAAATATAAATTCTTGTAATTTGAATATTTGTAGCAAATTGACCCATGTTCGTCAATTATGACTAATTTTATTTTATAAGCATCCTAAAATGCCCTTAATAACCAACAGGCTAATGACTTAGCAGTATGAGACCCTTACCTCCCAAAGGTAGGTCAGAGGTTCAAGTCTCAGTATGGAGGCATGTGTGTGTGAGTACCAATTAGGGAAAAAAAAAAAAAAAAAAAACCTTTAATAAAAATTGTGCATACAAGTGGTTTTTTTATATTGCTTTAAGGGCATTTTTTATTTTCCAATCTTCAAATTGAGAAAATGTCCTTATTTGCTTAATTTGAAAAATGTAGGTTTTTTTTTTTTTTAACACTAGGGTGTGTGTTTATTTTTATTTTTTTTTGCACATTCGGTATATAATTGGATTTTTATTTATTTATTTTTATTATTTTTTAAAAAGGTGTCAACTTTGGAGAAAATTAGTTTAAACTTTGTTGTCAAACATAATACCAAAGAAGGACTAAATTTATAAAACCATAATCGATAGCTCTAATGCCCTTGGGTTGTCTAGTTAGAATCTATGTTTGAGTTTGTACTTGAATCACATTATCCCATGCAATTTTGAGATCAAAGATAAAATCTTTTTGCTTTTGAATAATGCGGTACATTTGAACGAAATTTTGTGGTGTTTGAGGTTAAATTTTATTTGTTGCTCTTAGAACTTGTATGTAATGACCTGAATTTAGGGATCTATCATTAACTGGGTCCATACCCGAACCCGAGGACATGCAAGGGTACTATAGTCATTTCAACTTAAATTAATACTTTAAGGCCCAACAAGAGCAAATGGTCATTGAGCACAATTATAAAGGTTATAGGGTTCATGGGGGCATTTCGGTCATTGAGCATGGTTAATCATGGTTGGAGACCCAAAAAGGGTAAAATAGCCATTTACTAAGGTCATTCAATTATTAGGATGAAGTTCAAGGGTAATTAGGTAATTATACTAAAGTCTGGGTCAAAGTACAAATGCTAGTTCAACTAACCGGTTACATTGAATCATCTAACTGGTTAGATGGTTTAGTCCAGTGAACATGCATACTGCCAAGACCAACTGATTCGTTAGATGTCTCATCTAACCAGTTACATAACTCATCTAACCGGTTACTTTGCTTTGCCAGTGAACGCGCAAATCTGAAAAATTGAACTAATCGATTACTTAACTCATTTAACCGGTTACATGAGATCATCTAACCGGTTACTTAACTTACACCAGAAAATTTGTGAATTCCATAAAATCATTTAGATCACCCATCTACTCCATTTTTAACATAGTCCAAGTTGATATAAAGCTAAACACAAGATCGTAGACATTTTATATTACAATATTTACATAAAATCATCAACAATAAGCCGTTTATACATCATTTGAGAATCAAAATCATGTAAGTCCACCATATACAAATCCAAAGAGTTCTATTACATAAATGAGGTAGCCATAGCCGTGATTACATAGCTTTACACAAATGGTAATCCTAACTACGGCTAAGTTTGTGGATGCACATCTCTTGCCATATCATTTCTGAAACCCTAAAAATTTTAATAATAGGGTGAGCTCAGCAGCTCAGTAAAGTAAGCCTAAAATACATTCCTAAAAATCTCGTGAGCCACAACCAAAGAAAGGGAAAACGAGAAGAGGGGATCATGGGGATATCAATGATATCATCATACATAAACTGTAACGACCTATACCCGTGGGTCCGGACTGTTAACCGGGTCCTTTCCCAAACCCGAGGTCAATTAGGTCAAACTGTCAACTTCCCGTGTCCTTATCTGCCATACAAGTTAATATGGGGTCTCAAATTAACTAAGAACATAACCTCACAATAATGGTCAAACATTACAGGTCAAAAAGGAATGATCAGTTGGCTGATGGGCCTTCATCGGCTGACTGACCTACAGGGTCGGTCGGCTAAAATGATGGGGAAAAATGAATGCTCTCGGGACTTTGACTGTACAAGCATCAGTCGGCTGATGAAAAGGGTTCAATCGGCCGAACCTAGGGTTTCGGTCGGCTGATGGTGAGGGTCAGCTGGCCAATAGGCCCTGCGATGCTGCTACCTGCTGTCTCAAACATCAAAATGTTAAGTCCCTTTGCAAGCCAACTTATGTGGAAAACATGATTCGCAACAAGTCCGAATTCACTGCAAAAGAATGAACAATAATTCAAGACTTTTAAACATACATAGCTTGCCCCATTTATCATGAAATGTTTACATAGTCTCAAACTTACATCAAAATTCCATTGAGAATTACAATTACAATACATAGTCAAGGTTTGCAAAAATGGATGCATTTTACTACAGTTTTGAGACTTTACAAAAGAACGGGAAATATACAAAAGGTATTAAAATAGATTTCTAGTCCTCTTCATGCTTGTGGAAGGTCGGCATCCACTACTTCTTTCCCCGCCCCTGAAAAATGTTAAATAATGCGGTGATCAATTTGCTCAGTATGTGATGCCTAAGACACACCTCTTGTGGCCCCGTGAATCCAAACAATGAATAGGGATAGAGAATTAGGGGTTATGCCTTACCGAGAGAAAATACAACATCTAGTTCCAACTCAAAAATAAACAATGCCATGCCATGATGGGTGATGATATGTATGTTGCTCCCCATGCTTCAAATCACTTCCATTCTTCACTTTTCAAACCATTAATGTAACCCGTCCCTCAGTACCCCCTTGGCAACACGAGTGAAGGATTGGCTATTGTCTCTGACCCTTGGTAACCCCGCGGCGTCATTTGGGGCCCAAATAACTCAACCACGCTAGGGCGATCTCCCTAATTCCCTCTAGGCTATACTAACGCCACGGACCCTCAGTACCCCCTTGGCGTCCGGGTTTTCACAAGATTCTTTTATCAAAACTTTTTTCCCCAAAAACCCCTTTCTTTCCATTTTCAAAATAATTTTCTCATTTTCCTTACCCAATGTTATGCATGAATGCATCATGCTATTCCATGTCATGTCATTATCCATTATCATACACCAAATTCAAGTTCATATTACATAGCAAAATTTCATAAGAAATCCCAAGAGAACATCATACTTGAAACTTGGCAAATTCTAAGAATAATAGGCTGGAAGTAATACCACTTGAGCATGTTAATTTGCATAACATCAACTACACACAAAATCATATACTTTATATACACAAATCAATCACTTTAGGGCAAAATAAACACAAATTAGCATGTTAGATCACTAATCAAGTAAGATTAACTCACAAAGGTGCAAGATTGTATGATTTAGAGATCCTTACCTGTAAATTGATGAAAACCCCCAATTCACCTCAAACCCTAGGATTTAGAGATCCCTCAAATGGTGGTCAAACAGAGATTGGCTCCGATCAACTCATATATCTCGTCGTGAGCTTTAATTTGCTGCAAACGGCACTTAAAAACACCAAGTAATGAAGGAGAAATCAAGATCTAAAGATTTAAGGCCAAAGGAAAAAGAAAAAATCAAGAGAAAGAGGGTGAGAGAGAGGGTTACGAGAATGAGAGAGAGATGAGACCATATGTGGTATTTAATTCATTTTAAAAGGCTAAGGTGGGTCCCACTAATTTCTTTTATAATTTTCCTTTTTTTTCTTATTAATTCCCACCAAAAACATATATATGCACCAACTATACAAAAACCACACATAACACATTAATTAAAATGATTATGATGCAAATGGATCCAACTAAAGTCTTCGTACTCGATAATTCCGGTAATGGGTCCCATACGGGACCGTCCGGCCCGAAAAGCTGAAAAAATGTAAAAATGACCACCCTTGCATTTCAAAGAGTTTTGGACTCAATGAAATGCCTCAAACAACTCTAGGACACAACCGGCACAGTCCACAGTGTCCGGCACGTAAAACGACAAAAGACGAGAATGCCCTTGCAACGACAAAAATTTCAAAAAAATGAAAAATGCCAAAAATTGGAAACATCACAATATCCGCAACTTAAAAGGATATCATCCCCAAAATTAAGCCACACCTAGGGAAGAGAACAACTCTGGACCGAACCTCTTGCTCAGGCTCCCAAGTAGCCTCTTCAACTCTATGGTGTCTTCAAGGCACTTTCACTAACGGTATCGTCTTATCCCTTAGCACCTTCTGCTGTGTGTCAAGGATCTGAACTGGTCCCTCTTCATAGGAGACATCCTCATCAGTATCTACATCAACCCAATTCAAAACGTGTGATGGATCCGGTTTATACTTCCGTAGCATCGACACATGAAAAATATTGTGAACTCTGTCTATCTGCAGTGGCAAAGCAAGTCTATAGGCAACCTCTCCTACGCGATTTAAGATCTCAAAAGGTCCAATGAATCGTGGCGATAGCTTGCCACTTTTCCCAAATCTCATTAATCCCTTCCGTGGAGAAACTCGTAGAAAAACATGGTCTCTCACCTCAAAAGATAGCGGCCGTCTTCGCTTATCCGCATAACTCTTTTGTTGACTCTGAGCTATGAGCAATCTCTGCCTGATTAGCTTAATCTTCTCTGTAGTCTTGAGTACAATATCGGGTCTTAAGGCGGCTGTCTTGCCTACCTCAGTCTAACAGACTAGAGACCTACAAGGTCTGCCATACAACGCCTCAAATGGAGCCATCTCAATGCTCGCCTGATAACTGTTGTTATGGGCAAACTCAATAAATGGTAGATGATCTTCCCAACTACCACCTAAGTCAAGCACGCATGCCCGAAGCATATCCTCCAAGATCTGGATGGCATGCTCCAACTGGCCGTGGATGGAATGTCGTACTCAGGTGCAACGCTGAGCCAAACGTTGCTTGAAGTCCTTCCCAGAACTTCGAAGTGAACTTGGCATCCCTATCTGAAACAATGGTTATAAGAACTCCGTGTAACCTTACAATCTCTTTCACATACAGTTCACCAAGTGTTTCTGCGTCATCTGTTGCCTTAATAGGCAAGAAGTAAGCGGTCTTGGTCAGTCTGTCAATGATGACCCATATGGTTTCATTACCCCTTCGGGACTTAGGAAGACCTGTCACAAAATCCACAGCGATCTGCTCCCATTTTCACTGCGCTACAGGCAATAGTTGCAACAAACCGGCTGGTCTCTTATGCTCGGCCTTCACCTGTTGACAGGTAAGGCACCTAGCTACAAACTGTGCAACATCTTTCTTCATCCCGTTCCACCAATACTGGCGTCTCAAATTGTGATACATCTTAGTACCACCTAGATGAACTGCAAAGCGGGAAGTGTGAAACTCCCGTAGAATGTCCTCACGACAAACAGTGGAAAAAACCAACAAATCTTTGAACCGTAAACCTCCATCTGCATGCAAGGTCCAATCTTTCACCGTCTTACCACTGGAGATCAGAGTGTGAATAACATCCAAATCCGGATCCTGTCTATATGACTCAATCATTCATCCAACAAGAGTAGGCTGAGCCATAAAACTAAATAAGAATGCCAACTCACTATAAACATCGTCATCATAACACTGCAACCCCATCTCTGCCAGATCCTTAAGCATCTTCCATTTCTGAATAGCCAAACTGGCCAAAATTTCACGAGATTTCCGGCTTAAGGCATCAGCTACTACATTTGCCTTGCCCGGATGATACTGCAAATCAAAATTATAATCCTCCAAGAATTCAACTCGTCTTTTCTGTCTGTTATTCAAGTCCTTTTAGGAGAAAAAGGTACTTGAGACTTTTGTGATCCAAGAACACCTCGAATCTCTCACCATACAAGTAGTGTCTTGAATACTTCAAAGTAAACACAACTGCCACTAATTCCAGATAATGAGTAGGGTAGTTGTACTCATGAGTCTTTAACTGTCGAGACCCATAAGCCACTACTCTACCATCCTGCATCAGTATACATCCCAAACCATCACGTGAAGTGTCACAATAGATCACATATCCCAAGCCATGTTCGGGTATCACCAACACTGGAGCTGTAGTTAACATTGTCTTCAACTCCTGAAAGGATAACTCACAGGCTTCATTCCACACAAACTTGATTCCTTTCTGGGTCAAGCGGGTCATAGGCGCTACCAAACGGGAGAAATCTTTCACAAATCTCCGATAGTAACCCGCTAGGTCGAGGAAACTCCGGATCTTAAAAACATGCTTGGGTTATTCCCAAGTTAAAACCGCTTTTATCTTCGATGAATCCACTGACACTCCAGCTTCCGAAACAACATGTCCCAAAAACTTTACCTCTTGTAGCCAAAACTCACATTTCTCATATTTGGCATACAATCGGTGCTGACGCAAAATCTGTAATATAGTACTCAAATGGACCTTATGCTCCTCCTGAGTCCGTGAGTACGCAAGAATATCATCTACGAAAACTACCACAAACTGGTCCAAGTAATCGTGAAAGACACGGTTCATTATGTCCATGAATGCCGCTGGTGCATTAGTCAAGCCAAAAGGCATAAAAAGGAACTCGTAGTGTCCATACCGTGTACAGAATGCTATCTTCGGGATATCCTCATCCCTAACCGGCATCTGATAATAGCCTGATCTCAAGTTAATTTTTGAGAAACAACTAGCTCCCCTCAATTGATCAAACAAATCATCTATCATTGGCAAATGATACTTATTCTTGATGGTGGCATGATTCAACTTCCGGTAATCGATGCATAACCTCAAAGAACCATCATTCTTCTTAGCAAATAAGACCGGTGCACCCCACGGTGATACACTCGGTCAGATGAAACCTTTCATCCTTAAATTATCAAGTTATTTCTTCAATTCTTCCAATTCAACTGGTGCAATAGAAATCGGCGCGGTACCGGGCATCAAATCAATAGTAAACTCCACTTCTTGGTGTGGAGGCAACTCTGTCAAATCTTCCGAAAATACATCCAGAAAGTCATGAACAACTGTTGGATAATCCCTTTCTACAACACCATCTTCTTCATCTAAAAGGCTAACCAAGAAGTAATCACCACGCCTCTATCTACGAATCCCATACGATGCTGAAGGTTGGGAATCACTTCGATCTCCTATGAAAAAGAAACAAGATGCACCAGAGTCAAAGAGAACACGAGCCCAAGAACCAAACACTGGAAAGATACCTCGGAGAACTGATGGGCCAGAAGATGCATCAGTCGATGCAAGTACAAAGACACGTCCCTGGGATGCATGTGCTTGAGAACTACCAACCTAAACACCAGACTGCTGCACTGATGCAGCAGGAGTGTCCCTCCTAGCTGGTCGTGAACCCTGAGAAGATATAACAGGCTGTGGTGGTGGCGGTGGTCTGAAACCTGACTGAACTATAGCCAACTGCGATGGCCTCTATCGTGACCCTCTGCCACTACCGGTGCCTGCTCCTTGATTCGGACAATCTTAAATCAAATGGCCCTGCTGGCCACACCCATAACAAGCTCTCGATGGCGTGGAAACTGTGGTCGAGTTAATAGGACATCTGGACTTGTAGTGTCCAGGCTATTGATACTAATAACAAACAACTCCACTCTTATCAGATCCAGCTGGCATACGAGTAGTATGAGCGGATCATGCAGACTGTTGCCCCTGAAACTGAGATGAACCACCCTTGTTCCTCTTCCATGAAGGTCCCTCTGAAGATGACCCTGCATTCCTCTTCTGTCTCCACAGTTCCTTTCCTGCATTTCTGTCTTTGGCCTCCGCTTCCAACATCAATGCCCTTTCCACTACTTCCGAATAAACCTTGATGTACTGTGCCGTTATCAACGGCCTCATTTTGTAGTCAAGCCCGAAGATAAACTTCCGAACCTTGTCAACTTCGTTGCTCACCATCTTTGGAGCAAAACGAGAGAGTAAGATGAACTTGTTCACATACTCTGTCACCGACATATTGCTTTGGATGAGGCCATTAAACTGGTCCTTTAGCTCCCATCTCTTGGTGACTGAAAAGTACTTCTCATAGAATAGTTCCTTGAACATATCCCAGCTCATCTCCTCCACCTTATGCCGATTGGTGACTGACTTCCACCAAAGCTTAACATCCTTGGTAAACTTGTAAGTGGCTAGGATGATTTTCACATAATCATCCACCACATCCATAGAGGTCAATTGAGTTTCCACTTGATCCATGTAGTCATCCACCACCATGGGATCTGTACCACCTTCAAACATTACTGACATTAACTAAGAAAACCCTGAAATTAACTTGAGACACTTCTGTGCCGGCGTCTCCTTAACTTGAACTACCGGTTAAGGTACCCGTTGCGGTACAGTGGCAATTGTTGCCCTCAAGGCATTCTGAAGCAAACGGTTCAATGGCAATTCTGCCAGGCCTTCACCCTCTTCAACGAGTGCTTCAACATCATCACTCCTTGTGGGAACACCTCTAGGGGTAATCAAGTCCCTAAGAAGTGTATCTTCCTCATTTTGCTCCGCTGGATTGAATCTTAAACTTTCACAAACATCACCTCTTGTTGGCATAGAGCCAACACCTCTGGGTTCCCTTCGTGGCGGCATCGTACTATAAAACAAGAAAACGGCTCAATAACATGACGCTAAGGTCCACTGTGGATGACTCAACATAAAATGATGCCACACCAACACTTATCATGCAAAACTATGCAATAAACAACTTAACATGAACATGTAAGCACATAAGCATATAAGCAGTAAACATGCTTTTCCAAATAATAAACAAGTAGTAATTAATCACGTAAACAATGCAAACAACTTCCCCTACAGCCCTAATTAGGCCTCTACCCGTCGTCCTAATGGTTTTCAAACCACAGCTCTTATACCAATTTTGTAATGACCCTAACCCGTGGGTCCGGACCGTTAACCGGGTCTTTTCCCAAACCCGAGGTCAACTAGGTTAAACCGTCAACTTCCCGTTACAAGTTAATTTGGGGTCTCAAATTAACCAAGAACATAACCTCACAATAATGGTCAAACATTACAGGTCAAAAGGGAATGATTAGCCGGCTGATGGGCCTTCATCGGTCGGCTAACAAAGCAGGATCAACCGACTGACCTACAGGGTCGGTTGGCTGAAACGATAGGGAAAAATGAATGCTCTCGGAACTTTCACTGTACAAGCATCGGTCGGCTGATGATAGGGGTTTGATCGGCTAATGGTGACAGCCGGCCGACAGGCCTGGGATGCTGCTACCTGCTCTCTCAAACATCAAAATGTTAAGTCCCTTTGTAAGCCAACTTATGCAGAAAACCTGATTCGCAACAAATCCGAATTCACGGCAAAAGAATGAACAATAATCCAAGATTTTTAAACATACATAGCTTGCCCTATTTATCATGAAATGTTTACATAGTTTCAAACTTACATCAAAATTCCATTGAGAATTACAATTACAATACATAGTTAAGGTTTGCAAAAATGGATGCATTTTACTACAGTTTTGAGACTTTACAAAAGAACGGGAAATATACAAAAGGTATCAAAATAGATTTATAGTCCTCTTCATGCTTGTGAAAGGTAAGCATCCACTACTTCTTTCCCCGCCCCTGAAAAATGTTAAATAATGGGGGGAGCAATTTGCTCAGTAGGTGATGCTTAAGACACACCTCGTGTAGCCCCGTGAATCCAAACAATGAATAGGGATAGAGAATTAGGGGTCATGCCTTACGAGGAAAAAATACAACATCTAGTTCCAACTCAAAAATAAACAATGCCATGTCATGATGTGTGATGATATGTATGTCGCTCCTAATGCTTCAAATCACTTCCATTCTTCACTTTTTAAACTGTTAATGTAACCCGTCTCTCGGTACCCCCTTGGCGACACGAAAGAAGGATTGGCTACTATCCCTGACCCTTGGTAACCCCGAGGCGTCATTTGGGTCCAGATAGCTCAACCACACTATGGCGATCTCCCTAGTTCCCTCTAGGCTACATTAACGCCATGGACCCTCGGTGGCGTTCGGGTTTTCATAAGATCCTTTTATCAAAACTTTTTCCCCAAAAACTCATTTATTTCCATTTTCAAAACAACTTTCCCACTTTCCTTACCCAATGCTATACATGAATGCATCATGCTATTCCATGTCATGTCATTATCCATTATCCATTATCATACACCAAATTCAAGTTCATATTACATAGCAAAATTTCATAAGAAATCCCAGGAGAACATCATGCTTAAAACTTGGCAAATTCTAAGAATAATAAGCAGGAAGTAATCCCAATTGAGCATGTTAATTTGCATAACATCAACTACACACAAAATCATATACTTTATATAGACAAATCAATCACTTTGGGGCAAAATAAACACAAATTAGCATGTTAGATCACTAATCAAGTAAGATTAACTCATGCAAGATTGTATGAATTAGAGATTTTTACCTCTAAATTGATGAAAAGCCCCAATTCACCTCAAACCCTAGGATTTAGAGATCCCTCAAATGGTGGTCAAATGGAGATTGGCTTCGATCAACTCGTAGATCTCGTCGTGAGCTTAAATTTGCCGCAAACGGCACTTAAAAACACCAAGTAATGAAGGAGAAATCAAGATCTAAAGATTTAAGGCCAAAGGAAAAAGAAAAAATCAAGAAAAATAGGGTGAGAGAGAGGGTTACGGGAGTGAGAGAGAGGTGAGACCATATGTGGTCTCTAATTCATTTTAAAAGGCTAAGGTGGGTCCCACTAATTTCTTTTATAATTTTTCTTTTTTTTTTCTTATTAATTCCTACCAAATACATATATATGCACCAACTATACAAAAACCACACATAACACATTCATTAAAATGATTATGATGCAAATGGATCCAACTAAAGCCTCCGTACTTGACAATTCTGGTAGTGGGTCCCACACGAGACCGTCCGGCCCGAAAAGCTAAAAAAAATGCAAAAATAACCACTCTTGCATTTCAAAGAGTTCTGGACTCAATGAAATGCCCTAAACAACTCTAGGACACAACCGGCACACTCCACAGTCTCCGGCACCCAAAACGACAAAAGATGATAATGCCCTTGCAACGACAAAAATTCAAAAAAAAATAAAAAATGCCGAAAATTGGAAACATCACATAAACTCACAACGATCTCAATATAAATGAAATCCAATTCCCTCTTCTTCCTTTCTAACCCAATTCACACCACAATATTCACATACCTCAATCCAACTTACACCACAACCTTCACCTCACTTCTCATTCACCTTTCCCACATTATGACTTCAATTTCTCAAACTCACCCTATGATAAGTATATGAATATCATGCAACTTCTTATCAAAATATCATCCATGAAATACATCATAAGCATCACATCATGATATCCAAAATATGAAATCAATCATATAAATTATACTTCAACAATTAAAGATAGAGATTGGCATGCTTTGACACAAATAGATTGCAATCCTTTTACCCACATCATGGATCAAATAATCATGCTCGCAACATCTCAATCAACAATTCATTAAAGACTAAGCATGCTAAAGTAAACATGTAACAATTCAACAAGATTCCATGTAGGAAACACATAAAAATTCACAAAAATCATAAGACTTGTTGTTTAGACTCCCCTACCTCAAGAAAGCAACCAAAACTCTAAGATCTCCAAACTCAAAATCCACCAAAAGCTTGCAAAACTGGTATCAAAACGAAGCCCTTGAAATGATCTATAACTTTGCTAACTCCGATATAGGTCAAATCTTCCTCTAGCTTGAGGAAATCAAGAGAGAATAAAGAGGAATATAGAGAGAGAAAGAGAAGTGTAAAGAGAGGGAGTGTGGTCCAAAAATGAGAAGGAAAAAATGGGTGAACCAAAATGAAGCCAAGCCTTTTGGCTTCTAGAGTGCTCAAAATCAAAAGTAAAGAAGCCTAAAATGTCTAAAATGCCCACCAATGATCATCACATCCACTATAATGCCACAAAATATCTCTTCAACACTTAACCACACTAATAACCACATAACCACCACATAACTATAATTCTTAATTAAAATAAATAAATAAATGGAATAATGTAAAGGAAAATATTGGAACCCTCATGGCGCATAAATTGAAACGCATCAAAATAAAAAAATAGAAATAACGAAAAAATCCAAAAAAAATACGAAACGTTACATCGTCATTCAATTTTTAGTGGAATAAATAAAATTGAAATGTCTAAGATATTCACACTTCACTTTTTTTTCACTTGTACTCTGCTAAAAAAAAATTAGTAATTAAATAACAAAATTATCTCTCAAAAGTGAATTGCAATTTTATTTTATTTATTATTTGGAAAATGATTTAGGGCCTATTTGGCGTGGCTTCTTGGGGGCTGAAACAGGCTTTCAAACCCAAAAAAGTCCGTTCTAAAAAAAATTGAGTCTTTGACGTATAATGAAAAATGGACTTCTAAAAAAAGTAGAAGTCCTAGAAAGTCCGTTCTGGGGAAGCTTACAAAACTTACTTTTTAAATTCACGTTTCGGAAGCCAAGTGGTTCATTTTATCTAAAATACTACATTATCGATTTTGCCCCCATTTATTTCCTAAAGTAGTTGATCTTCTCTCACTAGTAGAACGAAGAGTTGCAGAGAACGAACCATGTTTTTCCATCTTAAGTTCACATTTTCTAATAGAATATTTTCTTAATCACTCATTGACGTAGATTAGTTTATATATTGTGATCTTGACTTTGTTTTTCCAGTTCTTACTTTCTGGTATAATATATTTTCAAATGCTCATTGATTTAGCAGAAGTCTTTCTGAGTCACATCGATACCCAACAACCCACAAGACGATTGCCGAAAAATATAGCATAGACATCATTGAAAACGCCAGAAGTTTAATCAATAATTGACCGCGCATCGATTCTAGTATCGGGGAAGCATGGAAGTTGCCGGGAAACGATGCCGGAGAGCTCCATGTTCGGTAATTTTCGATGAAGATTGGGACCCATATCAAATTACACCAAAACTGACTAAGTCTCACCCTTATTCCGCCATCACTACTACTCTCTCTCCACAATATTGAAATAATTCTTATGAGTCAGGCAGAAAATTATGCAAAGTTATGGTTGTGAAATTGGGGGAAAAACACACAGAGATTACACTCGGCTATCCTCGAATTATATATATTAAGAATGAATGAATTTGAGCTTTGCTACACTTGTATTATTCTTCATCCAATTCCATCACTGCACTATTTTTTTTTTTTTTCTTAGTTAACCACTATTTGCCTCTTCTATATAGTTGAAGACTCCAATCTGGATCGTGTTTCAGAATGTTCATCTTAATCTTGAATTTTGTGGACCAATGAAGAGATTTGTAGAGTAGAAATTCACTCATATTCAACAAATATCTTAGCAATTTCAATTTTAATGGGATTATAATTCTCTAAACATGTTATTCATATATATTTTTACATTCAATTTACATTAAATAGTCTACTATCAATGGGGTTATATCTGAATTTTAGAGATAGTTATTGCTGTTAAAGATTGATTTTCATAAGTATTTAAAACTGATAGTATTGTTGTGTAATAATTAATTGCTTATTTGAAATTAGTTTTAAAAGTGCTGGGCATGTTTACATTATATGTCATTTAAAATTTATTTTCTTTTTAAAATAATAATTAATAATTTATTATACACTTTTTAGTCCACTAATTACAGTTTTTTTGTTTTTGTTTTTTGTTTTATTACTATATTGTTGTTGATATGATTCAATATTGTATCAAATGTAATAATGTAGGTAAATATTATAAAGGTATTCATGTCAATTTGTAGTTATTTAACAACAAAAGGACTGATAAGCGCCGAATATTGCATATTCAAGCGCCCTTAATTGCATTAGTTAAGTCCATTATTCGTTTAATTATGTAGATTACTTTCATTTGTATGTTTTTGTGCATTTTCAGGTTTAATTACAATAAAGGAGCAAGAAGGGTGTTTTGTAGAGTTTTTGAATATCAATGTGCCAATTCTGAAATTCTGGCAGCAGTGAAGCCTGAACTTTCTTCACCATTTTGACCTACCAAACTTGAGAACTGGACTTCCCTCATAACATGAAAGATTTAGAGCTCTGAATCAGCTTTCCAAATCTTCAAGCGGTTTGCCATTTGGAGTTCGGAGCAGAGAGTTATGATCTTCTTATTAGAGGTGCTCGGAACTGCCTGGCCGCAATGAAAGTCTGCATTTTTCTTCAATTTTGACCAACTAGACTTGAGAATTGGATCTCCACCAAAACATAAAGTTTTTAGATCTCTGAATTAGCTTTCCAAATCTTCAAACGGTTTGTCATTCGGAGTTCGGAGCACAGAGTTATAGCCATTTTACCAAAGTAGGTCCGGGCGAAGCAAAGCAAGCATGGAGCAATTTGCTCCAATTTTGAGTGCTCGAGGCCTTGCTTTGAGTGCTCGAAATTCAGGCAGAATTGCCTTCGGGAATTCTCAGTTTGGCAGCCACTTGTGCATTGGTTTCCTCATTTCTACTTACTTTTTTATGAGGTGGTCGGGGATGTTTTTGGAAGGGAGAGAGAGGCCTTACCTATACAAAAGAAGAGAAGGGAGGCCACACATGATCAATCTCATTTTTGGAGAAGATTAGAGGAGATAGAAGAGAGCAAAGAGGGTGGTGTTCTTGAGTGCTACAGTAGGAGCTCAAAAATGGAGATGGATTCTTCTTCTTCTTCTTCTATTTTTGTATCAATAGAGAGCTAAACCTCCATCTAGGGAGGTGATGAAGCCTCCATTTTGTTCATGTTCTAGATTAGGTTCTATTTTGGGGATTATAATGTATAAACTTTGGTCTTTTCATAGTTTAAGAGCTTATTACTTCTTGTAATGAATATTCATGTTTAAATGATTGATGTAAGTTATTTAGCTTGTCTTGATGATTCTTACATTAGTCTTATTGCTTTTATTTTCATAGTGACAATGAAGATATTAACTATGAATGGTTTTCAAGGCATGTTGATTTTGAAACTTGATATTCCATTGCTTAGGTACCTCCTTTGATGGACTATGCTTGATTCTTACCTTCATGTGCTTCATCATTTGATTGAATGCTTGATGGTCTTTTGCTTAAGTTAATGTATTTGATACTAAACCCTAGTCTAGGTAGTTCAAATGTGTTGTCTTTTGATAGACCATTCTTGTTTTAATTTCATGAACTTTTTATTGGTTATGAAACAACTATGTGTTGCTACATAATTCTTGATCATTACTTATATAGTGTTTATCCCCAATTTAGTCTTGATTTAGCATGTATTTAGGGCGTAGGTGGATTCACTTCCCTAGTTTCCCCTTTTATTATCTCTAACTCTCATTTACTAGCATTCTTGTTTTATGCACACTTCAATTACTAGCTTAGTGACAAACCAATCAACAACTCCTTATTACACCTTATCATTCTAAAATGACTCTAGATACTTAGGTTGCCATAGACTAGCGCAGTTCCAGTGGTTCGACTTACCCGACCAATAGTCCTATTTTACAATAATTCGTGCTATTGCGAAGGTTGATGTATAGTTGATCAACCGATCAATTTTTGGCGCCGTTGCCGGGGACTGTAAACGATTTAGTGACCAAAGTTTTAGGGTTAATTTTAGTTTGATTGTGAATATTGTGTCTTATGAATATTCCTTGTGTGTTTTAACCATTTTTGTGTTTTAAGTGTTGTATGATTCTAGGGACTCGAAGCTCGCCTTGGGAATGCTAGCAAATTGTAAGTCTAGAGGACCCCAGGTAAGTCTCGTGACTTCTAGTTTTGAGTTATGAATATTGTGCATGTGTTAAATTTAGTTTTAGTTTAGTTGTGAAGCCCTTGTTGAGGCTCTTATCCTGTTTAAATTTTGTGTTCAAGCATCGGTCCTTGTCGTGGCCAATTTAATTTTTGTCTTGATAATTGAGGAGAGAGGGAATATCATATGTGGAGGTTATGGTGATGAAGTGTTGTGTTGATTGCTTTGTGTGTTGTTGAATTACTCCTAGATGGAGAATAATTATCTCCCAACTCAATTCTACACACCACATGTGTTTTATGCTTTTTGCTCTAGTAATACACATCATACAAGAGATTGTCTTCCAACGAGACAATTCTCGGATTTCTATCAAGAGCAACCAAATGCAAATTTCTTTGAACCGGGTAGTGATCCATACTTCAATGGTTATAACTCGGGTTCAGGAGATCATCAAAACTTCTTGTGACTTGACATAGGAAATTCCGCCCCACAATCTCTTGGGCAACATTTTCACTCCAATTTTCAACCCAATGATCATTATTTCCAGCCCTCTTCTTCTCCTTTTCTACTGTCTCCATTGGATGAGTTAATAGCTGCCAACGAACAAATGATAGAGTCTATGCATACGCAAATGATGGAGTCCAACAAGCAAATGTTGGATGACATTGTTAGCATGCAATCCACCGCCTATTCTCATTCCCAATCTAGAGGTAATTTAGATGACCAAATAGACCAAATTCAACAAATGGTTGATGTTCTAAATCAGGAAAAGGAAGAAGAATGTCCAATTGAACTTGTGGTCAATCCAAAAGAGAATTCTATGAATGATGAGTTTACTTCTAGTAATTTTCATCACGAGAATGTTCAAGTGGTTACCGCATGTGAAAATGAAGAAATAGTGGGTGAAGATCAAATTGTAGCCACACAAAAAATTGAAGAATTTGTGGTTCAAAATGAGGAAATTAATGATGATGAGATTGTATCCTATAAAAATCCAGCACAGCCCCTACATAATCCCTTGCTTGATGCATCTCCTTTAATGGAGGATCCTCTAAAAGCTTGCTTAGCTCATTTCAATTATGAGGATTTTGATGTTGACAATTCTATTCTGGAGGTAAATTCTTTGTTTGAAATTCCTCCACCTATTCATTCTCTTCCTTGGGCAACATCAAATGCACCCCTCTCTTGGGAGCTTGTATCTCATCCCATTCCCTCACTTGAGTTATCTCAGGCTGTTGAGCCTGAACCGCCGGATAAGTGCGAGGAGGATGTTGAAAGTCTGAAGGATAACTTGTCGAGCATTCCCGTGCTCAATATGACACTTCATCAGTCTTTGCTTGGTGCACCCTCACCTAATCCATCTTCCCATAATCCAAAGAAGCCCCATAATCCAAAGTTCTTCATTGAGGATGAAGAGTGGGTTGAGGTCTTTCCGTTACCTCTTTTCCACTTTTGTCTTCAAGCTCTTCCTCCTCCGCTTTTAAAAGAATTATCCTATTTGGGGAAACATGACTCTCTAGAGAGACATGGTATAGGGTGATAAGGACTAACCTGATCTCGGTGCGTCTAGCTATCGACGTTAACTTTAGCACTCATGGGAAGCAATTCTTTCAATTTCCAAGCTTCCCTCCTTTCAATTGCCTGAGCCTTGAAATTTTCTGGGAAATGGTTTCGAAAAGCCAAAAATTGATTTTTTTGGAATGCTCTTCAGTTGTGTTCAACAATTTTAGACCGGCTTCTTAAACCTTCTCAACTCTTGTTTTCATTCCCGGAAGTTTCCGACTTTATCAGGCAATTTTCTCGGACTTTCGACATGGCACTCACATGCATAACCTCTCATCTTCAATGCATTGTTGAAATGTTCTTAATCTCATTCATGCATTGAAGAGATGTTCCAAAGCTTGAAAATTTTCTCAAAATCATCCATGCACTGTGTGAGGTTTCAAAAGTTGGGAAATCTTCTTGAAATCATCCATGCACTCATTGAAAAAAAAAAAAAAAAAAAAAAAAATTTTGCACAATTTGAAAAATTTTCTAAATTTTCCATGCATTGCAATGAAGTGTAGAGTTTGACAATTTTCCCTCCTTGCATTAAAATGGATTGAAGTTCAAAAGTTGAAAGTTCATCCATGCAATATTGTATTTTTGCATGCATAGACACCTTGCTTGCATGCATTCCATTCATTTCTATGTTGCATGCATTTTTTTTTTTTATGTTGTATGCATTTCTATGTTGCATGCATTCCATGCATTTCTTTGTTGCAATCTTACATGGTGGATGGATGGTTGGAAGCACCATGCATGGCAATCCATCAAATGCATTCATCCATGCACTCAAAATGCAGCCATGCAATCCATCCATGCAAGATCATCCATGCATTCAAGTTGGCTGAAACATTTCATCTCCATGTGCCAATTCATTTACAAGCTACTGAGCCAATTTCGTGCACTCCAAATTCCAATTTGAGTGCTCCAAATTCTTCAACCCACAATGCTGAGCCTACTGTCTTCATTTAGAGCACTCTAGCTACCATTTGGATTGCTCCAAACTTCTCCACCATCATTCCGAGGTTGCTGCTTGTATTTAGAGCACTCTAATTCCATTTTAGAGTGCTCTAAATGTGAACCAATCTTGCATGCACCACTGCCCAATTTTAGAGCACTCTAAATTCCATTTGGATTGCTCCAAATTTTCAGCCCAACTTCCCAACCCACTGCCTCATTTTCGAGCACTCTCAATTCCTGTTAGAGTGCTCGAATTTCCTGCACTAACCATGCCGAGCCCACTGCCTTAAATTCGAGTGCTCGCAGGCTCAGTTCAAGCACTTGAATCTACTTCCTCACTCTCTTGTCCACCACTTCCATGCATGCTCACCACAACCCAAACCAACAACCCAGCTCTCGGCATCCCTCACTTCACTACCCTAACTCCTTTCAACCTCATCAACCTCAACACCAACCATCTCACCTCCACTCCCTGCAAACCAACATCCTCACAACCCACAGCAACCAACCTCACCCCATGCACATCCCAACCCTCCATTCTCACCTCACACACACCATTCCCATAAACCACCACCCTCTCACCATCTCCCACCCCACAACCTCATCTCCATGCAACCCACTCCCATGCATGCCCCTTCCCTCACCACCATGCAAACATACTTCAACCTCACCACCCACACCAAACCACCTCACCCCCCCCCCCCCCAAAACAACCAACCACCCCCTCATGCATGCATTGCATGTCACCCACCACCCACCCAGCCGAGCACCAACTCTCCCCATGCATTGCTCAACCTCACACCTCAACCAACCCCATGCGAGCTCACTTCTAGTGCTCGCTGCAGCAACTCTCTCTCTCGGCTTCTCTCTCTCTCACTAACCAATTCACCATCATTGCTTCCTCTACCACCCTTCGCTGCACCAAGCAACCCCACCATCCCAACCCTCTCCAACACCCTAAACCCATCTTGGCTTCAACCTCCAAAACCCACCACCCATCCAACCTTCTTGCATTCTCTTAAAAAAATAAAAAATAAAAAATAAAAAAATTATTATAGATTTCTATCTTTTATTACAATTCCTGTTAGTCCTATTTTTTGTCTGTTCTCGTTCTCTTTACGAGACCAATGCTTTTACCTGTATATTTTAGTTGTGTTTTGATAGGTCTTCATATCCAAGTTTGGGGACGCCGTTGCGCACTCACATGGCTGAACATCTACGTCATCATCACTCGACTTGGTATTATTGTTCCTTAACCCTCTCTGTTCTTATTTTCATTTACTTGTCTTCTCACATTGAGGACAATGTGACATTCAAGTTTGGGGGTGCATTTATGCATTTTTGGTTTCATAATTTTTACTAAGTAATGATAGTATAACTTAACACTAGTTGGAGATGAAGCATATGTTTAATACTTTGTGTATAGAAGCAATTGACATTTTTGAAAATAAAGAAAAATTTGAAATGAAATGATCATGTGGATTCAAATTAGTCTATATAAATGTCTCAATTAGATTCTCACTGGATTTGACACTCTTTTAAGCTTCATAATGCACAGATGCACATTGGAAACTTAACTGTGAGGCATGCAACTTGATCAACCTTGACCTTGGCCTAGTTAATCTGATTTGATGAACCAGATAGATGAATATCTTTGGCATGATTTAAGTTGTCTAAAAAAAAAAAAAAAAAAAAACTGAGAAAGAAAGAAAATAATGATTAGTTGACATTTGTAGCCTTTCTAACTCGAGCTATTAAGCCCTAGGAGTGTCTCTACACTTAGCACCCTAAAACCGTCTGGTTTGGGAGTTGTTGGCCTAACGCTTGCTATATGGGTTGGTTAGAAAGCTTAAAGGACTTAAACATTGCACGGTCATTCAAAAAAATTTGTAATAAACATGGTTCGTTGGAGTTCGTAGCCTTTCCAACTTGAGCTATTAAGCCCTATGGAGTGTCTTTATACTTAGCACCCTAAAGCCGTCTGGTTTGGGAGTTGTTGGCCTAACGCTTGCTACATAGGTTGGTTAGAAAGCTTAAGGGACTTCAGCATTGCATAACCATTCTATGTTTCACTTATGAGTTACAATAAATTGTCAACAAGTAACAAAAGTTGTCTTGTAAATAAAATCATGCCTTAGGGACCTCATTTAAAGGGGAATTCAATTATTTGAAAACCTGTGCTTGGAAATTGGAAAAGAAAGTAAAAGCCGCATATTGAGAATGCAATTCACTTTCACTAAAGCTAGAGTTGATTTCCATTTAAGAGATGATAATTGAGTTATTTATATAGTCTATGATGTTGATACATGCATGTTGAAATGTGTTTTGTATCAATGCTTCATATATACAAGGTAGTCTTTCCAATGACCCCATTTCCAGCTCTTTTTCTGTTTCAAGTTATTTTTGAGCTATGTATATATCTCATTTTACCATGGATGATATTTTTGTAGTAGCATGCCCATGGTTGTCTTTTCATTAAGTTTTTCATTGTAGTTTTGCTAAGGGACTAGCAAAATGTAAGTTTAGGGGTGTGATAAGCGCCGAATATTGCATATTCAAGCGCCCTTAATTGCGTTAGTTAAGTCTATTGTTCGTTTAATTATGTAGATTACTTTCATTTGTATGTTTTTGTGCATTTTCAGGTTTAATTGCAATAAAGGAGCAAGAAGGGTGTTTTGTAGAGTTTTTGAATATCAAGATGCCAATTCTGAAATTCTGGCAGCAGTGAAGCCCAAACTTTGTTTGCCATTTTGACCTACCAAAATTAAGAACTGGACTTCCCTCATAACATGAAAGATTTAGAGATCTGAATCAGCTTTCTAAATCTTCAAGCAGTTCATCATTCGGAGTTCGGAGCAGAGAGTTATGATCTTCTTATTAGAGGTGCTCAGAACTGCCTGGCAGCAATGAAAGTCTGCCTTGTTCTTCAATTTCGACCAACTAGACTTGAGAATTGGATCTCCACCAAAACATAAAGTTTTTAGATCTCTGAATTAGCTTTCCAAATATTCAAACAGTTTGTCATTCGGAATTCGGAGCACAAAGTTATAGCCATTTTACCAAAGTAGGTCCGGGCGAAGCAAAGCAAGCATGGAGCAATCTGCTCCAATTTTGAGTGCTCGAGGCCTTGCTTCGAGTGCTCGAAATTCAGGCAGAATTGCCTTCGGGAATTCTCAGTTTGGCAGACACTTGTGCATTGGTTTCCTCATTTCTACTTACTTCTTTATGAGGTGGTCGGGGATGTTTTTGGAAGGGAGAGAGGGGCCTTACCTATACAAAAGAAGAGAAGGGAGGCCACACATGATCAATCTCATTTTTGGAGAAGATTAGAGGAGAGAGAAGAGAGCAAAGAGGGTGGTGTTCTTGAGTGCTACAGTAGGAGCTCGAAAATGGAGATGGATTCTTCTTTTTCTTCTTCTATTTTTGTATCAATGGAGAGCTAAACCTCCATCTAGGGAGGTGATGAAGCCTCCCCTTTTGTTCATGTTCTAGATTAGGTTCTATTTTGGGGATTATAATGTATAAACTTTGGTCTTTTCATAGTTTAAGAGCTTATTACTTCTTGTAATGAATATTCATGTTTAAATGATTGATGTGAGTTATTTAGCTTGTCTTGATGATTCTTACATTAGTCTTATTGATTTTATTTTCATAGTGACAATGAAGATATTAACTATGAATGGTTTTCAGGGCATGTTGATTTTGAAACTTGATATTCCATTGCTTAGGTACCTCCTTTGATGGACTATGCTTGATTCTTACCTTCATGTGCTTCATCATTTGATTGAATGTTTGATGGTCTTTTGCTTAAGTTAATGTATTTGATACTACACCCTAGTCTAGGTAGTTCAAATGTGTTGTCTTTTGATAGACCATTCTTGTTTTAATTTCATGAATTTTTTATTGGTTATGAAGTAACTATGTGTTGCTACATAATTCTTGATCATTACTTATATAGTGTTTATCCCCAATTTAGTCTTGATTTAGCATGTATTTAGGGCGTAGGTGGATTCACGTCCCTAGTTTCCCCTTTTATTATCTCTAACTCTCATTTACTAGCATTCTTGTTTTATGCACACTTCAATTACTAACTTAGTGACAAACCAATCAACAACTCCTTATTACACCTTATCATTCTAAAATGACTCTAGATACTTAGGTTGCCATAGACTAGCGCAGTCCCAGTGGTTCGACTTACCCGACCAATAGTCCTATTTTACAGTGATTCGTGCTATTGCGAAGGTTGATGTATAGTTGATCAACCGATCAAGGACCTTGTAACCAAACGCATATTATGCGAGTAAAATGACTTTGTTTAATAAAAAGACTTTTTAAAATTAATGTAACCAAACACCTTTTTATTCCCAAATTCCATTATACAAAGTGATTTTTGTAAGCCCGTTACAGTGAAAGGACTTTCACATCAGGAAGTTCCTCTAAACAGGGCCTCAAGGGCAGGCTAGTTTGGCTTATTTGTTAATGGAGCTGATATTAACACTGAGATATTATACGTTCTTACTTTTTGTTTGCACCCTTAAATTATATTTTTCTATTCGGCTATGTGTAACATAATACAGAGTATATATATTTGATTTGTTATATATTGCCATGTAATTAATGATTCATATTTTAAATACTTAGTGATGAGGTGACAATCATATAAGTAAATAATTCTTTGGAGATAGTTTGTTGAGGGTCACGTATTGGCAAACTAATTTTCATGAAGATAAGATAAGACTGACAGAGTTTTCTTTGGAATTGAATTTAAAATCAAGAGTTTGACTTTAAAACAAAAGTTGGCCTCAATTGACAGGTAACTGTCAGTAACAATTTTGAGGATTATAAAAGTGACAAAAGAAGTTTTTATAGAGGTCCAAGACCACAAAACTTGTAAGTTTCATATTGTTCTTTAGTGCATTGTATTTTATTTTTCAGTATTTTCTTTCCTTGTATTTGCTTTAAGAGTAGTTTCCTAGTTTGTATCAAATTCCTTACTTGTTATTCTTGTAATGGAATTTTGCTTATGAAATAAAATTAGGACGGTTGACATAGTTCCCTCCTTATTTTGTTTCGTGAGTTTATTTTTTCAAGTTGTTGAATGTCGCTTGTGCAATTTGCTCCCTTTATCAATTTTATTCTCTATTTTAAGAGTCTTCTGCATTGAGGCATTGAAAAACCCAAAAACGGAAAGTAGTAATCCTTGTTTTCTAAATAGTCACCTGAATTTCTTTAAAGACCGATTTCAAGGTTGATTATAATTAAGGATAGGTATGGCTATTCTCTATTTGAGTCATTAGACTCTGGCACACCGCAAAAATTTATAGCCAAACAATTGGCAAGTGATCACTTCACAAACTTTTAATATTTATAAAACCTAACACTTTAAGATATATTCAGCAATGTGATAGAGGGTAGCAGCAAACAATCTCAAGTTTAAGTATCCTATTATAACTACATAGAGTAGTGTGAGTAAGGGTCAAACACAAGGACTATAGGCTTGAATTAAATTCAACAACAATGAACATAGTATTGTAACAGTGGTGACATGTTTGAATTGGTTAATATAGAATTGAACTAAATATATTTTGCAATTAAAATGGTGTAAGCTAAATATAATAGAATCAAAAGAGAAAAGGACTTAGGGCGTGGATACCAGCGCTAAACTCATGTAACTACACAAACGACTTCAATTAATAGGGGATATTGCATTGTATAAGAGAAACATGGTTACAAGCACACATCATCATCAAAGAGTAATGCTACACATGCAATCAATAAGTATGAATTATCAACCTTAAGAATGGATTATCCACCTAGCTACTAAAGGTTATGGTATAATTCGTCAAGAATGAGCATAATCCATCAAATTAAATAACAAGTGTATCCAAATTAATACTAATGCATGGCCATCCTTAAACACAATTACAAAGAGAATTCAAGGTAGAAATCAATAGCAATTCATTCAAATATAAAACAATATGAAGAGAATTAAAATGACTATCATTGTTTAGTACAACCAACGAATAATTCTCTAGGCCTAGCAATTACACAATTATAATTTCCTTAAAACTGAAGTCATGAGATATAGTTATACAAACTTAAGGTTCATCCAAACCCTAAGCATGGAGAGCTAGCCGGCCATGGAGAGAAGGAAGACAATCTTTAAGGTGAGTATAATCAGCTCCATCTCTTTCTTCTTCTTCTTATGAGTTGAAACCCTAGATAGAGAAAGTGTATAGAAAGCCCCTAATTTTGATTCCAATAGTGTATATATGAAAATGTGCTTCAATCTCTATTTATAGTTGACTCCCATTGCCCAAAATAAGTCCGACCACATACACAAATATTAGCTAACTCGTGCACTGCAGCTTGGTTCGCAAATCGAAGGCCGAAATAGTTTTTAGAAATCTCAGCCCGACTCACGATCGATCGTGAATCTGGTTCGATCGATCGTCGATGATCGATCGCGGCTCGTTGAGGACCAGTCGTGGAAGATCGATCGTGCCCTACTTGTGATTTGTCATGGATGATGGATCGAGGCTCTGCTTCTTTGACTTCTTCACTTGCTATTTTTTTGTTGCAGTTTGGACGACCTTCTCAAGAGCCTCAAGGGGATTGAAATGACTCTTATTATCTCTGACAATATAAAAATGACAATAAAGTAAATAAATACTAAAAAGGCAGATAAAGATTGCTAGCAAATGCAAGATTAAGAGCTCAAAAGTGCAACTTTCGGCTCTTATCACACCCCCAAACTTACATATTTCTAGTCCCTTAGCAATAAAATAGAAGAAACTAGAAATATGAACAACTAACTATTAAAAACAACAACAAGGTAACATTTTTTTTCCGTAAGGAACACAGCTACATTTAGCACATGTAACAAGCCTTTTAAACCCCTAAGTTACTCCTAGTGGACGAGTGAATTCTCATGAGGGCTTCTATAATTAATACCCACAAACATCAAAGGCTTATTATCACTAATGAAGCATGAAAACACCTTTCAACAATCATTAAAAGGAAATTACCTCAAGTACGCAATTTTAATCCATTTCTCAGTTATTCTCAAAGTTTCAACATCATGCAAGCAAATATAGTCTCCATATATCAAACAAGTCAACCATGCCTATCAAAATCAATTTTAGCATCCTTATTGAGTGAACTGGTATCCTAATATGTTGATATCTTAGGATAATTAATGTAAAGATCACAATCCGGCCTCAAGCTAGCTCACATCTCAAATGTCGGTCATCAAGACCATAAATGAACCTTTTCTTATTTTTATTTTTAAGTTGGGATCAAAGATAAGAACATAGTACAATGTGAGGATCTTATAAGATTTCTAGAACACTCGTGTAACGAGCATTGGGCCAATGGCTCCCAAACTGGACGGCTTTAGGGCATTTGATGTTAAGACACCCCTAAGGACTTAATGTCTCAAGTCAACTAGGCTAAAAGAAAGACAACTCCCATCTCTCATTTCCTAACTCTTCACCTTTTGGTGTGAGTGTTTATTATTTTATTTGGTCCCTTCAGTTTTTGACACGAGAATTCAATACTTAATGATGTAAAAATCCCAATTACTTTGCAAAATAAGGTTATTATTTAATATGCAAGCTTATTATGTTAAGAATGATGACTTCTCAAAGCCTCCTAGCTCAACAGGGATACAACCAAAATAATGATCATTTAAGTATGTACCCCACAATTCGAATGCTAGTGTACGCTTGTGCAAATGTAGTACTCTAGAATTAATCCTCAAAACATGTTCAACAAGCAAGACTATGTGGACCACAAAACAAGCATGATATCAAAAATTTAACATTTACCTCTAAATGACATCCAAAGGCATATAAGAAGTAATAAACTCTCTATGCTAGCAATCCAAGGCCTTTAAACTTCAAAAGATCAAAATCATAGCCATAATCGTCTCAATTTTTCGACATGTAATTTAAGCTTACACAGATGAATATAATGTAACAAAGCTAGCTTACCCCCAAACTTAATCCACGTAACATTGTCTTCAATGTGCAATGAGAACAATAGAAGAAATGAAAAGATTATACCAGTGTGGCAAAGCCAATAAGACCTGATAAAGGAAGGATCCAGTTGGTAAGAAGAAGTACCCCAAACTTTGATTCAACAACCTGCCTGAAAATAACACACTAGCAATGATCCTATCAAATAAACAAATAATGGGGTGCGGGGCTATGCAAGCTAAGGCAATTGAAGCATTTCAGAAAAAAATCTAAGTGTAAATCACGATCGATCGTAAGCTGGGTCACAATCGATCAAAGGCATGTTTTTTTTTTTTTTTTGGAAGCAAATGAGAGCATGAATCATGGAACTAAATGCAAAAGATAAAAGAAAAACAAGGAAGCAAAATACAAGTAAACTAAACTATGGAAATGAAAATGCTTATGAAAACCTACAAAATCTAAGTCATAAAAGAGACACGATGTGTCTCGTGGGTAAGGCTGCAAATGAACCGAGCCTATTCATGAACAGCTTGAGCTCGGCTAGCTAAGGGCTCGGCTCGGGCTCGTTCGTTAAGCAAACGAGCAGTGCTCGAGCCCAATTTTTAGGCTCGTAAATATGAGCTCATTTAGGCTCGTTAATGTTCGTGAACAAAGCTCGTATAAGGCTCGTTATATTTATATACATAATATATAATGTATATTATATATACATGCTTTTATTATAGCATAAGTACCCAAAATAAAAAAGAATAAATTACAAACTTACTGGCTTTTGCACACCTGTTAGTTGCTCAAAAGTCACTTTATCTCTTGGAAATCTTATCTCTTTGGAAATCTCCACGAAGCCTCTTATTATTCTTATCTCTTGAGTCTCAACTCTATCTCCTAAAATCAAATTACCTTATTCATCTATCTAAGAGTCCAAGTCTCAAACGAAGACAATTTATCTATCTGAAACTCCAAGTCTCCAATGAAGAGAATTTATTGTGAGGCCGTTTCTTTAGTTCTTCAGTTCTGTCTTTTGGAGTGAGGGTTAACTCATGAAATTGTGAGGCCTCTTCTTCTAAAGTCCTTTAGGGCTAATTGGTTGCATTGCCTAAAATGTGGCTGTAAGTTTTTATGTATGTTTGCCTGGGATATTAGTTTTCAGTCTTGTTTACGATGTTTCTAGTGGTTGGGTTCTCAATTTGGATGAATTTTTACTTTCCTAGTTTGTTCGGTCGGATCATTTGTAGATATAGTCTGTACTTTGTAGCCTTTCTCTCTAGTAAACACAACGAATATTGTAATGACACAAATATAGCAATTTGCTGTTATTATTATTATTATTATTTTGCATGATAGTGTGTTGTCTCACCGTTATGGCATAATACTAATTAATTTTGAATTTTTTTTTGGTTAAACGAGCTGAGCCCGAGCTCGAACTCAATTTTTTGAGCTCGTCATGAGCCGAGCCCAAGTTGATCCTATAAATAAACGAGCCGAGCTCGAACAGCCTAAAGCTCGGTTCGGCTCGGTTCATTTGCAGTCCTACTCGTGGATACTAAGTTTAACGTCTCTAGTAAGACAGAATGCTACTTTCTACTCTGGATCCAACAACTCGACTACCTTTTTCCTCACCATGGCTTGTATGTGTCCTTGAAATCCACTCAACGGACTACTTCGTTAGAAAGTTGTTAGATTTGAAGCAATGGGAACCGGTAGAGTACCATCGACACCCACAAAATCATATTTAAGCTTATCTACTGGCTTAAGCTCAAGTTTATAAGTAAAATCAAGAGGAGGAAGAATGAGAGCACTTGAGATCAAATGAGGAGGTTATTTTGTTGGAAGAATGGAGTGTGAATCCTCAACCAATTCATCAATTCGTTAATGACATTCACACGAAATTACTTAACTTTATCGGGAGGATGCGGAGTGGTATAGTAGATGTTCAACTTAACTTTCATGTGCCCAAAAAAGATCTTCATATACTCGTCCTACAAGTGATGTTTGCATTTGCGATAACCAGAAAGGGACAGCCTAGAATGACGGGTATATGCTCTTAAGGCTGTGGACCGGTTCCGTATCAAGCACTATAAAGTCTATCGGGAAGTAGAACCTATCCACTTTAATAAGAATATCTTTGATGATCCCACGCGGTTTCTTAATGGACCTATCAACAAGTTGTAAGACAAGCGATGTGGGTTTTAACTCACCCACACCTAATTAGAAATACACCGAGTAAGGAAGAAGATTGACACTGGCTCCTAAGTCCAAAAAAGACTTTTGAATTTCTTGGTCACCAATGGTGCAAGAGAGTGTAGGGGCGCCGGGATCCTTGAACTTTGGAGGAGTGTTGTATTGAATGATTGAGCTTACTTACTCGGTGAGAATAACTTTCTTAGGAACTTGACTCATAGATTTCCTTTTTTGAGTACATAAGTCCTTCAAGAATTTGATATACAGAGGAATTTGCCTAATTGCATTAATGTAATACCCCTAAATTCAAAAGGATAATTCTGATATATTTATTAATTATTTTATTGCATTTTTAAATTGTTTAAGTGTGTATTTTCATTAATTGGTATATTATTTGATTTTATCTGAATTTATTTGAACTACTTGATATTGTTTAATTTAATTGTTATTAGTTGATTTTATTTGAATTAAATGTTTTATTTTTAGTTTTAATTTAATTGTTTTAATTGTTTATTTATTTATTTATGTTAATTGGTTTAATGTGTTTTAAATGCATTAATTGTAACTTAGGATTTTAGGTTTTATCATAGCCGACATTGTTATAACCTAGAATTACCTATGGGCCGAGTGATATCTGTATGGACTTAGGGTTTCTGTAGAGTCTATATATATATATATTGTTTATACGTTGATTTAGGGTTACAAATAAAAACCATATTCACCATAATCACGTATACAGTGTGATAGAGAGAAAACAGAGAGAAAGATTGAGAGGAAATACATAGTGAACTTGAGTGATTCAAGCAGGAGTTCAGGACTGAATTAGGAGCAGCAGAGGCTGTTTGATACAACCAAGGTAGCCAAAGAAGATAGAGACAACAGTTGGGGGTTTTTTAACCAAAGTCTCAAGGCAAGTTCTGTTCTATTCTATCCCTTTAGTCTGTGTTCTGTGCATGCTTAGGAAGACTCCAGGGATTAAACTAAGGCTTAATTATATCTATTATGCATGTTTAATCAGTAATTAAATTGATGGTATTAATCTGTTCTTGGTTGCTTTAAGAAAATTAACTTGTAACCTTGCTGTCGCTGTGAATCAACTTGTGTTTCAATTTAAGTTTTGATTGTATATCATTGTTTGTTGACTAATCTGGTACTGAATTGGAACTCCAGAACAAGTTTAAAATAGAATTTAATTGCACCAAATTTATCTGAATTAAATCTGTTGCAACTTGCTTAGGATTTGCTAACAGAGGTTTTGTAAACGGGGCTTTAAAACTTGTGTTCCTACACATGTTAGGATTAGAACTCAGTGGTTTAAACTTATTTAGTACTAAGATTGAACCTAGAATAAGAATTAGAACACATTACAGAGGCTCTGTAATCACCGGAGTTGAAGAAGATGAAGATAGAACGGACGTAGACTGCAACGGAGAAAGAGCAGGCTTTAAAATCACCTTAGAGCCGGCTCAAAGAGGATGGAGCCGGCTCTATTAGGAAGATGGAGCCGGCTCAATGCTGAAAGAGCCGGCTCTAACCTAAATTTAGAGCAGGCTCAATGTTTTAATTGAGCCTCCTCTTTCTTGAATTGCCCAGAAACGAGTTTTAGGGGCTGTTTGGCTGTACAGTGTTTTCTAAGGCTGTTTAAATGATACTGTGAGATGTAATTAAATGTTAGGGACTTAAATAAATGTTGAAAATATTTAATACAATAATGGTTTAAGGGAAGGAGCAATGAACAGTTCAAATAATAGCTATACGTTGCACTGTTTTTGCTAGGTTTATATAACTGGAACTTGGCAAAGTTTTGTATATAATTCAATTATATATAACTCTATATTTTTACTGTGTTATAAGTATGGTAAATTAATTATATTTATCTATACTTAGTTGGATTTAAATTAATATTTAATTTGTTTAATTTGTATCAATTTATTGGCCGTTTTGGAGGATTTAATTGCTATGTCTTATTCTAGCTATTTAAACTGTTGGAGCATGATATTTAGGTTCTGTAGTGAATACCTAATATTGATATATGTATGAATTTATACAAATGCATATACTGGAGGATGGTTGTTGATTATTCCTAAATCTTATTTTGGATGCATTAATTTGCCATATACATGTTGGACTATATTTATGCTAAATTCTGGAGTGTAGTTGATATATATTTATACTATTTTGTCAACTACGTGTGTATGGAGGTTTGTATGCACCGGTATGGGACGGTGACATACTAGGGACGGCTTAGTTCAAAACATTAAGACCTACCTATGCTAGGGACGGATTAGTATAAAATACTAAGTCCTACCTATTCTGAAATAAGTTGGATTAACTATAAAAGTTAAGTCCTACTTATCTGGATGTATATCCACCGGTATGGGACGGTGGCATATTAGGGATGGCTTAGTTCAAACACTAAGACCTACCTACTTTAGGGATGGATTAGTTCTAAACACTAAGTCCTACCTATTTTGAAATAAGATGGATTAACTACAAAAGTTAAGTCCTACTTATAACTATGTGTCAGGTCAATAAACTTTTTGAATGACACACCTTGCACGGACTTTATACATTTATTATATGTGCCATGGTATGAGCTTGAGTCTCAGGACCATGGTTAGGGTGCGTATATTGCCTAGGATGGATAGCTAGACAGAGGTGTTGTTCCCTGGTAGGTCTAGATACACATGACCACAGTATGTGCGATTTGCATGGTATCTCTATTCAGGCTGAGACAGATCTTTTTGGACTAGTGAGCGTCCTATAGTGTGTACTTATACATATATGGACTACTCTAGATATTGTTGAGTCTTTCTAGTATGTATCTGCGTATCGGATTCCTGTTAGTTTGTAGTAGATCAGGACTTGCATGTGGGCCTGACCCACCCTTATATTTTTCAGGTACTCATCAGTTCCAGGGTTAAAGTTTGTTCGTGCAGAGCAGATACAGACTTCTATTCTACCGATAACGTAGGACTTCTTTCCAGATATTAGATTTGGATTTTATCTTCAGTTTTACTTCCATGCATTTTGGGATTTTATTAGGAGTCCACTAGAGATGGATTCCCAAGTTGTAAACTTGTGGAGTTTGGATTGTCAAGATTTAAATATTTATATTTGAGGATTTATTTTAGTTTCTTTCCGCTCATTATATTATTTCTTTAATCACTTTGTATTCCGTGTTCATTTTAACATATTAATTGTTTGATATCCATCGGGTTTGGGCCTAGGCCTGATCAACCCGTGTCTCGGATCCGAGGGGTATCACAATTAAGAAGAGGAAGATTTATTTTGACTTGTTTGAAGACTTCCTTTATGTCATCAATTTTTCCTTGTTGTCTCCTAAAAGGGGACGTATCTTTTAAAGCTTGAGGAAACGGAGCCTTGGGCTCATATGGTTTCTCTAACGGACGGGGAAAAGATGATTATGGACTTCCATTCCTATCATGCTCACTCTTTTTAGATGGAGTAAAATTAATTGGGGAGTGGGGAATGGACAATCATCTGATTTCACCGAGTCACTCTCTTCACTTAGTTTCTCTTGGACTTTATTATCAATGGCTCTTCCACTTCTCAAGGTAGTGATGGCGTGCACTTGTTCATGGTGGGAAGGTCTCGATGAGGGATTGGCTTCCCTTATGTAATGAGATTTTGGGTTTGGCTTGGGTTAACTCGGAAGTTTCCCTTTATCATTTGCACTCAATGTATTTGCAATTTGCTTAACTTGGGATTCAAGCTTTGCAATGGATTGTGAATGCGAATAAAGCAATTGTGTATTTGCCTCGAGATTACCCAAAGCGGCCAACACCTTGTCCTCAAAAGCGGCATTCCTTTGAGGTGCTTGAGATGAAAATGGATTGAAAACGAGAGTTTGATGATATGAATTTGAAGAAAAGTGACTGAAATTTTGATGATTAGAAAATTGAGGTGGATGTTATGATTGAGATTGAGAATTTTGTCGAAAAGGGGGCATATATTTTCCTTGAGAAGGATTCGCAATTGCCTTTTGATTTCTTCATAAGAAATTTGGATGATCTCGTCACCTGGGATTATAGGTGTTTGAGTATGAATTATTGCCCGGGCGAGAAAATGTGACATTGAGCTCTTGAGGTTCATGTGGGATTGGTTGTCTATTGGGACATTCTCGAGTAATATGATAAGGATTAGAGCAAACCATGCAAGCTTCAGTTGAATTTGAATTAGTAGAGGATGATGGAAGTGCCGGAGATTGGCTTAACAAAAATTGGTCAAACCTTTGAGTAAGAGTTTTAACTTAAGTGGCAACCTTCAAAGAGTTATCAGTTTGATAAAGATTTTTAGATTTCTTTCCCCCAAATGAAGGCATCCAGCCCGACCAAACAGAAGAAGCACGGTGCATTGAATTCTCACTTAAATTTTCAAAGAGTGTCCAAATTTCATCTTCATGTTTAAGCAACACCGTACCTCCACATGAAGCATCTACCATTTGCCTATTTTTGTCGGATAAACTCTCGTAAAAGCATTGAATAAGTTATCATTTTGAAAGTTCATGATGAGGACATTTCCTTAATAAATCATTCAATATTTCCCATGCCTTATGAAATTGTTCCCCATCACTTTGAGCAAATCCCATGATAACCGTTCTCATGTGGTTGTCTTACTTACAGGGAAATGTTTCTTAAGAAACTCTTATTGCATGTGAGTACAAGAAGTGATGGTATTTTGCCCTAGAGTATTAAACCAATGTTTAGTTTTTTCCTTAAAAGAAAAAGGGAAAAAGTTTTATTTTTAAAGCTTCATCCAGTAAACTGGTGATTTTGACGGTAGAGCACACTTCCAATAATTCATCCAAATGCTTATAAGGATCCTTATGTGGAAGGCCGTAAAAGAGAGGTAGCATTCTGATGATTGCAGGCTTGATTTTATAATGATTTGAGAAAAAATTGGACAATTGATAACAAAGTGGAAAATTTTATGTATTTGGAGTGTAATGGTCTCTCAAGACTATTGGAGGATTATGTAATGGGTGCGGTTCGTGATGAGGTGGTTTGGCATGAGGTTGAGGAATGTCATTATTTGCCATTTGATTAAATGAGTGATTGCTAAAGAAGGGAGGCTTCTTGTCATGTCTTTTAAATTCCCTAAGAGTATATTCGATTTCGAAGTCGATAGGAACAAGTGGATTATTAAGAGATCTTCTACCAAGCATACACCACGACAAAACTTATTATCATAATAATTCCAACAACTTCAGCACCAAAACATCCATATACGATAATCCCGTTCTCCTCAATTCAACAATATCATAATGCAAAATTAAAATAGCCACGACAAGGACCAATGCTTGAACAAGAAATTAAACAAAGATAGCCTCAACAAGGGTTATGAAACAACTAAGTTGGTAGAGATACGCTCACAAAAGGTCCTAAACTTATGTGTGACAAGTCCAAAGTGTGCTTCTCCCTTGCTCAAGTACCTAATTGCACATGGAAATGAACAATATGAGAAAATGAGATGTACGGAATCCTAAACACTAGCAATCAAGTACACACCAATCTTAAATTCAATTCAATTAAATCGTAGTCCCCAACAACAGCGCCAAAAATTTGATCGCTTCACAAACTTTTAATATTTATAAAACCTAACACTTTGAGATATATTTAGCAATGTGATAGAGGGTAGCGGAAAACAATCGCAAGTTTAAGTATCATACTACAACTACGTAGAGTAATGTGAGTATGGGTCGAACACAAGGACTATCTTGAATTAAATTCAACATTAGTGAGCATATTATTGTGACAATGGTGATATGTTTGAATTGGTTAATTTAGAATTGAACTAAATATATTTACACTTAAAATGGTGCAAGCTAAGTGTAATATAATCAAAAGAGAGAGGGACTTAGGGCGTGGATATTACTGCTAAGCTCATGTTACTATACAAACGACTTCAATTAATGGGGGTATTGCATTGCATAAGAGAGACATGGCTACAAGCACACATCATCATCAAAGAGTAATGTTACACATGCAATCAATAAGTATGAATTATCAACCTCAAGAGTGACAGAGATGTAACATTGGTGAATTGGTAAGCTTAACATTTTGAAGTAGAAGAAAAAATAAAATATATTTGAAGAGAAAGTTTGATGATGCAATGAATGTGAAAGAGTGTTGATGAGAGAGGGATTCAGGCGTTGTTCGGTCAAGAAGGAGAAGATAGAGCGTGTGGTAAAGAAAATGGAAGAATTTTAGGTTAACATAGAGGAACGAACAAGACATTACAAATATTTTGGGTGAATTTGGGAATTTTTTATACTTTTGTTTTAGAAAAATTGAAGAGTGGATCGCCAAAAGGAGTTAGAGGTGCTTATATATCATTATTATTTGTGAAAGTGAATTAATTAGATCAATGATGAGTGGGATCTCATTTTAGACATAAAATCACACCTAAGATAGTACCATAATTAATTTACTTGGACAAATAGAGCATTTATTTTGACAAATAAAGCCACTGCTCCGCCTTTAAATCAAGGGAAAATTATAATTTTGTGACCAAACCAACACAAAATTGCTGTAAAGTGACCTTAAAGTCGAGAAAAGAGAAATAGTAACCAATTTTGAAACTTAATTACTAATAAATGACCATTTGATAGTTTATTACATAAATATCCTTATTGTAATATATATATATATTTTTAATTGAACAAATTTATTCTCAACATTAAACTTTTGTTGTCTGACAATTAGAGGATAAGATGAAGAGGGAAGGGAATGGAGGTGTATTTGAATGGTGTTGTGATTTTTAGATGTATATATATATAATTCCATCAAACTTGAAAGTATATAAATCAATATAAATTATAACTATGGATATAATATTCTTAGTTCCGTGTTTAGCATGTTGTTCGATCATGGCGGAGAAAAAAAAAGTTAATAAAGAAATTCTAAATTTAAGATATATACATATTATATAAAAAGTTATTAAAGAAATTCGAATTTTTTAATTGGTAATTTACAAACTAAAAAGGGAAAAATAGAACAAGAAAGAGAGAGGAGAATGAATCCACAATTTTGTCATTTAAAATTTATTTTTAAAAATTTTTATAAACAAGGAAGTATTTTTTGACCAAATTATCTTCAAATGATCACTTATTAACAATTAAAGTTTTAAAAATAAATCACTAACCATCTTTTTTTGACTTTAAAATCACCTTTTTTACGTTTGGCCACCAATATTTAATTTCCCCGATCAATATCAATGATTCTTATTTTTTTAAATGATTATAGAGTTTAAATTTCTTATTGAAGTATGACTATGACCATTATGAAACTATTTGGCAAACAAACTAAGCCGGTAACCAATCTTGCCGCTCGTGCAATTGGTACTGCTCCAGCACTCGCAAACCAAACCAATCTGACGGCACCGAACCCTTCTCGAAGTCTTAACCTATCACTTTCTCTCTCTAGATCTCTCTCTATATGTGTGTGTATATATATAATCCATAAAATATATATATATAGATATATATTCTCTTTCCCCGAACTTAGGGTGAGAGACACTGAGACAAGATAAACAGTAAACGATATACATTTACGTCTGTGATACGACGCCGTAACAGGCTGCAATATACCTAGAAAAGCTTTCGAGTCACCGACGCCATATAGTCCTCGCGGGTGGTTCTGGATATTATACGAATTTCGGAGGTCTCCCTTGCAATACAAAAATATTCTCCTGCGACGATTTTCCCCTCTCTCTCTATACTGATCTTACGCCATTAGAGCTTCAAAAGTTGGAGGAGAATCCGAGTTTCAGATCCTGCGTCGCTAAACCCTAGAAATCGAATTGTGCGATCAGACATTTGGATCCGATCAGGTACGAATCACTCCTGTGGCACTCGAATTTTTTCATTTCAATTAATTCAAAAGAACTTCTAATAATTAACCTCCGACGAGTTTTATCAATTCATCATTTTCAAACTAATACGAGAACTTGTAGTGTGTGTATATATATATTAAAATCAATCCTACTAAATTCATATACGTTTTCCTTACGAGTTCGAATCTTCGGAACAAGTTTCATATTGTTTCGTGAAATTTGTGTGAATAAGTATACATATAGGTTTTAGACAAATTTTACGGGTCAGTGATCTGCACTTACTGAAATGTATTTTCCCCCCCAAAAAAATATCTGCTGTTATTATTTTGAGCTTCAATTTATACACTATATAGCTGTAAAACATTTGGTTTGTTTGAATGGTGTCTGCTATTTTGAAGTGTGGGCACTAATGGCAACTTCACAGTGGTTTTACATATGGAAATAGAAGATTGAGTTCGGCTGGAGTGATGAGCTGGAATTATATTTCATGCATCGATTGTTCACTTCTGTAGCCTTGAATGTTTTATAAGTCAGCGTGGAATCATGAACATTGTAAAGGGTGTCGCTGACCTCATTCGGAGGACATCCACTACCAACAATGTAGATTCTGGTTTAGGATCACGGTCGGAGAGGTTCTCTGCTCCTGCTCCTAGAATCCGCTTCAGGTACATATGCTTTCTGATTGCCATTTTTGGTTATGCCTTGCATTTTGAAACTTATGATATCTTAAGAACCTTTAATGTTCAAGCTTAAACTATTGATTGGAAAATATATATGGTAATTGCTGAACAAAGCAAAAGATAGTTGTGAAGACTATTATATCGTTCTATTGGCCATCATACAATTGGACCAGATTTGAACTGGTAAATAACCCATTATTTAAGCAATTCTCGTCCCGACACTCAAATCATCTAAACAAAGAAAACCCAATTGAAATTTAATGCACTTTATCTTCCTATCAGAATCAATATTTCTCTGCCCCCTCTCTCTACTGCTGCTGACTAGAATTCAGGTTTTTAAAGAATAATCTTTATCTAGTTGATCTTGTCACTTGTATGCTGTTTCTCAACGACTGCACTTGAGAATGAGTAGTCTCCAATCGTGTTGTGTTTTTGTACTGTCATCCCTGACTAAATTGGAATTGTTGAAATTGATTGATTAGAATGTGTTATAATTGTAATAATTGTTGGCTTACAGCAGTTTGTTCCATGATACTCATCATATGTTTACCAATGCAACTGTCATATAAAAATGAAAATATAATGCGCACCCATTGAGGGGGTCTATCCATTAGTTTTGCAAACCCAACTAATCTATTAGGCTACAATCTGTTTGTGGGTTTATCTTAAAAGAATGTGTTCAAGATGCAATGAAAAATTAGGATTTTAATGGAAGAAGACAACAATGCTCATTGTGTGAATCTATAAGAACAAAAGCTAATCACAACCACGATGGCTAACCTCTTTCATTTCGGAAGAGAAAAATTCAAATTTTTTCGTCGAGAGAGAGAGAGAGTTACTGATCGCAATACAAATCATTCCACACCCAAGGTCTGTCACAATCAATAGGAATCCACTGGGGCCACCATAGTCTTTGAATCCCTTTCTCCACCCTCCTCAAAATCAGCAATGTCTCCGCCTACAACATAGCCTACCGCCATAGTTCACAAAAATCTTCATTTCTATATTCCTCTTTCACAACATTTTTTTTTTTTTTTTGATAATTAAGCAAATTCATTCAAAAAGGGTTCAAAAGGGAAACACGTCCCAGAATCAAAAACATAAAGATTTAATAAAGGCTGACTTAAGAACAACAATCGAGGATTCCTTTCCTTTAAAGGATCTATTATTCCGCTCCCTCCACCACCATAAACACAAGGGCGCCATCCTCCAAAACCCACGAGCATGACCTCCCACATAGCACCCTCTCCAAGCCTCCATCAATCCTCTTGCAGATCTAGGCATTACCCACGAAACCCCAAACATTCCTAATAAAAGGCACCAACAGTCCAAAGCCACTGGACAATGCAAAAGAAGATGATCCACCGATTCTCTATTGCACTTACACATACAACACCAGTTAACTGTGATTTGTTTTCGCCTCAGCAAATTGTCGAGCGTCAAGATCTTGTCCCACACCATTGTCCAACTAAAGAACGCCACTTTGAGTGGCACCTTAGATCTACACACTGTTTTCCACGGAAACGTAATCCCTGTAGTATCTGAGAGGCATCAGAAAAATGATCTCACTTCAAACTTTCCCCGAGAAGCAGGCACCCAAACAAGCTAATCTCTATCTCTGCCACGAGTCTCATGCCGATACAAACGATCTAACAACCCACAAATGTTGTCCAACTCCCAATCCTGAAAAGCTCTCACAAACCGCACATCCCAAGTCAACCTCCTGCTATCAAGCTGATAGCAGTCAGCAACCGAGGCATGCCTATCAACAACAATCCTAAACAGTTTGGGAAATGAACAAGCAAAGGTACAATCACCACACCAAAGATCCTCCCAAAACCGCACGTCCCTACCATCCTGAACCCTGAATCTAATGTGTTTGGAGAACTCATTCCATCATTTCCTAATCAAGGAGGGCCCTTTTAAATGGCACCAACCTCCTTATCCCTAGGCCTCCAGCATGAATCGGCCTACAAACCTGGTCCCATCGGACAAGGTGATACTTAAATTTTCCTTGTAAGCCACCCCATAGAAAGTTCCTCTGAAGCCTCTCAATCGAAATAGCAACCACGGATGGAATCTGGAAGAGGGATAAAATAAGTAGGGAGGCTTGAGAGCATGCTTGTCAAAAGAGTGACCTTCCCACCTTTCGATAAGTACTGCTTCTTCCACCCTGCAAGTCTCCTTTGAACCCTCTTAACCACCGGTTCCCAAACACCCACAGTCCTCGAAGAAACTCCCAAAGGTAGCCCCAAGTACGTAATCAGAAGCTAACTCACCAATATTCTGCACCTCCCCCACGGGAATCAAGGCACTCTTCCCTACATTTACTTTCAAGCCTGAAACCGCCTGAAAACAAGTCAACACTGATCTCGGGTACCTCATCTGGGACACCTCAGCCTCACAAAACACCAAAGTGTCGTCCGCAAACAATAAGTGAGATATCTCCATATGATGAGCATCATCCCCACCCACCATGAACCCCTTGATAAAACCCAACTTCACCACCCTCCCCATCAACCTACTAAGAGCCTCCATAACAATGATGAACAGGACAAGAGACAATGGATCCCCCTGGCGCAAACCTTGCGAGCTACCAAAAAAACCAGTCGGAGACCCATTAAACATCACCGAAAATTTGGCTGAATATATGCAGGCCTCAATCCAAGTCCTCCATTTATCCACAGAACCCATTATCTCCATCAAGTACAACAAGAACGTTCTAGCTCACATGATCATGAGCTTTCTCAACATCAAGCTTGCAAAGAACCCCTGGGACACCACTCCTCAACCTCGTGTCCACACATTCACTAGCAATAAGAGCTGAATCCAGAATCTAACGCCCACCAATAAAGGCATTTTGAGACTCCAAAATGATATCATCTAGAACAACCCTCAACCTTAATGCTAGAACTTTAGCTATTAATTTATAGATGCAGCCTAACAAACTAATAGGTCTAAAGTCCTTAATATCCGAAGCTCCCCCCTTCTTTGGAACAAGTGCAATGAACGATGCATTCAAGGAACTCTCAAACCTCCCTTGAATATGGAAGGCATGAAACGTAGCCATCACCTCTCCCCTTACCACACCCCAACTCTCCAAAAGAAACCTCATAGTAAAATCATCCGACCCCGGAGCTTTGTCCCCGTTACAACTCCTTAACGCCTTCAACACTTCCTCTTTAGAGAACGGAATCTCCAAACCATCTCTATTAATCTCAGAAATGGAATCAAAGTGCAGATCATCAAGTTGGGGTCTCAATAAATAAGGCTCTGTAAACAAATCATGATAAAAAGAGACAATCCCCTGCAAACATCCTCCTCCCTAACTAGAACCTCCCCATCAATAGTAATCCTCTCAATGTGATTGCCTCTCCTATGAGCATTTGCAAGTTGATGGAAAAACTTACTATTCTTGTCGCCTTCTTTAAGCCATAAGGCTCTAGATTGACGAAAAAAAGAAGCCTATTTCTATGCTTAAGTTCTCTGTTATTTCTACTCTTTTTTGTTGGGTTTCAGGGAGAGATTATAGATCCATGGAGGAAATTATTGTTTTCTTGGCCTCTCTGAAGGTCTAAGGCGCCCTTTGGCCCTTTTGTTTCCATTTGTTTCTTTGGGCTTCACTCCCCTTTTGAGCGTTTTTAATAAAATCTTACTTATAAAAAAAAAGAAGCAGCCATAAGGCTCTAGATTTCTGCCTCCAAGAGATTTCTTTCGACACTGCAGTCTCAGCAATCTCCTTCTGGCACGCATCCCTCCTACTTTTCTGACCCTCATCAATGCGCCCGTACCTTCCCGCCTATCAATCTCGTCAATCTCCGCAAAGGCCCTTTTCTTCCTCCACTCTAGGTTCCCAAACACCTCCTTATTCCACCTTTTAATCTCATGTTTCAATCCCTTAAGCTTTTTCACAAGAATAAAGCTCGGGTTACCATCCACCCTGATACCCTCCCACCAAGACCTCACACATCCCTGGAAATCCTCTGCCCGTAGCCACATATTTTCAAAGCGAAAGGGAGTACTCCTCGTCCTCAATCCAGCACAGTCTAATACCACAGGAATATGATCAGATGTCGGTCTAGTCAAAGCTGCCTGAACCATGTCCGGAAACTTCTCTTCCCAATCTCCCGAGAGAAGAAAACGATCCAATCATGACAAAGTGGGAGACTCTCTACCACTCCCCCATGTAAACTTAGCTCCCTCCAGCAGTAAATCATGCAGGTGGTAACCATCAATGAACTCAAAAAACTGCTCCATGGCTGATGTCCACCTTCTTCCTGTTGATCTCTCCATAGGGGATCTGACAACATTGAAATCTCTCCCCCCACCCCCCCCCAAACACCACACACACACCACTGAAGACACCATTGATCCTTCACTGCCCTCAACTCCTCCCACAAAATGTGCCTCTCCCCATCTCAACTGGGCCATACACACCAGAAAACATCCAACAGAACCCATCCTCCTCCATGGAAAAGAGCACACGAGATAGAAAACCTCCCTCTCTGCACCTCCGTCTTTGAAACCTATCTCCTATCCCACATCAGCAAAATACCCCTAGACACCCCCAAGGCATCTAAAGCCTCCCACTCAATAAACCTCCCCCACCTCAATCTCCAAGTCCATGCCTTTTCATCTTTCTTTGCTTCAGAAAGACACACACACAAAGAAATGAGTTGTAAACGTAAAGTACGGGTTATTCTTAACTGGAAAATTTGTGGGTGGTTTACCTCTACCTTTACTTATCAAAAAAAAAAAAAAAAAATCTTGGGTGGGTATATTTCTTATTTATTTATTTATTTATTTATTTTTCCAATTAAAAAATTATAGACACGTGGAATAATTTTATTAGACTAGCAGATTCAGGGACAGACCCAGAAAATAAGGTGTGTGGGGGGGGGGGGGGGGGGTGTGGGGTTTGTAATAATGAATTTTTTTAGTATTTTTTGCATCGTTGTTAACGGACATTTCAACTGGTGCCCTGATTTACAATTTTTTGATAGTTTAGCGGGTTTTACGCTGGGCGTATCTGCAAAGCTGTGGTAGACAGCATCTAAAATGAATTCCATGTGAAATTCCTGAATTCTTATTTTTTGTTCTGCATCAATATGAGAAAGGAACAAAATATAGAGCTGTTACTTTTGTTATATGAAAGTCTTGAAATATTAAGCGTGTACATGTCGAAAGTTCTGAAGGAAATAGTGAGTGAGATTAAATTTAACAAGCTTGACGATCTTTATACAAAATTGGGTCAAATGTTGGGTGAAAAACATATTCAAGTCTCTAAGTTGTGAGAAAAGAAAATGGAGGTCTTAATCATGTTAAAGGAGACGAGTCAAGGTAGGAGGGTTTTGGGAAGGATAGAAATAACAAGATTTGGAAGAGCTTCTTGTAGAAGTTTTTAAAGGAAAAAGAAGGGGGGATGGGCTTCATTTTAGAATAATTTTGCAACCCTTATGAAGATCAAAGAAAAAATACTGTTAAAAAAAAAAATTTGGGGTCTTCGAGGGTCAGAGATGTTATGAGAAAGATGAAGATGAAAGGGATTTAGGAGTAGATGACATTCTAATTGGGACGTGGGAGTGTATGGTGGTTGATGGCATGCCTTAATTTATGAAATGTTCAATTAGGTTAAGAAGACCAATAAAATGGTTGTATTGGCAACGTTTAAGAGTAAATAAGATGATCAAAGTCAATATCTATTGTGTTATCAAACTATTGTGTCATACACTTGTACTGAGAAACTTTGAACGAGAATGATTAGCAAAGAATATTGCTTGAAATAGTAGTATCAACAAATTAGTTTGGATTTATGAAGAGGACTTTAAAAATGGAAGTTGTCTTCTTACTCAAGTGACCTATGAAAAGGTCTAAGAAGAAGAAGGGAAACCCCTTTATATATTTCTAAGTTTTTTTTTTTTTGATAAGTAAGATTTCATAAAAGGCGTTCAAGAGGGGAGCGTTCCCAAAAGAATACAAATGGAGCCCAATAATTTCAAGCTATCCACAAAATCCAAAAGATGCCCCAAAGATTTACAATTCCTCCCATTGACCCAAAATAATAAAGTAGGCGGTATATTGTATTTGAGAGACCAAATAAGGGATTCCTTTCCATCGAAGGATCTCTTATTCCTCTCGCGCCACAAACCCCATCATAAACAAGGGGAGTGGCTCTCCAAGCATATCTGGCTCGGCTGTCCACTATACACTCTCTCCAAGCTTCTAACAACTCCACCGTGGAAGCGGGAGACACCCAAAACATGCCAAACGCAACCAAGGACATAGACCAAACATCCCACGCCACTGGGCAATGAAGAAGGAGATGGTTTATAGATTCCAGATTCCTCCGTCTTCTTACACATGCAACACTAGTTCACCACTGTATGTTGTCACCTCCTGAGGTTGTCGAGAATGAGAATGCTTCTGAGGGCAGCTGAACAAGCAAAAAAACCCACCTTTAAGGAGGCTTTTGTTCTCCAAATCGCCTTCCAAGGGAAGGTCGGGCCTGGGGCCTCCGTCAGGCTCTAGTAGAAAGACCTAACTTGAAATACCGCTCTTGGGGTACCCACCCACACCATCTCATCCATATAATTCTAAGTTTTAAGAAAGAAAATGGCTTCAAAGAGTTGAATTGGGATGTTGAAAGTCTGTATCATTTTTAAATGACTGTATCGTGAAGCTGTATTATAATAAGATTAGTTCAAACAAAATAGTTCTTTGGCGGAACGGAATAGACATGTGGGTACTGGGTCATGGAGTTAGAGTTGTGTGGTAGGTGATTCCTTTGTGCTTGTGATGGAGCACCTGGTGTAACGTATATATTCTTTATTTCTTTTTATGGATTGGATGGCCTATTTTTAAAATCATAGCACATTGAGCTCCTTATTAAACCTAGAGATCTTTCATTTGGATTGGGATAGATTTTTTATTTATTTTTGGTTCTGTTTTTGGTTGAGTTCAACTTTTGCATCCTTCGAACGTGCATGCGTACACCCTCATTGGGTGCTTTTTAATGATACTTTTATTTATAAAGAATGAACAGTTGATACATGGAATATGAGCCACAAAAGTTGAAAAAGAACCGAGGAAGTGGTGAAGATTGACTGAGGTTTTAATTCAAGTATTTGCTGACATGTGCTTCATTGAATGACCAAGGGAATCGTTTTATAGATAGCTGGGTAGCTAAGAAACGACATATTCTTAGAGTGAGAGAGCTGAGAGATTAATGTTGGATTGATATGTGGAGAAAGAAAGGTCAAAATTAGAAGTGGAACATATGTGAGAAGTAGGGTGTAATTCTTATTGGTGAGAAGATGACACGAAACCTATTTGGAGGGTGGCACCCTTGTGTGTTTCGTGGTGCCTGTGGAAGGAATGAAATAGGAGATCTTTTGAAGGCGTGGAGACTCCTTTTGGGATGCTAAAATTCTCCATTATTAGTTATCTTCTTTGTTGGGTCACTGGGAGGAATTGTAAATCAATGGGGGAAATTGTTCATATTTTGGATATACTGAGAGTTTAGGACCCTATTTGGTCTTGTGTAGCTTTTGCGGGGGCCATGTTTCCCTTTTGAACACTTTCTAATACAACTTTACTTATAAAAAAAAAAAAGAAAAAAGAAAAGAAAAGAAAAGGTTTTTGACCTTGTGCAACAATAAATTGATAACTAATAAGTAGTGGGACAAAGCCACATGGTTTAGATTGAGGCTGCTAGCTTGCTGCTAGGATGAAGAAGGACAAAAATTCACATGGATTGAAGTGGTAACACAAGTTATAATGACATATGGACCAAAGCAATGGCTCTAGATTGAGCAAAAGGCAAAGTAATATTCATGAATTGGCCAAGACTAGTTAGGATAAGGCTTTATTTAGTGGAGTTGGAAATTAATAATGACATTGTGTAGCTTGTATTACTTTTGTATAAGGAGGTTAATAATGAAGTTGGCTCATATTTAGATTTATGATTGTCATTATAAATTTGAAGATAGTATGAACTTAATATGAAACATCTACTATTATTGGAAACCACAAATTAGTGATATGATTTACAATCATTTGTAATGTTGTATTAAGGGCTCCTAGTGTGGTGCAACATTTAAAGTTTGGGCTGCCAGGCGTGAAGACATATGTCCAGTTTATTGTGCAATAATGTTTTGCTGTTTAGCTCTTGCATCATAACTAGCTTATATTTGATTGTTGGTAGTCTCTTCTGCACAGTCGACATGAATCTAACTATGCAAGGTTTTGTATATCACATAAATGACGGTTGCATGAATTGGAACTTTAAAACATAGATTAGTTGTTTAATTATTTTTTTCCCTCCCGATTTTGCTCTTTAATGGGTCTTGGACTTGTTGAAGCTATATCAAAGAAGTTTTTATCATTTGTAATTTAAGTTTCTTTTCTGGGTTGTACATATAGCTTTGCTGAATCCATTGCCGATGGGCTTATTTTTGATCACTCTATGTTTATACTTGCTTGGCCTTCTCCTTTTCTTTTCAGCAATGTTGGTGATGAGGCCATTCTAAATGCACTTTGGGCAAGATATGATGATGCCTTCGATAAGGTATGTTTGGGAATACTTTTCATGTGGTTGGTTCATCTCTTGTTTTTTTCTTGTTGAGTGAATGCTCCTAAAACTTCGCACTAAATTTCCAATAGGCATATTTTATTGCCACATGTTATTGTGGCTTTATTCGTTATACACATCGTTTTTGGTGGTTTTCTTATGGTTTCATTGTCTTTTGGTTTGGGCGAACATTCTTCCCCTACTTGGGGGAGGGGAAATCCAGAGAACTTTATTTATTTATTTTTTATTTATTTTATTTTTTATTATTATTATTTTTCTTTTAAAATTTAAATTATACTATACTTTCCTAGTTTTTGTGTACTAGAAACAACAAAAGATGTTAGCTATGTAGATGAATTAATACGTAGAGAGATACTCAAATCTCGAAAACAGATTAGCGTCAAAGCAAAGGTGCTTCTATGTCATCACAAGATCGTCATCGTCATCGTCATCGTCATCGTCATCGTCATCCTGAGGTTGGCTACATTGGTTCTCTTTTCTATCATAAGCCATTTTTGATTATTCTATCATAAGCCATTTCTCCTACCAGAGTTACTTTTTGAAAATAATTTCTTATCACCTAATTCCATGTTAGATTTGGTCGATTTCTTTTGTCTGGTACCTTCATACCACCCAAGTCTACTCTCTTATTTTCTCACTAATAAGCGCCACACTTAACATCTCCCTGATATTTGATTATTAATCTTTCAATTTAGCTATTCCTAACATCCATCTTAACAATCACATTTCCCCCCATGGACGTGTTGTTTGTGTTTCTTTTTTAATGCCCAACACACTGCTCCATATAAAATATCTAGTCTAATGGACTGTTCTATATACTTTCCCTTTTAACTTATTTAGTATTATTTTAGTACATAAAACCCCATAAGCGTTCCTCCACTTTGTCCAACCTTTTCCAATTCTACTAATATCATCATCCTCCGCTCCGTCTTTTCATATCATTGATCTTAAGTATCGAAAATAATTACATTGAGTTATGCTTTGATCTTGAATTGTTATCACTAAATTATCATTTCCTATAGCATTACTAAATGTTGATTTAAGGCACACAAGGATTGGAGGTTGGAGACATCATCATGCATTCATGTTTCCCTTTTTCTTTTAGTACAAGGTTTGATATTACACTGTGGACTCAGACTTGGCTGAGTTCTCTATAGTTAATTAATCATTTGGCCTTTCATATGTAACATCCAAGATTTCCCATTTTTTTCGGGATAAAGCATCCAAAGTGTTTGGATGTTTATCGTGAAGTGGGTTGTATTTAATCTTGGTACCTAGTGATGATTTCATCTATTAAATAATAAGAATTTTTTAGTAAATCTCTTAAATCTCTGTTGCGGATTTTGCAGGCTGTTAAGTTTGATCTGGCTCTTTTTATTACTCCGTTTATTATATTATATTTTTATTTTTTTATCATTTCTTTTATCCTGGAGTATGTTTAAGAAATTATTCTTCTGTATAAGTCTAGTGTCTGAATCAGTTGATATGGCATACAAATATTATGCCAATAAAATTGTGAACTTGAACTTGGATTCATTGTAGGTCATGTAGTTTGACCACAAGAACACAATAAACAAGGGCCAGGCAATGAAGTTCCTTTGAGAATTTTGGGCATGGTTTTCATTTTCTGCCAAACCCGACATGCCCATGCCCATGCCCATGCCCATTTTCCCATCCCTTTTATTAATAATAAATTGTGAGATGCTGTGGTAGTTGGTTGGAGTATGTGCTTGTGTTACTCTTCATCATTCATAATTCTTCTAATTCTAACAAAATTTTCATGTATTTTTTAAAATTTCAGGTTGAAAAGCGAAAGTTATTTCATATTTTCCTTAAGCAATTCCTAATTATATTCAAGAACTGGGAACCTCTTGATTCTGTTCAATCTCCTGATGCTGCTTCAACTGCTGGTCCACCTGTGGAGCATTCACAAAATTCTGATGATTTAGTGATTGGCTGCTCTGCAGGACATCCTGCTGAAATTATTCTAATTCTAGTTGAAGAAGTCACACATATAACTGCTTTGGTCACTGAATGTAAGTGGATCTTATATGTACCATATAACAGATTGTTTCTTAGAAATTGTGTGGTCAGTATTTATGCTTCTGCTGAACTATCTGGAACTGATGTTTACTCGGTATTTTGTTTGTCCTCTCTTGGATTTTACATCTTACTTATGGTTCAGTTTTCTGCTAGGGGTCCCATGGACCGAACTGAACCAAACTGTTAATGAAATATATGCATTTAATGAGTTTCCTAAAACCTAACACAGTGATATATTATATATATAATAATATATAAAAAATATATATATAGTATATATTTTACTTGAGCCAGTGACGTACAGATGTTGAATTAGGTTGAGAACAAAGTAGAAGATAAATTTAATAATTCAAATTATCTTAAAGGTTAGAATCGTATAACTAAACTGCACCAAACCGTATAACTAAACTAAAAGGTTTTGGTTTGGTTCCAATGGTTCATACGTTTCGGTTTGGTTCTAATTTTCATGGAACCATTGGTACCAGTTTGGTATTGGTTCATGATAGAACCTGTCCAAACTGGACCATGTGCACCACTAGAATTAATCTTTAATAAAACGATGGTTTGCTGTATCTTTGAGTTGATACTTGCTAGCCATGACTACATGTTTAACCATCTCACTGAGTCACTTACCATATGATATCTATTTAACAAAGTCATGTCAACATCTACGGGATCTTTAACTATCTCGTTCACTATGTGATTTCCATTTAACAAAGTCATGCTAAGATCAACGTCAACCAAGATAGAAAATAACTTGGAAGTTGTTAGGGTCTGGAACCCATTTATGATGGAAAATTCCTTTCACAGAGAGATACAAAGAGTTAAAAAATTGATTTTTTTGGGCCTAGGATTTTCCAACTGAGGGCACTAATAGTTATTGATTCTTATATAACAATATAATAGCCTGCACAAAGAAAATGGTAAAAGACTAGGACTGAAGAATGTGTCAAATTTTGCCCTACAACCCAGTGAGCATGGACACTTTTAGGAAGGTGCCCAGGACACTTCTGGACACGTGTTCAACATTTTCAAAGACGTGGAATTTTTTTTTAACTCTTTTTCATTATTCTGGACACTTAAACTGACACATCTCTGCGCTTGGGCTACACATCCTATACAATTGGCTGACACATCTTTGATGCTCTAGAACATAAGTCTTGTATAGTCTGAACGTATCCAAGAGTAGCCTTGTCTAATAATCTTGAAAGGGCACCTCAAATTGTACATTTTTTTTTCTTTCAAAAAATTTGGCATTATATACTTGATTCATTGAAGGTCAAACATGCAATGACATTTCTGAAGTAGGACAAAAATATAATTTTAGTGACAAAGTAAGAATAGTAGCAAATATAATTTAATAAACTTTACAATATTTGCATTACTTTATCTTCTAAATTATGTAACTCGTAGTGTGGAAATACAAGAAAAAAGGGGGTTCTATAATTGTCTTTTTCTATATATTTATAAATGAAGCCTTATATTTATATACAGTAGTATCGATGCCGTGTTTTTGTCCTATTTTTTTAGGATTTGCCATGTGGGAGTATCCGTGCTACTACGTCGACAACCCATTGGGACCATAGTAAACCTTCTTGTTTCTGCAATCGTTGTCTTCATTGGTACTGATTAAGTAGATTTTATTCTGTTGGCAGGAAAGTCTGCTTCGCCTTAAATTTCTCACAATTTGCTTCAGATGACCATTTTGCTACTCCATGTAGTTTCACTCCACTGCTAGGTTGTCTTCTTCTTTGAGATGCTTCTTACTCTGCTCCAGAAGCCTTATTGGTGACTAGAACGAGAATCGCGAACCTTGTCAGATACCTAATATTACCAACTTAAGCAATTTGCCAATGGGCCTTGTCCAATACCTAGAACTTTTTCCTTTTTGGGGGAGCCAAGTTGAGGGGTGGGGTGGACGGAGTTGAAGGAAGATATGTTATTATGTTGTATTTTGTGATATTTATATCATTTGATTGTGTTCAACATCGAGTGAGTTGAGTTCAGTCTTCCTACTATCAGACTCCAAGATTTCTATAGAGGTTAATCCTGCCAGGGTTATGTCGACTTTCAAGTTTTGATGCCTTTATGAATCTCACAATTTTCTGTTGTTTAAATTGTTCTAAGCAAAGTCTCTCCTTACCCTTCAATTGAATTGTGCACATGCTGTAAGAGTAGCCTTAAGTGTTCAACTCTAATATAATGATTCGTAGAGGTGCATCATACCCATCAATATATCGTCTACTAGTGACCATTTCTTATCTTATTTTTTAGCAAGTAATAGGATTGATCGTTCTCCTAGCAGTTCTCATTTTGTGGAAGCACTTGGTGTTTCTTGTTGCTCAAGGAGGGGGATAGAAACACGAAATTCTTTCGTCGGCTTGGGAATGCCCATAGAAGGGGTAATCACATAGGGAGGATTGTGCTGGATGGGGTGCGTTTTTCCAAGGAGGAGGAGGTTTGTAGGGAGAGAGCCTCTTTTTATCAGAAGTTGTTCACAGAAACATCAAGTTGGTGTCCTTTGCTTGGTGGTCTTAAGTTCAATTCATTTTCAGGGGCGTTTTGAGAAGAACCTGAATGCTACATTCATTGCTCTCATCCCAAAGAAGGGAGGCGCTTTAGATGTTAAGGGCTTTAGGCCTACTAGTTTGGTGGGGTGCATATATAAACTAATTGCTAAGATCTTGGCTCAGAGATTGAGAGAGATTTTGGATGGGATCATTTCGGAATCTCAAAATGCCTTTGTTGGCGATCGCCAAATTCTTGATTCAGTCCTCATTGCAGGAGAGTGCAATGATTCTAGAATGAGGAGTGCGGTTCCAGATGTTTTGTGCAAGTTGGACATTGAGAAGGCATACAATCATGTTAGTTGGAGCTTTCTTTTGTATTCATTGGAAAGAAAGGGGTTTGGTGAGAATGGAGGAAATGGATCGAATTCCGCATCTCGAGCGCTCATTTCACGGCCCTTGTGAGTGGAACCACGATGTTTTTTTTTTTGGTAGTTCGAGGGGATTGAGATAGGGGGACCCACTTTCTCCTTTTCTATTTCTTTTGGTTATGAAGCTCTTAGCAGAATGATTTGAAGGGCTGTGGACTTGGGTTTTTTGAGAGGTTTCAGGGTGGGCAGGGATTTTGCCAGTCAGATGGAGATTTCTCATTTGATGTTTGCGGATGACACGTTTTTTTGTGATGCGGATGCAGCGCAGATGAGATTCCTGAGATGCGTTCTGATTTGGTTTCAAGTCGTCTCTGGCTTGAAGGTAAATGTGGGTAAGAGTGTTCTGGTTTCCCTCTAACATATCCTCTTTACCTCAGATTTTGGGATGTAGCACTGGCGCCCCTCCCATTTCTTATCTTGGGCTGCTTTTGGGGATTTCGTCTAAGCGGGTGGGAAGTTGAGATCCTGTGGTAGAGATCCGAAAAGAGGTTGGCTGGTTGGAAGAAACAGTACCTTTCTAAAGGGGGGAGGGTCACTCTTATGAAGAGCACTTGGTCGAGCCTTCCTACATATTTTCTTTCCATTTTTCAGATTCATGCTTTAGTGGTTGAGAGAATGAGAGGTTGCAACAGAATTTTTTGTGGGGTGGTTTGGGGGAGGAATTTAAGTATCATTTTGTGTGCTGGGAGTAAGTTTATTCTTCGATTCGGAAGGGAGGTTGGGTATGAGAGGATAGGAGCCTTTCAACAAGGCTCTTTTGGGGAAGTGGCTATGGAGGTTTGGGGTGGAGAGGCATAGGCTTTGGAGAAGGGTGATTGCAAGCAAATTTGGGAAGGATAGAGAAGGGTGGTGTTCGGCGGAGGTGAGACTTCTTAGCTGCGTTGGGGCTTGGAAATTTATTCGGAAGGGTGGGATGAATTCTCCAAACATACTAGATTTCGAGTTAGAGATGGAAGAAATATACTCCTTTGGGATGATGTTCGGTGTGGTGACCTTTCTCTTGCTGTCACTTTTCCTAGACTTTTCCGGATTGCTATAGATAGACATGCCTTGGTAGATTGGTATGGGATGTGCGCTTTTCTAGACATTTTCAGGATAGGGAGATTGAGGATGCAATTGGTTTTTTGGAGTTGCTTTATAGTCAGGAGATTGTAGAAGACATTTATGATTTTTGGGTGTGGACTCCCTCCTCACATGGTTGCTTCGAAGTCAGGTCTTCCTAGAGGTGTCTTTCGGACGACCCACGGCCACCCTTCCCTTGGAAGGCTATTTGGTGCTCGAAGGCTGCTCCCAAAGTGGTTTTTTTTTTGCTTGGACATCCATTTTGGGGAAGATCTTGACTCAGGATAACCTCAGAAGGAGAGGACAGATTGTGGTTAATGATTCAATTGGTGCTGCATGTGTTAGAATGATGAGGAAATGGTTGATCATCTACTTTTGCATTGTTCGTGGCTCAAGATTGCTGGACTTTGTTGTGTCTTCCAGAGGCTTGGTTGGGGAGAGGTTGTATAGTGGGGGCCCAACCTCGTGACTTTAGGAGGGGTACACCTTTGTGCGTCTAGTGGTGTATTTGGCGTTGAAAGAAATAGAAGATCCTTCGAAGGAAAGGAGAATCCTATTGGGTCGTTGAAATACTCTATTCTATATTTCTATGTACCCTTTTTTGTTGGGTTCTAGGGAGAAATTGTAAATCCTTGGAGGAACTTGTTGACTCTTTGGGCTCCTTGAGGCTCTAAAGGCCTTATTTGGTCTTGTGAAGCTTTTGAGGGATACGCTCTCCTTTTGAACGCTTTTAATTCAATACTTAATAATAATAAAAAAGTATCCCTTGCCATCCCAAAAAGGGGAGGTGCGTGGTTCAAGTCCTGGTTGGGAACTTTTTTCCTTGACCATATCTTTCAAATTTTTTCCTTCATGTCACTGACTCCTTACAACTCCATAACATCTTTGAATTGTTTGGGATTATTTGATGCATGGTCAGCTTTCTTCAACTGCTGTATTATGGTCTTCACTTTTAAAAGTGCATTTTGTGGGTTCCTTCCACCCATGGTAGATTTGGTGTTCGGTCTATGTTCCTTTGTTTGTCCAATTTCATTAATCATGATTTCCCATGGAAGATTGTTTGGCGTTCTAAGGCTCCACTTAGAGTCGCTTTCTTTGTTTGGACTGTCGTTTGGGGCAAGATTTTGATGTTGGACAATTTGAGGACGAGAGGCAACACTATTGTTAATTGGTGGTCTATGCAAAATAGATGGCGAGTCTGTGGATCACACATTCTTATGCACTGTCCTGTGGTGTATGATTGTTGGAACCTCATCTTCGGCATTTTTGGCATACATTGGGTAATGCCCCAATCCTCCATAGGATTGGTTAACGCATGGAGAAGATGCCCAGTGAAAAGCCACGCTCGTGACTATTGGAGGTTAGTCCCACACTGTGTTTGGTGGTGTAAATGGAGAGAGAAATAGCAGAAGTTTTGAAGTAAAGGAAACGTTTGTGGCGACTTTGAAAATGCATATTCTTCGTTCTATTTTTTTGTTATGTGAAAGGAAGCGATTGCTCCTCGACTGTTGATTTAGTTGATCTTTTGGACTCTATTGGTCCTTAGGTTCAACCTTCGTGTTTTGTATTAGGGATGCGTTCTCCTTTTGAACGCTTTTTTAATCGAATTTTACTTATCAAAAATAAAAAAAAAAGTGTTCTGTAGAGGTCCTTTATTCCATTTTAGTTTATTATATGTTTTACACAATTTTTTTTCTTTTTCTTTTTTACTTTTCATCATATTTCTGCAAAAATTTACATTCTGTGCATCTTTACTTTGAATAGTTAAAACGAATTATTTTCACTTTTCTTTTTATTTATTTTTTCCAGAATTTCAAGCCAAAGCTGTTGTAGTACAGTGGAAAGTGTTAGTGTAGCATCTAATAGAGGAATATGATTAAGGATTTGTGATGTAGTGGCCCGGATTTTGTTTTGGCATTGGTCAAAACTTTGACCAGTTTTTCTCTTGCGAGTCTTGGACCCTGTTTAGGACTCTCTTGCAGCCCAGTATATAAGGGCTTTTAGGGTTTGGAGTGGGATATGAGAGAACACTGAAACTGCTAGAAAGAGAGAGAGAGAGAGAGAGAGCTAGGATTTGGGGGGCTGAAACTTGTAACCTCTTGATTTTGGCATAGGGAATTCTTTTGCTGGAGTGTGGATGTAGGCTTTACGCTGAACCACGTAAATCTTTGTGTTCTTTGTGTGTGGCATGTTTACTTTTCTGCTTGATTCTTGATTTGTTCTAGCATTTGTCGGAACAGGATTCAATTGTATATCACAGAAATTCTCATCAAAAGTTAACAAAATAAAATACTTAAAATAGTAATTGATGCATGTGGAGTTGGGTTTAATTCTTAAGTTCTAAATTGCACCCCCTCCCACTTCCACTCCCCTGCTCCTCTTAGCAAATCTCAATTTGAGTGTAACAAATCAGTGGAAACTTGATTACCACCTCATGTCTCAAGGAAAGAATTCAATAACCTCCTAAAACTCGTTGAATGTGGAAACTTGGCACTTTTCTTACAATGCATTCATGTTTTCCATATTGGTCGATTTTGACTTTTGGAAGTTGTTAAAACTTTAAATATGTATTCTAATTCTACTTTGTCTTCCTGTTAATTTTAGTAAACACTGGCGGAGCGCAATCAAGAACAGATCAATTAGGGACTTCTATGAACTTGACTATCACTTCAGAGGGGTTACCTGTCTTGGATGCTTTGACTATTGTGACTCGGTCAATGCATAATTGCAGAGTTTTTGGATACTATGGGGGGATTCAAAAACTTACAGCACTAATGAAAGGTATATCTATAATTTTCTGCTCATATAATTTGTTTCTACTTCCATCTGACTTATTTTAGACATTTATTCATGGTGCTTTAGTTCCATTGTTGTACGTGATTGGGTTTGGGTTAGGGAGTTGAAGATGGAACTTCCCGTGACATTAAATTTATCAATTCACAGCTGTTTATGATGATCTTGTTTTTCTGTCAGTTTTCAAATTATATGTCATAAATGCTAGAGTAGTTGAGATATCTTTCTCAGTTTCATTTTCCATTTTGTTGGTTTTGCATGGTATCCTGTCTGGGAGGGAGGGAGTAATGGAAGGTAGGAGATGAAGGTGGTTTTTATGACAGCCTTTATTTGTTCTTCACTTTTTGATGATACTTCAATTTATATATATTTACATAATCTTTACACTTTTTATTTGTGTGCGTGGGTTTTTGGTTGTTGGGGAGGGGGTAGGTGCTGCTGCAATAGAATAAATGGGGATTAGCTTGTTTTTTTGAACATCCTCATGGATTTCTTTCATGCTGCATTCATCCTTACCTATATACATATTAACAACCATCTACTCTAAAAGGTTAAGCTGTTAGAGAGGGTGCAACTTTAATATTTAAAATTTTTAACACGGCTGCTCACGCGTAGCCTTCTTTTGGTCCAAAACGTATTTCATTTTTAATTATCAAGGTGAAGGTGAGGTTTGGAATCAGGACCTTGTCTACTCTTCTACCATGTCAACAACCATCTACTCTAAAAGCTTAAGATGTTAGAGAGGATATAATTTTAATATTTAAATCATCTAACAACATACACATATACAAGAAATTGCATGCTTGTCTAGCAGAAGTTAGTATTATATTTGTGCTGTTCATATGCCTATGCCTAGAAGCACATGTGTTTTATTATTTATTATTCTAGGATTTACTTAAAGTGTGTGATATTTGACATTTATTTTATATATCTAGAGGGATTAACTATAATTTTTTAGGCTAAAAGGACAAGGTTCTTCTACTTGCTTAGCTGGCAATTCCAAAGCAGTTATGACACCTAAGTTCTGATTCATAAGGAAAGATTAAATGTAAACATGTATTTTGTGGTGAGAACACTTGGATTTTCGGGATGAATTTGTCTATAATCACTTATTTAGGAGTTGTTTATCGCTTAAAATTTGTGAAGGCCAAACAAATCTTAGGGTTTGCAGATGGAAGCAACTGGAGTAGATGAGGACTAACAGCTATAAGTTGTTTTGTTTCCAGAAAGTGGCTTGCTGTGACTCCTGGACAGCAATGGGAATAACTAAAATAAGAACTATTTAAAAAAGATTGCTGAAAAGGAACTTGATGAACAGTAAACAATTTTCATTAATTAAGCTCTTCAATTCAATCTCCGTTCACTCTGGTCTTGTTTGGCACTAATCAGTTAGCCTCTTTAAATTCAACCTCTGTTTGTTCCAATCTTATTAGCTACTATAGTAACTATACAGCTTTATATAATGTGAAAACTTGATAGCCGAGGAAAAAACCTTTTGTGGACCAATCGTATTTGTTCCAATCTTCTTCTTCTATCCTCAACCCCCCGAAAGGAAATTCTTCTGTAAAGAAGTGTCACCATTTTAATAATGGAGTATAACTCAAATTTTAAATTAGAAATTTTTATAGATCTATGGAGGAAATTATTGTTTTCTTGGCCTCTCTGAAGGTCTAAGGCGCCCTGTGGCCCTTTTGTTTCTTTGGGCTTCGCTCCCCCTTTGAGCGTTTTTAATAAAATCTTACTTATCAAAAAAAAAAAAAAAATTAATTCCCTTGATACATCTGATGTAAACAAGAATTAAAAATCCCAACCAGACTACAACCGAAAGACCACTAACCTAGGTACTAGACAATCCTAATCTTTAATGTCATGATAATAGCCTCACATAGATTGTCATCATTCAAGTGGACCGGATCGAGTTGACGATCTTTTAGCATTATATTCATTTACTGAATAAGACAATAAGTTGGCTTCAAAACCTAGTGGTGGGATTTGATTGCTAAAACTTCTTTTTAGTGTTTTAATTCTCAAGACAGACTTCATATATCGATATGAGATTTTCACTTTTTCCCTTTAAAGAATTAAGGAAATATTTGAAACATTGATAGACCAGGAGATTTATAACAAGATCTATGAAGTAATATGTTAGATGCTACTAAAAACAATATATGTTAGATCTAGGTGAAAAGCAGGAAAAGAAGCAAACAAAAACAGAAAAACTATAATCTTAAAAATTATTTGCAAGGTTGGAATGCTTTTTATCAAATATTTGCAACTAATCTTATGTTCTTCTAATCTTATAATTAAGTTGTTTGATGTGCTTGAGGTTTGTTCAATGGCTGAGAATGAACAGAGATGCGAAAAATTGGGAAAAGGGCATGTTTCTATAGTTGGGTAGCAAAACTGAACTCTTGCGGCCATTTTGTGGCTGAGTCTGGCTATGTTGTGGCCATCGTGGTCAAGTCTTGCTAAGACGGATGTGAAACCTTGTGTCACCAAGATCTCGGCTTGACTTGGTGTTTACCCTGCTCGAGTCTGATATGAGTCGGATCAGACTGAGTTTCAAAGCTTTGCTGGTAGATGGATGTGGTGTTGGAAAAATGCCGTGAGTGATTACGAATTTTCTTGTGGAGCGCATTGTCACGCTTGTCCCACATTCCAGATGGGAAGGGTCTTGGGCAATGGGCGTATGGGGGCGGGTTTTAGCACTACCTAATAGCTTAAGCTTTTGGGTCAGATTGCAAGTGTCAGGCTCATGACAAATGGTATCAGCGTTGGCCCAATCCTTGATCCAGTGTCACGCCATGCGCCCACAAGGAGGTGTCCAGGTCGTTACTGGTCCCCCGCAGTTAGGGTGGATGGGTAGGCAGGGGGGACCAAGCGCAAGAAGGGTGTTGCGGGTTTGGGTGGGGGAGAATGTCATGGGTTCTTGTCCCGCATCGGATCTGGGTGGGGAGGGTCTTGGGCATTATAAGCATGTTAGCTTCACCTAATAGCTTAAGCTTTTGGGTCAGATCCCAAGCGCCCACCATGACAGCATGCTAACTTAAGTTACTAGTACTTTTGAGGAGAGCTCAGTCATGGATGTTGACAATGGCAGTTTCTAATTTTTACCCAACAATAATGGTACTTTAACATTTAAGATACTGCACCTATTACTTATGAAGTTGTCATTCCTTTTCTTTAGCTATGGTGTAGTTACTCGTAGTAATGTGATTGATTGCTTTATGCAGACTGCACCCCATCTTTTTATGTATTTTAAAAACCTTTTAGGGGAACCGTAGTTTATTTTACAATCTTTTCTTTGTTTAGCTTAATTTTTACCTTTGTAACTGTATTGAATGGTTGTGTAAATTGTATTAGCACACATTTTCCCTTGTTGTATTTCATTTTCATGCACTTCTATCCCTGCACTTCTCCCCCTAATTAGCTGGCACAAATGCAAGGTTTGGTAATAAATTTTTGAAAGATTTATTAATTTGAAATTTTTTATTTTTATATCACGAATTTTGTTTATTTCAGCTGCTGTTATCCAACTCAAAACAATTACCGGGGCTCTTTCTGCTGATGAAGGTTTATCAAATTTTATTGTAGAGAAGACTGCAATTTTGCAAAAGATACTTCTACATGTGGTGTCAATAATTTGCAGCTTCACTGATTTAAGTTCAAATATATATGGAAAGGCTCATTTGTACAGCAATGGTTTAAAATTTTCTGTTCCAAAAGGTGGCACAACTTCAAATGATTCTTCTATTAGTTCAGATGCTTCCTTTTCTGAAGCAAGGCTATCTTGGCATCTGAAAGCGGTCGTGTCGGTGATGGAGGCTGGTGGCCTTAATTGGTTAGTAGGTAAGGCATTTTCAGTTTTTGTTAGTCTGGTATTGACTTGTTAATTTTGTACTAGTCACATCAGAAATTTTTTAATGTATAGTGGCTGGGATAGTCATGGATATGACCATTAGTGTGCCTGTTAGGTAAGATTATCATGGCATCAGTTTTGAGGTGTGTATTGGATAAGATATTTCATCTTCACGGTAGAATGTTTGACTGTTAAAATATGATATGTATGCTATATGTTCTTTTCTCATTGGGTTCCGTTCAGTCACTAATAACGTCTGATTCAACTATGACATGGGCCTGCTAACTGCTAAGCCTGATGCACTGTTGCACTCCTTTTAGAATCACAATTTCATCTTGAATCTAAGCCTATACAACTGCTGAAACTGGAATTTCCCCTGCAAGTAGCATTGGAAAGGTACATAGTGGTTTTAACATTAGAATACCAGATATGGCACATTCCCCAGTTCTGGTCCCACTACAGCAACATCCTGGGGAGGAAGGTCTTGAGACAGGCCTAACTTTTGATATTTAATAAAATTGTCTGCTTTAAGGCTCGAACTCGTACCAATGGCATGGATGTTCAAGCATTAAACAGCTGAACCAGGCAACGGCCTTCACTAGAATACTAGATATCTAATAAATTAACAGATTTCTCTCTCATGTTTGATGTTGTGAACATAAAAAATTTACAGTTCACCACAATGTACAGAATTTCTCTTGATTATTCTTCATATTGACTTTCATGTTTAATATTTGTGGAACTTTTCTCTTAATTACTTCAAAAGTCATCGATATCTTTATAAATAAAAGAAAAATTCTGATTTTAATATTTTGTTATGTCTTTTCTCCAATGTTTTTTTCAATCCATTGTGTTGCATTGGTGGTGTTGCGTGATTGGAATATATAATTTTATTTTTGTTGATACTTTGTTTTTGGATGATCTCTTTTATGCTCTCTTTTCAGATATTATGCTTTTCTCCTTTTCGAAGCCTTTTTGTCCTCTGTGCTGCTGTTTCTGTTAAGAAATGGTTGTGCATAAAAAAATCACTAGAGTAATTGCATAGTGTGGCAGAAGAAGGAAGAGGTATAAAAGAAAAAGAAAGAGAGCCGTCATCCATGGGCCAAGTGATGAGGAATTTGATAGGGTTGAGTTATAAGTGTAATGCTTTAATTTCCTTAGACTAAGACAACTATTGTTTGTAGGCCAAGGGTTGTGAAAATGTTGGATGTTTGAGTAAAAAATGGAATGCTTCAACTCCCCAAGACTAAAATGGGCCAGATGCTTTGGAAATGGACTGTCATTAGTTGGATTTGCATATTTTTCTCTATGTTCCAAATTTTTTTTTTTTTTTTTCTTAAGGAAAGTTTGTTTCTCCGCCCACTCTGTAAAGAAGCTTTCATGAGCACAAAAAATATGCTGATCTGTCCTTATGTTTTGTGCACCTGTGACAGATTGAACAAAGTAATGATACTGAATTTCTTCCTTGCTTTGTAACTTTATTTGTTTGGCTACCATAAATTCTTAATGAAATTTAGGAACGCAAACTTTGGCTTATATAAAATTGCAAGTATCTGATATGTCCATGGTTGATATTACTCCGAGGGGAAAATTTTTACAGCTGGCCTTAGAGTAGGTGTATCATAGAAGAGAGTTGAGTCAAGTTAAGTTTAATCTTTTATAGCATATAGGTTAATTTTGCATCCTACTACTTTTTTTTTTTTTTTGATAAGTGCATCCTACTACTTCTTTTATATCATGTTTTGTCTTTCAATTCATTCTTTTGTCCAAACAATTTGATTATGTTTCAGAGCTATTGCGCGTCACAAGAAGGTTGAGCATGAAAGAACAATGGCCAGATATATCACTTCTGTATTTGACTTTGAGAACTCTTAGATCAGCATTACTTGACAATCCACGTGGTCAAAATCATTTTAGAAGCATTGGAGGACTTGAAGTTCTGCTAGATGGACTAAGACTTCCATCAAATCATTCTTTGAGATCAAAGAATTCCTCTTATTCCAATAAAGAAAGGTAATTTATTAAAGTGGATTTAGGCCTTTGTCTTTGTTTCTTATTGTTAGATACTATTACATTACACACATCTTTTCTCTTATATATTAAGATGAGCAAAAGTACACAAATACCCTGACTATTACACTAATAGCCTCTTAACACTTATATTTACCCTCTTTTTTCATTCACATTGATCATAAAGCTTGCCAAGCATATATCAAGAGCATGCAATTTTACCAGTTGAGCATTTTAATTGAATAACAAACATTATTGTATTCTCTACATTTTTTCGGAGGAATACGAATGACAAAATCTAAGGCTTGGCTTGGATCTAGTAAAGAACTGGGAAAGGAAAGAAAACAGCTTCCTTTTTACAGCATTTTTGTAGCATTCTCCTCTCCATTTTCTTGCTCTTTCCACCATTTAAATGAAGAGTAAGAGAAACAGATCAAACTAATGCTGCGGAGTATTTTCTGATCAAGCTGAAATTTCTCTTTAAAATTTATATTCACTTTTTTTCATGGTGTTTCTCTTTTAGGTTATTAAGTTGGTCAAGCATGTTAGTGGCATATTTTTCTTTTTCGTCGTTGATTAATTTTCTTACCCCATAATCTTTAGATTTGGGAGTAGTCTGCTTAGATATACGTTACCTGGAATCGATCTTTGTGGTACTTGAAATGTGAGCACACCCGAGAGGGTATGTGGTGCATTGTTTACCACAAACCGTGGTGTGACCAGTGGTTAGGCTTGTATAGCTAAATGGATTGCCATGTACAACTTAGAATGGGATGAGGTATTTCATTATTATTATTTTTCTTCTCAGTAAGTTTAATGAGAGATGATATGTGAAAATTTTCTTTGAACTGCATTAGTTTTGTGTTGAATTTCAATAGCATGTTGATTTCTATGAACTAGGTAAGGGCATAATGCTACTTAACTACTATTTGCACTGTGCTCTTGATTTCTTATGGCCTTTGCCTCTTTGTCCCAAACTTTTGTACTTCATGTCATATTATATTTTTGTTGTTATTTATTAATTTTGCCTTGAAAGAAGTGAAACATGGGGGAACAATAAAGAGAGTTTTTGGTTTGCAAAACTTCCATATTTTGGATCATGCTAATTGCATCACAAATTGATGAGGTTATAGCTGATTCTAGTACCACTGTGTTTGGTGCAGGCTAAGTTATTTAGTGGTTTTCAGTTGCTTCTGTAAATGATACTTTCTCTTTGTTTGTCTAAACCCTATCAACTTTCTCATATAGTGAACATGTAAAAGGCCACGCCAATCCCACTTTTGATATAATTATTGATTCGTCACTGAAAGATGGTTTAGAAAAGATTGTCACATGGATATTTGATCCGAATGGAACCTGTTTAGGGGTATTTTCTGCTTACATTCTATTTTCCTGTTTGACTAGAGACAGAAACTACTTGTAATACTATTATTTGTTTTCTAGTTATTATGTCACCAAATAAGAATTAAATAGATATAGACCGGCTTTGTGGATGCTCAAAACTGGGAGGGCATTACACAAGGCATTCTAGCGTTATGTCAAGTGGCTGTCTTTGTGAGTGTTTTGGTGGGCATTTTTATCTTGTTTTTGAAATAATTGATTACCCCCTTAGTTTGTAACTGTATAAATAATTATTCATGACACAACCTTTAAGAGGTTTTAATAAGAGTTAAATCAGAAGGGATCAGAGAGATCTACTGGTGGGAGATGGTCCGTGTTCTCGGATTTCATTAGTGGCCATCGTCTTTTTGACTTAATGTTGGAGGGCACGGTCTTCACTTGGTCTAGCAGCACGGTTCACGCACTCTCTCCTGACTGGACAGATTCTTGGTTTTTGGGGATTGGGAGGAGAAATTTCCGGATGTTGTTCAGGCGGCTTTGGCTAGGCTGACCTTTGACCACATCCTGTTGGTCCTAGATTGTGAGGGCTTGAGACCTCGTAGCACCCCGTTTAGATTTGAGAACATGTGGCTTAGAGTGGAGTACTTTCATGGGAGAGTGTGGTCTTGGTGGGAGGAGGCTACTGTGGTAGGCACTGAGAATTTTGTTTTGGCTGGGAAGCTTCGTCTTTTGAAGTCCGAGCTGAAATAAGGAGGTGTTCGGAAACCTGGTGTGGAGGAAGAACATGGCTCTCGTGAATGTTGCTGAGATTGATCGGTTGCAAGGGGCGGGTGTTACTGTGGAGTTTCAGTGCATTCGGAGATCAGATTGCGAGGTGGAGATTGCTATTATGGAGGAGATTTCGTGGCGTCAGAAATCCCGGGCTTTGTGGTGTCAGAAATTCTTTCATAGGCTTGCAAACGCCCACCAGAGGGGCAACCATATTGGACGGATTGGCGTGGATGGGGTGGATTGTGACATTGTGTAGGGAGGGGGAGGTGTGCAGGGGATTGTTTTCTACTATCAAAGGCTCTACTCTGAGACTTATGGTTGGAGACCCAGGCGTGGTGGTCTTCACTTTGACTCAATTCCAGCGTTGGATAGGTATGAGCTTGAGATTCCTTTTACCGAGGAGGAAGTGTTGAAGGCGTTGACGAGCTGTAATGGTGACAAAGCCCTAGGTCCGAATGAATTTACCATGAGATTTTTGATGGAGGGCTGGGATGTGGTTTGGAGTGAGGTGATGGGCACTTTTGAGGAGTTCCATTCTCATGGTCGGTTTGAGAAGTCGCTGAACGCATCTTTCATTGCCCTCATTCCTAAGAAGGGTGGAGCTTCCAAGGACTTTAGACCAATAAGTCTTGTGTGGTGCATTTCTAAGTTTATTGCTAAAGTCTTCGCTCTGAGATTGAGGAGGCTGTTGGATGGTGTCATTTTAGAATCTCAAAACGCTTTCGTTGGTGGTCAGCAGATAGTGGATTCAGCTCTCATTGCTAGCGAGTGTGTGGATTACAGGGTGAGCAGTGGTGTTCTTGGAGTTCTGTGTAAGCTCGATATCGAGAAAGCTTATGATCATGTTAGAGGCTAGGAGTCGAAGAGAGTTTGGAGGAGATGGATTTAGGTTTGTATTTCCTCCATCAGATTTTCCGTTCTCGTGAATGGGTCCCCTACCATTTTTTGGGGAGCTCTCGGGGCTTGAGACAGGGTTTCTGTTGACTTTAATGCTATGTTTGGTTGGAGGGAAGGATTGAGGGGGGATGGATGAGAGGAGGGATGGATAAATATTTTCGTGTTTGGTTGGAGAGAAGGGAAGAAAGGGAGGAAATAAGGAGGGATGCTTCATCCCTCCTTCCTATAAAGGAAGGCATAACTACCTATAAATTTATAATTTACAATTTTAACCTTTTCAAAAATTTTGAAATAAATATATACCTTTTATAATTTTATATAAAAGGGTTTATTGGTAAAAATAATATAAGAACTCTCCTTCCCTTCCTTCCAACCAAATAAGAAAAAAGTATCACTCCATTCATCTTTTCTACTATCCATTCCATTCAACTAAACATAAAATGGGAAAGAAACCATCCCTTTCCTAGGGATATCTCATCCATCCCTCCCCTATCTCTTCCATCCATTTTTCCATCCGTCCAACCAAACGAAGCATAAGAGATAGTCAAATCAAGAGTAAAGTATAAGAATAAGAAGAAGAAGAAGAAGAAAATAAAGAGAAGAAAGAGGATGAGAGGAAAAGAGATAGAGATGGGGAAAGAGAGATAGAATGAAAGAGTACTTTCATCCTTCCACCACATTCTATTTATACTAACAAGTTTTAAAAATTACACATAAGCCCCAACATTATATAAATAATAACAAATAAGCCCCTGACAACACTCCCCCTCAAGCTTGTGCAAAGATATCTTTCATGCCTAGCTTAACTAACATATTTTGCAAGTAAGTCTTCTTCACACCCTTAGTTAAAACATCAGTAACCTAATGCTGTGTGTAGACGTATAGAGTACAAATCAGCCCAAGACGAAGCTTTTCCTTGATGAAGTGTCGATCGACTTCAATGTGCTTTGTCCTGTCATGTTGATTTGGATTTTGGGCAATGTTAATAGCAACATTTTGTCACAATACAATTTCATTGACTCACGAACAAGATAACCTAACTCACCCAACATCATTCGTATCCATAACAACTCACAAATTTCATGTGCCACGAATCTGAACTCACCGTCTGCACTAGATCTTGCTACTACGGATTGTTTCTTGCTTCGCTATGAAACAACATTACCTCCAACAAATGTGCAATATCTTGATGTAGATCGTTGATCTGTCACGGACCCTGCCCAATCAATATCAGTATAGGCTTCGACATGCAAGTGGCAATGATGGCCAAACAATATCCCCTTACCAGTTGAACCCTTGAGGTAGTGAAGAACATGATGAATTGCCTCAAGGTGAGTTGTACGTGGAGCGTTCATAAACTGACTAATCACACTAACAGCGCAGGCAATATTTGGGCGCGTGAGAGATAGGTAAATCAGTCTCCCAACCAATCGCTGAAATCTTGCCACATCATCTAATGGGTCTCCATCTACATCATTCGGCTTATGGTTCTGCTCAATGGGAATATTAATAGGTCTTGCTCCAAGCCTACCTATTTCAACCAACAAATCTAACACATACTTCTATTGAGAAATGAACACCGCTTTCTTTGATCTGCACACCAGGATGCCAAGAAAGTATCTCAATGATCCAAGGTCTTTAACCTCGAACTTTGTCCCCAAGAATGACTTCATTCGATGAATCTCTTTTGGATCATTTCCAGTAATAACAATATCATCAACATATACAATAAGGGCAGTGGTGCAGCCCTAGTGCTTCTTAATGAAGAGAGTATGATTTGCCTGACTGTGCTTATCCTACTCTTTTCAGATCAGTGCTGAATCTCTCAAACCAAGTACGTGGCGACTGCTTTAACCCATACAAGGCTTTATTTGGCTTGCACACTAAATTCTGACCATTGGCAAACTTAAACCCGGGTGACATAGTCATATACACCTCTTCCTCCAAGTCACCATGAAAGAAAGCATTATTTACATCCAGCTGATGTAAATGCCAATTGAAATTATCTGCCAAAGAAAGGACACGTATAGAGTTCATCTTGGTAACCGGAGCAAATGTTTCCAGATAATCAATCCTATTGGTCTAAGTGAAGCCCTTTGCAAATAACTAGACTTTATATCTCTCAATTGTTCCATCTGCATGATACTTTATTGTATGGACCCATTTGCAGCCTATTGGTTTCTTACCCTTAGGTAATGGAACAATATCCCAAGTACCATTCTTCTCAAGGGCCTTCATCTCTTCAAGCATGGCTTCCTTCCATGGAGTTTGATTGAGAGCATCTGAAATGCTAGAAGGAACGGATACAAAGGAGATACACGAAGTGAAAGCACGATACGCTGGAGATAAGGCATCATAGGATACAAACTGAGATATGGGATGTTTTGTAAAACTACGAACACCCTTAGGATAGGCAATAGGGACATCAAGATCAATATGAATGCTATTAGGAAAATAATCAGGAGTATCAATATCAACTGAGGAATTACCTGGATAGAGGGAGACTTCTTGGTCCTGGGGTGAGTCAATGATTTGTTTTGCCCTCCTAGTGTAGACAATTGGTTGCTTTCCTGCTATAAATCTTTAGTGTTAAGAGGACTAGACATAGGCACCTCAGTAAGAAGTTTCCCTTGAATGGGAACATGCAAAGGAAGGGGGCATTCCCTTCGAATGGACGACGGATTTTCTACCTGTATAGTAGTCTCCCCCTGTAGAGAATCCCGAGCAGTGGAAAAAAAAAAGGAATAGACTCAAAGAATGTAGCATCCATGGAGACAAAGCGACGGTGAGTTGTAGGGTTATAACACCGATACCCTTTTTGAGTGGCGGAGTATCCAAGAACGACACATCGGATTGCCTTAGGGTCCATTTTGTCCTTGTGATGGTGAATATGAACATAACAAACACAACCAAACACTTTCGGAGGACAATAAACAAGGCAGTGTGATGGTGTAAGACATAGAAGGGGGATTGATAGCCAAGAACCTTAGAAGGCATGCGATTGATAAGGTATGTAGGTGTTAAGGTTGCGTCAACTCAATAACTTTTAGGTACTCCTATCCCAATTAGAAGAGAACAGGTCACCTCCGTAATATGAAGGTGTTTTCTTTCGGCTACACCGTTCTGTTTTGGCATATCAGCACAGGAGGTTTGATGGACAATCCTATTATCAACAAAAAAAGAGGCAAGACCACCATACATAAACTCTCCTCCATTATTAGATTGAAAGATCTTGAGGGGACAACCAAACTGATTACATATCATCTTATGAAAGGTTTTAAAAATGGAATGCACTTTATCTTTGGTTTTCATAAGATAAAGCCAAGTATATCGACTAAAGTCATCAAGAAATACAACAAAGTAACGAAAACCATGTAACAAAGTAGTAGATTCAGGGCCCCACACATCAGAATGAACAAGCTGCAAAGGAGCTATACTTTTATTAATACTAGTAGGATAAGAAACACGACATTGTTTAGCAAGAACGCATGTTTCACAATTTAACTCAAAAGATTCAATAGAAGCAAAGAAGCAATCTGGGGAAGCACATGCTTCAAAACAGATCTAGTCTATTATGCCATCGCATTAACAGATCTTTATTGACATTACTATCCCTAACACTAGATTGATTTGCAACATAATAAGAAGTTGGCCTTGCGTTCAACAAATACAAACCATTGCCCTCATATCCACTTCCAATTGTCTTCCCCGTGTCCAAGTCCCGAAACACACAGGGAGATGGAAAAAAGGATACACTACAATTTAAGCCTTTTGTAATGTGAGTGTCAGAAAGGGGGTTATTGGTAAACTTTGGGACATGAAGTACAGAGGATGAGGTTAGATTAGGAGAGGCAAAAATAGTGCCCTTCCTCGCAATGGAGGTGAATGTGCTATCAGCCACTCTAACCTTATCCTTACTAGAACATAAAATGTATGAAGAAAAATACCATACCAGTCATGTGATCATTGTCTCCTGAATCAATGATCCAGGATGGCCCACCAGATAATGTGGAAACCTGATGTGCCGAATGAGAGGTACCTGTCTGAGTGAAGTTAGGCATTTTGATTTATCAAAAAAAAAAAAAAAATAGAGCCATTTTGAGCTTGTAGATGTCGAAGAGCATCAAGTTCATCCCAGACGAAGAACTCGGTGGCCCTGAGGAGGCATGACCAGTAGAAGCAGTCTCACGCTTTGCAGTATGTGCCGTAGATAACCCCTAAATGGACCAGGCCTTGGCCTAGCATTCGCATGAGTAGGAGCTGGAGTAGGGCAACCGTGTAGATTCTAACATGTTTCCCTAGTGTGGCGCATACGCCCACAATGATCACACCTCAACTTGCTCTCGTCATCCTGCTTCCCTCCTATTGAAGGATTGGGTTTGTTCCATTGTTTTGTGGCAAGAGCAGACCTCTCAGACAATGGTACTTCTAGCTCAGGCTTAGGCTTAGTGTATGCAGGTGTAGACCTAGTCTTCATTCTACTCTCCTCAACCTGGATATATGAAAACACATCTCTAACAGAAGTAGGGGCTAGATACCTGCCTAACACTTGTACCTTTGCATGCTCGTATCTTGGATGTAGACCACCCAAGAACTTGTACTTCTAGCTCAGGCTTAGGCTTAGGCTTAGTGTATGCAGGTGTAGACATAATCTTCATTCTACTCTCCTCAACCTGGATATATGAAAACACATCTCTAACAGAAGTAGGGGCTGGATACCTTCCTAACACTTGTACCTTTGCATGCTTGTATCTTGGATGCAGACCACCCAAGAACTTATAGATTCGATTTCTTTCTACCATAGCACGAAATGCTTTAACATCAGCTGCACACATAGGTATGTAGTCTTGGTAGTGATCTAACTCATCCCATTTACCACGAGAGTGTGGTAATATGTAGCAAAAGTTTGGTCTTCCTCCTTGAATATTGAAATATGTTGTTGGAGTTCATACAGTTTTGCAAAATTACCTACCGAGGAATATGTCTCTTCCATAACTCTTTAGTTGTTTTCATAAACAGAAACCCTTTGCTGATCTGTGGCTGCATTGACTGCAACAACTAGGTCATAACTAGTGCATTATTTGCCCTCCATTCTTTGAATTCAGGATCACTCTTGGAGGAATACACGACAATCCCTTTGATATGGTCGTAATTTGAATTCAGGATCACTCTTGGAGGAATACACGACAATCCCTTTGATATGGTCGTCATCCTACGACCAGTGATTTGCACGCGAGCAGATTGAGCCCACTCCATTTAGTTTGTCTCATCCAGCCTAATAGACATAATACAAGGGCCTGGATGGTGATCACTACTACCTCCCAATACTGGAGTCAGACTAGGAGAAAACCCAACTTCTTTTGAAGTCACCTCTGAGTTAGACATTTTGTTAAATAATTTCTGGGTATTCAATCCTCAGAAACAAAAAATAGCGACCAAATACGTAAAGAACCACCTCTCTAACACACAAACAACTGCAACTAGAAAGATTACCGTCTTTTGAGATGCATAAAAAAGTGACCACACAAACCTTAGAAAGCGACAAAGTAGACCATACCAGAATCGCGTACGATGAAGAAAAAGCTGATGTTGTAGAGCCAAGAGAACACGAAAAAAACACCAGTCGAGACTGTAATCGATCAAAAACAGTTGGATCCGCGGTAGGTGTGGATGTGATTAACAATACTTCCTTGCAAACAAGTCCCATCTTGGAATCTCTTCAAAACCCTTCACACCCACTAGGGTTTACACAAACTTGGCCTAGGGTTTTAACTACACACCCAGGGCTTTACAAAAACCATGCTCTGATACCATGTTGACTTTAAGAGAGAATCAAATCAAGAGTAAAGTATAAGAATAAGAAGTAGAAGAAAAATAGAAGAAAGAGGATGAGAGGAAAAGAGAGAGAGATGGGGAAAGAGAGAGAGAGAATGAAATAATACTTTCATCCTTCCACCACATTCTATTTATGCTAACAAGTTTCAGAAATTACACATAAGCCCCAACATTATATAAGTAATAACAAATAAGCCCTGACAACAATTTCTTCATTCCTGTTTATCATTTTTATGGAAGCGCTTAGTAGGTTTTGACGAGGACAGTGGATCTAGGGTTTATCAGGGCTTCTGGTGGGCAGAGATTTGGTTCATCATATAGAGATATCTCATTTAGTGTTTGTGGATGATACCTTGGTCTTTTGTGATGCGGATGGGTCCCAGTTGAGATATTTGAGATGTGTTTTGGTTTGATTTGAGGCAGTTTCTGGTCTGAAAGTTAATATGGGAAAGACCGTTCTTGTTCCTGTAGGGGCGGTTTAGGATCTTGGTTCTCTTGTCGTGGTTCTTAGGTGTGGGGTGAGCTCCTTTCCCGTTTCTTATTTGGGCTTGCCTTTGGGTGCTCTGTTGAGGATGGGATCCTGTGATCGAGCAGTTTGATAGAAGACTGGCCGGATGGAAGAAGCAGTTTACTCTCTTGAAGATTACGTCGAGTTTTCCCACACACTTACTCTCTCTTTTAGATTGCCTCCTTTGTAGTGGAAGTATTGAAAGACTTAAACAGAATTTCCTTTGGGGTGGTCGGTGGGAAGAGTTCAAGTATCATCTTATCCATTTTGAACAAGTGTATAGGCCTATTTTAGTTGAGTGGCCTTGGTGTTAGGAGGCTTGTCCCTTTCAATAGGGCTCTCCTCGGTAAGTGGTTTTGGGGTTTCAGAATCGAACGACATCGTCTTTGGAGGAGGGTTATTGTGTGTCGTTTTTGGGGTGGAGAGAGGTGGGTGGTCCTCGGACCCGGTTAGACACATTGGAGGTTTGCGTATTTGGAAATTCATTTGGAAGGGTTGGAATGCATTTTCTAAGCACATCAAATTCAGAGTTCGGGACGGCAAGGGCGTTCGGTTTTGAGAGGATTTATAGTGTGGCAATCGCCCGTTGTCTTGTTCTTTTCCTAGACTTTTTAGGATTGCCGTTAATAGACATGCACTGGTTGTCAACTGTTATCGGCTTGATAGCGGTAGGTTGATATGGGATGTGCAATTTCGGTGTTCCTTCCATGATTGGTAGTTAGATGATGTTTGTGCGTTGCTAGATCTTTTGTACAGACTGGAGGTTGACGGTAGAGGCACATACTCTTTATTTTGGGTGCCATTTCTTCATATGAGGTTTGAGGTCCGTTCCTTGTTTTTTGGTCTTTCTGACTTCTATGGGTCTGATTTCCCTTGGAAGATGGTTTGGTGCCCGAAGGCTCCTTTCAGAGTGGCCTTCTTCGTTTGGATTGCAGTTTGGGTTAAGATTTTGACCATGGATAATCTGTGAAAGAGAAGACACATTACTGTTAACTCGTGTTGCTTGTGTAAGAGGGATGATGTTTGTGGATCACCTTTTCTGCATTGCCTTGTGGCTTATGACTGCTGGAGCCTTATTTTTGGTTTATTCGGTGTCCAATGGGTTATGCCTCGGTCTTTGAGGGATTTGATCGACGCTTGGAGAGGCTGCAGTGTGGGGCCATGCCCTTGATTTTTGGAGGGCGGTTCCCCTGTGTTTGGTGGTGTTTATGGATGGAGTGGAATAGAAGATTTTTTGATGGGGAGGAATCTTCAATTGGGGCTTTGAAATTTCTTATTATTAGTTCTCTTTTTAGTTGGGTGATGGGGAGATATTGTAAATCTATAGAGGAAATTGTTGATTTTTTGGGATCCTTGGGGCCTTAGGTCCTTTCCTTTGGCTTCGGCCCTTGTATAGCCAGCGGGATGCGTTCCCCTCTTGAATGCTTTCTAATATGTTCTTTGTTATCAAAGAAGAAAAAAAAAAATTACATATACACACACACACACACAAAGGGATGGAGAGAGGTTTTACTGGAAGAGTAATAAGAGGTATGGCACCGTGATTCTGTTCCTGAGAGAGAGAGTGAGGAAGAGACGGAGCAGATGAAGGAGAGAGCTACAATGCCGTGAAAGAAAGAGGGAGAGGATAAGATAATATTTGATTACAAGGATAAAAGGTTGTGCCTTTTGGACATATATATATATATATATATATATTTTACAGTATTTATATTTTAATAAAATTTGGGCCTATTGAACATTTTGTTTTTCAAATATAATATGGGTTGGGCCTAATTTAAATGGGCTATGTGGAATACTATAAATTAGAAATTAAGAAAAATAAAATTTTATATAAAATTAAATATTGTATTATTATATTGCCGTATCCTTGCCGTTTTCATGTCATATTTTTTTGAAATTTGCCGTATCGGCGTGTCCATGTCATGTCATACTCATGTCACGTGTCCGTGCTTCATAGACGATATCTCAAATATTTATCACCTATATTGGATCGTGTTTCTATATTCAACAAAATTCATTAAAAAGTTGTATAAACTAAAAATTTATTGATTCTTGGTGTTAAAACAACTGTGCCATTACATTTCAGGGTGTTGCATTACTAAAGATTCAGGGTCCGTAGCATTCATGTCCATTATGTAATACACATTGGAATTAAATGGCTTGTTCTCATTGAATGGATGCTCTCTCATAATCAGTGGACAATCATATGTTTTTGTAACATTCTGCTGTAACAGTGGGAAACCTATTTTCACACTAAAATTGGGGACTTGAAAATTGAAATAAAAAGCATTAAAGATGCTGCACATCTTGAAACAGTAAAACGTAGTTGACATGATATCTGTAGTTGTTAGAGTTGGCGATGATAAGATATTAGACTTCAATCTCCAAATCCTGTTGTTCTTCCTTCTTTAGTTTGTGCTGTGACCATTATTTAGTTTCTAGTTTATGTTTTTGGTAGTGAGGCAGAATTTTTCTTGCTCATACCGAGGAATTTTATATTTGCTTTTCTTCTTTTCCTTTTTGACAGTATGTGCTAAAAAAATTTGCTAGGTGTTAAGTGTACTTGCTTCAACACGGTGGAAGTTGGAATAAGCTATTTTTTGTGTGTTTGTTTTTCCATATCTTCATAGGATATTACTCCAAAATTGAAAATTTGAATGTCTCCAACTCAGTTAGCTATTGTTATTGATTGATTTCCTTGTGCCATTTAACTATACATTCTAATTGCCTCTAACATATTGGTTCAATTACCTGTTGCAGAGATGAAAATCCTTTTCTGGGTATTTTTCAGCTCCATGTTCTTTTGTTGGAGGTTCTTAGGGAGGCTGTGTATCCTTCATACCACCTACTTATGCATATTTGGGTTCATATAAGCTCTAATAAGACCATTGGAACTCCTCCGTTGCAAGCATGCTATTTAACACATATAAGGACTTTGCCTACTGAATTGGATGCCCTTTGATCTTTTCAAAAGAATCTCTCTTGTTGCAAGGATGACACATTTCTGCTTTACTCTATTCTACTGTACATCTGAAATGGCAAATTTGGCTTCAAATTCACCACTAATCAATTGTATTTGTGTGGGATTTTCATTTATTATTGTTGTTGTTATATATTTGGTGTGTTTGGGGGGGGGGGGGGGGGGGGGGGGGGGGTGGGTGGGGTAATATTTCAGTGGCCTGAACTTGTTTCTTCTTCTTGTTGTTTATGCACTAACCATTATCTATGTCCTTAACCAGTATCTAGATTTGGGAATTTGAACAACATGCAATTTCTATGTGAGAATGGAAGAGTACATAAATTTGCAAATAACCTTTGTTCGCCTGCGTTCATGCTTCAAGAATACAAGCATCAAAGCAGGGATTTGTCTGGGTGTGATGATTTTCAAATGCTTGTTTCCGACTCTAGAAATATGGATAATTTTAAAATTCATGATGTGGAGTCTTCTGCTCCAATTTCAGCCAATTCTTCTTATTCTCTACATTGGAATGAGTATGTTGCCAATTTGGGTAGTGTCCTTTCTTCTTTCCTTCTTGTAGTGGAAGATACTCATTCTCATCATTCCCAACTATCAGCTGGTATTACCATGCCAACTTCTTCAGTTTATGTTGAACTTTCTATAAAATGGGTCATGAGGGTTCTTCTTACAGTGTTTCCATACGTTAAGGCTTGTTCGGATCAAAATGAGCTGCCAGGACACTTGAGGTGAATGATACTAGTTTATGGAGTTTTCATTTTTAATTTAGTATTGGAAGGCAGAGGATTTACTCTGCTATTTTGTTTCACCTTAATTTATTGTTTTACCTGTTTCTTATGGCTCTTTCACCTTCTATCTTTGTTTTCTTACTATTTTTTCCAATTGTTTATCCATATCTGCAGGATCTTTGTCTATACACTTCAACATTACGTTCTCTCTGCATTCAGGAAAGTTCTTGGTTTTTCACCTGCATTACTTGATGTATTTCGGGCAGAGGGAATATGGGACCTTATCTTCTCTGAGAACTTTTTCTATTTTGGGCCATCTTTAACAGCATTATCTGAAGAGTATCGTACATATAATGAAGTTCACTCTGGGAACTCTGAAATAGGTTGCAGTTCTAGTTGCATTAACAGTCAAGTAAATGCTAGTGGGGTTGAAGGACTTCAAATTGAAGTAATCTCCTTTGTGGAACTTGCAGCTACTTTAAATGGGAGTTCGCATAACTTGGTGGGTTCTTCTTCTTTCTTTATCTTCTGGTATTCCCTGTCTGAGCATTTGAACTTTATTTGTTTTGTCAAAGTTGACTAAGGAGTTTTTATCCACTATATATTCATGGGGTCTATATAAAACTACAATGTGATACTACAGTGTTGCTAGATCAACAAGACAAGGTGTCCTTGTTCTTTAGGTTCGTCAAGACAAGGCTACTCAATCACTATAACTTCTGGCTTGGATCTTCATTGTTTTAGGCGTTTCCGTTTGTTGACTTGGTAGCATGTGTTGACATTCCAATTGATTGAATAGATCTAAATCTAACAAGAAATCCCAATAAGGTAGAATCCCTATAGTATTGCTTCTAATTTTGGCGATCCTACTACACACAACCAGAGAATGTTAATTTTATGTTCCTTTTTGGTAGTTAGTGCACATGACCCAAGTAACAAAATAAAATGAAAGTCACAACACACTTAAATGTCCTTAATACGATAATTAATTCTCTAGAAATATTCATCTCACTTTAACTCTACAACAAATCTTCTCGTCTTCCTCAAGCTAGTCAACTACTTTGCAGCTGATTTAGGCAATTCAATACTAATTTTGACAAGCACGAGTTCACTCCTTTTTTTTTTTTTTATGGCTTGTTACTTTTTCTATAATTCTGTTAAACATGGCTAGTCAATCACTATAACTTCTGGCTTATTTCATTGTTGTTTTAGGTGTTTCTGTTTGTTGACTTGGTAGCATGTGTTGAAATCCCAATTGACTGAATTGATCTAAATCTAACAAAAAATCCCAATAAGGTAGAATCCCTATAGTCTTGCTAGAATTGGAGGATTTCAATTTGACTCCAATTCTGCCGATCCTACTTTACAATCAGAGAATGTTAATTTATTGTTTCTTTTCAATAATTAGCGCCAAAGTCCCAAGTAACAAAATAAAATGAAAATCACGACCCCCTTAAATGCCCTTAATAAGATAGTTAATTCTCAAAAATTCTTCTCACTTTAACTCTGCAACAATTCTTCTAGTCTTCCTCAAAAGTAGTCAACTATTTTGCAACGGATTTAGGTAATTTGATACTTATTTTGACAAATATCAGTTCTTTCCTTATTTTGTCTTTTGGCTTGATACTTTTTATATTGAATTATTTCTTTCAAAAACTAATTCAAGCCATTGACTTCGTTCTCGATAACTCAAAAATGTTTGTTCAAACGAATCAGCCATTTATTCTTTAAGTAGCTTGAGTATCTTTAATTTTTTTCCCTTCGTGTTTGCTTGGAGACTTTCATGCAATGTTTGGTTATAGTTAAATGATGGCTCATGACTCTTTTAATCTTATGTTTTGTATTTAATGTTGTAACGTGCTATTATTATTAATGCTATGTAAATAATAATGTTACCCAAATTGTTAGGAAAAGCCCTTGGAAGTCTTAATTCATATATTTTTAAGGTTTGTTCATGTTATACTATTCAATAATTTGTAAAATGCACAAATTTTATTTTATATTATATATTATTATTATTATTAGTAAAAATGTATTAGAAAGCATTCAAAAGGAAAACACATCCCTAATGCTACACAACTGCCGAAGCCAAGAGGGGCCCCCAAGGAACCCAAAAAATCAACTTTCTCCTCCATATATTTACAATTTCTCCCCATAACCCAACAAAAAAGAGAGCTAAGAGTAGAAAATTTTAAAGCCCGAATAGAAGAATCCTCTCCACCAAAGGTCTTCTATTCCTCTCCTTCCAAATGCACCACCAAACGCAAAAGGGAGCCACCCTCCAAAAATGGGTGTGGGATCCCACATGACATCTCTCCAAGCCTCAATCAAGCTTCTCACAAATCGAGGCATGATCCACTGAACACCAAACATGCCAAAAATAAGACTCCCAGAGTCGGGCAATGCAAAAGGAGGTGATCAACTCACTCTCCACCCCTCTTGCATATAGTATTAATAAATATATTATTATTTATCTTCCTTATAGAATCTTACGATTCTCGACCTCCCAGTCTATCCAAATGAGATCAATTTTTTTTTTATTTTTATTTTTTATTTTTCCAGATCCTTTTATTCAATAACCTTGCTTAGTAGTTGCTTGGCACCTTGCTTTCCTAATATCAATCATTCATTATTTCTTTCTTTCTGTCATTAAATTTTTTTAGTAGATACAAAATGAGATGTAGGGAGAAAGGAACTTGATATGCTTATGTGTGGCATCCAGACATATGCAGCTTTGACAAGAGTATTAAGTGAATGAGTGTGGGTTGGTCCATGAACAACATCTCGCTATAGCATCTGGATGCATGCGTTGTGGTAATAAGCATCCCAAAGAAGTGTTGTAGTGATAAAGGTGTTATATTTATTAGAAATTCTCCAATCTGTTACCCTATTTCTACACAGTTCAACCATTTTCTTCTCTCTCTCTCTCTCTGTCTGTCTCTCTGTATATAGATATATATTTTGATATGTAAGATATCAATTAAAAGCGCTCAAAAAGGGGAGTGAACCCAAAAGAATACAAAGGACGCTCTTAGCGACGCTAAAGTTTCAAGCTATCCACAAAATTCAAAACATCCCCATGGGTGGGCACGCCGAGAGGCGTTTTTGAGGTTAGGGTTTTTTTTTATCATAGTCTTGTGTAGATTCCAGGCCACTCTTTCCGTGGAAGGCGATTTGGAGGTCAAAAGCCCCTTTGAAGGTGGTGTTTTCGTGTGGTGTTCCGCTCATGGTAGCATTCTCACACTCGACAATCTTAGGAAGAGACGACGGATCGTTGTTAATTGGTGTTGTATGTGCAAGAGGTCGGAGGAAATTGTGAACCCTCTTCTTCTTCTCTGCCCAGTGGCGAGGGATATCTGGGCTATGTTTTTGGTTGCACTTGGTAGATGTATACAAATAAAATCTTATGTTTATCCATAGCCATGTTCACTATCCAACCAGAAGAGGAATGGGTGGCACCAGAACTGCATCGGATATCTTGATGTAATGAGGCCCAATTTCATTATCCATGTCCAATAAACCCTTTTTTTTTTTACCCTTCCTAATTTGAATGGGATTTATGTTGGCTTCGTCGGGGGCTCGCATGGTTTGTTATGTCGGCCGTGTCTGTGTACTAGTTTTTGACGCGTCGGCATATTTGTATGTATCATATACGTGTCTTTGCCACTTCAAGAGACAAGTTTATCATCACCTCTAAGGTTAGGGAGGTTAGCTTTCCCCATAATATTATACTGCTCTGTACTTTTCAATTATCATAACTATTAAATTTTTTTTTTTTTTTGATAAGTAAGATTTTATTAAAAACGCTCAAAAAGGGGAGCGAAGCCCAAAGAAACAGAAGGAACAAAAGGGCCAAAGGGCTCCTTAGACCTTCAGAGAGGCCAAAAAAACAATAATTTCCTCCATAGATCTATAATCTCTCCCTGAAACCCAACAAAAAAGAGTAGAAATAACAGAGAACTTAAGCATAGAAACAGGCTTCTTTTTCCCATCAAAATATCTCCTATTTCTCTCAAGCCAAATACACCACCAGATACAAAGCAGCGTAGCCCTCCAAGCATCCCTAATGCCAGCCCCAACAGAGACGCCTCTCCAAGCCTCAATCAACCCTCTAGAGGAATAAGGCATGGCCCAATGTACCCCAAATAACTATTAATTTTTATTTATTTTAATGTAATTTTGTTCTAAAATTCATATTATATACTTCATTTGTGGCTTCTCAGTGAGTTGTTGTGACATTTTTAAATTGAAGGTTCAGTTTGAGTAGCATGAATTATAAAGAACACAAAAGAAACTATTTAATTGGAAAATGGCCTTCTTTTCTAGTGTGCCATATAAGGAGAAAGGGTAACAGTATGTTAAAGAAAAAAAAAATTTCTATTCACTGAACATCTTTTATGTTTTGAATTTCTTTTAAAGAAGTTCTATCTGCCAAGTCTTACCAATTTAGGACTTTTGGTGCTAGGAAGCTCCCCAAGACAACACGATCTTTGAGAAATTTGGTTATTAAGAAGATTCCATTGAACTGCTCCATTTGTGCTTCCAAGTTTTCTGTGTTAGTATTTCTTGAAACTTCTGCTTATCTTTATTTGTTCATGTTATGGCAGCCTGAATGTTCTGTTTTATTAGATGCCCTCGAACAATCTGCTTGTACTCCTGAGATTGCTGGTGTTCTTGGAAAGAGCCTGCTTCGTATATTAAAGTGTTCAGTTGAGAAAACTATTTCTTCTTTCAAGTCACTTGATGCATTTCCTCGGGTACTCAAAGTTGTGTGCATTCAAGCTCAAGAATATAGAAGACTGGGAAATATGAGCCTTTGTCTTGAAAATAATATTGTGGAAGTGGCTTCTCAGAGTTGTGACAGATCTAAATCATCCGAGACAATCCAAAGTTGGTACAAAAGCATGGAAACATCCATGGAGCTCTTCGCTGAGTATTTCTCTGTAACAGATGATGCTAAAAGTTTGGTTTTGCATAGTTCTACTTGTGTTGATTGTTTGTTTGAGTTATTCTGGGAAGAAGGTTTGAGAAATCATGTGCTTGCTTATATTCTTGACCTAATGAAGGTATTCGATCGCTTTCTTCTTTGTTTCACGTGTTATGGATATTGTCACAGTTGGGCAATTCAGTTGATATCTCTCTTCTATGGGGTGGGATTTCGTACTTTTGCAGGTTACTCCACTGTCTGAGGAAGACGAAAAGGCAAAGCTGCAGTTATGTTCAAATTATTTAGAAACATTTACTCATGTAAAGGAACAGGAAAAAAATTTCGCTGAACTGTCAATCAATCTATTGGTTGGGATGAGAGATATGCTTCTAAACAATCAAGTGGTAAATTCTTCTGAGTGATGGATTTGTTAACTTAAATATGGCAATACTTTGAATATGTATGTTTTTTCTTTCCCCAAGTTCTTGATGTTGACAAATTGGCTTTTGTTTTTTCTCCCCATGATTACAGTACTATCAATCTTTGTTTCGCGATGGTGAATGCTTTTTGCATGTTGTATCTTTGTTGAATGGGAACCTTGATGAGGTGAATGGTGAGAAGTTGGTCTTGAATGTCCTCCAAACTCTTACCTGCCTTCTTGCGAGTAATGATGCCTCAAAGGTACTCTCCTTGCTCTTTCCTTGGGTTTTTTACATTTGTGAAATTTACTGTGCTATGTAAAATGTTCCATTAACTTTCTGTTTATTGAGTGCAATTAAGTTGTTGAATTGGTTTCTGGCATATGGTTAATCAGTTCTCTTTGGTTGTTATTCTGACTATTTAATATAATGCGACAACCACCTTAGATCTCTTGCTGCATTACTTTTTTCTATTTGAGTCAATTCAGATCGCTTTCAAGTGAGTTTCTGAACTCCTTCCTCATTAATGTACACAAAGTGCTTTTTTGTATATGCACTCATAAGTACATATATGGTTGTGATTTGAGAGTGTAATTATTCTAGGGACAATGTGAACCAATTTCATCTTACTAGATTTTGGGTAGCTATATGGTAATGCACGAAGAAGAGCATGCAATTTATACTTGGTTTATGTGGTCATTCAGTAAACAAATATCTTTTATGTCCAGAGTCCTCCCTTTAAACTACAATTAATGTTGTCACCATCTGAAAAATACATTTATTAAATTTGGAAAAAAATTATGAAAGATATTTTTTGGAAGTGGAACCAGATCTAAAACACTGTTCGGATCCTGTCCATAAACAATCTGAAAAGGACTCATCTTAGTTGTTCAATTTCTGGATCTGTTAAAGCAAATTCTGCATGAGAGAAAACTTGGTCCCACCGATTCAAATTATTCCCAACATGACTTTGAATCAGATTTTCCAAACTCCTGTTGACGACTTAGGTCTGCCCATCGGATTGAGGATGATAGGCCGAACTGAAGTTCCTATCAGACCCTACTTTCTTCCAGAGATTCCTCCAAAAATGGCTGATAAACTTCCTATCTCGAAGTGATGGACTTTGGCACACCATGTAAACGAACAATTTCTTTGAAATACAAATTAGCAATTTGAGAAGCATCCATACTTTTCCTGCTTTGTATGAAATGTGCTATTTTAGAAAATCTATAAATAATAACTAAGACAGAATCCATTTGCCTTTGTGTTCGAGGAAGTCTGAGCACAAAATCCGTGCTAACATCTGTCCATGGGGAAGTCGGAGTCGGCAAAGGCATGTATAATCCAGCATTAGTAGCTCCACCTTTTGACACTTGACAAATTTTTTTTTTTTGATAAGTAAATTGTATTAAAAGCGTTCAAAAAGGGGAACGCGACCCAAACTATACAAAGACAAAACGGAACCTATGAATTCAAAGAACTCATAAAGTCAACAATCTCCTCAAGAGAGGAGTAGTCTCTCCCCTGACCCCAACAAAACAAGTTACAAATGATAGAAAATTTTAACACCCCAATGGAGGATTCCTTTCCTTCAAAAGATCTTTCATTACGCTCTCTCCAAAGGCTCCACCAAATACAAAAAGGGATCACCCTCCAAAAAACTCTGACCTGAGCCCCCACCCATTGGCCCCTCCACATATCTAACAACTCCCAAGATGTCCGAGGCATGACCCAATGAATACCAAACAGGCCAAACATCAAACTCCAACAATCATGAGCCGCAGGACAGTGCAACAAAAGATGATCCACCGACTCCCCATAAATCTTGCAAAGACAACACCTATTAACAATGATATGTCTTCTCTTCCTCAAGTTGTCCAACGTCAAAATCTTACTCAAAGCTGCAGTCCACACAAAAAAGGCCACCCTAAGAGGCGCCTTAGACCTCCACACCGTCTTCCATGGGAATGAGGTACCATGAAAACCAGAAAGGCACACAAAAAAGGACCGGACCTGGAACATCCCCTGAGAAGAAGGCACCCAAATCAAAGAATCTGCCCCAGACCCCTCCACCTCCTGTCCGTAAAGAAGAGCCAAAAACCCAGTGACATCATCCAGCTCCCAATCCTGAAAGGCTCGCCGGAAACGCACATCCCAAGACAACCTTCCATTATCAAGGTGATAATAGTTAGCAACCATTGCATGTTTGTCAACAGCAATCCTAAAAAGCTTGGGAAACAAAAGGGCCAAAGGCCTATCATCACACCATGGATCCTCCCAAAACCGGATAGTTTTTCCATCCCGAACTCTGAATCTAATATGTTTGGAAAAGGCATCCCACCCCTTACCAATGGCCCTCCACACCCCCACTCCGCCAACAGACCTGATTGATCCAGCTGACCACCCTCCTCTCTCCTCCCCAAAGCGACATGAGATAACCTTTCTCCATAATCTATGTCTTTCCTTACCAAATCTCCAAAGCCACTTACCCAGAAGAGCACAATTGAAAGTGGCCAATCTCCTAATTCCAAGCCCTCCCAACCGAATAGGCCTGCAAACCTGTTCCCATTTGACAAGATGATACTTGAACTCTTCTCCGTGACCCCCCCAAAGGAAATTACGTTGGAGCATTTCTATTCTTCCAACAATAGAAGCTGGAATACGAAAAAGCGAAAGAAAGTACGTTGGAAGGCTTGACAAAGTGCTCTTCACTAACGTAACTTTACCGCCCTTTGACAGAATTTGTTTTTTCCAACCCGCTAATCTTCTCTCGACCCGCTTAATCACCGGGTTCCAACTTCCCACCCTCCTAGCCGAGTCCCCCAGCGGCAAACCCAAGTACGAGATGGGAAAGCGTTGCGTCCCACATCCTAGAACAGCAGCCAGAGTGTCCACCTCCTGAACTTCCCCCACAGGAACAATCACACTCTTTCCCACATTAACTTTCAAACCAGAAACAGCCTGGAAGCAAACCAAGACACATCGCAGATACCTCAACTGGGAAATATCAGCCTCACAAAAAACAATAGTGTCATCCGCAAAAAGTAAATGAGAGATCTCCAACTACTGAACTGATTCAGGGCCAATCTTGAAGCCCCTAAGAAAACCCAAATCCACCGCCCTTCTCATCAGCCTGCTAAGGGCCTCCATAACAATAGTAAAAAGAAAAGGGGAGAGAGGGTCCCCCTGTCTCAACCCACGAGAACTACCAAAGAATCCCGAAGGAGAGCCATACACCAACACCGAAAACCTGACAGTGGAAACACAAGAAACAATCCACTTCCTCCATCTCTCACCAAAACCCATCCTCTCCAACAGGTAGAACAGGAAGTTCCAGCAAACATGATCATAGGCTTTCTCAATATCCAGCTTGCACAGAACACCAGGAGTCCCACTACGAAGTCTAGAATCCACACATTCGCTAGCAATAAGAGCGGAATCCAGAATCTGTCTACCCCCAACGAAAGCATTCTGAGACTCAGAGATAACTCCATCCAGGACCTCCCTCAATCTAAAGGCAAGGACTTTTGCAATGATCTTGTAAATGCACCCGATCAGACTAATGGGTCTAAAATCCTTGATATTAGAAGCACCACCCTTTTTAGGAATAAGGGCAATAAAAGATGCATTAAGCGATTTCTCAAATCGCCCCGTGGAATGAAACTCATGAAAAGTGCCCATAACCTCATATCGGACCACCTCCCAGCTTTCCAGCAAAAATCTCATCGTGAAACCATCTGGACCTGGAGCCTTATCACCATTGCAACTCTTTAAAGCCTTCAGCACTTCCTCCTCCGAAAAAGGATTTTCCAGCCCATCTCTCTCCAAGGCAGAAATAGAATCGAAGTGAAGACCATCTAGACTAGGTCTCCAACGAAGAGGCTCAGAATAAAGTCCTTGATAGAAAGAGACAATAGCACTTAGCACCTCCTCCTCCGAAGACAAAACTGCACCATCCACACACATCCGCCCAATATGATTACTCCTCCTATTAGCATTAGCAGTTCTGTGAAAAAACTTCGTATTACGATCCCCCTCTTTGAGCCATAATGCCCGAGATTTCTGGCGCCACGAGATTTCCTCCAAAAGAGCAATCTCCACACATTCAGCCTGGCAAGCTGCTCTTCTACTGCGTTGAGATTCCGAAATAGCACCCTCCCCTTCCAATCGATCAATCTCCGCAATATCAGCCAAAGCCCTATTCTTCCTCCACACCAAGCTCCCAAATACCTTCTTATTCCACCTTTTAAGATTTGTTTTCAAGATCCGAAGCTTTCCGGCAAGGATATGGCTCGATGTACCCACCACCAGATTCTCCTCCCACCAAGAATGGACAAGTTCCTGGAAGTTAACCGCACGAAGCCACATGTTCTCAAATCTGAAAGGAGTACTGCGAGATACCCCTCTTGACAAATTTGACTGTGATGAACCAGCCTATTGACATATCTCCTTAAATTTGGCCAAAGGTATTTTGCATCAGCTAAGCCATAAGTTTTGTCTCTGCCAAAGTGTCTCTCATTATGTAGCTGAAGTAGAATTTTTTTCTCTTAAAGAACAATCAGGAATGCATAACTTCGCTTCTTTAAAGAGAAAACCATACTGTAGGCTGTAGTCAGTCCTCTTGCTTTCCATTAGCTCTTCATGAATCCTCCCAAAAAATGGATCAACATCATATAAATCCTTGAAAGTGTCAAAACTTGCAACTTGAACTTGCATAGTGGATATTAAATGAGATCTTTGACGTAAAGCGTCAGCCACCTTATTCTGGACAGTTGACTTATGCTTTAAAGTGAAAGTATATTGCCGCAAGTATGTTGCCAATTTGCTATGTTGATGATGCCGTGAGCGGGTGCAGGAGGCACTGGCAGGCTACCACATTGGGCAAGCTACAAGTGCACAATCCCACATCGCTTGGGTGTGGAAAGGTCACGTGCTATATATGTGGGATTTGTACATTTCAATTGGTATGAGGCCTTTTGGGGGTAAAGCCTAAGAGCAAAACCGTGCGGGTTCGGGCCCAAAGTGGACAATATCATACTATGTGGTTGAGTGGGTCGTTACAAATGGTATGAGAGCTTGACCAGGAAGTGTGGCCGACGGGGACTTTGGGCCCAGAGAGAGCGCGGGGGGAGGGGGAGGGGGTTGTTGATTGTGGTGACCTTGTGGGCGGGTGCAAGAGGCATTGGCAGGCTACCACACTGGGCAAGCTACCGGTGCACAATTCCTCATCGTCTGGGTGTGGAAAGGGGAAGTGCTATATAATGCTCCCAATGGTGTATAGTCTACATAGTAGCATATAATTCCACATCATTAGTAGAGTAATTCATTCTTGCACCACTTAACTTCTCGCTAAAAAAATGCCACAGGTCTTCCTTCTTGGCTAATAAGCACTACCCCTAATCCGATCCTAGAAGCATCACAGTGAACTTCAAAGACTAGGTGCTTTAGAAAGTTTTTCCTCAAGTAATTGAAAACTTTCTTAATCTTCAGCGGTCCACTTAAATGGTCCTTTCTTCAAACAACTCATAGTTGGTGCTGCAAGTGAGCTGAAATCCTTGATAAAACGACAATAGAATGAGCCCCTCACGAGTTTCGAAAGCCGTCTTCCACTCATCCCCACGGTCCACTTAAATGGTCCTTTCTTCAAACAACTCATAGTTGGTGCTGCAAGTGAGCTGAAATCCTTGATAAAACGACAATAGAATGAGCCCCTCACGAGTTTTGAAAGCTGTCTTCCACTCATCCCCGATAGAATATGGATAGGAGCTTTAGAAAGTAATTGAAAACTTTCTTCATCTTCAGCTGTCCACTTAAATGGTCCTTTCTTCAAGCAACTCATAATTGGTGCTGCAAGTGAGCTGAAATCCTTTATAAAACGACAATAGAATGAGGCTAACCCATGAAAACTATGAACCTCATGAACATTTGTTGGACTTGGCCACTCGATGATAGCTTGCACTTTGGACTGGTCCACTTGGATTCCTTCTAAGGAGACTTCATATCCCAAAAGCAGCCTTCGATCTGCCATATAGCTGCACTTCTTTAAGTTAGGTGTTCAAGATGTTTCTATTCGGAAGTGCTATACACAAGAATATCATCAAAATATACCACAACAAACTTCCCAATATAAGGTTTCAGCACATGATTCATCACGCGCATATAAGTACTTGGTGCATTTAACAAACCAAACGGCATAACCAACCATTCATACAACCCGTCACGAGTTTTGAAAGCTGTCTTCCACTCATCCCCGGGGCGAATTCTAGCACTTTTGAGATCAATCTTTGAGTACACTTTGGCTCTTGAAAGATGATCTAGCATGTCTTCTAACCGAGGGATAGGAAATCTTGATGGCTCTACTATCAATACACATTCTCCAAGTCCCATCTTTCTTTGGAACCGATAAAGCTGGTACAACACATGGACTCATACTTTCACCATCTCCAATAACTCTAAAACGTACTTATTAAGTTCATCATACTCTTTAGGACTCATTCAATAATGTGGCTTATTAGGTAAAGTAGCTCCGGGCACTAGATCAATGTGGTGTTGGATGTCCCTCATGGGAGGAAATCCATGGGGTAAATTTTGTGGCATAACATCATCAAACTCCTCTAAAAGTGGCTGAATAGTAGCTGGACAATTTGTTCCTGCAGGCTTCTCTTTACCAATTAAATATACCACGCCACTCTCCTCCAATTCCTCCTCAAAATTGGCCATAGAGAGTAAATTAACACCCTTATGCACTTTAGGTTTAGGTGTAACTTCAGCCAGCATGGTGCACTTTATTATGAAATTGCCATGGTCGACCAAACAAGGCATGGCATTCTTCCATTGCCACAACATCACACCATACTTTATCAAAGTACCTATTACCAATAGATAAATTAACCAAGCATCGTTTAGTGACAGATACCTCATCGCCTTTCTTGAACCAGGAAAGTTTGTATGGTTGAGGATGCACTTCCTCTTTTAGCTTTAACTTCATCACTGCTTCTTAAGAGATGATGTTTTCACAGCTTCCGCTATCTATGATCAGCTTGCAAACACGACCGCCAATGGTACAAGTGGTTTGGAAAATATTACGTCGCAGCCAATCCTCAGGATCTTCCTGCCGTGGTGCTATAAAGGCCTTTCACATCACAAGAGAAAGCCCCGTGTCTCCTCTAACAATTACTTCATCACATCAGCATGATCGTAAATAGGTCCCTTTTCTTGTGGTTCTTCTTCTTCTCCACATTCTTCCATAAGAAGTTTTCCTTCCCGACTATTTGCCAGCTGATTTGTGTCTTGGTGCTCCACATTTAAATCATTTAATTCTTGCTCTGCTGGGCTGCAATTTAGCAACAGATGCTCAACCACCTGGCTGTGATTGAGGGGCTGCATTGCTGCCACTTAGAGATTGCCCCCTAGAAGTTTTAGCTCGATTAGACATGACCTTGATTATTTGGTGCCTTGTGTGTCCCTCTTGCTTGCTGAATTTCTGCGGCTTTGGCATGCTGATATTCTTGAGAAACATTCCAAATATCTTACTGGTTCAATATATCTTGTAGGTTGACTTGTAATCTGTATACCGTGCAACCTTTTGTTCCTCACTTTCATTTAACTCATTCATGAGAACTAGTGTAAAGAATTCCTCTGTGTAATCGTCAACAGTCTTGCTTCCTTGATGACTATTGTGGAACCTTTGAAACATTGACTGGGTATAGTTGAAAGGAAGAAAAGTTTCCCTTAGCTTCTTTCACATTTTTTCCCAATCAACAATCTTGGGCTTTCCTTGTCTGTGTCGTGTCATAATGAACTGATCCCACCAAGCTGATGCTCTTCGTCTTTGTTTCACTGCAACCAATTTTACCTTTTTGTCCTCTGGTAGATCCTTTAGATCAAAGATTCTTTCCACAGTGGATAACCAATCAATGAAACCTTCGCCGTTCAAATCTCCAGCAAATTCAGGAATTTCCACCTTAAAACCGCCATCCTAACGCCTTTCTTCAAATGGAAAAGGTGCTGGTTTGGGTGCTGCGTTTCTGCGAAAAGGATTAACAAATTCCTCTTCCAAATTGTCCTCAGATTCAACGCCATCTTGAGAATGGGCTGGGGTTTGCACAACGCGCAGGCCTAAAGCTTCAATCTGCGTTCTTAGATCTTCTATCACATGCAAGCACTTGTTGTTGATCAACTGCTACGTCTTGATCAGGCCGAACGGCGGGTCTGTGAGGTTGGTTACTTCTCCTTGGTGGCATGTTGCAATAAGCTATGAAAGAAAACAAATAAATCTGAAGAAGGGAAAACATAGAGCTAATTCAAGCTAAAAAATAGCGTAAACACCCACAACTCAATCCCAAAAGAAAGGGAGAGGTAAAAGCTGCTACAACAGACTGAATATATTGATAATACGTAAAAATCTACTCATTACAACTTGGAACAACCCTTTATAAGACACAAGGGATGCCCTAGCAAATATTTAATCCTAGCCCTTCAAATAAATGTAATATAAAGGTTAGTATTTTGTCCAGAAGAATAAAGAGCTTAAAAATGACAAAACAGACCTTAAACAGTCTTAAAAAGCACATTACTTATAAAATACAACCAAAATGACAATAATATCCTAAATGTGAAATAAAAACAGATTTAAGACTTATAAATGACTCATACTGAAAAAAATCACATAATCTTACTCATCATCAGCTGCCCCTATTAATGGAAACTCAGTCTCGTCTTCTTAGGATGTTCAACTTTTTGAAAATAGTCTTCTTCCTCTTGCTCTGCAGCATAACTACTAAGAGTATTATACCATCAAAGTTAAAATCATTTGTTTTCAACCTCAATTTTATTTTGTATGAATAATATGGTCTTAAAAATATAAAAAATTAAAAAATTTCTTGTATTTCGGGTACTCGGGCTAGTAAGAACTTTGCTCCCAATTCCACCCAAAACAAATTCGGGCTCTAAACTTTAAACCCATTCTGAATCTCATGATCTCAAATACCTCGGCCTTGCTTGTAAATTTTCAGGCTGGACTAGGGTTTGTCGGGTTAGGCCCACCCAAGTCCCACCATATTCTGACATTAATAAGGCTTTTCCTTCAATTTAAGAAGCCAGAAGACACTCACTCAACAAGTCAACTCTCAGTAAGGATACCCAACTGCCCCCACTAAGTCATTTTGGTAGAGAACAGTGGCAGCAGCCTTTTAAAGTATATAAAAGGCGTGGCAAGGAGGGTTCTAAGGCTCAAACCTTAATTTGGCACATGCTAGACGATGGGGGGTCGACTTGAAGTCTTGCATGATTAGGGGGTTTGGTCAAATTGCATTATTTTGATAATTGCATGAATTATGGTGAAATTTCATTGTTTTGGTAACTTGCATCAATTAGATTAAATTGAATCAATTATGTTAATTGTTACTTTATTAAGCTAGAGTCAACTTTTGATTACCTCCATTGTAGGGTAATCCAAGAGTCGTCTTTTATCATAAAAAGGATATTATGTAGTTCTGATTAGGCAGTCAATGAATGAATAACAAAATATATTTTGAGATTTCTTGTGAGTGATTTGCAAATTCTGAGGGTGTGAGGCCTTCTCTAGGTGTGATACCTAGGCCTTGTTGGAGTGATTCCAATAGGCTTTTCTTTGTTATTTTCAATTCTTCTTCTCCACTAACAACCCTTGAATCTTAGCTTTGTTTTCTGAATTTCCAGCCCACAATTCTTATTTGCTTTCTTCTATTTGAGCATGATCTTTGTCCTACATCACATGCTTTCCATGCTCGGGGATCTTTTGAGAAGATGTTAGGGATTTTCGCCTTGTTAGTTTGGTGGGGTGTATCTACAAGTTGATTGCCAAGGTGCTTGCTTCAAGGTTGAGGAAAGTTTTGGATGGCATCATTTCGGACTCTCAAAATGCTTTTATGGGAGTCCGTCAGATTTTGGATTCAGTCCTTATTGCGAGTGAGAGTGTGGATTCCAGGATGCGTAGTGGGGTCCCGGGAGTTCTTTGTAAGTTGGATATTGAGAAGGCATATGACCATGTGAGTTAGAGCTTCCTTCTTTACCTGATGGAGAGGATGGGGTTCGGGGATAGGTGGAGGAGATGGATTCACTTTTGTATTTCAAGTGCTTGCTTTTCGATTCTTGTGAATGGAGCTCCTACGGGTTTTTTCTCCAATTCGAGGGGTTTGAGATCTCACATTTAATGTTTGTTGATGACACTTTAGTTCTTTGTGATGCGAATGTGTCCCAGATTAGATATCTGAGATGCGTTCTGATTTGGTTCCAAGTTGTCTCCGGCCTTAAGGTGAATGTTGGAAAGAGTTTTGGTGCCAGTGGGGGAGGTCCCTGAGATTGAGGCTTTTGTTGACATTATTGGTTGCCGTGCTGGTTCCTTTCCCATTTCTTACTTGGGTTTGTCTCTGGGTGCTTCTTCGAGGTGTATGGGGGTTTGGGACCTAGTAGTGGATAGGTTTGAAAGGAGGTTGGCGGGATGGAAGAAGCAGTATCTATCCAAGGGAGGCAGGGTCACTCTGATTAAGAGCACTCTTTCATGCCTTCCCAGTATCTCTCTTTTTCAGATTTCCTCTTCAGTTGCGGAGAGGATTGAGAGGTTGCAGCGTAATTTTCTGTGGGGGGGTAGAGGAGAAGAGTTCAAGTTTCATCTGGTGCGTTGGGAGCAGGTTTGCACGCCAATTTGGAATGGTGGTTTGGGTCTCCGTGGATTGGTGCCTTTTAATAAGACACTGGCTTTGGAGGAGGGTTGTGGTTTGTCAATTCAGGGAGTTGAGTGGAGGTTGGAGTTCTTTGGAAGCGAGGGGTCCTCGGGGGGTAGGGGTTTGAAATTTTATTCGGAAGGGATGGGATGACTTCTCCAAACACATTCGGTTTCGACTTAGGGATGGGAGGAGGATTGGTTTTTGGGAGGATGTTTGGTGTGGAGATGTTCCTCTTGCTCTCGCTTTTCCTCAGCTTTATAGGATTGCTTCGGATAGGCAGGCCATGGTGGTCAATTGTTATCACCTTGATAGTGGGAGACTGGTATGGGATGTTTGATTCAGGTGTTTGTTTCAGGACTGGGAGATCGAGGAGGCTATTCGTTTCTTGGAGTTGTATCGCCAGAGGATTGTGGTTGAGGATTCGGATTGTTGGTCTTGGGTTGCAAACTCTCAGGGGCATTTTGAGGTGAGGTCTTTCTTTAGGTGTCTCTCGGTTGATCTTGGAGTTCGCTTTCCTTTGAAGTCTGTTTGGCGCTCCAATGCTCCTCTCAAGGTTGCTTTTTTTGCGTGGACCTCAGTTTTGGGAAGGATCTCAACCTAGGATAACCTGAGAAGGAGAAACCAGATGATGGTCAATCGTTGCTATATGTGTCTTCGTGATGAGGAAACAGTGGATCACCTTCTCATTCATTGCACGATGGCTAGAGAGTGCTGGGATTTGATGATTGGCTTATTTGGGCTTCTTTGGGTTATGCCGGGATCCGCTAGAGGGTTGATTGAGGCGTGGAGAGGTTGTCCTGTGGGGGCTCACATTCAGGATGCGTGGAGGGCTACGCCACTCTGTGTGTGGTGGTGTATTTGGCTTGAAAGGAATAGGAGAATTTTGAAGGGAAGGAGATGTCAATTTCGGTGCTTAAATTCTCGATTTTTTCCACTCTTTTTTGTTGGGTATCAGGGAGAGATCATAGATCTTTAGAGGAGATTGTTGATTTTTTGGCCTCTCTGAAGGCTTAGAGGCTCTTTGTGGTCTTTTGTATTTCCCTTGTGTTCCGCTCCCCTTTTGGGCGCTTTTATAAAATTTTATTTATCAAAAAAAAAAAAATCTTAGTCCTACATCACATGTAAAAATGATCTTGTTTATCTTTTTGCCAATGCTTTTGTGATGTTTCCAATTTTTTGCTTTTTTCATTTTTCTGGAATTTTGTTGGTGCAAGGGCACTTTCGTCATTTCACGTTTTACGCACCAGACACCGCGGGGTGTGCCGGGTGTGTCAGTGAGTTGGTTGGGACATTTCATTGAGTCCAGGACTCTTTGGAATGCAAGGTTTGTCATTTTCACATTTTTTCTGTTTTTCGGACTGGACGGTCCCGTGTGGGACCTGCTACCGGTATCGTTGTGCACGGGGATTTTAGTTGGGTCCATCTGCATTTCACATATTTTAATTTATGTGAATTAAGTGGCATTTACTTGGTGGTGCATGTATTTTTTATGTGGTGCAAATTAAAGTTGAATGAAGTAGGAAAAGTCAAAAGTGGTGGCAGGACCCACCACCCACATACTTAGTGGTCTAGAGACCACCCAAAGCCTCACAAAAATTCTCTCTCCCCGCTGGTTTTCTCTCTTGCCCTCTTTTCCTCTTCATTTTCCTTTTATCTTGCATCAAACTTTGAAGCAAGATATTTCTCTCAATACTTGGTGATTTTGAGTGCCGTTTGAGGCAAAACGGAGAGCACGACGAGCTCTACGCGCGAGTACGATCAATTTCAGCTTTGAGCCTCCCTAGGGATTTCGAATTTCTTGACCCATTTGAGGGTTTTGCACCAAATCAAGGTAGGGGTCCTTAATCCATGAAGTTCTTGTGCTTTTGTGAGTTAACTCCTTATAAATGGTTATTTAGCATGCTTAATTTGGGTAGTATCTAGCTAATTGTTTAGTTGATGTGTGTGTATTTGCTAATTGTGTAATTGTGGGTATTAAATGTTTTATGTGAAGAGCATGCCTCTGTGTTGATTCTTTATATGCCTAACAAGCTAGACTTTTATGGTATGAAAGCATGTTATAATTTTCTTGCAAATTCTTGTGAGTTATACTTTGCTAGTTAATCTGGAGCTAGATGTGGAATTATGAATGTGGACATGACGTTGATGCTTCCATGCATTAGCATTGGGCATGAAAATGGGGAGAATTGTTTTGAAATGAAAATGGGGAATTTTGGGAAAGTGTTTTGATGAAATGGTTTTATGAAAACCCGGTCGCCGCGGGGGTACCAAATGGCTGAAGGGTTAATATAGCCTAGAGGGAATTAGGGAGAATGCCCTAGCGTGGTTGAGCTAGCTGGACCAAAATGACGCCGTGGGGGTACTAAGGGTCAGGGACACTAGCCAATCCTTCTCTCGTGTCGTGCGGGGTCACCAAAGGGCTGGTTATATTAACCGTTTGAAAGTGATGGTTTTGAATGTTGAAAATGGGAGTGACATCGGCATACATTGCATTCCATGGCATGTCATTATTTATATTGAGATTAACTGTTATGTTGAGCTTCCCTGACATAGTATGACCCCGAATCCTATTGTTCTATTCATTGGTTGGATTCACGGGGACACAAGAAGCTTGTCTTAAGTGCCACCTGCTGAGCTTTTGCTCACCCCACTATACTTATCATTTTTCAGGTCATGGAAAGGAATTGGCGGATGATAATCCACCGCAAGCTTGAAAGTTGTTAGAAGACCACTTTGTTATTTTGAACTTAGGCCATTCTTTTGTATGTCTTTTGTTTTGGAAATGTAACAAATGTTATTATTCATGGCCTTGTAACTTAAGTATGAGAATTAGCTTTTATTTGATGTAAATGGAACTAATGTAAGCATTATGTTTAACGCCATATAATTGTAATGAATGATCTTGTAAGATGATTGTGTGTTAGTACTCATGTTCATGATAGTAGAATGTCTCATTTTGATGGGTTGGTTCAAGTATGAACCATTGCAAAGTCTCCTTTTTAGCCCCCCTTTCATTCCCAAAGTGCAGCACTTCAGTTTCAGGATGCAGGGCTCGAAGGAGTCATTTCGGTCGACCAAAATGGCTCTTCGGTTGACCGAACCAATTGCAGCTCTCGGGATCTCCTGTTTCGGTCGACCGAAATAGGGTTCGGTCGACCGAACCATCTTCTTTCTCTCAGTATCTCAACTTCGGTCGACCGAAGTAGAGTATCGGTCTACCGGTTCTTGGAGGTCTGCTTCGGCCGACCGAAGTGTGTACCTGTTTGGTCTTCTTTGTTCCTTCTTCCTTTGTAATCCACTCTTGACTCGGGAGAATTACCTAGAACCTTGGGAAAGCTTAATTTTTGATCTGAATGAGCATGTTTTGATACGTGAAATGATGGGTTTGACCTAGGTGACCTCGGGTTCGAGTAAGAACCCGGCTAACGGTTCGGGCCTCCGGGTTCGGGTCGTTACAGCTTTCACCTACCTCCCTATAGTGGTTTGACCTCAAGGAACCACTGATCATTATCATACTACTGTTCTTTCCCTATCCCTTGAGCTTGCCTTGGGCCACTTTGGATTGTTATCACATATTGAGGAATTCCTACACCACTCTGATCATCATATCAAACCCACATTATGGAACTTTCATGGTGTCTTGAATAATATTGTTCTGACCATCACTTTGAACCCACAAGAGTCTTAGTTGACCTAATGATTTTGACACTCTGAAATGTGTTGAGACATGGAACGTAATATATGGAATGCATTATTTAGAGGTAAAACCAATCAAGGACAAAAGCTGAGAGATTCAGGTATGGTGGTTCGTTTATTTACTATAAACACTGATGGCCACTGGCTACAAATAATATTTGGCACAAATTGCTTTTGTTATTACTTGAGTGGATGGTCAAATATGGAAATTCAGGCTGCAAGGAGAGATTGGCAAACCTTTTGAGTTTATTGCTGATATGTTACCAATAGGTCTGAAAGAAAAACAGGCTTATGTAGCTATCCGTTGTAGTTGGGGTCGTTGGATGCCGTTGAGTTTCTCAAATAGGGTTAGTGTTGCATAGTCAATGTTGTGTCACCCTAAGCGAGGGTTTACTTTTCATTATATTTTGCTTTGTAATTCAAGCTTTTGTAAGTGCGAGGTGGGTTGGGCTTCAGTTTTAGTTTGAATTGATTCAATTGTAATGTAATAAACTTTTAATCTGGTTTGGTAGACTTTTTTTGTCCATTCATTCAATCTTTTCTTTCTTTCTTGTTCTCCCTCTTTCTTTGTTGTTATTTGTTTTTCTTTTTGCCTTCTACATTGAATTTTTTTGTATCAATTGCTGTTATTTTTATGTATATATAGGTAATTTTTCTGTTTCTCTCTGTCATAAATAGATTCATTTCAATCCAAGGTGAGTTTCTTGGATCATCTTGCATAGGTGGTGTTTTCTGATCCGCAAATGATCTCTTGTAAAATTTATTTATATATTTATTATTATATTATAAGAATTGTAATATAGTAGTTGTTATTATCATCAAATTTTTATCTGCTATCATGATTCTTGTCATAGCGGTGCAGTGGATAATTTATATTTGTTGGCTACCTTTTCTCCTGAATGTGTTCTGTGATTCTCAAGAAGGCATGTGTGAGTATGTGGGCTTGCATGTAGTTGCGTAGATAGGTGTGTTGCATGCACATGGTCTATATATGTGGTTTTACCTTTTCTTTACTGTGATGATTTCGTGCAAATCTCACTTTTTTAATTGATTAATTATATTAAATTTTTTTCACTGAAAAGGTAGTTATATCAACTTCTAATTATTTGTAACTGGAAATTGATTACTTTAATGCAGGCTGCATTTAGAGCTCTTGTAGGCAAGGGTTATCAGACGTTGCAAAGTTTGCTGTTGGACGTTTGTCATAAACAGCCGAGTGAAGGGCTTTTGAATGCTCTGCTTGATATGCTTGTTGATGGAAAGTTTGATATCAAAGCTAACCCTGTAATAAAGGTGAATTGACAATACGAACCTTTTCTAGAAAATGGGTGATCCACTCTTTAGGTTCTTTGCCCGCTGAAGCCCTCTTTTATCTTTTTAAATTCTATTTTTAGGCTGAATATGCAGCAATACGGTTATATAATTGTTTGCTAATGTTCGCTTCTCATATAGTTGGTTTTCGTGTTTTCTTTTCTCTCAGAATGAAGATGTGATCTTGCTTTATCTCAGTGTTCTGCAAAAGGTTAGTGATTTTGTCTTTTCTTTTTATTGTTATTATTATATGAGGTTCTCCAGTTCCTCCATTTCTGCGGCCACCCTTCTTTCTTTGTTAAACAGTGCTGATTTCATTTCCTTCAACAATTTGATATGATATCATTCTGATTCAATACTTTTCCATTTAATAACTGGGCAGAGCAGTGACTCTTTGCGGCATTATGGGCTTAATGTTTTTCTTCAGCTGCTCAGAGATTCCATATCTAATCGAGCTTCATGTGTCAGAGCAGGAATGCTTAACTTTCTTCTTGATTGGTTTTCTCAAGAAGATAATGATAATGTAATCCTGAAAATTGCCCAACTAATTCAGGTCACCGGTGGACATAGTATTTCTGGAAAGGATATCCGTAAAATCTTCGCTCTACTTCGGAGTGATAAAGTTGGGACTCGGCAACAGTATTGCTCATTATTGCTAACAAGCATGTCATCGATGCTAAATGAGAAGGGACCCACTGCCTTTTTTGATCTCAATGGAAATGATTCTGTAAGTGCAACAGTGTATTTGGAAGCCACTTTAAAGAAGGGTTTCAGCAGAATGATTACACTTAGTTTAGATACTACTGTTAATGAAAACGTTTGAATTTTTGAACCATGCTAACCTATAATGTTACACCTGATGCAGTAATGAGGAATAAGAAAATCAATCAATATCTCTTTTTAGAAACCTTATGAGAATAAATATGTTCTAGAGTATTTTTCACCTCCTTATAAATCTGGAGAATTGATTTAATGTTTCTTAATGGTAAAGCCGTAAATGATTGATTCTCAAGTGTTGGAGGGTGGGGGGAGCGAGAAAGAGGGTGGGTGGTAATGTTTAGTTATTGAGACAAGGTTGAGGGATACATTTTTGTCCTCTTTTCCAATTTTTTTTTTTAATTTTCGTCGCTCTCCTCGCTATTGACATCGGAGTCTTCTACTCCAGCACCTAATCTGATTTTTTTCGTTTCTGTTATTTGCTTACGCTTTCATAGATGATTTGGTCTAGATCATCATTTTTTTGAGGGATCATGCCCACAAGTGGTTTGCAGAAGTTGCAAGGATAGCTAGCATTCCACGCAATGGAAAATTGAAATCCTCTGTTTTGAGAAGAGGCATTGGCTTCTTTCTGGATGACCAAGGAACTTGGAAAAGGTTTGAAGATTTACAGAGTTGCTTGCTCGGAAAATTTGTCTGGAGGTCGGTGACTGTACGAAGGTTGAGAACTGGGCCGCTAGGGCTTGGAATGTGTTGACAGGAGTTTCTGTGTCTCCTTTACCAGATACTTTGCTTCTGTTTCGCTGTCCTTCATCTGCGGAAGCTTTTAGGGTTTTGTTGATTGGAAAGAGGACTTGGGGTGATACTGAGCTGCGGTTGGATGAGTGGTCGTTCAGAGTAGGATGTTTGGGGATATGGAGGATAGAAAGGAGAGGAGGGTGGTGTTGCATGCCTTGCCCCTGTATTTGTGGTGCAGTGTCTTGTTCATCACCTTCCGAAACACTTGTGGAGGCGGTTGTTAAAGTTGAGGCTGATGAAAGAGTTGATGCAATTAAAGTTGTAATCACATTGATTGAAGGGGGAGGGATCCCAATGTCAATTCTCGTCAACGATGAGAGGTTGTGCTTTAGGGTCTTCTTGTTGGGGGAGAAGCTACCGGAGCTTGTTCCAAAGACGGTGAACCTCAATGGCAAAGACGAGAACACCTTTATTAAGGAGGATGACAGGTTGAGAATGCAACGTAGGGGGATTAAGCTGAGAAAGGCAAGCGATTGTGAGGACTTTGGCTCTGGTTCTTCTCTTTTCTCACAGGCGAGCGTTATGGCAAGAGAAGGAAGTAGAAGTGGATCTCACACGCAGTTCACGCTTGTGCGAAGGGGAGAACATGTGGAGTCACATGCCATGCAGGAAAAGGGTGTTAGCATCGAATGGAAGACAGCTGATCAGTCACGTTTTTGGGGGGGTGGGGGGGGGGGGGGGGGGGGGGAACTGTTGATGATTCGAGAACGATTCTCTGCTATGGTGGGTTAAGGACATACATCGACCAGCATTTGAAGCCCAATTTTTTGAATCAGCCTGGCCTTGATGTAAGTAACAGATTTCCCTTTATGATGATCTAAGTCATGCACAGAATGTGGATTCAGGTTCGGGAGGAGTGCGCTAGCATTTGAAGTCCAAGTTTATGAATCAACATGGACTTGTTTGAAGTAACAAATTTGGCCCCTTTAAATCATGCAGAGAAGGTGGGATTGGTTACGGGACGAGTGGGTTGTGAGTTATTTGGCCCAAGGTGGAGTGGGGGTGGTTGACCGTAAGGAGAAGGCCTTGTTTAAAGGCAGGCTTGAAAGAAATAGGGGAGAAGAAAAAGTGGGTTTTAGATGACAAGCCCAAAGTCGTCCCAGCATGAAGAAATGGTCCAGAGCTGCAAAACAAAAGTGGGTCCCAAGACAAAAGATTTCAAAAGCCAAGAGAAGACTTGTACATCTTCGTTCTCACAGAGGGTGGGTTGTGCAGAAAATTCGACTTCAAAAAGGGTTACACGCAGTTCACGCTTGTGCAAAGGGGAGAGCATGTGGAGTCGCATGTTATGCAGGAAAAAGGGTGTTAGCATCGAATGGAAGACAGCTGCTAAGTCACGTTTTTTTTTTTTTTTTTTTTTTTGGGGAAGGGTTCTCTGCAATGGTCAACATTTGAAGCCTAATTTTTTGAATCAGCCTGGCCTTGGTGTAACTAACAAATTTCCCTTTATGATGGTCTAAGTCATGCAGAGAATGTGGATCAGGTTCGGGAGGAGTGCGCCAGCATTTGAAGTCCAAGTTTATGAATCAACATGGACTTGTTTTAAGTAACAAATTTGGCCCCTTTAAATCATGCAGAGAAGGTGGACTCGATTACGGGACGAGAGGGTCGTGACTTCTTTGGCCAAGGTGGAATGGGGGTGGGTGACCGTAAGGAGAAGGCCTTGTTTAAAGGCAGGCCTGAAAGAAGAAAAAGTGGGTTTTAGATGATGAGCCCAAAGTCGTCCCAGCATGAAGAAATGGTCCAGAGCTGCAAAACAAAAGTTGGTCCCAAGACAAAAGATTCAAAAGCCCAGAGAAGACTTGTACATCTTCGTTCTCACAGAGGGTGGGTTGTGCACAAAATTCGACTTCAAAAAGGGTGGGGTTTGTAATCCTTTCGCCTTTTTCTTTCTCTTTTTCTGGTGGATTGGTGAGAAAGGACATGGAGGCCTTGACAAGATCCATGATGTTGGTCATGGGGAGTGGAGGGGCAGGCTATCGCCGATGGTAGATGACGATTCTGAATTCTGCTTGGTGAAGGAAGATGTTAGGGATGACAACAACAATATGCCAAAAATGGAACAATGTGCTCTGACTGAGATTCAGCATTTCTCCAATGAGGACAACAAGGTAGTTGTTTGCGTGGGGAAGGAAATTCGAGTTTGCTTGACTGACGAGTCGGCTACTGTCTTGCTGAGTTACAGAAGCATAAGGCTTTGAAGGAGCAGTTTATGGGGATGGATTTTGGGCTGCCAACGGAATGGGATGGGCTTACTGAGGGTCATGGATCTCCATCGGTTTGTTGTAGTAGACGATCGGAAGCCGATTCTGATGTGGGTGAGGGCTGAATGATGATCCATTTGTGGGGTGGGAGATTTGTCTAGTCGGATGCCGTGGGTTTCTCAAGAGGCGTTCTTTTGATGTGGGCATGAGGTGGGTGTCCAAGGTGTATGTGTTGGCAGGGAGATTTTGTGTCTCTTGTTGTTTTGCTATGGAGGAGGATGGTTTCCATTGGGTGTTCTTGGGTGTTTATGACCGCTTTGAGGACGGTGAGCAGCACTTGTTGTGGGAGGAGCTTTGTTTGGTTCGGAGGAGATGGCTGTTTCCATGGTGTCTTGGTGGGGATTTCAATGTGATCTAGTTCCGAATGGAGAAGTTGGGGGGGGGGCAGACCGCTGAAGTGGGCGTTGTTCACTTGGTCCAGTGGCAGACTGTTTCCTACCCTCTCTTGGTTAGATAGATTCCTCCTTTTCGGAGATTGGGAGAAATATCCAGATGTGACTCAAAGGGCTTTGGCTAGACCAACTTCAGATCACATCTTATTGGTGTTGGATTGTGGGTGCATTCGGCGGAGGAGTTCTCTCTTTCGATTTGAGAACATGTGGCTTCAAGCAGAGAGATTCAAGGAAAAGGTGAGAAGTTGGTGAGAGGATACAGAGTGAGGGTTTCTCCAAGCTTCGTTCTTGTTGGAAAACTCCGCTCCTTCAAGGAAGACATTAAGAGGTGGAATAAGGAGGTTTATGAAAATCTAGAATGGAGGAAGAACAGGGCTTTGGCTGAGATTGCCGAGATTGATTGTTTAGAGGGCCTTGGAGAGTTGGAGGAGATGATGACGTGAAACAGAGAGGAATGTTAGGCAGAGATTGCCATTTCGGAGGAGATTTTGTGACGCCAGAACTCTCGGGCTTTATGGCTCAAGGAGGGTGAGAAAAACATGCGGTTCTTCCATAGACTTGCCAAAGCTCAACTTAGGGGCAATTATATTGGGAGGATTCAGATTGTTGGGGAGGTGCTTTATATGGAGGAGGAGGTGTGTAGAGGGATTGCTTCCTACTACCATGGGTTGTTCTCAGGGAGTGACAAACGGCAACCTCCGCGTGGGGGCTGCATTTTGACACTATCTAGGATAGTGATTGGATTGAGAGGCCTTTTTGTGTGGAGGAAGTTTTGGCAGCAGTGAAGAGTTGTTATGGGACAAAACTCCGGGACTGGATGGATTTACCATAAGAGTCCTCCTGGAGAGTTGGGTTGTGGTAGGAGAGGAAGTGATGAGTGCCTGTCACACTTATTTTTTGCAGGGGAGATTCGAGAAATGCTTGAATGGCTCTTTTATTGCCCTCATCCCCAAGAACACTTATTTTTTGCTGGGGAGATTCGAGAAATGCTTGAATGGCTCTTTTATTGCCCTCATCCCCAAGAAGGAAGAAGGAAGGAAAGAGGGGAGGAGAGGGGGGGGCGGGGGGGGGGGGGGGGGGGGGGGGTGTGGGGGGGGATTAGAGGGTCAAGTTTGTTGGGTTGTTAAGATAAGATTAGTTGATATGAGTTCTATCTTGTTAGAGTCTTTTTAAGTTTTTGGGATTTATCTGTTTTGAGTTGTTATGAGTCTTCCTATCATTTTGGGATTTCACGTTGTATGAGTCGTTATTTAAGTACATGATTGAACAAAGAAAAGGCGGCTGGTTTATATCTACACTAATGTGTATGCACCGGAGGTCTTAGGTTCCCTCGAAGTACCATTTGTTTTCTTTGATTGGCATACATTTTTTCTTGTTCCAAAATAGGTAAGAGCAAGAGTAACTTGCTTGTCCAGTTTTGGATTGTCTCATTTTGGATTCCCAAAACGCATTTGTTGGTGGCTGGCAGATCTTGGATTCCGCCCTTTTTGCTAGTGAGTGTGTGGATTCTAGACTGAGCAGTGGGGTTCCAGGATTGATTCGTAAGCTTGACTTTGAGAAGGCTTATGACCGTGTGAGCTAGAGCTTCTTGCTTTGTTTGTTGGAGAGGATGGGGTTTTGGGAGAAGTGGAGGAAGTGGATTGAGTTTTGCATCTCTTTAGTGACGTTCTCAGTCCTAGTTAACGGGTCTCTAACTGAGTCCTTTTGCAGTTTGAGGGGCTTGAGATAGGGGATCCTCTCTCTCCCTTCTTACTCATTATTATGATGGAAACTCTGAGTAGATTGATGTGAAGAGCACATAACTGGGCTTTATTGCAGACTTCAGGGTGGGTAGAAATCTTGCTAGCTAGTTGGCTAAGAAGCACGGACACGGATACGGGACACGGATACGACACGACACGGACACGGCGACACGGCAAATCCAAAAAAATTAGGACATGGACATGGCGAATAGTGTATATATATGTATATCAGCATTAATAATTTAAAAAAAAAAACACTGATATGTTTAGGTTGGAATATATATATATCACTAATATGTTAGTATATATATATATCAGCATCTTTAGGACACGGACACGGCGAATTGTGGCATCTTTAGGTTAGTATATATATATATCAGCATCTTTAGGGTAGTACAAAACAAAAAATAGAACATATCAGCATTAAAAATTTAAAAATAAAAAATAAAAAATAACATATCAGCATTAAAAATAAAAAAAATAAAAAAAAAATTCCAGAAAAGTGTGTCCGAGTTGTCTGAGCCGTGTCCAAGCTGTTTGAGCCGTGTCCGAGCCGTGTCCGAAAATTAAAAAAAATAAAAAAATTCTGGACACGTTTTTTGGCATGTCCGACACGTGTCGGGGCGTGTCCGACACGTGTCGGTATCCGACACGTGTCAGACACGGATTCTTCGTCCATTTTGGAGTGTCCGTGCTTCCTAGCTAGTTGGAGATCTCCCTTCTTCTATTTGCTGACAGCACATTTGTTTTTTGTGATGCAGACGTCTCTCATATGAGATATTTGAGGTGTGTTCTAATTTGGTTTCAGGTAAACTCTGGCTTGAAAATCAATGTGAGGAAAAGCGAAGAGTCTGTTGTTCTGATAGGGAAGGTTGCGGAGATCTCAATTCTTGCGGATGTCTGTGGGTTTAGAGTTGGATCCTTCCCTATTTCATACTTGGGATTGCCCTTGGGGGCACCTTCGAGGAGAGTTGGCGGATGGTACCCGGTGATTGAGAGGTTTGAGTGGAGGCTCGCGAGGTGAAAGTAGCAGTATCTTTCTATGGGCGGTAGAGTTACCCTTATGAAGAGTACTTTGTCGAGTCTTCCCACTTATTTCCTCCTCTTGTTCAAATCCTTGTTTCTGTGGCTTAATAGCTAAGGAATTTTTTATAGGGTGGCATGGGGGATGAATTTAAATACCATCTTGTTTGTTGGGAGTAGGTTTGTAGGTCAATTTAATCTGTTGGTTTGGGTATTCGAGAGTAATGCCATTCAACAAGGCCCTTATAGGGAAGTGGTTATGGAGATTTGGTGTGGTGGGTCATTGCTAACAGATTTGGGGAGGAGAGGGTAGGGGAGGGGAGGCTAGTTTTCCCTCGAGGTGAGAATTCCTAGAGGGGTATCAGATTCAGGGTCAGGGTAGGGGCATCAGCTTTTGGGAGGACTCTTGATGCGGTGACCGTTCGTTGGCATGCTCTTTTTCTAGACTTTTCCGGATTGCATTGGATAGGCGTGTGCCTTGGTGGTTGACTGTTATCGGCTTGATAGCTGGAGGACATGGGATGTGCGATTTTCGAGGCATTTTTGGGACTGGGAGGTGGATGATTTTCTAAGTCTTTTGGAGATGTTGTATCTCGAGGAGGTGGTGGGTGGTGTTGCTGATAACAGTGTGGGTGTTATCTCCTCAGGGGAGGTTTGATGCGCCCTCATTTTATAGGCCCCTCTTAGATGGGCCGAGGATTGTTTTTTCATAGAAAGCCATTTGGCGCATGAAGGCTCCTCTTAAGTTGGCCTTCTTTGCTTGGAGAGCTGTCCTGGGGAGGATTCTGACTTTGGACAATCTGAGGAGGAGGAGACATACTGTGGTGAATTGGTGCTGCATGTGCAAGAGGAATGAAGAGTCGTTTGATCATCTTCTGTTGCATTACCCTCTGGCTAGGGATACCTGGGGACTGATCCTGGCTTTGTTTGGAGTTTAGTGGGTTATGCCTGGATCCTGGCTCAACATGATTGAGGCTTGGAGAGGGTGTACTATGGGTTCCTATGGCCGTGACTTTTGGAGGGTGGCGCCTTTATGCGTGTGGTGGTGCCTATGGAAGGAAAGGAATAAGAAATCCTTTAATGGTGAGGAGACTTCTATTGGAAACGGAAATTCTTTTTCATTTCTTCTCTTTTTTGTTGGGTCTATGGGAGGAATTGTCAATCTTTGGGGGAGATTAGGGGCCCTATTTGGTCCTTTGCTTGATTTTGTGCTCTTCTTTCCCTGTTTGAACGCTCTTTTATACCTGGGGATTGATCCTGGCTTTGTTTGGAGTTTAGTAGGTTATGCCTGGATCCTGGCTCAACATGATTGAGGCTTGGAGAGGGTGTACTATGGGTTCCTATGGCCGTGACTTTTGGAGGGTGGCGCCTTTATGCGTGTGGTAGTGCCTATGGAAGGAAAGGAATAAGAAATCCTTTAATGGTGAGGAGACTCCTATTGGAAACGGAAATTCTTTTTCATTTCTTCTCTTTTTTGTTGGGTCTATGGGAGGAATTGTCAATCTTTGGGGGAGATTAGGGGCCCTATTTGGTCCTTTGCTTGATTTTGTGCTCTTCTTTCCCTGTTTGAACGCTCTTTTATGCAATCTTACTTATAAAAAAAAAAATGTTCTGGGGAATTGATGAAAGGGAAAAGCAGCTAATACCTGTTTTTTGGAGTGTTCATTTTTGTTGGGGCAAAGGGCTAAAAGAAAAGTGTTCTGCTCTGCCATATGACCAAACTCTGCTATTCCTTTTGAAATATTCATGTGAATCTGATTGTCGGTATAGCTATCATTTATGTAATTTCTTCATAAGAAGTTGCTTTCTCTACTCACCCCTGCTGACTAATGTTTTCCTTTAATAGAGTATTTGTGGTTTATTCTTAGCATGTATGTAATGTATCTTTCTCTAATATTTTTTCGTTATGTGGGCTGGCAATGATTTTATGGTCTTCTTTTTTAATTTCCCCGGCCAGTCTGTAATACTGCATACTGCAGATACCCAAAGACTTGAAATCAGCAGGCACCTTTGTGAATCTGATTAAAAGATTTATTGGTTGGAGAGCAACACCTGGGGATTTTCAGTGAACTATTTCTAATCAAACTAATTGGAGAGAGGCCTGGGAGAATGAAAATGTCAATTATCCTGCAATTTAGTATGGATTGTTGGAATTTCTCCATTTTGAGCGCCTTTTTCTGTCTTGCAACAACCTTTGTGCCTAAACTTGAAACAAAGATTTGTGTACTGATATGGAACTTGAGATAGGAACAGGGGAAGGGGGACAGATGCTTTGAAGGAGAGAAAGGTAGTTATTGTCTGATATTTTTGCTGCTCTTGGAGGCGTTGCCTGATGTAGAATGTGTCGATTTTCCATAAACTGTGACTTCACACCGGAAATGGCATTTCAGACCTAAAACTATAGGAAAATGTCTTTTGTATTCTTGGATCCTTTCATTATTGGTTTGTGACACCCATTATCAGCAGTCATGGTTTAACTTATGACATTGTTTAAACAAATAAAATACTTCTGTTTCCTATCAGTTTTGATTGGTATGAATTACTTGTTGTATGTAGCAGCCACTTTCTCTAGATCCATAACCATGTTGGACATGACCGTTATTTGAAATTAAACCGTGCGTTAGATATGCACCAGACTTTTTGTATTAGTGGGGGACATGTTAGGAGTTGGAACATATCAGTGCAGACTGCAGAGGATAAATAGTCAGTAGAGAGCTAAGTGCAATAGTAACTCAAATGAACAAGTATTATTCTATTAAAACTTTTAAGATAATAGACTACTTGGACAGGTTGGAGATGACAATGAGGAGGCATGGAAATGGAAAATGATTTGTAGAATCACTAGTATGATTAGTATCTTTTTGCATCTGTAGAAAATTCTAAAAGAAAGAAATTTTCAGAATGACAGATGAACATTTTTAGAGAAGATAAGATCTTACAGTTTTCATGGTGATTATTCTAATTCTCTCTGCAGTTTGATCATAACACTATAACTTTATGCTTCTATGTTTGAGTATGTCACTATATCGTCATCACATCTAGGACTGATTGTCCATTGCTTTTTTTTTTTACCCTGTTATTTATAATGGAGAATTTCGCAGCAATAGGGGGAGTTTTCTAAAAATGTGATTTAAAGGATCATTTATTTGGGCAAAAAAAGAAAAAAGAAAATTCTCTAAGTTCATATTTTTATTTTTTATATGCTGGAAATCTTTATGATATCTTCTTAGAATGCGTTTACCAAGTTTAATTTGTTACCCTGACTTGAACATAATTTGTTTGTCTTTCTTCTTTCCTGTCATTGCAGGGTATTATAATTAAGACGCCAGTACAGTGGCCTTTGTATAAGGGGTTTTCTTTTTCCTGTTGGCTCAGGATAGAAAATTTCCCTAGAACTGGAACAATGAGCCTTTTCAGTTTTCTCACAGAAAATGGAAGGGGGTGCTTGGCTGTCCTTGCGAAGGACAAGCTGACTTATGAGGTAAAAGTAATGTTTGTCTGGGAATTTTTTCCTGATTTTATTGTGTCTTCTGTACGTGAATGCAGCAGTTCCAAAATACTATCTACTTGCAGATTTCAATTTTTGCGTTATGCATACTAGCTCTTTATTCTCTGTGTTGTTTAGCTTATGACTAATGGCTTTACCATTCCACACCATTAATGCCATTTTTCTTCCTTTTTCTTGTTTTTGCAGTCTATTAATCAGAAGCGACAATGTGTTTCACTGCATGTTACCCTTCTTAGAAAGAAATGGCATTTTCTTTGTATTACTCATAGCATTGGTAGAGCATTTTCTGGGGGTAGCTTATTGAGATGTTATATGGACGGATTTCTTGTTTCATCTGAAAAATGCAGGTGCTATGCCACTTCCAAAATAAATCTTGTTTGCTTTTAAAATAACTTGTAAAATTCTCTGCTTTCTCCTGAAATGAAAATATTCCCCCTGACTTTCATGATTTAATGGTTCAGATATGCAAAAGTTAATGAGCCATTGACTAGTTGCACAATCGGCACAAGAATAAATTTGCCACCATGTGATGAAGAAAATGCTATTTACACCATCAAAGATTCTTCTCCTTTTCTTGGTCAGATTGGTCCAGTTTATATGTTTAGCGATGCTCTTACTTGTGATCAAGTACAGGGTATCTATTCCTTAGGACCAAGCTATATGTATTCGTTCCTTGATAATGAAATGGCAGTTTATTCGGAGAACCCATTGCCTGGTGGAATTCTTGATGCCAAAGACGGCCTTGCGTCCAAAATCATTTTTGGACTTAATGCACAGGTTCTCTTTCTTTTCATGAAAATATGTATTTTATTAAGCTTGCTTTGGTCTCGCCTTCAGAGATTTATGGAAATTGATTTCCTTTTACAGGCTAGTAATGGTAGGACTTTATTTAATGTTTCGCCAATGCTGGAGCATGCACTGGATAAGAGTACATTTGAAGCAGCTGTGATGGTTGGAACACAACTTTGTTCCAGAAGCTTGCTGCAACAGATTATTTATTGTGTTGGGGGTGTATATGTGTTTTTTCCTCTTTTAACACAGTCTGATTTGTATGAAAAGGAAGAAAGTGGACAAGATACTTTGCTTACACCAATCACAAAAGAGCGTCTAACTGCTGAAGTTATTGAACTTATAGCTTCTGTACTAGATGAGAATTTAGCTAATCAGCAACAAATGCTTCTCCTTTCTGGATTTTCAATACTGGGATTCTTACTGCAGTCAGTTCCACCGCAGCAACTTAATCTGGAAACACTTTCAGCTTTGAAACATATGTACAACGTTGTTGCAAATTGTGGTATATTTGATAAATTCTTTTTCTTTTGAAGTGTTAAATGTTTGTTTGAATTAATTTGCTTGAAATTTGGTTCTTAACCGCAGTTGGCTAAAGTCATGTGGTGTATATATTAATATTCTTTGGTTCCCATCCAGGCTTGTTCGAGCTGCTCGTGAAAGAAGCTATATCTAATATATTTCTTAATCCGCTTATTTGGGTCTATACTGTCTACAAGGTGCAACGTGAGCTGTACATGTTTCTCATCCAGCAATTTGATAATGATCCGAGGTTGCTTAAGAGTCTGTGCAGGCTCCCTCGTGTTCTTGATATAATACGCCAATTTTACTGGGATAATCCAAAATGTCGGTATGCTACTGGAGGCAGGCCTCTTGTGCATCCCATAACCAAACAAGTTATTGGAGAGAGACCTTGTGAAGAAGAAGTACATAAAATTCGCCTCCTCCTACTTAGTCTTGGTGAAATGAGTCTCAGGTATGTTAGTTCTGCTATCAGCTGCATGCATTTCTTAATTTGTTTTGCCACCCTTTTTAGTGATATTTATGCTGACATTGCAGATTTATCTTTATGTTCACTTTTTCAAATCTTTACTCAGAATATGTTGGTGATATGCAGGGAGCACATTGCAGTGTCAGATATAAAAGCTCTTATTGCTTTTTTTGAGACAAGTCAGGATATGGCATGTATTGAAGATGTTTTACATGTTGTTATTCGTGCTGTTTCCCAAAAACCACTGCTTGCTTCTTTCCTAGAGCAAGTCAATTCAGTTGGTGGCTGTCACATTTTTGTTAATCTTCTTCAAAGGTATGTATTTAACAATATTAAGTATAAGTGAATTTTTATCTGATGAAGAATTCCTGTTTTAACATTGAGAGATGAAACTATTCCGTCATTAGGACATTGCTTCTCATTCTCACAACTATTGTGGCTATTCTTTCTTCCAAGTACTTCTCCTAAGGTGTCACGAAGGCAAATGAATTGGACAGAGAATTCCTTAGATATGAGGAATGATTCCATGTTGATGTGTATTGGCAATAATTGCATTTGTTTAATGTTTTAAAAACTGTATCAGACAAGATGATTGTACAGTCACCCAACCAACTTCATAGGTCATATAACTTCAAAACCATCCCAAAAGAAACTTGTCAATTTTCAAACCACTAATTTGACTGGCAACCCGTGTGATCCATTATTGCTTTTGGTAGACCAGGTTTATTCCTGATATAATTGAAAATTAGCTCTCAAATCTCATTCAGAAAACCTTTGAATCCTGAGGAGTGTATTCAATTTCACTCTCTGCTTTCTTTGAGAGAGGCAAACAGGCTCAAATCAATCTCTCTCTCTCTCTCTCTCTCTCTGTGTATGTGTGTCTGGAACCATTAAAGAACACCGAATAATTTATTGGCACCTGTTCGAAGTATTTCAAATATGGGAAAGAAATTCCATTCACGTAATATTTCCAAAGAGGTTGCAAATGGATCTGCTGGTTCACCAATCATTGATGGTTCTAGAACTGGAAGCCTATGTTACATGTGTGTTTGTGTGTGTGTGTGTTTGGTCACCGGGGGGGAGCCAATGGATCAGTTATGCCATTATGGTATCTCCAACGACCAGAGGAATATGCTCTATACCACTAAATATGCACGAATTAAGAGAAAGGCGGGGCGGGGCGGAACTCTACCCACCAAGACAAAACTTAATCATTCATCTTTTGGAACTACTGACCTGGGGAATACACAACTCCATCGAAAAAATGAAAAAGAAAAAGAAAAATGATATATCTGTGTTAATGACTATGTCCTTGTCAAAACCTTCCAAAAGATAACGCATGTGACTGTTGAAGGGAATGTCCCATTAACAGTACCCAATAACACCTACGGGTCAATGGCCCAATGGTATCAGGCCCCTACTTCGCAAAGGTAGGTCAGGGGTGCAAGCCTCAATGGAGGCTTGGGTGTGTGAGTACCAACTAAGAAAAAAAAAACCCAATAACTGTTTTTTGGAATGACCAAACTTCAAAGCTGCACCCATCAAAGGCCCGTGGTCACCACGTTCTCCCACCTACTATGCTGGCTACTTGTATGCAAACTCCAGCAGCTCTCTATTTCTACTGAACCTTGGACTGTACTTCTAAATGTAATATTCCACGGGACTCCATTCTCCCAATTCCTGTATAATCATCGACCAAACCTCCCCCATCCATTCTAATCTTATTAAGTCTAGAAAAATAATTTGAAGAGCTCCATTCCACACGAAAGGGAAAGATGCGTGTCTAATTCCCAGTTGGGATGTGGGGTAGTTGTATGTGTTTCATACTTTATGAAAAAAGTGATCTTTGTTTCTCTGTTTTCAGTTTCTCTTTGGGGATATATGATTTTGGTAAAGATGTAACCTAATTTATACAACAACAAGAAACGAAGCCTTTTCCAGCTATTTGGGGTCGACTACATGAATCATATTTTTCATTTCGCTTTATATAAAGCCATAGTCTCACTGAAATCACATATTATAATATCTTTCTTTCCTAACTCTACCCATGTTAACTTTGGTTTTCTATTTCCTAGCTTTACACTCATTGTAACCATGTCACTCTTTGTAGCTGGTGCACTGAAAGGTCTTCTATGCACATGTCCAAACCATGCTAACCGAATTTCTCATTTTGATGGTACTTCAACCATCTCATGAATGTGTTTTATTCCAATTCTATCCTTTCTTGTCTTGCTGCACATCCATCTCAACACTCGCATTTCCGCCAGACTCACCTTATGCATATGTTGTTTTCTAACTACCCAACATTCTGCCACATTGAGTGTGGCTGGCCTAGTAGTTCTATATAATTTTTCTTTAAATTTTGGCTGGTTACACTATCACACAATATACTAGATGCACTCCTCCATTTAACCATCTTGTGTTGATCCTATGACTAACATCATCTCCAATTTTCCCTTCATATGGATAATTGAGCCTAAATAACAAAAATGTTCACTCTCTTGTACCTCTTGATTCTCAATCATCACCACATCCTCATTTGTATTTTTTTGATTTACTAAAGTTACACTTAATATATTCAGCTTTATTTTAAATCCTTTTAATTCTTGTGCTTTCCTTCAAATCTCCAATTTGACATTCGCTCCTTCTCGTCTCATTAATGAACACAATATCATTTGCAAGTAACATATACCATGGAATCTCATCTGCAAGTGTCTTGTTAGCTCTTCCATAACTGAGGTGAAAAGGTACGTGCTTAATGTTGACCTTTGAGGGAAGAAGCCTTGAGTAATTGTAAATTCACTTGTTTCCCCCACAGTCGTTAGCTATAGTTACACATCCATCATGGACATCCTTTATTTTGTTAATATATCCCTTTGCGACTTCTTTATTTTCTAAGACCCTCCATATTAGATCTCTAGGTTCTCTATCTTAGGCTCTCTCATAATTAGTAAAGAGTAAAGACCATATGGAGGTCTTTCTTCTTCTCTTTATATCTTCCCATTAGTCTCCTTAATATGTAAATAGTCTCCCATCTTTTACCTCCCCATTATGAATCCAAGTTGAATTTCCTACATTTCTTTTTTATTTTTTATTTTATTTTATCAAAAGCAAGACTTTATGGAAGCAAATTTTGGGATCACCCCTTACATCACCAGCCACATTGTCTTGAATACATAGAGGAATAGCACACACAAAAACTCTCTCTAATCTACCTCTTAAGCCCCCAGCCAACCGATGAACCACCCCATTGGCACCACGGGGCACGAAGCAAACCGAGAAATCTCTATGCTCTTCAAGGCAGGCTTGAATATCCTCGATCACTGCAGCAATACTCATCGGCACCATACTGGAGAAATTAACTGCCTTCATTACTGCTTCTGCATCTCCCTCAAAAATAACTCTTTCAAAGCCCCATTCTATAATGATAGAAATTGCCTTTCTCAACCTTAAGGCTCCAGCAAGGGAAGGATCAGTCACTGAAGAATGGAAGAAAGTGGCCACTCGTAACACAAACCCGGCCTGATCGCGCAACTCCAACTCCACAGTTGCCCGTTGCCAACACCCCCCCCCCCCCCCCCCCCCCCCCCCCCCCAAAAAAAAAAAAAAATACTTTGATGACTTTGAACATAACGCAGCATCAACATTTACTTTAACAAACTCCACTGGAGGGACTCTCCACACCACACTCGAGATCAGATTACCTGGAATTCCATTCTCTTGAGCAACAAAATTCTGAACACCAGAAAATTTTTACCCATAAATATCTCAGCAAACTCCCAAAACATGGCCTCTGCTGAAGTCACAATGTCCCTTTCACTCCATCATTTGTTAAGAAAAATCCAATCATTTCTAGCTCTCCATAATTGCCAACAAATAGAAGCTGCCACACTTTTTAATACCCAAGTATTAGGACATGTATCCCACTGCTCAACCTGTGACCTCCACCATTGACCATGTACCACTTGAACTTCTGCAATTCTTAGAACTGATATCTTCCACACAACACTAGCTCTGTGGCACCTACCCAATAAATGCGCTACAGATTCTGGCTCAATTCCACAAACTGGACAAGTCATCGACTGGCATACTCTCTTCCGGTACTTCAGTCTCCCATCTTAGTCGTTGATGAATCCCTCTCCTGAAGTTTCATAATATGACTCGTTAATTTAATACAAAGAAATCATTACAACTTTGTATGCCCTGTCCTGAAGTTTCATAATATGACTCATTTATATATATATGTGTATTAATATACTTTTGCACCACTCATCAAGCATTCTCTTGGTTATTCTCTTATTAAACAATTTCGCTAACCAAGAGAATCCCCTAAACTCTAAACCAAAACTGGAATTCCATCCAGGCCTAAAACTGTTTTTAATTTCATGTTCCTTAATACGTTTTTAATCTCACAATCCTTGATCCTACGGAAATCATGGTATCCATAAAGTTACTATCTTTCTAAGCCTAAAATACCTAGCTGATTTTCATTTGAACAGTTTCTCAAAATACCTTTTCCATTATTCTTTACTTTCATCATCTTTTACTAAAATCCTTAAATCTTCGCTCTTGATGCATTTAATATGGATAAAATTTATAGTTTTTCTTTCCCTTAGTTTAGCATGTTTATATTTTGAAGCAAACAGAAAGAAATACAGAGTCTGCTCACAACAGTAAGAAAGAGTATATTGATAAAGGCATGGTTACCACAGATATATAGAGCGCTGTCCCTTTTATAATGAAACTATTAAAGACACTTCACTTCTGTAGACTGACTTTTTGGCTGCCCGTGGAGCATTAATAACAGCTTCTACTATTTCCATGACATTTTCATACTCTACGCCATAATTACTACTTAATAAACTTTGACTAGACATTTTTCAAGAAAATATTGACTGCATCACTTCCCAAAACAGCATAAATTATTTGCATCGAACCCTCCTACTTGAAGAAAACTTGCCCTCGAGTTTGAATCTATTTACCATGATGTATTGAACACCCAAACCTGGTACTCCATCCTCTGTTTCTTCGTTCCCGAACTCGAAAAAAACACACTTGTCTTCTTTTCCGTATCCTGAAACTTCACCTGTGTGGGACCAAAATTCAGACTCTTGGGCATGATTCACCATTGCTGTCCAAGTATTCTTTTGGTGGTTTAACTGATGTGGCAGCACCCAATTTTGCACTTTTGAACTGTATATGCTACTGACTTCTTTCTCTAGGAGGCTGTTCAGTCCAATTTTCACTTTTGTACTGCTTATGCTGCCGAATTTTTTCCTTTTGTCTCCTACTGTCTAGATTAAGAGGAGAAATGTTTCCATTTTGTTCTAAAATTGTGCTCAATCGAGAAATTCGATGTTGCAGATTTTGAAAGTCTTCTTTTGTGGCTATCTTGATTCCTTGTCTAGTCATAGATCTACAGTAATCACAGATCTTACTGGAAAGGTTCTGATACCACTTGAAACAAACAGAGATGAACGCAAAAGTCTTCTTACAGCAGTAAGAAAGACTAGGGTTACTCCAATCAACGTTGGAGCCTTGATTTCTAAAGGGAAATCTAGGAAAAGGCTTAAGAGAAATTTGTAATCTGAAATAACTCAAAATGATATTGATTAAGTCTTGGTTACCACAGATGCATAGAGGGCTGTCCCTTTTATAATAAAACTATTAATGACACTTCTTTTCTCTAGACTGACTTTTAAGCTACCCACAAAGCATTAATAATAGCTTCTTCTACTTTAGATTCCCACACCGTAATTACTACTTAATACATTTTGAACGTATCAACTTTCTGAAACACCAAAAATTATTTGCAACATATATATTATTCTCTCCACCTTTTGGACCTAGATTAGAATAAAGATCATCATATTCTCTAAAGTTATCTTCGCTTACGCCTTAGTACTTTTTAAACTTCCTTATTGACATTTTGTAATTTTCAAAGGTTTCTCTATTTCTGTTTTTTTTTTTTGCCAAGTTTTTAGGGCATTCCCGTTTTGTTTTTATGATGTTTTGGACTTGTTCATGCCACCACGAACTTCCCTTAGATAGTGACCCTACTCCTTTTGATTCACCTAGGGCATTTTTTGTTACTCTTTTAAAACGTGCAATCATCTTATTCCACATTAAATTTGCTTCATCTTCTACCATCTTTATTGCTTCATTTTACATCCTATTCTTAAATAATTCTACTTTTTCCATCTTAAACTCATCACCTAATTCTGGGGTTTATAATTATATTTCTCCTTTTAGAGTGTCCTTTTTTATACACACTCTTAAACAAGTAGTCTATATTGTCTAGTTGGACTCTAACCCCATGCGTATTAATTTGGCAATTTCTCAACTTGGCGGCTGTCTTTGTGACCAACTCTTATTTTTATTTTGTATTTTGTTTTCGTTTTTGTTTTTGGCTTTTTTTTTTTCTTTTTTTTTTCTCCTCTTCTTGATGCTTGCATTACTGACCGAATTCAGGCTCCTGGTAACCTGTTCCTCTGTCTCCCTTCATCTCAATACCTCTCTCTCTAGACTTCTTTCTATGAGAAGTACCATTGTTCTCACTTCATTTTTATATGTTTTTGTTTGTATGGTTTTGTACATATAATTCCCCTTGGAAAAAGAAGAAAATCATTAATATGCTTTCTGATATCTTTGTTTAATACAGTAAGACAAATAATCCAATTTGAATTGCCAAAGAGTGGCGTTATACATTACTATAATGTTATATTTTAATAGAAATTGTTTAAATTTGTTACTGAGTGGAAAGAAATTGCAGAATTTTTTTTTGTTTTTTGGTTCTGAAGTATATTATTTTATTATTAAAAATTGATACCTAACTAGTATGTTTAACAGTGTGATGATGTCATAATTTACATGTAGTGGACCAGATGTAAAACCACAAAATCCTAAACTGATTCTTTTCTATTTCATGGTTAGTAATATTTGACTTTTGCTTCTTGCGTTGATAAGGCTTTTGAGATGGCACAAAAAGTTTAGGAGGCATGATTTGTTGCAATATAATGGAGAACTGATAGGACCTCAATATACCAAACAATCCCTCCCCCCTCCCTTCTCTCTTCTTTGCAAAATTACAGTTACCTTATATATTAATAAAAACAATGTAACAGCACTGGACACAATGGAATGACAAGATTATGGGTTGCACTAGTTGAAACTGTCATAATTATGTTATATCTTGAAATAAAAGTCCATGTATGGGATTCTCAAAATATAGTAAAATAGGAGGTAGATCTCACAATCTGGCAAACGGGACTCTTGGCGGTTCACGTTTTGGAGAAAGCTAACAAGGAGAACTGAGCCATTAGAGGTAGGACAAAGTTTAGAATTGGCACTTGCTATATTGTGGATCTCCATGGTTACTGGCTTAGTAATAGTTTTATTTGCTTTTCTTAAATTCGTTTTAGTTTTAGAAAATTTGTATGCTTAGATGATATATTCCAAAGTAGAGGCATCACAATTTTGCACTTGGATATATCTACTTATGCTCTATATATTTTTCCTCCTGAATGTGAAATTGGTATATATTACAAATAAACAATGTAGTACAGATTATAATAGTGAAGGCATACCTTCACTTTAAGACTTCGGAAATGAAAAAGACCGATTCCAGTAAAGTGTTAAACCAAAAAGATACATTGTGCAATCCTCATGTCTATAAAATGGAGTTTGGGTCTTCCAGCCTTAGCCTAATACTGTTCAAGCCTTCCCAAACAGAGTTCAAAGCAATCTCAAAAGATGTATTCATATTCCCATCTAGGAGCCTTGAATTCTTCTCCATTCTAAGTTTCCAAAGAGCAGCAGCAAAAACACACTGAACAAGTTTTGACTTGGTAGAATTCGCAGTAATTAATTGCAAATTTAAACTAGTTTACTGCTGAAAAGAATTCAACTCCACAGTCCAGCTGCAATTAAACAGATCCATACACCATTTATAAGTAGCAGAAGCAAGAGGGGACGGCAAAAACAAATACTCAACAAAATCTTCACCATCGTAGCAGTTATGACAGATAGAAGGAAGGAGAATAATTTTTTCCTCCAAAACACAAATGGATAAACTAAACTGTGTAAAATCAAGCAAGAAGAGAAAATTTGATTTGTATAATTGTGAAACCTTTAAATTTTTTAGTGTACTATACAACTCATATTATCATGAATCTAGTATTTTGTGAAATCTTTTTTTATTTTTTTATTTTACGTACAGTGGATCTCCACACCTCAAAGGGTATATAGTTAGTAGAAATATAAAAAGAAGAAAAAGGAGAGAATTGTGTAATGCTTGAATGAGATGAATCACGAATCCACAGCTCTAGTATTTATAGATAAAAAGAGCACATGCTCATATTACAAGAAAGGAAACTAAATCAAATCACAACATATTCTAAAACATATTCTATGGCGTATTCTATAGCATAATCAAATCACTGCTAATATGGTAAGTCATTCCAAAAATCGTAGCTATCATACATGCCAACATATGCATAGTCAAATCTCTACTATTATGGTAAGTCATTCCATAAATCGTGGATATCATATATGCTAACACTCCCCCTCAAGTTGATGCGTGGATATCTGAAACGCTTAACTTGGATAATGCATTCTCAACGCCCTTTATAAGAATGTCTGCAAGTTGTTGAGAGCTTGTGACAAATGGAGTGCAAATTTGATCAAATATGATCTTCTCTCGAATGAAGTGACAGTCCACCTCTATATGCTTAGTCTTGTCATGCTGAACGGGATTTGCTGCTATGCTAATGGCAGACTTATTGTTGCAGTAGAGTGAGAATGGAAGCGATACTGGAAGGCACAAGTCTGTCATCAAGGTTTTCAGCCATAGCAACTCACATACCCCAAGAGCCATAACCCTATATTCTGCCTCTGCACTAGATTGAGAGATAACATCCTGCTTCTTACTGCCTAACCAGCTCGACGGTGAAGCTTCTCGCTGGCGATTCTCTCCGGCCAACGAAGGACGAGCCACCAACAACTGATATCTGCAAGGGAATTCTGTTATGCATCGACCCTATCTCAGTGTCGCGACCTTACCTCGTCTCAACTTCCGTGGAGATATCAAAAGCTGTTCTATAGGCGATGATTTGGTTTTCAAGGTTGATCATCAAAGCATTAAGGAGCGTGAATCTGTTCTGCGATCATGTCTGGTAGCTCGTTTCAATAGAGATGTGGGGTGTATTGAAGGGATTAAAGCGTGGGCGACGAAAGTTTGGAAGGTTTCGAGCGGGGTGAAAGTTTCTTCCCTTCCCGACGATCTATTTATGTTCAGGTTTTCGTCGGAGGTTAAGGCTTTAAGGGTTTTGGATGAAGGAAGGAAGAGATGGGGCGAAGCATTGTTATCCATCGACATCTGGTACTTCGCGGTTGGATGTTCTGCAGTGAGAGATCGTAACATACGAAGGGTGATGATGTTTGGCTTGTCCCTTCATCTTTGGTGCCATAAGTTATTTGAAGCAATTGGAAATTTATGTGGTGGATTTAAAGGCGTAGAGGCTGACGTTTCGGCGAGTGGAGAGAGAATCCTTCTCTACGTCTCCGCCGGAAAAATGATGCCGTAGTATGTTTTTGTTGAGGATCAAAGAGGGGCCTTTAAGGTCAATTTGATTGAGGAAGTCACACCTCGCATCCTCCCGAAGTCTTACTATGGCGTTGGGGAGAGCCCTCACATCCTACATGTTGCAACGATAATCAAAGGAGGTCGGCGGAATTTACAGTTTCGTCAGGGCCTCAAAGGAAAGAGCCAACTGCATGACCATGCGCCTGAAGCAAGTAGAAAAGGCAGATTTAGGAGCCGTGTCAATCATGCCCTTGATCAATGCCCAACTTCTCGTTTTGACCGCTTCAAAGATCACTAACCACGTGGCCGAGATCGTGGCATTAATGGAGTCACTCGTGCAATAGCCGCTGCTAGGCCTAAGTATGGGCCCGAAGCACATTCTGGGCTTTCTTTGTCTAATGGGCTAACTCATCACGTCCCTCAGAAGATTAAAAGGGTTGTTAATTGGGGGCCAGCAACCAATTATCAATCTCTTTCCTGAATGAGAAGTCCAGCTCACATAATTTGGCAAAGCCCAACCATGAAGCTGAGAGGTTACATAATGGGCCACATCTGAGCAATCCAAAGAGACAGGTTACGCGGGGGCCCATTTCTTTTCTTAATTCAAAGCCCAGCCCACCTTTCTCTCATTATATTAGCACCTCGCAGAGTCCACGTTTAACTGGCATCCCTGGAACTGTTTGGAACTCGCTGGAGAAGAGGAGATGGATAAATCTCTCTGCTGCCGCGGCTGGTGAAAGACCTGTCGAGAAGGGGTCTCGTCATTCTCAGTGTTGTGCCGACATTTCTTCTACATTCTTTTCTGATAATTCACAGCCAATGGGAAGTACTAGATTTCCGTCTCTGGACTCTCACAGTAATCATCATGGAGTTCGATGGTCATGAAAAGAAAAGCAGAAATGGGTTCCTACTAACGGCTCAGGTATGTCTTTAGATCTTTGGAGCCCCTTTACTGTTCCACCCACTTCTTCTACCCCTTCTTGTGAAGTGTTGCGGGGTGACGCAGATGTTATGGAGAAGAGGGGTAGGTTGCTAGTTCTAAATTCTGAACATAATGTTGGGTTGAATGGAAAGGAAGTTTGCGAGTTTGCTTTTCCTGGGAAGTTGGATATCGTTGACAGTGCAGTCAAGGATCTGTCTGAAGAAGTTACGGTCTGTGTGGGAAGAGATCTGCAGTTTCTGCTGTCCGGTGGTGAGGCCGTGGCTTTGTTCAGAAAGCTTCGATTAAATGTTGCGTTGAAAGGTCTTAAATGCATGCCTTTTGCAATGGATGAGGAGAATGAGGTTGGTAGTTTTGTCGGATTGAGAGACTTTGTTACAGATTCAGATTCTGTTTATAAGTATGACAAAAAGATTGAAGAGGAGATGGCTGATGACTTGGGGTCTATCCAACAGGTCTGCTCTAATGATCTTGCACCTTGGTTGGAGAATGACTCTAACATCTTAGTGGAGGAACCCCTAGCAGTGGTGCGACCTGATGGTGAGGTTACTGATTTGGGGAGAGATTCGGTGGTTGACAACATTGGAGCTAGTAGTGATTTGTTGGGAGTATCTTCAGAGGGTAATGATGATCAAACTTTATCTATTTTTCATGCAATTGTGAAAGGAAATGAAATAGCAGTCACTAATGAAGTCATAAACACGAAGCCCATATCGTCTCGGAAAGGGATTCAGGAGATCAAGAATCTCATCTCTGATGTCAATTACAATAAGAAGAAAGGCGTGGTGATGGAAAGGGGTAGGACTAGGAGTAGGAGCTTAAAGAAGGGGGGAGGGGAGTTAATCTTATCTGGTTTTTAATGAAGTTACAAATCATTATTTGGAATGTTCGTGGTCTCATTGACCGAATAAAAGGAGGGTGGTGAAGGTAGCTTTAAGGAAATGGGGGGCCCAGGTTGTTTGTTTGCAAGAAACCAAGATGGCATCCATTACGGGGTGGTTAGAAGTTTGTGGGGAGGAAGGTTTGTGGAATGGGAGGCCTTGGATGCTACTGGTTCTTCGGGTGGAATTTTAGTTATGTGGGACAGCAGATGGTTGTCTAGAATGGATGTGTTGAAGGGGAGATTTTCTGTTTCCTGTGAGTTTAAGATGGAAGAGGATAATTTCAGATGGGTCTTTTCTGGGGCCTATGGACCGGTTGTTGATAATGAGAGACCTATTTTATGGGAGGAGCTAAGTCATGTTCAAGGACTGTGTTCTCTACCCTGGTGCTTGGGTGGGGATTTTAATTCAGTCAGGTTCCCGTCAGAAAGGTCTGCTGGGGGAAGAAGGTCCATAGACATGGATCAGTTTTCCGACTTCATTGATGAGCACCTTCTCATTGATCTACCAATGGAAGGTGCAACCTATACTTGGTCTAATGGTAGGGACCCAATTACTCTCTTAAGACCGGACAGATTCTTGATCTCTGGGAGTGGGAAGAAAATTTCCGATGTTGTTCAGGCGGTATTAGAAAGGGTTACCTCTGATCATGTTCCTTTAGTATTGGACTGTGGGGGTTTGTGTTCTCGAAGAACCCCATTCTGTTTTGAGAATATGTGGCTGAGAGTGGAGGACTTCCAAGGGAAAGTTCGATCTTGGTGGGAAGGTGCGATTGTTACATGTGCGCCCAGCTTCATATTAATACAGAAATTAAGAGCTCTCAAAGTCGCTCTTAAGCAATGGAATAAGGATGTTTTTAGGAACCTTGAATGAGGAAGAATAGAGTCTTTGCTGAATTTTCTGAGATTGATCGACTTGAGGAGGCGAGCGGGAATGTGGAGTCTCTTTGTACTAGGAGAGCTTCCTGTCAGGCAGTTCTTGCTGAGATTACTAGTATGGAGGAGATTTCATGGCAACAAAAATCCCGGGCTCTTTGGTTGAAAGAGGGAGATCGTAATACAAAATTTTTCCACAGACTTGCTAATGCTTATAGAAGGAGTAATCACATAGGACGTATACGGGTGGAAGGTATGGAGTTGTGGAGGGAGGAAGAGGTGTGTAGTGGGATCGTTTCTTTTTATCAGAAGCTTTACACATAACCTTTAGGTTGGAGACCTAAGCTTGATGGACTCCCTTTTGAGGCTATTTTTGAGTTAGAGAGAGATGGGCTTGAGCTTCCTTTTACCAAAGAAGAAATTCTAAAGGCCTTATCCAGTTGTAATGGGGATAAAGTTCTGGGGCCTAACGGGTTTATTATGCGCTTTCTGATGGAAAGTTGGGCGGTTGTGAGAAATGAAGTGATGAGTACCTTTTAGGAGTTTCATTCTACTTTTGTCTTTGAGAAGTCGCTTAATGCATCATTTATTGCCCTCATCCCCATGAAGGGAAGCGCTTCTGATATTAAGGATTTCCGCTCTATTAGCTTAGTGGGTTGTATTTACAAACTCATAGCTAAGGTGTTTGGTCAAAGAAAGAGAGAAGTTATGGATGACATTATTTCAGACTCCCAAAATGCCTTTGTTGGAGGACAGCAAATTCTTGATTCAGTTCTTATTGCTGGTGAATGTGTGGATTCAAGGTTGCGCAGTAGTGTTCTTAGTGTTCTATGCAAACTTGATTTTGAGAAAGCTTTTGATTATGTAAATTGGAATTTTCTACTCTATTTGCTTCAGAGAATGGGGTTTAGAAGTAGATGGAGGACATGGATTGAGACATGTCTTTCGTCTGTCAAATTCTCAATTCTTGTGAATGGTTCTCCTACTGGCTTTTTCGGGTGCACTTGGGGTATAAGACAAGGTAATCCATTGTCATCTTTTCTTTTTCTTATTGTTATGGAGGGCTTAAGTAGACTTATGCACAGGGCAGAGGATCTTGGTATCATTAAGGGATTCCGGGTGGGAAGAGATACTGACCATCAGGTGAAGATTTCTCATTTGCTATTTGCAAATGACACTCTGATTTTCTATGATGCAGATGTGTCTCAACTTAGATATCTGAGGTGCATCCTGGCTTGCTTTCAGGCAGTTTCCGAGCTAAAGGTAAACGTAGCTAAGAGTGTGCTTGTCCCGGTTGGGAATGTTCAGGACATCTCTTCTTTAGCTGCAGTTCTTGGGTGTAGGGTGAGTTCCTTTCCTATTCCTTATTTAGGTTTGCCCCTAGGGGCCTCTTCCAGGATTGTGGGGAGTTGGACTATGTGATTGACAGGTATGTAAAGAGGTTGGGAGGATGGAAGAAGCAATATTTTTCTAAGGGGGCCAAAGTAACTCTTATCAAGAGCACTTTATCAAGCCTTCCCATATATTTTCTTTCTATATTCCAAATTCTATGCTCTATTGCTGATAAAATTGAAAAAATTCAAAGGAACTTCCTTTGGGGCGAAAGGGGAGAAGAGTTCAAGTATCACCTTGTTAGGTGGGAGCAAGTATGCAAGCCTATAAAGTTGGGTGGTCTTGGTATTGGACGATTGATTCCTTTTAATCAAGCTCTTCAAGGCAAATGGTTGTGATACGAGAAGGAAAGACACCGCCCTTGGTGTAGATTAGTGTCTTGTCAGTATGGGGAAGACGTCGGCGGATGGACTATAGGTCCGGTTTCTATTGCGGGAGGAGTCGGGGCTTGGAAATCCATTCGGAAGGAATGGGATGCCTTTTCCTCTCATATCAGATTCAGAGTTCGTGATGGTAGTTGCATTCGTTTTTGGGAAAATCTTTGGTGTGGGGATCAGCCTTTATGTCGTACATTTCCCAGACTACACAGTATTGCAATTGATAAACATGCCATCGTAGCTGACTGTTATCAGCTTGATAATAGTGGGATTACGTGGAATGTCATTTTCGGCATTCATTTTAGAATGGACTTGGAAGAGGAGCATTTTCTTGGACCAATTGTATCGGTAGGAAGGAATTGGCAGGGGTTATGACAATTTGACATGGATTCCCTCTTCTCACGATCGCTTTGAAGTAAGATCCCTGTTCGTATGTTTGTTTAATTTTGTATCCTATGATTTCCCATGGAAGACCATATAACGCTCTATGGCTCCTACTAGGGTGGCATTCTTTGTATGGACCGCTGTTTGGGTAAGATTCTGACGATCAATAATTTGAGGAAAAGGGGAAATTGTTTTGTTAATTGGTGTTGCCTATGCAAGCAGGATGGGGAGTCAGTTGATCATCTCCTAATGCATTGCTCTGTAGCGCACGATTGCTAGAATCTTATTCTTGGCCTGTTTGGCATGTGTTGGGTAATGCCACGTTCTACTAAAGAATTGATTCATGCCTGGAGAGGTTGTCGTGTGAGTAGGACTGTTCGTGATTATTGGAGATCTGTTCCACATTGTGTTTGGTGGTGCATCTGGAAGGAGATAAATAGTCGAATGTTTGAAGGGAAAGAGTCGTCTATAGCGACACTGAAACTTTTTATTATTTGTTCTCTCTTTAGTTATGTGAAGAAGAGTTCTTGTTCCTCTTCTGATGACTTAATTACTTTTTTGGATTCTTTGGGGCCTTGGACCCCGGTTTCTCTAATGTTTATGGGACGCGTTCCCCTATTGAACGCCTTTTTTAATTCATTCTTACTTATTAAAAAAGAAACATTCTGCTTCTTATTGCGCCAAGTAACCAAGTTACCACCAATAGTGGTACAATAACCCGAAGTTAAACTCCTATCTGAAACTGATCCTGCATAATCAACATCTGTCCAAGCCTCAACACGTAAGTCACCATGATTGCCAAACAAAATACCATTGCCCGGACACCCTTTTAAGTAGCGAAGGATCCGAATAGCTTCATCAAGGTGAGGGGTATGAGAAGAATGCATGAATTGACTCACGACACTCGCGGCATAAGCAATGTCAGGTCAAGTGATGGATAAGTAGATGAGTTGCCCCACAAATCGTTGATACTGACCAACATCTGACAACAAATCCCCCTCAGAATCAGCCAACCGATGATTCTGCTCAATCGGAGTATTAGCTGGACGAGCGCTAAGCTGACCAGAAGCAGAAAGCAAGTCAAGAACATACTTGCGTTGAGAGATGAAATTGCCAGCCTTGGAGCGAGCCACCTCAATGCCCAAGAAGTACCGTAGGGGACCAAGATCCTTAATCTCAAACTGACGGCCAAGATAGCTCTTAACCTCCACAATTCCGGTAGTATCATCGCCGGTAAGAACAATATCATCGACATACACAATGAGAACAACTATCTTACCGCCTGAATGACGTAAAAATAAGGTATGATCAGCTGCACTTTGATGGAAACCAAACTTGAGCATGGCAGTGCCAAAGAGATCAGACCAAGCTCGAGGTGACTACTTGAGGCCATACAGAGAACGACGAAGACGACATACCATACCAGAATAAGCAGGAGAACGAAAGCCCAAAGGAGGAACCATGTACACCTCCTCCTAGAAATCACCATTGAGAAAGGCATTCTTGACATCTAACTGAAATAGAGGTCAAGATCGAATTGCAGCAACGGAAATTAATACACGGATGGTATTCATCTTGGCAACAGGGGCAAAAGTCTCCTGATAATCTATGCCATAAGTCTTAGCATAACCCTTGGCAACCAACCGGGCCTTGTAACGAGCAACTGACCCATCTGGATTATGCTTAACTATAAACACCCAACCATCCCAATTTACCCAACCCTAGAAGAGTAAAAAAAAAATTGTAAAACTTAAAAATACCTGTTTACGATCACTAAAGCATAGTTGTTAAAGGCTCAAGGCGCACAAAAGCGCAAATGCCTCCTGGAGCCTGAGGCGCAAGGCAAGGCGCGCGCCCGACTGAAGCAAGGCGCACGTTGAAAAAAAATAAAATAAAACTCACCCAATAAAGTATTAAAGATGCAATAATATATATAAAGATGCAAAAGTCAACTAAACGAATTAATTAAGTTCAATATTACAGTGATAAAGCTTAAGGTATCATCATGTATCCACATTAATTTTGACTGCATTGAGTCATAATAGGAGTGAGTGATTGTTAATTTCAGTGTGTTTTGTGGACCAAACCTGCAATCACGATTGGCTAAGTGAACCAGGCATGATACCTTATTCTATAATTTATTCTAAGTATGTATATGCAAGTTTTAATAAAAAAACATGACGCCTAAAATATATCACATATCAATAAGTCTTAAATAAACATATATTTATTGCTTTAGTATTTTCCAGAGAAGCCAAACAAAAATTTAGATTCAGATAACTTTGAGTAGGTCCTCCATGAAGGAAGTGTGAGAACATCTTTCACATATATCATGATAAAAGTTGTTTGAATATTTGCCTTCTGTTAAAGAAAATAATTGTGTCTCCCTCTGTTCTGAGTGGTGAAACAACATCTCTATGCACTTGCTTTTGGGGAATAATTTTAAGTCCAATAGATAAGAGCACTCTAATCATAGCACTATTTATTCAAAAAAAGGACTATCAATGTATTTGATTATAATATATGATTTTACAGGAAAGTCCGTGCAAGTATCTTCTTTGCAATGTATTTTTTTAATTTTAATTTTTTCATTTGTTCATATTATGTGGTATAAATATATGTAATTAAAGAAGGGCCTTTTAGGAAAACTATTTTCCCTGGCCGCCAATTATGGAATTAAAGAACCAAAAAAGAGACAGAAAAGAAGAAAGAGAAAAGAAAAGAATTCTGCCAGACTCGAGAGAGCCGAGAGGAGAGAAAAAAAAAAAAAAAAAAAAAAAAGAAGAAGAAGAAGAAGAAGAAGAAGAAGAAGAGGAGGAGGAGAGAAAAGAAGAGAAGAACTTACCGTGAGTCGTGAGAGAAGTCAGCAGATCCGAGACTGAGAGATCTGGCAGATTGCTTTGTAGATCCGAGATGCCTTCGCCTTCGCTGCCCAGCCTCGGTCTCTTCTTTCCTTTTGCTTCTTTTCCCATTTCATTTTCTTTCTCTTTTTTTTTTTTTTGTAATTTATAAGTTTTGTAAAGTTTATAAACAAATAAAAAAGTAATAATAAACAATATAAAAAAGTAATAATAACAAAACAATTAAAAAAAATGCCTTTTCAATCAGGTGCGCCTGTTCTGCGCCTGTTCTACAAAGGCGCGCGCCCTGTTCAACCCAAGTGCCTTAAGCCTATCCAGGCGACACACTGGTGCCTGTAGGTGCCTTGCGCCTCCGGTGCCTTTAACAACTATACACTAAACAGCAACACAGAAAAACATGTGTAAGCAACGTCATATAATGTCACAAACAGCCTATGGTGGCTGTCGCACAAGTAGCAAGGCTGCTGAATGGTGTGGGAAGGTGTTGGCTTTGATACCAAGTAGAAATATAAAAAGAAGAAAAATGAGAGAATTGTGTAAAGGCTTGAATGAGATGAATCACTCATTCACAGCTCTAGTATTTATTGATAAAAAGAGCACATGTTCATATTATAAGAAAGAAAACTAAATCAAATCACAACATATTCTAAAGCATATTCTATAGCATAATCAAATCTTTGCTATTATGGTAAGTCATTCCATAAATCGTGGATATCATGTATGCTAACAAGTTTCTTAAGAGAGATTTTTTATTTCGAGTGGTAATAAATCATATGCTGTGTTTTGAAACTTAAAAGTGCTTGATCTAGATTTGAAATTTCGACTTTCTCTGCTTATGTATGATGCTATGCTTGGTGGCTGCAAAAGTATTGTTTTTATTAAAGCTTCAACCATGCCGAATCTTCTATGATACTAATTTTTTCTCTTGCTAATTTATCATAGGGATTTTGAGCCCATCAGATTGCTTAGCTTGCAGTTCCTGGGAAGACTTTTGGTTGGTCTTCCATCTGAGAAGAAGGGATCAAAATTTTTTAATATTGCAGTTGGAAGATCCAAATCCCTCTCAGAAGGTCATAGAAAAATCAGTACAAGGATGCAACCAATTTTTTCTGCCATTTCTGATAGGCTGTTTAGATTTCAGCAGACAGATCTGCTATGTGCCACCTTGTTTGACGTCCTTCTTGGTGGTGCTAGCCCTAAACAGGTGTGTGTATAATATATGAGTTTTGCTTCCAATTTTCATCTGTTAACTCTTGAGTTTTCTTTACTGGCTTGCTGTATTGTCACTCTACTGTGTAACAGTTCAGTCATTCATTGATTTATTTAAAATCTGTTTAAGTTATCATTGAAGTAACAATTTTCAAATTGTTGTCTGCAGGTCTTGCAGAAACATTACCAGCTTGACAGACAGAGAAGTGGGGGAATTAATTCCCAGTTCTTTCTTCCTCAGATCTTGATTCTCATTTTCAGATTCTTGTCTGGCTGTGAGGACGCCTCAGCAAGAATGAAAATAATTAGAGACTTACTTGAACTTCTTGATTCAAATCCTTCAAATATTGAAGCTTTAATGGTAAATTTTGGCGATTGTACTTAACAATTTCTTTGCTAAGCAAATGTCCTCTATTAACTTGAATATATCAAACAGGAAAATGGATGGAATGCCTGGTTAATGGCTACTGCGAGACTTGATGTGTTGAAAAACTACAAAGTGGAGTCACAAGTTCATGGTGACAATGAGATGAGTGAGCAAAATTTTGTGAGGAATTTATTCTGTGTTGTTCTTTGTTACCATATGCATTCGGTAAAAGGTGGCTGGCAACATTTAGAAGAGACAGTGAATTTTCTTCTTATGCAATGTGAACAAGTATGTTTCAATCCTCCTCTGGTATAACATAATCATTTGTGTATTTTGATTTGTACTTGGTCAAATTTGTTTCAGCAAGTTTTTGTTTTTGCAGGGTGGCAACTCATTTCGATACCTGCTTCGTGATATATATGAGGACTTAATTCGGAAGCTTGTAGACTTATCTCTGGAGGACAATATTTTTGTCTCGCAGCCATGTCGAGACAATACATTATACCTTCTGAGGCTGGTGGATGAAATGCTCATCTCTGAAACTGATCATAGACTTCCGGTATTTTCTTACCTGAGAATTTTTTTCAGTTTTCTTCTTTTCCCCCCTTTTATTTCATTTGCTTTAAATACAGTGAGATTTGTCACTTAGTCATGGGTGAAACTTCTCATGTTGTCTAAATATTTTGTTACCACAAACAACCGTGAACCAAGAAACAATCACAAAACATGACAAAAACATGCACCACACAAGACACAAAGATTTAGCGTTGTTCGACACAAGTTGTGTCTATGTCCACAGTTGACAAAAGGTTTTACTATGCGAAAATTGAGGAGATTATAAGTTTCAGCTCCAAACCCTAGTTCTTGCTCACCCTCTTTTCTGCAATTTCAGTGTCCCATTATCCCACTCCAAACCCCAAGTGCCCTTATATACCTGGCTACAAGAGAGTACTAAATAGGTCCACGACCCGCAAGCAAAAACGGGTCAAAACTTTTCATCGGTATGTTGGGTTGAAACCCAGTCACAACATGATCCAGAACTGAATTCGGGCCACAACATCGCATATTTTTTGTAGTTTTCCTCCCCGAAAAATACTAAATATGTCAATAGATAGTGTGTCAAATATATATATATTTATATAAATGAACAACAAAGAATGAAAATATTTTTGTATATATGCAATGAATAACATCATTCAGGTGACTCAGAATGCTATTTTTTGTTTATGCTTTTCTAATCCCCAGTTCACTCTTAAGTTAATTAATGCCCCAGCTCAAGTTGTGAGACCTAGAATTTCCTGGGGCATTGTTGAAAGCTTGAGGATGGTACGTTGGAATCGGTTGGATGATAGGAATAACTAGAAGAGATAAGATTTATAATGAATGTGTGTGGGGAACACTAGGTACAACACCTATAAATGATTAAAATATAGAAAGTAGACTTAGCCGGTATGGCCATATTTAGCATGGACCTGATGATGCACCTGTTAAAAGAGGAAAAGTAGTTTATCTAGAAGGTAAGCAACAAAGAGGATGAACAAAACTTACATGGGATGAAATGATAAAAATTGACTTTAAAAATTTATATCGAAGAGAAGACGTGGTAAATGATAAGAAAGAACGGAAAAAGGGAATTCATGTGGCCTACCCCTTTAATGTGGGATAGATTCAAGGATGATAATGGTGATGATGATGATATTTTTGGAAGTTTGATATAAATCCTTATGTTTGATTCGTTTGTCACTCTCTCGCATTTCCCTGGAAATTGACCCCCCTTTGAATCGTCAATGTTGCAAAGTGATTGAGATGAATGAAAGGTTTTAAAGTTTTAAAAATTCCATTTGTACTTGCATTAAATTATGGTTTGTTTGTCTCAAGAATTTTAAGTTTTAGCTAAGCTGATTTTCATGCTATAAGAAACTTGAGAGTTATGGTTCCTTCAATTAAGTCTCACATTGCATGTCAAATGCTTAAAAGAAAAGTGGTCAACACCTTCCTGTCTCAAGTTACTTGATTTATGATGGATGTTGCTTGGGTCTATGTCACCTTGAGTCAGGTATGTGTGTCGGGTGTGGCTATATTTTCAGGTATCAAATGTATCACATCTTTAAATTGAAGGGTGAATAGTGGATAGCAGAGATGCTTGGACGGCCACTCCCCTTTGTTCATGGTGGGGCTTGTGGCACGAGAATAGGAAATCCTTTGATGGAGAAGAGACTCCGATTTGGTCGCTTAAGTTCATCATTCTTAGTTCTCTATTCTTTTGGGTAAATGGGTGGAATTGTAAATCTTTGGGGAATATTGTGGATTTTGTTGATAGCTTGAAGCTATAGTTGGCCCCTTGTGGATTTTTGTGTATTCTCTTGGTAGCACTCCCTCTTGGGCTTTCTTATTTGTTTATTCTTTTGAATAAAAGTTCCTTCTCACATACACTTAGTGGTTTCATATATGCTAACAAGTAGAAATATAAAAAGAAGAAAAAAGAGAGAATTGTGTAAAGGCTTGAATAAGATGAATTAGTCATTCATAACTCTAGTATTTATTATTAAAAAATGCACATGCTCATATTACAAGAAAAGAAACTAAATCAAATCGCAACCTATTCTAAAGCATATTCTATAGCATAGTCAAATCTTTGCTATTATGGTAAGTCATTCCATAAATCGTAGTATCATATATGTTAACACTCCCCCTCAAGTTGGTGCGTGAATATCTGAAACGCCCAACTTGGACAATGCATTCTCAAACACAATCTTGCTGACGCACTTTGTAAGAATGTCTGTAAGCTGCTGAGAGCTTGTGACAAATGGAGTGCAAATTTGACCAGAGATGATCTTCTCTCGAATGAAGTGATGGTCCACCTCTATATGCTTTGTCCTATCATCCTGAACGGGATTTGCTGTTATGCTAATGGCAAACTTCTTGTTGCAGTAAAGTGAGAATGGAAGCGACACTGGAAGGCACAAGTCTGTCATCAAGGTTTTCAGCCATACCACAACTCACATAGCCCAAGAGCTATAGCTATACTCTACCTCTACACTAGATCGAGAGACAACATCCTACTTCTTACTGCGCCAAGTAACCAAGTTACCACCAGTAGTGGTACAATAACTAGAAGTTGACCTCCTATCTGAAATTGATCTTGCATAATGAGCATTTGTCCAAGCCTAAACATGTAAGTGACCATGATTGGCAAACAAAATACCACGGCTTGGACACCTTTTTAAGTAGCGAAGGATCCGAATAGCTGCATCAAGGTGAGGGACACGAGGAGAGTGCATGAATTGACTCACGACACTAACAGCATAAGCAATGTCAGGTCGAGTTATAGATAAATAGATGAGCTTCCCCACAAGTTGTTGATACTGACCAACGTCTAACAACAACTCCCCCTCAGAATCAGCCAACCGATGATTCTGCTCAATCGGAGTATCAGCAGGATGAGTGCCAAGCTCAAAAGCAGAAAGCAAGTCAAGAACATACTTGCGTTGAGAGTTGAAAATGCCAGCCTTGGAGCGAGCCATCTCAATGCCTAAGAAGTATCATAGGGGACCAAGATCCTTAATCTCAAACTGAATGCCAAGATAGCTCTTACCCTCAGCAATTCCGGTAGTATCATCGCAGGTAAGAACAATAACATCGACATACACAATGAGAGCAACTGTCTTACCGCCTGAATTACGTAAAAACAAGGTATGATCAGCTGTACTTTGATGGAAACCAAACTTGAGCATGGCAGTGCCAAAGCGATCAGACCACGCTCGAGGAGACTACTTAAGGCCATACAGAGAACGACGAAAACGACATACCATACTAAAATGAGTAGGAGAATGAAAGCCCGGAGAAGGAACCATGTACACCTCCTCCTACAAATCACCATTGAGAAAGACATTCTTGACGTCTAACTGAAATAGAGGCCAAGATCGAATCGCAACAACAGAAAATAATGCACGGATGGTATTCATCTTGGCAACAGGGGCAAAAGTCTCCTGATAATCTATGCTATAAGTCTGAGCATAACTCTTGGCAACCAACCAAACTTGTAACGAGCAACTGACCCGTCTGGATTATGGTTAACTATAAACACCCAACGACAACCCACAACCTTTCGTCCAATAGGAAGCGGAACTATGTCCTAAGTCTGATTTTTCTCGGGTGCTTGTAGTTCTTCTGTCATAGCATCACGCCATTGAAGTTATGTTAGTGTATCTGCAACACTAGAAGGAAGAGGAACATAGGCAACATAAACTAGAAAACTCCAATAGGAGGGTGAGAGAGCACAATTAGAAACAAAATTAGAAATATGGTAAGTACAAGAACGTTTACCCTTCCGAAGAGAAATGGGGTGATCATCAAGCGAAACAATAGCTTGAGAAGGCCGAGATGGTGCCGAAGGAACAAGACAGTCGATCATGGGAGTAAAAGCTTGTACCTGTTGTCTCCGACTATAAACATGTGGAAAAGGAACAATTCCCCTTGCTGGAGTGATATTAGGAGGAGGAATAATTGAAGATGAAATAGGCAAAGGAAGAGGAGTTGATGACGGAAGAAGGTGATCATCAATTGTGTTCAATGGGAACCATTTACTTTGAGAACCAATTGAACCACTATAGTATGGTGTATGCTCAAAGAAAGAAACATCCATGGATATAAACCGCCGACGACTAGGAGAATGGTAACACCTATAACCTTTTTGAGAGTGAGAATAGCCCAAAAACACACATTTCAAAGCCTTGGGGTGAATCTTTGTATGAGTCTGCCCCAACTGCTGAACAAAGCACACACACCCGAAGACTCACGGAAGAATAAAAAAAAGAGATGAATTGGGATGTAAGATTGAGAGTGGGGCTGCAAAGTTAAGAACCCTAGAAGGAGTCCTATTAATGATGTAAACAACTGTAAGAACTGCATCTCCCCAAAATGACTGGGTAACATTCATGCCAATGCTGATTGCTCTGGCTAAGTCAAGGATGTGGCGATTCTTTCTCTCAGAATGACCATTCTATTGAGGAGTTTTAACATTAGCCATCTGATGCTCAATCCCAAATTCTGTACATAACCGTTGTACCTCCCCATAAGTGTACTCCGTACCCTGGTCAGATCTGAATTTTTTAATGGTACGACTATATTGAGTCTGAACCATTGTCATAAAATTTTTAAAAATTGGGTATACGTCATTTTTGGTTTTCATAAGATAAACTCATATAACACGACTATGATCATCAATGAACAACACGAAATATTGAAATCCAAGACTAGAAATAACTGGGCAAGGACCCCAAAATATGAATGAATAAGATCAAAAGGTGTTAAAGCAGATTTATTACTACTAGTAGGATAATTGGAATGAACATGTTTAGCCATATGACATGTCGCACATGATAAATCTGACACTGCCATGTTACAAAATAAGGAAGGAAATAAATGTTTTAAATAACCGAAAGAAGTATGTCCTAAACGCATGTGTCAATGCATAAGTTGGGCTTTATTAGATGAAACAATATTTGAAAATGAAGCTGAATGTGCTTGAGGTGACAAAGGAGCATCCAACAAGTATAAACCGTCCACTTCACGCCCACTGCCAATCGTCCGTTTCGACACTAGGTCCTAAAAAATATAGTAAGAGGGAAAGAACATTACCCTACAATTTAATTGTTTGGTAACGCTACTAACAGAAATAAGATTTGTAGTAAACTTTGGAACATGAAGTGTATTTGACAAAGTTAGTGAAAAAGCAACTGATATGTGACCCTTCCTAGCAATGGAAGATGGAGAGCCATAAGCAAGGCGGACCTTGCGATGGCCAAAGCAGATACTATAAGATTGGAAGAGTGAGGACATACCAGTCATATTGTCTGAAGCACCAGAATCAATGATCCATGGTGTCGAAGATGTAGATACACTATGTGCAGAAGCAATAGTACCTAAGTGGGCATAAGTGCAGGTTGGCTGAGATGATGCCTCCATTTGGTTAAAAAATTGCTTGAACTTGTCCAAATCAACTTGAGTCAAGGTAACCGTGGCAGAAGATGTAGAGGCAGAGTTGTCAGGAGCCGAGTTGACAACGAGACTGGTTGTGTAACAGAATGTGCAGAGGATCGAGGTTGTTGTTTCTGTTGCGATGGGCGTCCATGTAGAGCATAACAACGACATTTGATGTGACCAATTTTTCTGCAATGGTCACACCATCTACATTGTCGTCCTAGAAGAGGACCAGTGGTAGAGCTCTGAACTAACTGGGATGGTGCAGTTCTTGAAAGGTTGGAAACCGGAACTGTCATCGCAGAACGATCAACAAAAGCAACACCTAATGGATGAGTCCGGTGGCTCTCATCTAACAACACATAGGAGTATGCATCCTTAAGAGTAGGGAATGAAGATAAGCCCAATAAATGAACATGAGCATACTCAAACTCGTCGTTCAACCCGGCAAGAAACTGAAACACTCGATTCTTCTCCACAATCCCTACATATAAAATTGCATCATCTGGATCCTTCCAAGAGTGTAAGGAATCATAATATGACATCTCCTCCCAAATAGCACGAAACTTGGCGATGTAACCTGAAACTGTCAAGTCAACCTGAGAAATCCTGGTGATATCTCACCCCAGCTGGAAAATTCATGCATTATTCTACCTCTGAGAATAAGTGCGTTGAACTGAATCCCAACTTTGCTTAGCTGTTTTCATATACATATAGCCAACAACTATGTTTGGTTGCATCGAATTGACTAGCTAAGACATAACCATAGCGTTATCTGCAAACCACTGTGGATATGCCTTATATGACTCAGCTGGCTCTTTCTCAGTGCAGTAATATAGCCAATCTTGTCTTTGCCACCAACGAACATCTTGGTAGACTGTGCCTAAATCAAATAGTTGGAACCATCCAACTTCACTGTGGTGATTTGAAGTCCTGTTTTTTCTGATGAGTTGGTGTAAAAAATGGCACCACCACCCGCAGAACTTGAGCCAAGAGAATTAACAATTAAGGACCCTGAATCTGCCATAATCTGTCACACGACAATAAAAAATTCCAGAAACACCACAAATTCTGTTAATAAATCAAAGGGTCTTCTTCACGCCTTTCAGGCGCGTGGGAGGGGGTGGTTTCCTGATCGTCCACGTGGTTGGCGCTCAGGCCCTATACGTTCCCAGTGGAGAACAGCTGGTCCCACGATCATTTCAAATTCTAACTCTGCTGGGCTGAATGGTGGGCTTGTTCCAGGGCTTTTGTTTCTTCAAATGTTTTGCCTAAGCCTGTTGGACTCCTTAGTGGGCCTAAAAGACCTCCTTCAGTTTATAAGAGGCCTATTTCTGGTTTTGTGGATGGCGGGCCGTGTCCCATTTACTCTAAAGAGTTGTCTGTTGGTGGACAGCGTACCCAATCTTCTAAAGAAGCTATTGTTGGTGGGCCGAGCGTCCATTCTCCTAAAGTTTTTTCTGTTAGTGGGCCCAGCGTCCACTTTTCTAAAGAAACTTATGTTGATGAGCATTTGGGGGTTAAGGTTGGACAGAACTGTGGATCTGGGTTGGGGTCTAATAGTTTCGAGCCCTTGTCTTCATTAGGAGATGTCTCAGGAGATGCCTTGGCTCCTTGTGCAACTGGTTTGATGAGAGCGAGAATCAAGGGAGATCGGAGAGTGAAGGAGCAGGTGCTAAGACATCGTTTGCCTAAGAAAAAGGTTATCCTTCCTGCTCTTCGCAAAAAGTGGTCTCGAAAGGAAAAGCAAAAATGGGTGGCGTCTTCGTAGATGGGTTTTGACTCCGGTATGTTTTCAGTTCCTTCAGGTTCTCCCTCCTAAGATGTGTTCTCCTTTCTTGGGGGGGTCGACCACTTCTTTGGGACTGGAGTTGGGTGGTTCTACTAATGTTTCTCACTCTTTAGCTTCGGTGGGCGAGAGAGAATCTGTTTTGACCGACAAGCCGGATGGTGTTGCTGGGAATCAACTTGGCTTTTCTTGGAGATGTGATGGCTTGTGTGAGGGGGTTACAGTTTGTGTAGGTCGGGATGTAAAGTTGAAACTTGATGATGATACGGCCTCAATTCTGCTGAAGGAGTTACGTAACCATTTGGCTTCGAAAGGTTTTTTCTGTGATTCAGGAGGAGTTTTGACTGAGGAGGAGCCTGTTTCGCAGTTTTGTTCACATTCTTCTTCTGTTCTCGATGATTGGGAGGAAGCTGCAGGTTCTTCTTTTGATGGGGATTCGGGCATGATTCCATGGGAAGACTTGGAACAAGCAGTGAATTTGGCTGTGCCTTTGGCTGTTGTCCCCTCCGGAGGGAATTGGACCAGTGCCTCGACAAATGTTGGGGTGAATGACACTGAGGAGGAGTGGGTGAGGGAGAAGGGTCTAGAAGTGGGCCCTCTGTTGGGTGTTTCTTTTGAGGGCAGGGTGGATGAGGCGATGTGTTTGTTTAATGATGTTCTCAAATCTCATTTTCAGAAAAAGGAGGGTGATAAGGTGGGGTTGCAAGAGGAGAAAGGGGAAACAGTGATGCAAAGTCCAAATGACCTTATCACGTATGAGAGGAGAAATCGGGGGTCCAGATCAGGTGGGAAAGGTGGAGGAAGGGGAGGAGGGTTGGTTATTCCAAGTGTTTCCCAATGAAGCTACAAATTCTTTCATGGAATGTTCGGGGTCTCAATGACCCGGTTAGGAGGAAAGTAGTGAAGTCGGTTATTCGTAAAGGTGGGGGCCATGTGGTGTGCCTCCAAGAGACTAAGCTTGCTTCGATGTCTGACAGGATTGTGAGGAGTCTTTGGGGTGGGAGATTTGTGGAGTGGATTGCTTTGGATGCTGTTAGTTCCTCGAGGGGCATCTTAATTATGTGGGAAAACAGATGGGTGTCTAAAGTGGATGCTCAGGTTGGGCGTTTCTCTGTTTTATGTGTTCTTGCTTTGGCTGAGGATGGGGTTCAATGGGTTTTTTCGGGTGTCTACGGTCCTTCGGAGGATGGTTTGCACCATTTACTTTGGGAGGAGTTGGGAGAGATTAGAAGTCGTTGGTGTTTGCCTTGGTGTATTGGTGGGGACTTTAATGTTGTTCGTTCTCCGTTTGAGAGGTCAACGGGAGGTAGGTGGACATCTGATATGGAGGCTTTCTCGGAGTTTATTGATGAGTTTGGATTGATTGATTTGCCTTTGCTTGGAGGGCCATTTACTTGGTCCAGTGGCCGATCTCCTCCTACCCTTTATCGGATTGACAGATTCTTTGTGTCCGGGGAGTGGGAGGAGAGGTTCTCTGATGTTGTTCTCGTCCTATCTCTGACCATGTTCCGTTGATGTTGGATTGTGGCGGTTTGTGCAGTAGGCGCTCTCCTTTCAGATTCGAGAACATGTGGTTGCGGGCTGAGGGCTTTCTGGAGAGGGTCCGTCTCTGGTGGGAAAGGTATGGTGTTGGCACCCCTAGTCATGTGCTAGCAGGCAGATTGCGTCTTTTAAAGGATAATCTTAAAACTTGGAATAAAGAGGTTTTTGGGAACCTTGAATGGAGGAAAAATCGGGTTCTTGTTGAAATAGCGGCTATTGATCAGATGGAGGGTCAAGGGGATTTGGTGGATTCTTTGGAGGCTAGGAGGGCGGAATGTAAGGCGGAGTTTACTGCGATTGCTGTCTTGGAGGAGATCTCGTGGAGGCAAAAATCTCGAGCTTTGTGGCTTAAGGAGGGGGATCGAAACACTAAATTTTTCTACAGATTGGCTAATGCTCATAGAATAGGCAATCATATAGGGAGGATTCGAGTCGAGGGGGTCATTTTTTGTAAGGAGGAGGAGATTCGCAAAGGATTGTCATAATTTTTTGAGAATTTGTTCAACGAGTCTGTTGAGTGGAGACCTTTGCTCGAAGGGTTGCAGTTTGACTCCATTTCTGAGGAGGAGTGTTTGGGCTTGGAGTTGCCTTTTTCTGAGGAGGAAGTTCTGTTTGCTTTGAAGAGTTGCAATGGGGATAAGGCCCCAGGTCCAGATGGTTTTACTATGAGATTTCTTCTTGAATGTTGGGAAGTGGTTAAAGGAGAGGTGATGGACACTTTCCATGCTTTCCATTCTCTAGAATCTTTTGAGAAAAGCTTGAATGCCACGTTCATTGCTCTCATTCCAAAAAAGGGAGGTGCTTTGGATGTTAGAGATTTTCGCCCTATTAGCCTGGTGGGTTGCATCTACAAGTTGATTGCCAAGGTACTTGCTTCAAGGTTGAGGAAAGTGTTGGATGGCATCATTTCGGACTCTCAAAACGCTTTTGTAGGAGGCCATCAAATTTTGGATTCAGTCCTTATTGCAAGTGAGTGTGTGGACTCCAGATTGCGCAGTGGAACCCCGGGTGTTCTTTGTAAGTTGGACATTGAGAAGGCGTATGACCATGTAAGTTGGAGCTTTCTTCTGTACCTGATGGGGAGGATGGGGTTCGGCAATAGATGGAGGAGATGGATTCATTTTTGTATTTCCAGTGCTCGCTTTTCGATCCTTGTTAATGGTGCTCCTACTGGTTTTTTCTCTAGTTCAAGGGGCTTAAGACAGGGAGATCCCCTTTCCCCCTTCTTGTTCTTGTTTGTGATGGAGGCCCTTAGTAGATTGATAAGAAGGGCTACCAAGTTGGGTCTTTTGAGAGGTTTTCGGGTGGGCAGGGAGGCAGATTCTCAGTTGGAAATCTCTCATTTGATGTTTGCTGATGACACTTTAGTTCTTTGTGATGCGAACGTTTCTCAGATTAGATATTTGAGATGTGTTTTGATTTGGTTTCAAGTTGTTTTCGGCCTTAAAGTGAATGTGGGAAAAAGTGTTTTGGTGCCGATTGGGGAGGTCCCTGAGATTAAGACTTTTGCTGATATTCTTGGCTGTCGTACTGGTTCATTTCCCATTTCTTACTTAGGGTTGCCTTTGGGAGCTCCTTCGAGGTGTGTGGGGATTTGGGATCCAGTGGTGGACAGATTTGAGAGAAGGTTGGCGGGTTGGAAGAAGCAGTATCTCTCCAAGGGCGGTAGGGTCACGCTGATTAAGAGCACTCTCTCTTGTCTTCCCACGTATTTTATCTCTCTTTTCCAAATTCCCTCTTCAGTTGCGGAAAGGATAGAGAGGTTGCAGCGTAATTTTCTGTGGGGAGGTGGAGGTGAAGAGTTTAAGTTTCATTTGGTGAGATGGGACCAAGTTTGCAGTCCAATTCGCAATGGTGGGTTAGGTCTCCGTAAATTGGTGCACTTTAATAAGGCCCTCCTTGGGAAATGGTTGTAGAGGTTCGGGGTGGAGAGACATCGGCTTTGGAGGAGGGTTGTGGCATGTCGTTTTGGGGAAATGAGAGGAGGGTGGAGTTCTTTGGAAGTTAGAGATCCTCGGGGGGTGGGGGTTTGTAAATTTATTCGGAAGGGTTGGGATGATTTGTCCAAGCACATTCAGTTTCGTCTCAGATATGGGAGGAGGATTCGCTTCTGGGAGGATGTGTGGTGTGGAGATATGCCTCTTGCCCTCGCCTTTCCTCAGCTTTACAGGATTGCTATGGATAAGCAGGCCATGGTGGTTAACTGTTATCATCTTGATAATGGAAGACTGGTTTGGGATGTTCGATTCAGGCGTTCCTTTCAGGATTGGGAGATCGAGGAGGTCATTCGTTTCTTGGAGTTGTTATATCGCCAAAGGATTGTGGAGGAGGATTCAGACTGTTGGTCTTGGATTGCAAACTCTCAGGGGCGCTTTGAGGTGAGGTCTTTCTTCAAGTGCCTCTCTTTTGTTCCTGGAGTTCGTTTCCCTTGGAAGTCTGTTTGGCGATCCAAGGCTCCTCTGAGAAGGAGAAGCCAGGTGGTGGTCAACCGTTGCTCTATGTGTCTTAGTGATGAGGAGTCTGTGAATCACCTTCTTATTCATTGCCCTTTGGCTAGAGAGTGTTGGGTTTTGATGCTTGGCTTATTTGGTGTTTCTTGGGTTATGCCTGGATCTGCTAGAGGGTTGATTGAGGCGTGGAGAGGTTGCCCTGTGGGGGCTCTCAATCAGGATGCGTGGAGGGCTACGCCACTTTGTGTGTGGTGGTGTTTATGGCTTGAAAGGAATAGGAGATTCTTTGAAGGAAAGGCTTTGTCGATTTCGGTGCTTAAATTCTCGATTATTTCTACTCTTTTTTGTTGGGTTTCAGGAAGAGATCATTGTTATTTGGAGGAAGTAGTTGATTTTTTAGCCTCTTTGAAGGCTTGAGGCCTTTGTGGTCTTTTGTATTTGCATGGCTTTCGCTCCCCTTCTGAGCGTTTTTTTTATAAAATTTTTACTTATCAAAAAAAAAAAAAAAAAAAAAAAACAATGTCTCCTCACACCATTCCCGAAAAATCCAAATACATACCTTTTTTAAGGAGCGCTGCCCGCTTACATATAGCCAGATAGCTCCCTTCTTAATATCCGGATCCTCTTTGTAGACTTTTTTTTTTTTACCCAAGCCCTTCTAGGTGTGGGAGACCAACTATCCCAATTTACCCAACCCCAGAAGAGTAAAAAAGAAATTGTAAAACTTAAAAATACCTATTTTCGATCACAAAACAACAATACAGAAAAACATGTGTAGGCAAGGTCACACGATGTCACAAACAACCTAAGGTGGCTGTTGCACAAGTAGCAAGGCTGCTGAAAGGTGTGGAAAGGTGTTGGCTCTAATACCAAGTAGAAATATAAAAAGAAGAGAAAGGAGAGAATTGCGTAAAGGCTTGAATGAGATGAATTACTCATTCACAGCTCTAGTATTTATAGATAAAAAGAGTACATGCTCATATTACAAGAAATGAAACTTAATCAAATCTAAATCAAATCACAACCTAATCTAAAGCATATTTTATTGCATATTCTATAGCATAGTCAAATCTCTGCTATTATGGTAAGTCATTCCATAAATCGTGGTATCATATATGCTAGCACTTGGGCTTTCTTTTTTGTTTGTTAAGTTGCCAAAAGTACCCTTTTTGGCTTAAGAAATAGAATAATCATTTAAAAAAAGAAAAAGTGGGCGCTTGACAAATAGGACAAGGCGCAACCGAGGTGAGCGCCTAGTAAACATCAGTGCACCTGGGATGACAATAGGCGCTAGACCTGTGCCTCGAGCCTAGGCGCGCCTTTAACAACACTGGTTTCAAGTCCTTTTTAGGTTGAAAGTGAACATGTGGAAAAGTGTTATGGTTTCAGTTAGGGAGGTGCTCGATATCTCACATTCTTGGGTGCAGCGTCGGCTCCTTTCCCATCTCCTATTTTGGTTTCCCTTTGGGGGCGCCTTCAAGTAGAGTGGATGGGTGGGATTCAATGGTGGAAAAGTTTGAGAGGAGGTCGTCAAGGTGGAAGAAGCAATATCTCAGTTTGATGAACAGCACCTTGTTGAGCTTTCCTACATATTTCCTTTCTCTCTTTCCTACATTGAGATGTTGCTGCATAATTTCCTATGGGAAGGTTTGGGGGAGGAATTCAAGTATCACCTGGTTGAATGGGATCAAGTTTGGAACCCGATTCAATTGGGAGTTTTTGGGAATCAAAAGATTGGGGCCTTTCAAAAAGGTTTTTTTTTGGGGAAGTGGTTATGGAGATTTGGTGTGGAGAGGCTCAGGCTCTGGAGGAGGGTGATCGCTTGTAAATTTGAGGAGAGAGGAGGCTAGTGCTCTCATGAGGTGAGAATCGAAGGTGGAGTTGGGTTTTGGAAATTCATCCAGAAGGGGTGGGATAAATTTTCTAAACGCATTAGCTTCCGAGTCCGGGATGGTAGGGGGACCTGATTTTGGAACTGTTGTACCGCTAAGAAGTCGTGGAAAATGGTCTCAACTTTTGAGTTTGGGTTCCCTCTGCCCTGTGACGTTTTGATGTTCGGTCTCTTTATAGGTGCCTTTCGGGTTTTACAGCGTATCCCTTCCCGTGGAAGGCCGTTAGGCATTCTATGGCCCCCCTCAACGTGGCTTTTTTTGCGTGGAGAGCAGTGCTAGGGAAGATTCTTACTTTTTATAATTTCTGGAGGAGGAGACAAGGTGCTGCATGTGTAAGAGAGATGAGGAAAAATGTTGACCCCCTTCTATTGCATTTCCTAGTGGCATGGGACAGCTGGGGTTTATTATTGGGTTTATATGGGATTCAGTGGGTAATGCCAGGTCATTGACTGGTTTGGTGGGGGCTTGGAGAGGATGTATGGTGGGGGCCCAAGCCCCGTGATTTCTGGAGGGTAGTACCTTAGTGCATTTGGTGATGTTTATGGCTTGAAAGGAACGGGAGATCCTTTGAAGGAAAGGAAACTCCTATTGGGGTTATGAAGTGAAGTTCTCCCCATTATTAGTACTCTTTTTGAAGGTTTACAGGGAGAAATTGTAAATCCATGGAGGAGATAGTTGTTTTATTTTTGGGACTCTTTGAGAGTTTTGAAGCCCTATTTGGTCTTGTGTAGCTTTTGAGGGATGCATTTCCCTTTTAAACGCTTTCCATTACAATCTTGCTTATTAAAAAAAATAATAAATAAATAAAATAAATTTGTATGCATGTGCCTCAATCCTGCATAAATGAGTAGATTAATGAGAATTTGTAATTAATTTTTAAAAAAATTCACTTGTCATGGTAGATTGTCCAGACAATCATTTAGTAGTTCTCTTTTGTGGGTCATCACTACCACCCCTGTTGTTGAATTTATTCATTTTCTGCATCAATTTCGAAAAGGGTGTTCTGTTAAAAGATGTAATTGCATGTGAATCAGAACCTGAAATTCAGAAGCCTACTAACATCTAAGAATTTAATGTATAGGTTATGCAATCTAAATCATTCAAGGAACTAAAATCCTCCTTACAGAATGGTCCTCACTCCTCTATGCATGTTTGGATATTTGGCTTATGATGGTTACTGAAAGGAAAATCTGTTTTTTTTTTTTTTTTTTTTTTTCAAGATGTAATCATGAAAATGCTCTTTATGCAGTCTCCTCTATATATGTTTGGATATTTGGCTTATGATGGTTTAAAGTTCATTTGCCCTGAAAATTCATTGTCCTTTGGGTGAATTCTTGTATATCTCAGAAACTATATTAGGCAAATTGATAACTCATACTATTATTTAAATTTATTTTTATAGAAATCATAAAATAAAAATCATAATAATAAAAGGTATAGTGGGGGCCTTGGGGCCGAAAAGTGTTTGCTTGGCTAAACTCTAGAATGAAAAAATATTTGCATTTAGCCATTGCGATAATTTACCATTTAAGACTTTAAGGTGGCCATTGCTGAATGGTAAAACTCGTCCGGCGCTTGGGAATGTAGGTTTGAGTTTGATGGTGTCCCCTTACTTATAAAAAAATATAAAATAAAAAATAAATAAATATATTATTTTGCTTATCAAAAAAGTTTATTGTAGCCCCTTTGTGCAAATAATGGCAAATGTCAAAACAATATTTGATCCACCCTCCCAGCACCCCATATTAGCGGGACCACACTAGGTGTCGGCTTTTTAAAAGTTATTTGATTGTTTTGTCTAATTCGCATATTAGTGTACGAAGAAGAAAACTAGCTAAGTTTTCCTGTAAGTATCCATTTTCATGATGTTTCTATAATTCTAAGTTTTATTGTCATCTCATGATGCTCAAATGCTACTTTCTATTACTGTGATATTAAATTGGTGGTTTTAGTTGGCAGTGGTATCAATGATGCAATCTTTTTCTTTTCTTTTCTTTTCTTTTCTTTTTTTTTTTTGGGGGGGGTTGCCAACAGTTTCCTATAAGTACTTCAGATTTTCCTCCTGATTTCCAAGAAATAGAAAGTCTAAAGGATCTTAGCTCTGGTTTATGTGAGGCGTTGCAAGGAGAATCTAATGATGACATATCCAGGTACTGGCAATTTGTTTTTTAATTTTAGTTTCTAAAAGAGTTTACTTGAGACTACCATGTCATTGTGTATTAGCTTTATGTTTGTTTTTAGGTTCTGAGATGTGATGACTTAATGTTTGTTTTATACTTGGACAAGATTGTTTGTGCAGTCATTACATAATATAACAAAATTTATCTGCTGGATCAATTGATTGTTACTTGTTTTTTTCTTTGCTTTCTCTTTGGTATTCAATATTTATTATTGTTAGCAGATATGATAGCCATGATTTATGGAATGACTTACCGTATTAGCAGAGATTTGATTATGCTATAGAATATGCCATAGAATATTCTGTGATTTGATTTAGATTTGATTTCATTTCTTTTCTTGTAATATGAGCATGTGCTTTTTTTACCTATAAATACTAGAGCTGTGAATGGATAAAAATAATCATTCAAGCCTTTGCACAATTCTCTCCTTTTTCTTCTTTTTATATTTCTACTATTATTAAGATGTACTCCCAAGTCTAGATAGAGTGGTTGGATCCCATCCCAATTTTATTCAAGATAAATAATTCTCAGCCAATCCTATTTCTTGGAAATTGTGTCTCAAATTGCTATTACAATTAGGTTTCTATTTTAGAGTTGTATTATGTTAAGAAATTTCTTGTTAGGCAAGTCTTAGTCTCCAAGGAATTGTAATCCTTGTCCATCAAGGATTTGAGTTTGGAAGGTACCTAGGTTGAGTGAAGACTAGTGAGATTGAAAGAGATATAGTCTCATGAGGGAGTTGATGGGCAGAGGTAGTTTACAGGTTAGTAGAGTAGGAAAAACACCGGTGACACTAGTAACGAGGAGATAGGCTCGTGGAGTAGTACATGGTGAAAAGGCATGTGGTGTTGGTACACTATTGCTATAATATCTCTACGAATCATAGTGGGATCTCTTTCTCATCCGTGGATTTAGTTTCGGCTCAAACCACATTATATCTTGTGTTTGTGTGTGATTGCTTTGTTGGCTTTCATTGGATCTCAATGGTTTGCACGTTTCCACTGCCCCAACACTATTTGTGTTAGTAACCTATGTCACGTGAGTGCCGTGTATAATGGAAAGTGTGATAATATGGACAGTGTGAATATGGAAGGTGTTGCTCATGCGCGTAGCTGTATGGACAGCTTATAATTAACTATCTCAATACTCACCCTCAAGCTGGAGAGTAGGTGTCAATGACTCCCATCTTTCTATGTATAGAACCAATGGTATGCTTTGGAGGTGCCTTTGTGAAGATGTCTGCTAGCTGACTTCCAGAGGGAACAAATGGAGTAACTATCTCATTCAAATTGATTTTGGAGTGTATGAAATGACAATCAGCTTTGATATGCTTGGTTCTTTCATGAAAGACTGGATTGCTAGCAATATATATGGCTTCTTGATTATCACAGTAGAGGGGAATTGGGTACTGTTTCTTGCTCCTCTAAGTCAATAGATTCCCTCCTGTAAAGGTACAATAACCAGTGGTATAACTTCCTTGATCTGAAGGAGATTCTGCCCATTCCGCATTTGTGTAACCCTAAATGCGAAGATGCCCAGAAGAGCAATAAAGCAAACCATGACCTGGAGCACCCTCGAGATGCTTCAAAATCCGTAGAACAGCCTCCATGTGTGGAACCCTCGGTCTGGTCATAAACTGATTATAACACCAACGGCATAGGAGATGTCTGGGCGGTTGATCGTTAGGTAAACGAGTTTACCTACGAGTCTCATATACATCTCTGGGTCATCAAGTGGGTCACGGTCATCCATTTTAAGTTTCAAATTAGTTTCCATGGGTGTAGCTACAGGTTTCGAACCAGGGTAACCTGTATCTTGTAATATATGAAGAGTGTATTTCCGCTGAGAGAGACTAATTCCTTGCTTCGATTGTGCCACCTCAATCCCCAAAGAATACAGAAGTTTTCCCAAATTCTTAGTGTGAAAACTAGAACTCAAGTTAGTGGTTATAATCTGAATGTCATCCCTATCAATGCCGTTGATGCAATATCATCCACATAAACAAGTAGTATCACAATACCAAGCTTTGTCTTCTTAAAGAAGTAAGAAGACAGAATGATCAGAAATCAGTCATACCATGAGCCACTACTGCTTTACCAAACTTATCAACCACGCATTGGGGACTGTTTAAGTTCATGAATAGACTTCTTGAGATGACAGACACACTCCCTCATGGACTCAAGCCCCTGGTTGAGCCATAGAAACTGTCTCAGTAAGATCACCGTGCAATAAGACATTTTTAACATCAAGTTGATAAAGTGGCCATTCTAGATTCACAGCAAGAGAAATAGTCACACGAACCGAGTTCATCTTGGCCACGAGAGAATGTCTCAGTATAATCAAGGCCATAGGTCTGAGTATAGCCTTTAGCAACCGAACGGGCCTTTAGCCGATCTAGTGCCACATCTGGATTCTGTTTAACAGTGAAAACGCAACGACAACCACTAACCTGTGCACCTACAAGCTTAGGAACAAGGTCCCAACTATGATTCAAGTGTAGATCATGCATTTCATCTTCCATTGTTTTTCTCCACCTAGGATGAGAAAGTCTCCCTGTAGGACTTAGGGAGAGCAAATTAGCAATAGTTGACAAAGATAAAGAAAAAGCTTGAAAGGACGAAGATAATTTACTGTATGATACAAAATGTGAGATATGATGATTGGTGCAGGACCGTTTACCGTTTCGGACAGCAATAGGATGATCAAGATCAGAGGCAGAATATGTGGGTGGATCTGCGCAGGCATCGAAGAGAGTGGAGGCAAAATGGAGGGATCTGCTGCTTCAGTCACAGGCACAGGAGCAACATCTCTTTCGTCGTCAAGCATATACCCAAAGAATTACTGATAAAGAAGGACTCTGACTTTTCTTCAAGGCACTTTCTAAGGCATCATTGATGCCTCAGCTCCATGAAAAAGAAGATTCATTTCTAACCAAATTATACAAGGAAACTTTTTCGGATGTACTTTCTATGGAACCCCTTACCATTGGAAATTCAATGGTTTTATCTTCAAATTTTTCCTCTATCTGTCGACAAACATAAGTTCTGAAATTTTTGCAACTTTGGAATCTTGAAATATGTACTTTAATTTCTTCAACAGTTCCCACTTTCTCACCAAAATCCACGATATGCAGATTGAATAATGATGGCTGCTTTATCTTCTGCCATGTTGCTGGCTGGTTCTTTAGACTTCTCCTCTTCCTCCTTTTATTCCTCATATTCCTCTTCATTGTTGTCAAATTCTTGAAGTGATGAAGTTGAATGTACCCCCATGATCTCATCTTCTTCATCTACACTATCAAAAGATTCATCAAAAGTTGAGTAGGTGTCAACATAAATCCCAAGATCTTCCTCATTAAAGAATTGTTTTTCATAAATGTCGTGGTTGTTTACATCTCTTGGGAACTTGGCAGACTTGTATCTTGAACCTTTACAAGTGTAGGACCAAAATTCAGGCTCTTTGGCATGGTTCACCGCTGCGGCCCAAGTGTTTTGTGGCTGTTCTGTCCAATATTCGCATTGATATGCATCCATTTGTCTCCTACTGTCCAGATTAAGAGGAGAAATGATTCCGTGTTGTTCGAAGATAGTGCTCAGTCGAGAAAGTTGCTGCATTTGCTGCTGCATTTATTGCTGCAGGTTCTCCAAATCTTCTTTTGTAGTCACATTACCAGCATTTAGTGCTTGAGATGTTTCTGTATTGCCCACTTGGTTGTTTCCTTGTTCAGCCATAGATCCACAATAATCACAGATCTTAGAGGAAAGACTGTGATACCACTTGAAGCAAACAGAAAAAGAAAGAAGTCTTCTTACAACAGTAAGAAAGACTAGGTTACTCCATGCACCGTCAGAGCCTAGATTTCTAAAGGGAAATCTGGGGAAAGTCTTAGAGAAGTAGAAAATCTGATAATGTCTCAAAATATATTGATAAAGACTTGATTACAGCAGATATAGAGGTCTAACCCTTTTATAATTGATGTGTTTCAACAATAAAAGACCACTCGCCGTGTTGGAATTGTTTAGTGTAAAATTAATCCTAATTTAATTCAAGATGAAAGATGATTTTGAGATTTTCTAAGTCTAAATTGCAATTATGAGATTTTCTAAGTCTAAATTGCAATAGAAAATGAAAATAAACTAAGTTAACAATGAATCAAGAGAGGGGAAACTTAGGGATTAACTTCACCATTAGCCTCACAACATGGTCAGTTGTCTCAACTATGGGGACTTGATACTTGTGTATATTCGGGAATCAAGTGGCTACAAGCACACTCTAATTCAATTACAAGGATATGTATGAATAAACACTAAGCTATCATAACTCATCTTCGGTTGGCACGAATTGTTTACCTAACTACCCTAATCCAGGGTGTAGTATAACTCGTTTTCCCTAGGAATGACTTATCAAAACATTCACTCATACATTTGTTAAGCACCATTGCATGATCACTACTCCTATAATCACAGAAAATAAGAGAAGTTTGATATCAATTAAAACGACATCAATAGATAATGATTTCATTAAAACTCCAATTGCTTGGTACAACCAAATCAATTGCTCACAATCATGCAATCAATATACATAAATGCATAAAAATCCCCAAAGTTAAGAACAATCAAATCACGCTACTTGGCTAAGGTTACATCAATGCCCTAAGAGATGATTTAGCTACTCGTGGAGTAATCTTCTCCAAGGACCGCAATTCCTCTTGGGATCTTTTTCTTCAATCTTCAATGAGAACTCCAAAACCCTAAGCCGCTAAGAAACTTTTCTTTGTGTCTTCTCTTCTTCTTTTATAATGGAGATCAAGTCCTAATCCCCCTTGGATGCAGCTTATTTTAGAGAGAATTAAGCCCATAAGGAAACAAAGAAGAGAAGTTTTTTAACTTTCTCATAACTTTTGGAAACTGTTTGGTGTTCAGTGCTCGAGCTTTCTGAAGGAGAGCTCAAGCTTTACCTTTGTGCTCGAGCATTTTCTTCAATGCTCGAGCTCTTTCACATGACTACATGGCCCTGAGAGTCTCCCAAATATCCTTGGCAGATTCGGGAAATGATACATTATTGAAGATGTCGAGAAAGTCTTTCGCTTATCAAATTAGTTAGTATGTACAAGTTTGAATAAGCATTAAATTATATTTTAATAATGATTTAGTTTTGGTACGATTTACATTTATGCCTTTACTTTATAGGTTTAGGTGGTATACGGGTTTGGGGAGAGTGGGTCTTAGCGCAACGATAAGGTTGTTTCATTGTAACCTAGAGGTCACAATTTCAAATCAGAAATAACCTCTTGGTAGAGAACAGTGGCAGCAACGTTTTAAAATGTATAAAAGGCGTGGGAAAGAGGATTCTAGAGCTCAAACCTTGAATTGGCACCTGTTGGGTGAAGTGGGGTCCACTTGCAGTGTTGCATAATTGGGGGGATTAGGTTGAATTGCATAATTTTGGTAAATTGCATCAAGTATGGTGAAATTGCATTATTGTGGTAAATTGCATCAATTAGATCAAATTGCATCAATTAAGCTATTTGTTACTTTTATTATGCTAGGGTCAACTTTTGATTACTTCAATTGTAGGGAAATCCAAGGGTGTGTTATAAAAAGGATACTATGTAACTCTGATTACTCAGTCAATGAATGAATAAAAATATCTCTGAGATTTCTTTGTGAGTGATTCACAAATTCTGAGGGTGTGAGGCATTCTCTAGGTGTGATACCTAGGCCCTGTTGGAGTGATTCCAATAGGTTTTTTTTTTTTTTGTTATTTTCAATTCTTCTTCCCTACTAACGGAACAATAGCTCTGTTTATCTAAATTTCCAGCCAACTCCTCTTATTTGCTTTCTTCTATTGTAGTCTATTCTTGTCCTGCATCAATTTTTGGTATCAGAGCCTAAGTAGACATTATGTTTACACAATCCGAAAACAAAAGATTGGATAATCATCAAGAGATTGAGTTGCTGTCACAGATTTTGGAACAACTTAAACGGCTGAATACTCGATGCAGTGAGATAGGTGCTCGAATTATTCAGCCTTTAAACAAATCAGTAGCCCTTGGACAAGAAACGATGGCAGAAAGTGGCAGCAGCAACGGCCTTTAAACCCTCAGCAATGGTGTAGTTTGAAGGCTGATCCATCACTACATCCCATGATGGAGTTTCCAAGAAATACTTCAGAGGTGAATCATCATGAGCCACATGATGCCGCTGGAGATATTCCAAATATGTCAAGTGATGGAACGTGCAGCACACTGACAACAACAATGCTGCCAAATGGTGGATCAAATGCATCTTTCTATAACATGGCTCATTCTGAAGGAAAGAGTACGATGGCTAGCAAGGATCTTGAGAACCTGCTTGATGATGAGATTTGCAACACTGATCATTTGAAGGAAGTTGGAGAGAATGTTTCCTCCATCTCCATTGTGACGCGCATCCTTGAAGACCCTAAAGTTGGTGGCAAAGATGGGCAGCAGGCATCTAATTTTCAGTTGCAAGTTCGTCGTGGAAATGGCGGAAGTTGCATGAATGTTGTGTCCGCAGCCACAGTTGAGTGCCTCAAGCCTTCGATCCAACCACGTTCACAACCATTCAAAGTGGCTTGGATGGATGGTACTACTATTCTGAATCTGCCAAAAGATGCGGCTATTGGAGTAGATACTTGGTGTATATTAGTGGGCACTGCAAAGAAATGGGAGCATGCTTGTGCCAAGAAGCAACAGAAGCTGGTTCAAACATCCACCAACTTGATAGATGAAGTCTGGAAAAACCAACTGCCAGAAGAAACTAATCCTGTAAGTGATAAGCTAGAGGGATCTCACGCATCAAAAGAGCATTTTAGAGCGTTAAGTTTTCGTACTATTTCCTCAGTTTTTCCCAATGCAGCAATTATGCATTATAAACTAGAGGAGAAAACATGTTTCGGACTTGATCTAAACAACATTTGTCTATTCAATTCAGGAGCACAGTAACTAGATGGAACCAACTGGGTTGCTCTTTATGTTCTTGCTCGAATACATTCGTCGAAGGATAGCCTTGATTTTCGACATGGAACTGGCCATGGAGTTGGCATCAGAGATGATGGGTCACTTGCTGATTTTGTTCTGGGGTTGCCTAGAACTAGTCGAGGACATGATGCTATAATCATTGTTCTGGTTCGTTTTTCGAAAAAGGCGCATTTCCTTCTATGTTTTAAGACCTCCAATACTATGCACAATGCCAAACCTTTTTTTCAAACAGTTGTCCGACTTCATGGGTTGCACAACACTATTGTTTCTAATCGAGTTCTGAAGTTTATGCGTTGTTTTTGGTGCAAATTATGGAAATTGCTGAAACAAGGCTGATATTTTCTTGCTCTTTTCACACTTATGAGCAATTTCATCCCTTTAAGTCATCAAACCGAGTTTTTCCAAGCCAGAGAGAATTGGTAGAGAATAGTGGCAGTAACGTTTTAAAATGTATAAAAGGCTTGGGAAAGAGTATTCTAGAGCTCAAGTGCCTTGATTTGGCACATGTTAGGTGAAGTGGGGTCCACTTGCAATGTTGCATAATTGGGGGGATTGGGTCAAATTGCATAATTTTGGTAAATTGCATTAATTATGGTGAAATTGCATCAATTAAGTTATTTGTTACTTTTATTATGCTAGGGCCTTTTGATTAACTCAATTGTAGGGTAATCAAAGGGTCATCATTTGTTATAAAAAGGATACCATGTAACTCTGTTTACTCAGTAAATGAATGAATAAAAATATCTTTGAGATTTCTTTGTGAGTGATTCACAAATTCTGAGGGTGTAGTGCCTTCTTTAGGTCTGATACCTAGGCCCTGTTGGAGTGATTCCAATAGTATTTTTTTTTTTTTTTGGTTATTTTCAATCATTCTTCTTTAGTAACGACTCTAGAACAATAGCTCTGTTTATCTTAATTTCTAGTCAACAACTCTTACTTGCTTTCTTCTATTTGAGTTTGCTCTTGTCCTACATCACCTCTTGAAGTCCTAAAAGGAAGGTGCAAGGTACAAGTCGTGGTAGAGGGACATGGAATTCTTGGTTTGGGAGGGGTAACCGTTTCTGGCCTATGGGTAGAGAGGGCTATCCCCTACAACAAAATACACCATTAGTTAACTTTATGGCTTTCAACAAATTTATATGGGTGTGAACGGGGCCTTCGCCTTCTATTTTGTTCTTTTCTTATTTCTTTTGGGTGGGGTTGGGTAATTGGTTCAAGTAATATCCCATTCATGCTTTGATATATTACATGATTGACTATTATACTATTGAGCTATGATTACTACAAAATCTGTTGATTTGATTTTTATTTTGTAAAAGTATGTTTTTATTCTTCTGTAACAGAAGAAATATAAAAGGAGAGAATTGTGTAAAGGCTTGTATGAGATAAATCACTTATTCACGGCTCTAGTATATATAGATAAAAAGAGCACATTCTCATATTACAAGAAATGAAATTAAATCAAATCACAACATATTATATGGCATATTCTATAGCATAATCAAATCTTTGCTAATATGGTAAGTCATTCCATAAATCATGGCTATCATATCTGCTAATACTCCCCCTCAAGTTGGTGCATGGATATCTGAAACGCCCAACTTGGACAATGCATTCTCAAACCAAATCTTGCTGACGCCCTTTATAAGTATGTCTGCTAGCTGCTATGAGCTTGTGACAAATGGAGTGCAAATTTGACCAGATATAATCTTCTCTCGAATGAAGTGGTTGTCTATCTCTATATGCTTAGTCCTGTCGCTGAACGGGATTTGTTGCTATGTTAATGGCAGACTTGTTGTCACAGTAAAGTGAGAATGGAAGCGGTTTGTCATCAAAGTTTTCAGCCATGGTAACTCACATACACCAAGAGCCATGGCCCTATACTATGCCTCTGCACTAGATTGAGAGACAACATCTTGCTTCTTACTGCGCTAAGTAACCAAATTGCCACCAATAGTGGTACAATAGCCCAAAGTGGACCTCCTATCTGAAACTGATCCTGTATAATCAATCTGTCCAAGCCTCAACACGTAAGTGACCATGATTGGAAAACAAAATACCACGGCCCAGACACCCCTTTAAGTAGCGAAGGATCCGAATAGCTGCATTAAGGTGAAGGGTACGAGGAGAGTGCATGAATTGACTCACGACACTCATGGCATAAGCAATGTCAAATGATATTGACCAACATCCAATGACAACTCCCCCCCAGAATCAGCCAACCGATGATCATGCTCAATCGGAGTATGAGCAGGTCGAGCGCCAAGCTAACCAGATGCAGTAAGCAAGTCAAGAACATACTTGCATTGAGAGATGAAAATGCCAGCCTTGGAGCGAGCCACCTCAATGCCCAAGAAGTACCGTAGGGGACCAAGATCCTTAATCTCAAACCGACAGCCAAGATAGCTCTTAACCTCAGCAATTCCGGTAGTATCATCGCCGGTAAGAACAATATCATCGACATACACAATGAGAGCAACTGTCTTACCGCCTGAATGACGTAAAAACAAGGTATGATCAGCTGCACTTTGATGGAAACCAAACTTGAGCATGGCAATGCCAAAGCGATCAGACCAAGCTCAAGGAGACTGTTGGAGGGCCATACAGAGAACGACGAAGATGACATACCATACCAGAATGAGCAGGAGAATGAAAGCCCGAAGGAGGAACTATATACATCTCCTGCAAATCACCATTGAGAAAGGCATTCTTGGCATATAACTGAAATAGAGGCCAAGATCTAATCGCAGCAACAGAAAATAATACACGGATGGTATTCATCTTGGCAACAGGAGCAAAAGTTTCCTCATAATCTATGCCATAAGTCTGAGCATAACCCTTCGCAACCAATCGGGCCTTGTAACGAGCAACTGACAAATCTGGATTATGGTTAACTACAAACACCCATCGACAACCCACAACCTTTCGTCCAATAGGAAGCGGAACTATGTCCTAAGTCTGATTTTTCTCAGGTGCTTGTAGTTCTTCTGTCATAGCATCACGCCATTGAAGTTATGCTAGTGTATCTGCAACACTAGAAGGAAGAGAAACCGAGGCAACACAAACAAGAAAACTCCGATAAGAGGGTGAGAGAGCACAATCAGAAACAAAATTAGAAATAAGGTAAGTACAAGAACGTTTATCCTTCCGAAGAGCAATGGGCTGATCAACAAGCGAAACAATAGCTTGAGAAGGCCGAGATGGTGTCGAAGGAACAAGGCAATCGATCGTGGGAGTAGAAGCTTGTACCTGTTGTCTCTGACTATAAACCTGTGGAAAAGGAACAATTCCCCTTGCTGGAGGGATATTACGAGGAGGAATAATAGAAGATGAAACAAGCAAAGGTAGAGAAGTTGATGACGGAAGAAGGTGATCATCAATTGTGTTCAATGGGAACCATTTACTTTGAGAACCAATTGAACCACTATAGTATGGTGTATGCTAAAAGAAAGAAACATCCATGGATATAAACCGCTGACCACTGGGAGGATGGTAACACCTATTACCTTTTTGAGAGTGAGAATATCCCAAAAACACACTTCAAGCCTTGGGGTCAAGCTTTGTAGGAGTCTGCCCAACTGCTGAACAAAAAAAACACACCCGAAGACTCGCAAAGGAATAGAAAAAAGAGATGAATTGGGATGTAAGATTGAGAGTGGGGCTGCAAAGTTAAGAACCATGGAAGCAGTCCTATTAATGATGTAGACAGCTGTAAGAACTGCATCTCCCTAAAATGACTGGGAAAGATTCATGCCAATGCAGATTACTCTGGCTAAGTCAAGGATGTGGTGATTCTTTCTCACAGAACGGCCATTCTGTTGAGGGGTTTTAACATTAGACATTTGATTCTCAATGCCAAATTCTGTACATAACCATTGTACTTCCCCACAAGTGTACTCCATACCCTAGTCAAATCTAAATTTTTTAGTGTTACGACCATATTGAGTCTGAACCATTGTCATAAAAGTTTTTAAACTGGCGTACACCTTATTTTTTATTTTCATAAGATAAACCCATGTAACACGAGTATGATCATCAATGAACAACACAAAATATCGAAATCCATGACTATAATTAACTGGGCAAGGACCCCACACATCTGAATGAACAAGATCAAAAGGTGTTAAAGCAGATTTATTACTACTAGCAAGATAATTGGAACGAACATGTTTAGCCAGGTGACACGTCTCACAGGATAAATCTGAGACTGCCAAGTTACAAATAAGGAAGGAAACAAATGTTTTAAATAACCGAAAGAAATATGTCATAAACGCATATGCCAACGCATATGCCAACGCATATGCTAGGCTTTATTAGATGAAACATTATTAGAAAAAGAAACTAAATGTGCTTGAGGTGACAAAGGAGCATCTAACAGGTATAGGCCGTCTACTTCATGCCCACTGCCCATCGTCCATTTCGACACCAGATCCTGAAAAATACAGTGAGAGGGAAAGAATGTTATAGTTCAATTTAATTGTTTTGTAACGTTACTAACTGAAGTATGATTTGTAGTCAACCATGGAAGATGATGTGTATCGGACAAAGTTACCCTTCCCAGCAATGGAAGATGGAGAGCCATTCGCAAGGCGTACCTTGTGATAGTCAAAGCAGATACTATAAGATTGGAAGAACGAGTGCATACTAGTCATATTGTATGAAGCACCAGAATCAATGATCCATGGTGTCGAAGATGTAGATGTGTTATGTGCAAACGCAATAGTACCTGAGTGGGCATAAGTGGAGGTTGGCTGAGATGATGCCTCCATTTGATTGAAGAATCGTTTGAACTTGTCCAAATTAGCTTGAGTTAAGGTAACTGTGGCAGAAGAGGAAGAGGCAGAGTTGTCAGGAGTCGACAACGAGACTGGTTGTGTAACAAAATGTGCAGAGGATTGAGGTTGTGTTTCTGTTGCGGTGGGCGTTTATGTAGTGCATAACAACGAGACTTGATGTGACCAATTTTCTCGCAATGGTCACACTGCCCACATTGTCGTCCCAGGAGAGGACTAGTGGTAGAACTCTAAGCTGGCTGAGGACTAGTGGTAGAACTCTAAGCTGGCTGGGATGGTGCAGTTCTTGAAAGGTTGGGAACACGAACTACCATAGCAGAACGATCATCTGAAGTAACACCTAATGGATGACTCCGACGGCTCTCATCTGACAACACATAGGAATATGCATCCTCAAGAGTAGGTAATGGAGATAAGCCCAATAAATGAACACGAGCATACTCAAACTCGTCATTTAACCCGACAAGAAACTGAAACACTCGATTTTTCTCCACAATCCCTACATATAAAACTGCATCATTTCGATCCTTCCAAGAGTGGAAGGAATCATAATATGACACCACCTACCAAATAGCACGAAGCTTGGCGATGTAACCTGAAACTGTCAAGTCACCCTGATAAATCCTAGTGATATCTCACCCCAACTGGAAAATTCGTGCATTATTCTACCTCTGAGAATAAGTGTGTTGAACTGAATCCTAAATCTGCTTAGCAGTCTTCATAAACATATAGCCAACGGCTATGTGTGGCTACATCGAATTGACTAGCCAAGACATAACCATAACGTTATCTGCAAACCACTGTGGATATGCCTTCTCAGACTCAGCTGACTCCTTCTCAGAACCAGTAATATAGTCAATCTTGCCTTTGCCACCAATGAACATCTTGGCAGACTGTGCCCAAATCAAATAGTTGGAGCCATCCAACTTCACTGTAGTGATTTGAAGTTCTGGATTTTCTAATGAGTTAGTGGGGAAAATGGCACCACTACCCACAAAACTTAAGCCAAGAGAATTAACAGTCGAGGACCCTAATTCTACCATAATCTGTCACCCGACAATAAACAACTCCAAAAACACCACAAATTCTGTTAATAAATCAAAGGGTCTCCTCAGACCATACATAGTAACAATGTCTCCTCAGACCATTCCCGAAAAGTCCAACTACAGACTTTTTCAAAGAGCGTTGCTTGCTTACATATGGCCAGACAGCCTCCTTCTCAATATCCGGAACCTCTCTGTAGCTAAAAAAAAAATGTACCCAAGCCCTTCTCAGTGTTATAGACCAACTATCCCAATTTACCCAACCCTAGAAGAGTTAAAAAGAAATTGTAAAGCTTAAAAATACCTGTTTTCGATCACAAAATAGCAACACAGAAAATCATGTGTAGGCAATATCACACGATGTCGCAAATAGCCTAACGTGGCTGTCGCACAAGTAGCAAGGCTGCTGAAAGGTGTGGAAAGGTGTTGGCTCTGATGCCAAGAAGAAATATAAAAGAAGGAGAGAATTGTGTAAAGACTTGAATGAGATAAATCACTCATTTACAGTTATAGTATTTATATATAAAAGGAGCACATACTCATATTACAAGAAAGAAAATTAAATCAAATCACAGCATGTTCCGCATAAACAAATCTCTTCTAATATGGTAAGTCATTTCATAAATCGTGACTATCATATCTGCTAATAGTAACATCAATAAAGTACAAATAATATGCTTTAAACCTTTCTACTCTAAATTTTATTTTTTTATATCATATCCCTCGATAACAAAAAAGGTGGTTCTAGAAGTACCTGTTGGCGTTAAAAGAAACGGGGTCAATTACTAGATATTCAACATGACTTGGGTGCGATTTGATAAAATTGAAAATGTTCAACTACTTAATTTCAATGTGTTACAGGAAAAAAACAGGGGAGGGGGGGGGGGGGGGGGGGGGGGGTTAAAAGTGTTCGTTGGGAAATTGACAACATTTTTTTTAACTTGTATAAATTTTGCGTTATCAAACTCAAGACTAAAGGCAAAACGAGTGCATGAGGCTCCAGCCGTAGCAGGTTCAGGATGGGGTGGGAGATATATGTTGCCTTACCTCTGCATGTGTAGAGGTTGTTTCCCTATTTAGAACCTGTGACCTCCAAGTCGCAGCCGAGTAACCTTACCGTTACACCAAGATTGAAAACTACTCTCTTCAATTTTAAGTGAAACTTATTCCCTTAAGTCATATCTGAACTAAATTATTAAATTTACTTGGTGCTGTCCGAATCCCTCATTCAGATTTGTCAAAATACCGGAAATTGAATTTCTTCTCTTTTCCCTTGCCTACAGGAGGGGTTATATTATTTTCACTCTTCCCCCTCTCCCCATGCGCACCTAGTTCATGTTTTTAACAGAGCTTCAGCAAAGGGGTGAAACGTCTATTTTGAGTACTATTACATGCAGGGTAGCAACTTCTTGTAGAAGCACATAAGTTTACATTTTGATAATTAATTTGTATTACTTCCTTGTGTCTTGAATCTTTCTTGCTGCAGTTTACCACTTGTTTAATAATGCATGGAGATTTTTTATACATTATCATGGTTTAATTATTTTCTTTCTAGAAATCCTTGGGTTCAGAAGCAGTCTATCACAAATGAAGAAGAGAGAATCAATGACGAGTGGTGGAATTTATATGACAACCTATGGATCATAATTAGTGAGATGAATGGGAAAGGACCAAGCAAAATGTTACCGAAGTCTTCATCTGCAGTAGGACCATCTTTTGGCCAAAGAGCACGTGGCTTAGTAGAATCGCTGAATATTCCTGCTGCAGAAATGGCCGCAGTTGTTGTATCTGGCGGGATTAGCAGTGCGCTGGGTGTAAAACCAAGTAAAAATGTTGATAAAGCTATGCTATTAAGAGGGGAGAAGTGCCCAAGAATTGTCTTTCGACTTGTAATCCTTTATCTCTGTAATTCTTCCCTAGAAAGAGCGTCTCGTTGTGTCCAACAGGTCATTCCCCTTCTGCCCTGTCTTCTGGCCACTGATGATGAGCAAAGCAAGAGCAGATTGCAGCTTTTCATTTGGTATTGTGAATTTGTCATTTTAAGACGATTGTTATGAAAAGTTTGTTAATTTTTACAATATATCATTTAAGGTTCTTCATGGAAATTTAGGATGGGTAAATAAGCCCTTTGACACCATTCTCAATATGTGTGCAGGGCCTTGCTTGTTGTTAGATCACAGTATGGAATGCTGGATGATGGTGCTAGGATTCATGTTATTTCACACTTGATTCGAGAAACAATCAACTGTGGAAAATCAATGCTTGCTAACAGTATTGTGGGAAGAGATGATTTATCAGATTCCAGCAGCAATCCAAAAGAAACAGGCACCATTCACAATCTAATTCAGAATGATCGAGTGATTGCTGCAGTGCGTCCCTAAGTTCATTCTAATGTTGTCTTATTTCTTCATGTTGTGTTGCTGTCCTAAAGAGATTATAGTGCTCTTTTGCTGCGACAATATATATTTATCAATTCTGGCTATCATAGCAACTGTATCTAGTGTTTTGCTCCATCTGCAATTACTTACCCATTTAATTTATCTGCACTCTATCGTGTCTGTTTGCCTCTCTGTGTAGGAGGGTCTCAGATAGTCACATGTTAGGGAGGGTGCTAGAGCTTGATATATGTTGTTCATTCCAATCCATAATAGTTCAAGCTTTTGGCACAAGTGGTAGTCATAACAGTTCCATCAAAATTGTATCTGTTAAAAGTCAAAGCTAGTAAAGGGTGGTAACTAGCACGTGCAATGAACAGATAAATAATCTAACCTCGTATAGATAAGGTTATATGAAAGTCATACTATAAATTGATTGATATTTTAAATTGTTGCCAATTTATGTGTTCAATGAGGATGAATATTTGCTAAATCCTGTTAGACAATCAAGTTAGTAGTGAAACCACCTCCTTAGTAACCCATAAACCATTGAACTCTTGCAAAGGCACCCTTTACAATCTCAGCAATCGCCGCTTCCTTTTTCTCTCTTATAAAGTAACATTGGGATCAACAAGGCGCATTGCATGTAGCATTGCTCCAAGTTTTTACAGTACATGCCTCTTTATATGTATTAAAGATGGTGTCTGATGAGGCCAAGTTATGGCATTCTGTAGAACTTTATCTATCCTGTCATCTTTACTTTCTGTGTATTATTTTGATTCCTTCTGTTTGATTGTCTTGCTTTACTCTTCAGGTCGCCGATGAGGTAAAATATATAAAGACTTCAAAAAATGATCGCACCAGACAGTTGCATGAGCTTCGCACTAGGATGGATGAAAATATATCTGCAGATTCAAACCAAAGGAAAGCTTTTGAAGATGAGATACAGAGTAGCTTAAAACTCATTCTTGCTTCGGATGATAGTAGAAGAGCTTCCTTCCAGCTTTCTCTTGATGAAGAGCAGCAAATTGTTGCTGTAAGTGTACAACTTTTGATTGATGTTATACCAAGTATTTTCTTGTGTTGTTGTCAGCTTCTTTTTCTTGTTTTCATCTGTATTTGTTGTGATTTTTCATTTGCATTCACATTTATCATTGCTGCATCAACAGGAAAAATGGATACACATGTTTCGCATTCTGATTGATGAGAGAGGTCCATGGTCAGCAAATCCTTTTCCAAATAGTACCATAACTCATTGGAAACTTGACAAGAATGAAGATGCATGGCGGCGCAGGCCGAAATTAAGAAAGAATTATCACTTTGATGAAAGGCTTTGTCATCCACCTTCCACAGTGGCTAACAACGAGGCTCTTCTTCCTGTCAATGAAAACAAATCTGGTTTTGGGGGGCATATTCCTGAGCAAATGAAGCAGTTCTTACTGAAAGGAATTCGCAGGATCACTGATGAGGGGTCCTCAGAACCCACTGAAAGTGATGCTGAATCTAGTGGGCAAAAGACCTTGGTCGCTGAGGATCCTTCAGACAGACAGTGTCCTGAGGTTGTAAAAGACTGCAATGATCAGAAGGATATTGTTCCGGACAGAAGAGATTCTTCCTCTACATCAACAGAGCCAGAAACTCGTGAGGTATATATTACAAAATGAGCATTTGACAGGGGTAAAATATGTAATTGTATCTCTAACGTCTGGATTTTTATTTTTAGGTTCTCTTGTCTGTCCCGTGTGTACTAGTAACACCAAAGAGAAAATTAGCTGGACGTTTGGCAGTAATGAAACATGTCTTGCATTTCTTTGGTGAATTTTTAGTGGAAGGTACAGGAGGGTCATCTGTTTTCAATAAATTTCATACTTCAAACAATTATGACTCGAGCAAGCATGATCAATTGGGAGGAGTTCAAAGGCAGAAGTTTTATAAATGGCCCATTAATTTAGATATGGATTCAGATAAAGGGAAAGCCGTTGATAACACAGGAGTTCATCAAATTCTTTTGCAAAAGCAACCTAAAAATATAAAGCGCCATAGAAGGTGGAATGTTTGCAAGGTACCGGAACTTTAAAATTTTCTTTTTTTTTATTTTTTTTAGTTTTTTTTTATTTGTGGCCTTTAAAGATGTATATCTGCCCTACAATCTGATTTCTCTCTTCTTTATTGATGCTCATAGATAAAGGCAGTCCATTGGACTCGGTATTTGCTTAGGTACACTGCAATAGAGATTTTTTTCATTGATTCTGTTGCTCCTATATTTTTGAATTTCGCGTCACAAAAGGATGCAAAAGATGCTGGAACATTGATAGTTGCTACCAGAAATGAATCTATGTTTCCAAAGGGATACAGGGACAAGACTGGAGTTATTTCCTTTGTTGATAGGCGTGTGGCACTGGAGATGGCAGAATCTGCCAGAGAGAGCTGGAGGAGAAGGGATATGACAAACTTTGAATATCTAATGATTCTCAATACGCTTGCTGGAAGATCTTATAATGATTTAACGCAGTATCCTGTGTTTCCTTGGGTGCTGGCTGATTATTCCTCGGATATTCTTGATTTCAACAAGTCATCAACCTTTAGGGATCTTTCAAAACCTATTGGGGCACTGGATTCAAAACGGTTTGAGGTTAGTTCACTTCATTTCCCGTTTGTTGAGTTTATCCTCTCTATATAAGAAAATTTTAAACTTTTATTTATTATGGGAAACCACTTTTATAGAAATAAAGCTTCAGGTACAAAGGTGGACGAGTTGTTCAACCATGGAAGAGAAACAAACCATAATATGACTTTTTTTTTTTTTTTCAGAAACAACTACTTGGTTGAAGAGAAACAAACCATAATATGACTACTACCTTTTTATCAGAAACCACTACTTTTGTTTAAATAAGATTCTAGTGTAGGATTCTTATAATTTAGTGTGCTATTCCACTTATACAGGTTTTTGAAGATAGATATCGTAACTTCTGTGATCCTGATATACCGAGGTAATCTTTGAGTCCTGCTTCAGCATACTCTGTGGCTTTTTTAGGTTTGCAAGATTGCACTCTGACTAAGATGTCTCATATGCAGTGATAATTTTGTTTTTCCTTTTGCAGTTTCTATTATGGATCTCATTACTCAAGCATGGGAATTGTGCTTTTTTACCTTCTTAGGTTGGAGCCATTTACATCTCTCCACCGTACGCTGCAGGTAATTTAATAATGGCATGTTTACTAGGCATCAATATCAATAATGTATCACCTAAATAAGAATTTGATGTAATCCCGGCATTATGATTTCCTAGAAACAATATAGTTTATTTAAATCAGTTTTTCATTCAAGATGATATTTCTACACTGATTCAACTGGATATCAAGTCCAGTATACTCTCTTGGGTGTTAATTTGCCACCTTTTTTTTTTCCCTTCTTTGTATTTTTTTTTTTTACTTTATTTTATTTTTTGTCTGCACTCATAGCTTCACTAACACATTTTTTGGTTAGGGTGGTAAATTTGACCATGCAGACCGCCTTTTCCAAAGCATTGAGAGCACATATCGGAATTGTCTTTCTAATACAAGTGATGTGAAGGAATTGATTCCCGAATTCTTTTACATGCCAGAGCTTCTTGTTAATTCAAATTCTTATCATTTTGGAGTAAAACAAGATGGTGAACCATTACGTGATGTTTGCCTCCCTCCTTGGGCCAAGGTATGTGAATCGCCTGTGATTTTAGTAGTGGAGCCACTTACCTACTCTTTTGGTTTAGTAGATGCCTGTTTCATCTAGCCAAAAATAGAAGTGACTCACCTGTGAGTGTTGATTACTGCAGAGAGAAGTTTGGACCTTCTAGTTTTCTAGGTTGCCGTGGGGATGGGGGTAGCCATGGTTTGACAAATGTCTGGTCAATGATGAGAAGGATTCATTTAATTTCATATTATTTGGGCTTAATGCTATCTAATTCCATATTAGCTGGTTAAGGCTATCCTTCCTCCTAATGAAAAATCAAAAGAATTGTATTACCTCATGTGGTGGTTTTTTTTAGTATATAAAAGATAAAGAAAAATTAAATAATATCCTAGCCTGATGAGGAAATTGTTGACATGTATTCTAAATTTTATATTCATTTGCATATTTATACTTTTATTTGTTGTAGAAATGCTGCACATATATTACTGCTTACTCATGTATGAAACGAGAGTCCGAATCTTGACAAATAGTGTCAAAGGTTAGGTCTGTATCAAGTGCATCCCTCCGAGCATGCTCGATTAGTGAGGACCACACTGGGTAGTTACTGTTATTTTTTTAAATGTAAAACCATAAAACATCATTTTTGGATGTTTGTTTGATTGTAATTTGTGTTAAATAATTTTTTTAGTGGGAAAAATAGCTTGCCTAACTTAAAAATGATCTAGCATTTTTATTTTCCATAAGTTGTCCTAGTCATGGTTTAGGACTCGCTGTAACTTGGCTGGCTAAGTGAGCACATCAGACTCATCTGTAACTATGACCAAATCAGCCGAGGTCATGGTGAGACTAAAAATCACAACTAACTTGGAGCGGCTCAGCTGCGACAGTACTGTTTGGGCACAGAACTACATAGACCTCCTTTTTTTTTGTCCAGTTCTCATTTCTCTCTTTCAAACGAGTCTCAACATCCAAACATGTCAAACAACTTGAATCTACAAATTCAAAATGCAAACAAAACACAAGATTTAATTGTAAATCCTCGATCCAAGCTCTCCGATCTTGTAAAAAATAAGTAGGATTATAAGTGTTTTTCCTTTTCTTTTTTTTCTAGATCTAGCATGACAACTATTGTTTAATGTTAGATATAACATACTTATTCATGGATCTTGCTACAAACTTCCCATCTGTCTATTTTTTGAATATTTCCTTATGTTTTATAAAAGGAAGCAAGTAATTTTCGAGCCGAATTAAATTTTATGTCTTAATTAGTTTAAAATGTAATTATATATTATATACTGTATACTGTATATGTATTAGTCTAGATTAATCTTTTTAAATGGAAAAAGAAACGGTAAATAACTAAGTGAATTTAAGAATTGTTAAAAATTGACAACAAAAAAAAAAAACAAAGTTGTAAACAATTTAAAATAAGTAAATACTTTATACTACAGATTTTCTAGTCTGCATAAATTGTTTTGAAAAATAAAAAATCAGAAATGTTGTACATATATTAATATTTGTTACAGATATTGTTGAACTTTTATTACTAACAGCGCCTTAAAACTAAATTTATAGGCTTTTACTCTTATCAAAACAACTTTAAGTATACAGTAAAGTAGAATAAAAAATCACTAAAAACATGTTTTTATTGAATTCTATATTTAAAAGTTGTGGAGAAGATTTTTTATCGACATGTAATGGTGAAAAAATTTTGCGACTGCCACTATGACAGTGATTGTGACTGCGTCTGTGGCCAACGGTGACTTAAACCCTTGGTCATAATACACACCATGTACATACGTATGCATGCAAATTCAGTCACCTGGCACATATATATTTGTCTATATGCATGTGTATATAAGAACTTATATATGAGCAGATGTATGAACTCACATGCATATGTGCTTATGTACTCCGATATATTCATGCCTATACTACATAGATATTCATTTTACGTATATGCATATATTTTCATAAATACCTATATATATGTTTATATACATCTGAACCTTCATACTGTACAACATGCTTATACCTTCCAATAAGTATCATATATGAATATATGTGTGAAGTGCCTATATTCATGCTTATATTTACTTTTTTAAATATACATGAAGCGTAAGCTTTTTAAAGTTCTTTTTTGGTACTTGGAGAAAGAAAAAAAATGGAAAACAAGAACACATGTAAAGAATTTCTTTTGAAATTAATTTTTCAGGGCTCTCCTGAAGAATTCATATGCAAAAATCGAGAGGCCCTTGAAAGTGAATATGTCAGTTCAAATCTCCATCACTGGATTGATTTGGTGTTTGGTTACAAGCAACGTGGAAAACCAGCAGTGGAGGTATTCTTAGTTTGAGAAGAAGATTTTGAATTTAGAGAATTTGTGGCTTTGCTTTTAAAATTTACTAATCTCTTCGTAAACATTGAATTACAGGCAGCAAATATCTTTTATTATTTAACTTATGAAGGTGCTGTTGATCTGGAAACTATGGAAGATGAATTGCAAAGGTCTGCAATTGAAGACCAGATTGCAAATTTTGGCCAGACACCAATTCAGATTTTCCGTAAGAAACACCCTAGAAGAGGGCCACCAATTCCAATTGCCCATCCTCTACATTTTGCTCCTGGTTCTATTAAATTGACTTCCATCATCTCTAGTACAAGTAATTCACCGTCTGCTGTCATATACATCAATATATTCGACTTGAACATTGTGCTTGTGAACCAGGGCCTCACCATGTCAGTTAAGTTGTGGTTGACAACACAACTGCAATCTGGTGGAAACTTTACGTTCTCTGGATCACAGGTACGATTATTGATCTTCATTAAAATCACTGAATTTATTATACACCCTTTCAATCAAGATGTTGATGGCCCATGTTGATGCAGGATCCATTTTTCGGGATTGGTTCTGATGTCCTATCTCCCCGTAAATTTGGGAGTTCATTGGCTGAAAATATTGAACTTGGTGCACAATTTTTTGCAACATTGCAGACACCATCAGAAAATTTTTTGATTTCATGTGGCAACTGGGAAAATAGCTTTCAGGTCATATCCATGAGTGATGGAAGAATGGTTCAGAGCATCCGACAGCATAAAGATGTGGTTAGCTGTGTTGCAGGTACCTTCTATTACTTGCATATGTTGATTCAACCAATAACAGGTGTACTAAAATTTATGGGCGATTGAATTGATATATGGTGTAATCGTTTCTCGTCATTGCAACAAGATGAAACAAAGCATGATTTGGCTCCATGAAATGTCCAATCGGAATCTGAGACATGGATTATAAACAAACTATGATTTGTAGAAACTGTCTAGTGTCAAGACGGCAACCTTAATGATCAAAACACTAGGACATGACATGACCATATACATATAAAGGGCTAGCCCAGTGCACGAGACTTCCGCCATTGCTGGTCCAAGGAGGGTTAGATGTATGCACCTTTACCTCCGCATGCGGAGAGGCTGTTTTCCGTTCCAAACCTATAATCTCCAGGTGACAATGGAGCAACATTATCGTTGCACCAAAGCCCGCCCTTACATGACCACACACATATGTGATTGTAAATTCTAAGACATACATATGACCATATGCTTATGATAGTACACAAGCAGCATAGAAGAATCTTTGTCAGGGCCATATGAACATGAATCTGAAGAAAATCCGAGCAGATGTTGGAGCATTCCCTTAAGCAATATGTAGCACCAGCTTTTTGATATTTCAGAAAATTGGCAAGGAACGTGCAATGTTGTTAAAGGCGTGCCCAGGCGCGAAGGCTCAAGGCTCAAGTTTAGCACCTGTTGTCATCCCAGGCTCACTGATGTTTACTAGGCGCGCGCCTCGGTTGCACCTCGTCCTGTTTGTGAGGCGCGCCACTAATATTTGTTTAAAAAAATACGATTGTTCTATTTCTTAAGCCAAAAAGGGTACTTTTGGCAACTTAATAAACAAAAAAGAAAGCCCAATTATACGATAGAAGGAATTTTGTACAAAAGAATAAAAAATAAGAAAGCCTAAGAGTCAAAGTGTTAACTGAAAAACGATAAAATGAGATTGTGAGACGAAGACGAAGCCCTAGTTGCAGAGATGAACGACGAAGCCACGTCAGTTCTTTCTTTCTTTTTTTCTCTCTTCTCCTCTAGATCTCCCCTCTTCTTATCTTTGTTTGCATCTCTCTCTTCCTCTAGTTCTCTTCTCTCTGTCTTTTTTTATTTTTGGCTCTGTTTTTTCTTTTCTTTTTTTTTCTTGTTAACAATTTTTTTTTTTTTTTTTTTTTTTTGTTAACGTATTTATTTTTTTTTGTGCTTTGTTTTGCCGATCAAAAAAACACATTTTACTTTGCCTTTCAAGAAAACAAATTTGTGCTATGTTTTATGGTTGTTGGATGCTTGTATAGGTGATGGATTTACTTTTTTATATTTGATATTAGTTTTTAGAATATTGAGTACACAACACAGCAACCCGCCTCTTTCTGGACTTAGGACTAACTGTGTAGAGTATGAAACTCTAACACAAACAAAGAAGTGATTAGATTTGAATAGCTATATGGAATTTTCAAAACTACCATATTACTGTGTAGAGTACACAACACAGCAACCCGCCTCTTTCTGGACTTAGGACTAACTGTGTAGAGTATGAAACTCTTAACACAAACAAAGAAGTGATTAGATTTGAATAGCTATATGGAATATTCAAAACTACCATATTAAGTTCCTATTTGTTAATATCATGTAATCTATTTCGCTATTTTTTTCATTGTAACTCAATCTGCATGTTTTATGTTATAAATAAATGAGGGGCGAATATGAGAGGAGTTACTGATGAATAATTTGGATGGAGTGAAGCACTTTATAGTTAAATCTTATGAACAACTCGTGAGCAATGCAGAATTTCCATTAAAAGTCGTGAATATAAATTCCATTTCTGTTCATATTTTTCATCTGCAGACGTTATTATCTTAGCATTTCTTTATCTACTGTTGATGTTCTTGTAAGATTTTCACATTCTCACTGAAGATTTGTACCGGAATTGTTGCAGTGACATCTGATGGGAGCATTGTTGCTACTGGGAGTTATGACACAACAATCATGGTGTGGGAAGTTTTTCGTGTTAAAACCCCTGAAAAGAGAGTTCGAAATACACCAACAGAGATGCCCCGTAAAGACTATGTCATTGCTGAAACTCCATCCCATATTCTGTGTGGACATGATGATATAATTACATGCTTATATGTGAGTGTAGAGCTTGATATAGTTATAAGTGGGTCAAAAGATGGAACTTGTGTTTTCCATACCCTGAGGGAAGGAAGATATGTAAGATCTCTTCAGCATCCATCTAGCAGTGCATTATCAAAGCTTGTTGCATCTCGTCATGGACGGATAGTACTCTACTCTGATGACGATCTCGGCTTGCACCTGTATTCTATTAATGGAAAACACATTGCAACTTCTGATTCCAATGGTCGCCTTAATTGTGTTGAACTGAGCAGTTGTGGCGAGTTCTTGGTTTGTGCGGGAGACCAAGGACAAATTGTTGTACGTTCTATGAAATCACTTGAGATTGTGAGGAGGTATGATGGATTTGGAAAGATAATAACTTCACTAACTGTGACCCCAGAAGAATGCTTCTTAGCCGGCACCAAAGATGGAAGCCTTCTTGTGTACTCTATAGAAAATCCTCAACTTCGCAGAACTAGCCTTCCTCGAAACTTGAAATCTAAATCTTCTGCAATGGGATAGATTCACAATTTAGAACTGCAGTAATGGATTGTTGATGATTGGTGCTGATCAGTGATGTTAGCTGAGGTATGCTTCTTTCATCAATATTTTGCTGGTTCCTGCTTTACTTTCATATTACATTAAAGAACAGTGTCCATTTTATGTTCATGAATGTTCATCATTGACCGCTTTTAATATAATGGTATACAGTAATCTTGTTTGGAATATCTTGCATTAGTATTTGTATTCTTTTTTCTTTTATGAATACAAAATAGTTTTGGTGAACGTTTTAGTTCATTTCTCATCCATTTCATCCAGTTAAAGTGTTGTACTCATAAACTCAAACAGTTCAGATTATGAAAGCCCATTAGCGGCAGATTTGGAGCTAGAAATCATCATAGCCGTGGGATGTTGTGGTAAAGGATAGCTAAGGCTTAAGGCTCTAATTGAGAGTCGCAAGGTCAACTGATCTAGACCTAGAGGGGAGTGAACAGGTCTTGTAGAACCAATTAAATGTTTCAACTAAGTATTATTTAAAAAGGGGATGAACGGAAGTTTAAACCAATAGTAAAACGTATGCAATCCGTCGCAATTTAAAGCAATAAACAGTAGACACTAGATTTTACAAGAAAATCAATAGGTAAAACTGCGGGACCTAGTCTAGGTAAACCAAATTCACTGTCAAGAAAGAATGTTTACAACCTAAGTGTTAGCAGATATGATAACCATGATTTATTTGACTTACCATTTAGCAGAGATTTGATAGCCACGAATCATGGATTTTGACTTTATCTACGCACATGTCTGGCCATAGAATATGGCAGTCATATGTTGTGATTTGATTTAATTTCCTTTCTTGTAATATAAGCATGTGCTCTTTTTATCTATAAATACTAGAGATGTGAATGAGTAATTCATCTCATTCAAACCTTTTACATATTTCTCTTTTCTTTCTTCTATATTGTATTTCTTCTTGGTATCAAAAGAAGAAGTTTTGGGTTTTGACCTCAAACCGAGAGTCGAGAGCTATATTTATATACAAGAATAGGGTACAAAGAAAGAAAACCAAATCAAATAAAAACAGAAAATATGCCAAAATAGATGTGATCCAATGATTATGGGGATCTTATCTACGTGATCCTATGATAATAGGGATCTTACATAAAACACCTAATAAAAGGCTGAAAACTGCTAATAAAAATAAAAATAATAATAATATAGATATTTCAACACTCCCCCTCAAGCTGGAGTGAAGATATCAATCAAGCCTAGCTTGGTAATCGAGGAATGAAGCAAAGATGGACTAACGGATTTGGTGAACACATCTGCCAACAGATTAGAGGACTGAACAAAGCACGGCTTAATAATACCCGAACGAACCTTCTCTCTGATAAAATGAATGTCCTCCTCTATATGTTTAGTCCTCTCATGAAGAACAGAATCTAAAGCAAGCATGATGGCTGACTTATTATCACAAAATAAGTTTGAGGGCTGTTTTTCACTTAGCCCTAGTTCCTCCAAGAAAGATCGAAGCCAGAGAATCTCACAATTACCCTAGGCTATGGCATGATACTCAGCCTCTGCTTAAGATCTTGAAACTACATGTTGCTTCTTACTTTTCCACAATATAAGATGATCTCCATAGAAAGTGCAAAAGCCAGATGTGGAATGTCTGTCGACCCAACATAGTTTGCATCACTAAAATAGGATAGCCCAACCTGCCTGCTAGAAGAATAGAATAATCCATGTCCAGGGCAAGACTTAAGATATCGAAAAATATGATATACCGCATCCATATGAGCTGTATGAGGAGCATGCATAAACTAACTCACAACACTAACAGCAAAAGCCAAATCAAGACGAGTGTTAGTAAAATAAATCAATCTTAAGCGCTGATACTGCGAGGGATCAGAAAGGAGATCTCCAGACTCAACCGAGATCTTTATATTAGGATCCATAGGAGTGGAAGCAGGTTTACACCCAAGCATAACTCTGTCTCGAAGAAGATCCAAGACATACTTCCTTTGCGATAAAGAGATACCCTGCTTAGATCTAGCAACCTCAATTCCCAAGAAATATCTGAGCTGCCCAAGGTCTTTCAAATCAAAAGCTTTAGCCTTTAGCCAATTGAAGCTTTACTTGAGCAATATTAGGGAGTCATTGCCAGTAATGCTGATATCATCAACATAGACAAGAAGAATGATACATCGACTAGTGGAGGAATGGTGGATAAAACATGTATGGTCAGAATGGCATCTAACAAACTCCATGGATAGAATTACATCACTAAAGCAGCTAAACCAAGCTCTGGGAAATTGTTTTAACCTATACAAAGACTTCCGCAATCGACAAACCTTTCCAGCGTACTCCCCCTCAACCCAAAAACCGGATGGAGGATCCATATAAATAGTCTCAAGAAGATCACCGTTAAGGAAAGCATTCTTAACATCAAGCTGATGAAGAGGCCAAACGAAAGGATTCCTCACATCAAGCTGATGAAGAGGCCAAACGAAAGCATTCTTCACATCAAGCTGATGAAGAGGCCAATTATAAGAGGCAACCAGGGAGACAAGCAAAGGAACTGAAGTCAATTTAGCCACTGGAGCGAAGGTATCATTAAAGTCTTTACTAGGAATCTGAATAAACCCTTTGGCCACTAAACGGGCCTTATACCGATCAATAGAGTCATCGGCCAGATATTTAACACTAAATACCCATTTGAAACCAACAGTCTTTTCACCAGGAGAGAGAGATGCAAGCTCCCATGTTTCATTTTGCTGGAAAGCATCCATTTCTACCATCATAGCAGACATCCAATTGGGATTCCGGAGAGCCTCACAGACATTTTTGGGAATGGAAATGGAATCAAGTTTGCCTAGAAAGGCTCGGTAAGACCCTAAAAGACCATCACAAGAGATATACTGCGAAATAGGATGATCAGTACTACAAGCGAATCCAAATCGAGCAGGGGGTTTGCGGTCCCGAGTAGGATGCCGAGACTCAGGAATAAGGTCAGAGAAATGTAAAGGGGAGAGAGGAGATGTACCTGAACGTGTATCTGAGGAAGATGAAGGCAGTGGAGGCGGAGCACAAGGGCGGCGAGAATAGACCTGCAAAGGGGGTGAGGAAACCACAAGAGAAGACTCTTGTTGAAAAATAAGAAGAGGACGAGCAAGAGGAGAAGCCTCTTGATCTAGAGTAGAAGTTTCTTGCACGATAGTGTTAGAACCATAAAAGGGGTATGCTCATTAAAGGTGACATCAAGAGAGTGATACATGTGTTTGTTTACAGGATCATAACACCGGTAACCTTTTGACATTGAAGAGTATCCTAAAAAGATACATTTAATGGCCTCATCATCAAGTTTAGTACGAGAAGGGCTACGATTCTGAAAAAAAACTTGTACATCCAAACACCCGAGGTATGATGGAAGAAAGAATAATATCAGGCTGAAGCACTTGCAAGGGGGCCTTACCATTTAATACTCTACTAGGGGTACCGCCATGCACTAGTATGACTTTGGCACATTCATATCACTTAAAAGACATCGAACAACTGACGTTAGTTGGTGGTTTTTATGCTCTGCCACAGCAATCTGTTCGGGGGTATATGGACAAGTAAGTTGATGAAGAATACCTTGTTGGTTAAGTTGAGACCGAAACTCATTGGAAACATATTCACGACCTAATATTCCTGACAACTGTTTTATATTGAGTTTTGATCATTTGGAGGAATTGAGTGAACAAGGGAAAAACTTTAGATTTCTTTTCAAGTAAATGTACCTATGTGCAGCGGGAATAATCATCAATGAATGTGACATAATAACGATGCCCCGAAAAAGCAGTAACGGGAGATGGACCCCACACATCAAAATGTATGAGATCAAACATACTAGGTGCACAATGCATATGAGAAATATAACTGGTTCTAGTATGTTTAGAAAGTTCACAAATCTCACATTGAAACTTATTATCCTTACAAGCCGTTATTAATGAAGGAAAAAGCAACATAAATACTGAAAGTTTACATGCCCAAGGCGAGCATGCCATAGATTTAAAGTCTGAAAAGAAAAATCATAAGATCTAGAAACTGGAAGAACAGAGGCTTGAAGCAAGTGGAGGAGGTGTCGGTGGAGGATCCCTAAAGTGGTAGAGGCCATCGTGCTCATATCCCCTGCCAAAAATCCTCTTCAAACCCAAGTCCTATAAAACACAGTAATGAGGAAAGAAAATCACTACACAATAATGAGGAAAGAAAATCTCTTTTACTACGAATAAGGACAACTCACCAGTCATGTGATCATTGGCTGCGGAATCCAGAACCTAGGTAGGTTTTCCCGCTTTAACATGAAAAGCAGGAGGAGTACCTGTAGCTATTGTAGCCGTAGTAATAGAAGAATCAGCCCTGGTAGATAAAGCTCCAAACTACTCCTGAAGCTGACCAATCTGGGACTGTAATTGATTGAAGTCCTAAAAAGATGGTCTGGGAGAAGTTGAAGAAGGAGGGACAACAATCTGTGGAGTAGTATACCCACCAATAGTATCGGCTATTGTGGCAGTGCGGCCACAGCCAGAAGTACGATTGCAAGAAAATTTTTGCTTTAGCCCGGGATGAAGCTTAAAGCAATGATCCTTTACATGACCCGTGGCTCCACAATGTTAACAAATAACCTTTCCCTCTGAAAGTCTAGAATTAGCAGCACTAGTCTCTAGAAAAGCTACTGGCTGAGAGATCTGACGTTTATGCTCCTCATAGTCAACAGTAGCGAAGGCATCATATAAATTAGGCGTAGGAGAGGTGTTTATGATCTGAGTTCTAAGTGTTAACTTTAAGAATTAATCAAATCAAAAATAAGTGATAAAGAAGAAGAAGAAGAAAAAGAAGAAAAAGAGAAGAAAGCGGATGAGAGAAAAAGAGAAAGAGATGGGGAAAGAGAGAAAGAATGAAAGAATACTTTCATCCTTCCACCACATTTTATTTATAATAACAAGTTTCAGAAATTACATAAGATCCAACATTATATAAGTAATAACAAATAAGCCCTTGACAACACTCCCCTCAAGCTGATGCAAAGATATCTATCATGCCCAGCTTGACTAACATATTTTACAAGCAAGTCTTACTCGCTCCATTAGTCAAAACATCAACAACCTAATCATGTGTATTGACGTGTGGAGTACAAATCATCCCAAGACGAAGCTTTTCCTTGATGAAGTGTCGATCGACTTAAATGTGCTTTGTCCTGTCATGTTGAACTAGATTATGGGCAATGCTAATAGCAGCCTTGTTGTCACAATACAACTTCATTGACTCGCGAACAGGATAACCCAACTCACCCAACATCTTACGTAGCCATAACAACTGACAAACTCTATATGCCATGGATTTAAACTCAGCCTCTGCACTAGATCTAGCGACTACAGACTGTTTCTTGCTTCGCCATGAAACAAGATTACCTCCAACAAATGTGCAATATCCTAAAGTAGATCGTCGATCTGTTACAAACTCTGCCCAATCAGCATTAGTATAGGCTTCAACATGCAAGTGGCTATGACTGCCAAACAATATCCCCTTACCAGGTGAACCCTTCAGGTAGCGAAGAACATGATGAGTTGCCTCAAGGTGAGGTGTACGTGGAGCATGCATAAACTGACTTATCACACTAATAACGTAGGCAATATCCGGGCGCGTGAAAGATAAGTAATCAGTCTCCCAACCAATCGCTGAAATCTTCCCACATCATCTAATAGGTCTCCATCTACATCATTAAGCTTATGGTTATGCTCAATGGGAATATCAATCGATCTAGCTCCAAGCCTTCCTGTTTCAGCCAACAAATCTAACATATACCTCCGTTGAGAAATGAACACGCCTTTCTTCGATCTGCACACCTCGATCCCAAGAAAGTATCTCAATGATCCGAGGTCTTTAACCTCGAGCTCTGTCCCCAAGAATGACTTCATTCGACGAATCTCTTCTAGATCATTTCTAGTGATAACAATATCATCAACATATACAATAAGGGCAGTGGTGCAGCCCTGGTGCTTCTTGATGAAGAGAGTATGATCTGTCTGACTCTGTGTGTACCCTACTCTTTTCACAACAGTGCTGAACCTCTCAAACCAAGCACGTGGCGACTGCTTTAACCCATACAAAGCTTTATTTAGCTTGCACACTGAATTCTGACCATTAACAAGCTTAAACCGTGGTGGCATAGTCATGTACACCTCTTCCTCCAAGTCACCATGAAGGAAAGCATTTCTTTACATCCAACTGTTGTAAGGGCTAATTCAAATTAGCTGCCAAAGAAAGAACGCGTATAGAGTTCATCTTGGCAACTAGAGCAAATGTTTCCAGATAATCAATTCCATAGGTCTGAGTGAATGCCTTTGCAACTAACTGAGCTTTATATCTCTCAATTGTTCCGTTTGCATGATACTTTAATGTGTAGACCCATTTGCAACCTACTGGTTTCTTACCCCTACGTAATAGAACAATATCCCAAGTACCATTCTTTTCTAGGGCCTTCATTTCTTCAAGCATAGCTTTCTTCCATGGAGTTTGACTAAAAGCATCTGAAACACTAGAAGGAACAGATACAGAGGAGATACACGAAATGAAAGCACGATATGTTGGAGATAAGGCATTATAGGATACAAACTGAGATATGGGATGCTTTGTACAACTACGAACACCCTTACGATAGGCAATAGGGACATCAAGATCAACAGGAATGCTATTAGGAAAAGAATCAAGAATATCAATGTCAACTAAGGAATTACCTAGATTAAGGGAGACTTCTTGATCCTGGGGTGAGTCAATAACTTGTTTTACCCTCCTAATGTAGACAATTGGCTGCTTTCCCTGCTGCAAATCATTAGTATAAGGAGGACTAGACATAGGCACCTCAGTAAGAAGCTCCCCCTGAATGGGAATAGGCAAAGGAAGGGGGCATTCCCTCTGAATGGACAACGAATTCTCTACCTGTATAGTAGTCTCCTCTTGTAGAGAATCCCGAGCAGTGGAAAAAAAAGGAACAGACTCAAACAATGTAACATCCATGGAGACAAAGCAACAACGTGTGGTGGGGTTATAATACCCATACCCTTTTTGAGTGGTGGAGTATCCAAGAAAGACACTTCGGATTACCTTAGGGTCCATTTTGTCCTTGCGATGATGAATGTGAACATAACAAACACAACCAAACACTTTCGGAGGGATAGTAAACAAGGCAGTGTCATGGTGTAAGACAGAGAAGGAGGATTGATAGCCCCTAGAAGGCATGCGATTGATAAGGTATGTAGCTGTTAAGGTTGCATCAGCCCAATAACTTTTAGGCACTCCCATCGCAATTAGAAAAGAACGGGTCACCTCCGTAATATGACGGTGTTTTCTTTCAACTACACCATTCTGTTGTGGTGTATCGACACAAGGTTTGATGGACAATCCCGTTATTAGCAAAAAAGAAGGCAAGGCCACCATACATAAACTCTCCTCCATTATCAGTTCGAAGGATTTTGAGGGGACAACCAAACTGAGTACATACCATCCTATGAAAGGTTTTAAAAATGGAATGAACTTCATCTTTGGTTTTCATAAGATAAAGCCAAGTATATCGACTAAAGTCATCAACAAACACAGCAAAGTAACGAAAACCAAGTAAGGAAGTAGTAGATTCAGGACCCCACACAGCAGAATGAACAAGCTGCAAAGGAGCTATATTTTTATTAATACTAGTAGGATAAGAAACATGACATTGTTTGGCAAGAACGCATGTTTCATAATTTAACTCGAAAGATTCAACAGAACCAAACTAGGGAAGCACATGCTTCAAAACAGGAAGAGGTAAATGACCAAGTCTATTATGCCATCGCATTAACAGATCTTTATTGACATTACTATTCCTAACACTAGATTGATTTGCAACATAATAAAAAGTTGGCCTCGCGTTCAGCAAATACAAGTGATTGTCCTCACGTCCACTTCCAATCGTCTTCCCCTGTGGTCAAGTCCTGAAACACACGGTGAGATGGAAAAAAAGGTTACACTACAATTCAAGCCTTTTGTAATGTGACTGACAGAAAGGAGGTTAATGGTAAACTTTGGGACATGAAGAACAAAGGATAAGTTAAGATTAGGAGAGGCAAAAACAGTGCCCTTCCCTGCAATGGAGACGAAGGTGCCATCAGCCACTCTAACCTTATCCTTATCATAACATAAACTATACGAAGAAAAATCAGATGCCCCAGTCATGCGATCAGTGGCTCCTAAATCAATGATCTAGGGTGTTCCACCAGATAATGTGGAAACCTGATGTGCCGAATGAGAGGTACCTGTCTAAGCGAAATTAGAGGTGGAAACGGAGGAATGTTGTGCTAGTAGATGTCGGAGAGCATCAAGTTCAACCCCGGACAAAGAACTCAGAGACCCTGAGAAGGCATGACCAGTAGAAGCAGTCTCACACTCTGCAGTATGTGCCGCAAATAACCCCCTAAATGGACAAGGCCTTGGCCTAGCATTCGCATTAGTAGGAGCTGGAGTAGGGCGACCGTGTAGATCCCAGCATGTTTCCCTAGTGTGGCGCATACGCCCACACTGATCACACCTCAACTTGCTTTTGGCATCTTGTTTCCCTCCTTTTGGAGGATTGGGCTTGTTCCATTGTTGTGTGGCAAGAGCAGACCTCGTAGACAATGGTACTTCTGGCTCAGGCTTAGTGTATACAAGTGTAGACATAGCCTTCATTCTACTCTCCTCAACCTGGATATACGAAAACACATCTCTAACAGAAGTAGGGGCTGGATACCTTCCTAACACTTATACCCTGGCATGCTCGTATCTAGACCACCCAAGAACTCATAGATTCGATTCCTTTCTACCATAACATGAAATGCTTTAACATCAGTTGCACACACACAGTTATGTAGTCTTGGTAGTGATCTAACTCTTCCCATTTACCACGTAGAGAGTGGTAATATGTAGCTAGAGTTTGGTCTTCTCGCTTGAATCTTGAAATTTGTTGTTGGAGTTCATACAGTTTTGCTAAATTACCAACCGAGGAATACGTCTCTTCCACAACCGTCCATAGCTCTTTAGCTGTTTTCACAAACAGAAACCCTTTGTTGATATGTGGCTGCATGGACTGCAACAACCACGTCATAACTAGTGCATTATTTGCACTCCGCTCTTTAAATTCAGGATCGCTCTTGGAGGGATACGTGACAGTCCCTTCAATATGGTCGATCATCCTACAACCAGTGATATGCATACGAGCAGATTGAGCCCACTCCATATTGTTCGTCTCATCCAGCCTAACAATTGTAATACAAAGGCCTGGATGGTGATCACTACTACGTCCCAATACTGGACTCGAACTAGGAGAAGACCCAGCTTCTTTTGAAGTCACCTCTGAGCCAGACATTTTATCAAACAAGTTCTGGGTATACAACAACAAAATACGTAGAGAACCACCTCTCTAACACACAAACTTCAACTAAAAAGATTACTGGCTTCTGAGATGCATAAAAAAGTGACCACACACTCCCCACACAAATCCTAGAAAGCAACAAAGTAGACAATACCAGAATCACGAACGACAAAGAAAAAGCCGTTGTTGCAGAACCCCGCGAACACAAAAAAAAAACACGACTTGTGGATGTGATTAACTCTACTTCCTTGCAAACAAATCCCATCTTGGAATCTCTTCAAAACCCTTCACACCCACTAGGGTTTACACAAAGTTGCCTAAGGGTTTCAACTACAAACCTAGAGCTTTACAAACCATGCTCTGATACCATGTTGACTTCAAGATATAATCAAATCAAAAGTAAGTGATAAAGAAGAAGAAGAAAAAGAGAAGAAAGCGGATGAGAGAAAAAAAGAAAGAGATGTGCAAAGAGAGAGAGAATGAAAGGATACTTTCACCACATTATATTTATAATAACAAGTTTCAAAAATTACACATAAGCCCCAACATTATATAATTAATAACAAATAAGCCCTTGACAACACTAAGAGCATCATACTCAGATCGTAAACCCATCAAAAACTGGTAGGTATACTGGCAGTCTAGTCTCTTGACCAAAAGAGTTGTAGCTTCTTCAGAGAAATCGGAGAGAGGTTCATACTGTGCTAATCTTCCCACCTAGACTGGAGGTACCCAAAATACCCTGATATTGACAGCTTGAGTGTCTCCTAAGATGCATGAGCAATCTCCCGATAAAGTTCAAAGATACGAGCGTCATTGCGGGAATGGGCATGCATCTTGTTAAGGGCTTGCCACTGACGAAAAATAGAAGTGTGAAACATGAACATATTATAGATACGCTCCTCCATTGAGTTGAAGATCCAACCCAGAATAGTGCACCTGTCCATGTCCCATGCAATATATTTAGTATCCGTCTTTTCTGGTTCCTTAACCAAACCCAAAAGCCAACCAGTTTTCCCTTTCCCTCCAATATAGAGTTGAAGAGAACGAGACCAAGATACGAAGTTGCGCCCATTTAAGAGCACACTAGTAACCTGTTGTGCCGGAGTATGATGTGCCGAAGATAAAGTATGTTGGACCAAGGATAAAGTGTCCTTTTGGCTACTAGAATCAGTCATAGTACCAAAATAAGGCTGGTCCACACGTTAAAGCAGGAGGAAAGAGAAAAAAACAAGGCCAGAAAAATCGGCACTTTCCTCCAAATATGCTGCTGAACAAACACCGGCAGCCCACAAAGAAAAAAAATACCAGAAGGGCCCTTAGGTCATAAAAAACCTAAAGGAATTCTCCAAAAAAGGGAGTAAAAAACAGAGAGTTACCCAAGGGGTCACCTAAAGGTTTTTGTTTTGCTCTGATACCAAAAAGTAGTATTTTTGGGTTTTAGCTTACTCAAACTGAGAGCCAAGAGCTATATTTATATACAAGAATAGGATATAAAGAAAGAAACCAAATCAAAGAAAAATAGGAAATATGCCAAAATCTGCGTGATCCCATGATTATGGGGATCTTATCTACGTGATCCCATGATAATAGGGATCTTACATAAAACACCTAATAAAAGGTTGAAAACAACTAATAAAAATAATAATAATAATAATAATACAGATATTTCAACAATATCAGAGCCAGGGTGGTCTGAATGCAATGAGGGCATTGCAAGTTCAGTACCATTCATTCGAGAATAGTCTAAGGAGATATCGCCCATCCGGGTGGTCTGGCCTCAATGAGGGCATTGTGAGTTCAGCACCACCCATTTCGGAAATGGTTTGAGGAGACATGGTTGCTTTTTATGGTCTAAGGAGACATTGTTAAGTCTTTCATCTACATTGTTTAAGCATATGTATGAAGGGGAATGGTCTAAGGAGACATTGTTGATTCTTTTATCTACATATTTTAAAAATATGTGTGAAGGGAAATGGTCCGAGGAGACATTGTTTGTTGTTTGTGGTCTGGGGAGACACCTTGATTTGTTGATTGGCACTTCATTTTAGAGAAAATCATCGCTAGTCAAATTTTGCACTCCTCACCTTGCAGACATTCTTATAAAAGGCATCAACAAGATTCTGTTTGAGAATACATTGTCCAAGTTAGGCGTTTCAAATATCCACACACCAACTTGAGGGGGAGTATTTGCAGATATGATAGCCATGATTTATGGAATGACTTACCATATTAGCAGAGATTTGATAGCCACGAATCATAGAGTTTGACTTTAATTACGCATATGTCTAGCCATAGAATATGTTGTGATTTGATTTAATTTTCTTTCTTGTAATATGAGCATGTGCTCTTTTATCTATAAATACTAGAGTTGTGAATGAGTGATTCATCTCATTCATACCTTTTACATATTTCTCTTCTCTTTCTTCTATGTCATATTTCTTCTCTAAGTTAACAAGCCTTACTTCGAAAATCTCCTAGTTAACTCCTTGACACAGAAGAGTCCAAACTTTCCCTCTAATAAGTCTCTGGCAGCTCTTCCGCCCATCAATAGTGGTTGGTCCTTATGAATCTGCTTCTCTAGTGGAATTCGGTCTTAGCCACTAGTCGTCCAAGTGTCAATCTGGTTGTGGATTAAATTGTATTGTTGAACTAATCTTTTTAGTATGCAACAATGGATTTCAACACATATGAAGTCACTCACCAAATAATGCAGATGATAAATGTGAGAGAGAGAGTGATGCACTCTAAAACTCACAGAAATCTGCTCCCAATATGATGTATATAATGTTCTTCTTCTTGTATATTAATCTGCCCTAGTGTTAGGTATTTATAGGCGGCCAAGTAGTAAAGACGGATTAAGTTTTTAGCAGAGTTTGAAACAAACTTGGAAACTGCTGGTTTGAACAGCTCAATTTATTAAATTTGATGTTGATCCATCGACATCTCTTGAGAAGTCTTTGATCAATACCTCAATCCTTCAAATGCTTCTGCAGGTTATACTTTGAAATTTTTCAAAATAGTAGTTTCCAGAACATGTCATGCATGTTTAAAACATTTTAGGGAATCAAAATAAGATTGAACTCGGAAGAAACCCTAATTATGCTGTGTATGAACCCTAAATGGTGAGTGCATCAGTTTGTCGAATTACCTTTATACCCTTGTCAACGAATGTTAACCTAGATTCCCTTGAATGTAGCATGAATTCAACCTTCTACCTTTTTTAGGTAACTAATAGTAATCAAGTTTTGAACAATTTAACTAAGTTAAAAATTAAAACAAAATTACCAACTCGAATTTGTTTTACGAAATTTGTCAACATAAGTCTTACTTACCTAAAAGGCCCAAACTTAGGTTTATTTATTGGCTTTGGGGAACTACGATTTAAATCAATTTCGTATTTTGAAACTCACTTTTGATAAGGGACCCATTTATTAGGGTTTTTCAAAAGTTTGGGAGGTGGAATGCACCCCTAGTCCCCATGTAATTCCACCCATTATTTTCGCAAAAAAATAAAAATAAAAATAAAAATAAAAAATAGCTTCAAATGGTAAAATATCTCTTTGCATTTGATATAACTAGTGTGTATTTATGTTGAGCAAAGATACAACAAAAAGAGGGACAATAAGTGTTTGGCCCCAAATAGTTTTAGATTGGTGAATAGATTGACAATAACTGATTTGCAAATCATCTTAGTTATAGCTTGAACGCAGCAATAATTATCAGTTAGGTATAGAGAGCATAAACAAATAAATCATGCAACTACAGCAGAGCGCACGATTTTTACGTGAAAAACTCAAAAACCCAACCTAGGTTAATAGATTGTACTCCATGAATCCCCTAGTTACCCTCTGACACAGAATAATCCAAACTTTTCCCTAAAAGTCTTCAGGCACTCTATCTACTAGTCAACTGCATTCCCGTTCACAATTCTGCTTCTCTGGTGATTTCATTCTGAGCCACTAGTCGTCTAGGTTGTGTTATTTCAGTGTCAATGACGATGTAAAATCCACAAGATGATAATTAACACTTTAATAATAACTCGTCATCTAATACAAGATGTAGATGATGAAAAGAGAAATGTTTTCTAAATATTTATATGATCTCTTAATAGCGTGTGTTTAGAGTTTATTTTTGTATTTATTGTTTATGTTTTCATGAGAGAACCTTGAGGTCTTTATGTGATGTTGTGGCCCGAATTTGGTTTCGGATCGCGTTGAGTGAGCTGTGACCCGGTTTTTTTGCTTGCGGGTCATTGACCCTATTTAATACTCTCTTGTAGCCCGATATATAAGGGCACTTAGGGTTTTAGAGTGGAATTATTGAGACTGAAAATCGCAAAGAGAGAGAGAGAGCAAGAGCTAGGGTTTGGGGGGCTGAAACTTTTAATTTCTTATTTTTCACATAGTGAAAACTTTCGCCAAATCTCCACCGTGGATATAGGCTTTGCCGAACCACACTAAATCTTTGTGTTCTTTATGTGTGGTGTTTACTTTTCTACTACGTTTCTTGATTTGTTCTTGGATTCACTACGTTTGTCATAACACTCTTTATATACAGGGACGGAGAGAGTTCAGGCCTGGGAGGCACGTCCTCCCTAGCCCCTTTTTTTCTTTGATTTAGGAATTTTATTTAATCCTTCTTTATTTTGATACAACTGTGTCTATTATTTTCTACTTGTGTTAGTTATGCTAATATGTTTTATTTGATTGGTATGTTAAGGGTATAAATATTAAAGTTACACCCTCTCTAAGGGTTTAAGGTTTTAGAGTAGATGTAGTTAACATGGTATGAGAGCCAAATGTCTCAAGTTCAAACCTCACCGTCACCCTAATAATTAAAAATTGAAACACGTGTTGGATCAAAAAGAATACCACACATGAGGGGTGTTGAAGGATTTAAATATTAAAGTTACACCCTCTCTAAGAGCTTAAAAGCACTGATGTTAAGGCTCGGGTATCTGTCACCCTACCCTGGAGCAAGAGTTTGTGTACACGATCTGGTGTTCAATATTCTCTTTCGTTGTAATATCTTTACGTGATTATAGTACCATCTCCTCATTCGTTGACGTAGCCCTAAGTTTAGGTGAACCACGTATATCTTTTGTTTTTTGTGATTGTTTTATTTCTTTGTCTTGTATTGCTTCCGCTGTGCCCAACAGTCTGCTATTCTTTATCACCCTAAAATGTTAATCTAATTTCCTCATCAATTCAATGCCCATAAAACGTTTGAGTAGCTGAAAGCTGTATGGTGTCTCCTGACCAACATTGACCCAGTTGCATGGTTGGCTGAAACTTGCTTGGTATGAGAGGTCCAAAAATTTTGCACCGGTCAATATGCCCTTCAGTTATGGATTAGTATGTGTTGCGAGTTAACATAAAATTGATCTTTTAATATAATGTACAATAGAGGTTCTCAATAACAGAGAAAATATTCCTTGACTATGCAATCCTCTTTCATATAGAGGTTTTGCCATCATTATAAGATCCTTATTCTTAACCCCTCTTAGCCGGTTTCTCTCAACCTAGAACTTGCCTAAGTGATCATTTACCAACTTCCTTCTAGATATTAGTTGTCATCTCACATGTTTAAAATGATCTGTTCATGTGGAAAAATATTGTTTTTTCGAACTTCAATAAATTATTTTTCGTTTAGATGATCATTCATTATCCACAATCAGCATCAAGCAATTAAGTAAAGAGACTCAAATTTATGTGGAAATTGCAATGAAAAAACCCTCAAGGAGACGGTCCTAACACTTAAAATCCAATTTAAAATCCTATGTTCCATACTCTTACGTAAGAATCACCTATGTTGTGTTACCTCCAATGTAGACTTATCACTACCCTTGTCATTACAAGTCTAGTAATGTCGGTGAATGAATCCTTCTCCATCTGATTGTTAATATGATTTTTATGGCCTAATTGGAGTTTATTTAAATAAATAATAATAATCAAATCGCCGAAAATTGTTTTTACCTCATTGCGACCTTAGTGATCTACCTTGTCACTCCTGCCAGGAAGCATATGTTTCCTGCTCTCTGAGCAAACAATTGTATCGTTAACTGGTTTCATGACAACCAAGCAACTTGAGAACAGATTGATTATACCTGACAGAAACAATTATTCCTTTGGGACACTTCAGCTAATCTGGATATCAATCATCCTAGAAGCATAGTCAAATTCAACTAAGCTTTCCTACACATTTTATTTAAAGAAAAATAGTGAATTATTTTGCATTGGCAATAATGATATCTTATGTATTATAGAATCCAAATTTAAGCCATAGTTATTTAGGTGTCTGTATTTGTTCTTTATTCTTGAATGAAGTATACGTGCCATGGCATAATGCAAAATGCAGTTCACTGTATGATGCTTTCAGTAAATGCCTGGAATTTTCTCACTGTTCTGTATTTTTCTTTTTCTTACATGGAGTCTGCTAAAAATGCAGAATATTAATTTGTGCCATCACATCTGGAGATGTTGTTTAGACCCTCAATCTCCTTTCTGTCGAGACGTCAGCTCTGACATGCTTTGTGAATGACGACAATTAAAAGATACAAACAGCTCCATCGGCGGCACTTCAGAAAGACGAAACATACTTAAAACTTCTTCAAATGGCAGTATATACCATCCAGAACATGTTTGCAGGTGCTTTTTCTCCCAGAAAAGTCGGGATAAAGATCGGAGAAATGCCACCATTCAAATTCACTTTTCTCAACAGCATTGAGGTTGGCTGTTGGGGGAACCAGACGTCACTAGATTCATGTACATTACATTCTTGTAAGGTTAGATCAGAAATGTTGTGCATTATCTAGGCTGTATTTCAGCTTCTCTTTGCCTTTCTTAATAGTGAGATTAACCACCCACCTCCCTCCCAACCAAATAGAAGAAGAAGAAAATAAAAAAGAACATTGTATAGATGGAACACCTCCTGTATTGAATAGAAATTTTTTCATCCAAAGATCTGTAATGATCGTTCTGATCTTCAAAAAAAATCATGTTCTTTGCATATGGGGTATTGAATGAGTTATTTCCTCTCTTTCTTGCCCTTCCTTTGTTGTTTGTAGATTGGAAATGATATTCTGATCATTAGAGTTGAACAGATTTATCGGTTTTGATTGAGGGCGGTGACTTTGAAAACTGCGTTATTGTGTTGAACTGTCTATTTGTAAGATCTTTCTGTCAGAGTAGCACAACCTGTGGCAGTTTTATATTTGGTTCGGTTCAGCTACAGCGTGCAGATTGCTTCACTTGAGACTGCAGATTTCATTGACTCATTATAATGTATTTATTTTCATTTTCACTTTTTGTAAGTGGACTTGGAAGTTAAATTTTATGATGCTTACATATTGTAGTTTATAATGTTACAGATGTCTACGCTTTCAAATAATTGATCGTGCCATAGTGGTGGTGTTCGCTATAATTGGATCAATATGTCATGAATGCCTATCCACGGGAATTAGATCATTAAAGCTTCATCCTGAAGTGTGTGTGCAAGGCGGCTATCTAGGGATTTTTTTTTTTTTTTTTGGTCATGATGGTGTTGGGTTTTTTAGAGCACCCAGTAATTTACCACCGGACACATGAAGTCCCATTCCACATCCACCAGATAATTACTGGTAAAATTCCCTAGGGGACGGCTATCTAGTTCAGGGGTGTAATATGACAGTTTCTACAAAGTTGAAAGAGTTATTTGGAACCAAAAAAATAAAAATAAAAATAAAAATAAAAAGTTTAGGGTTTGGGTAGTTAAGGTTGGTTTACTGCAATTCAGGCGTTGAACTTGTCTATAACTTGACAACCCATTCTAAACCTGGTAAATCTAAATAGGACTGATGTGGTGGAGAGCAACTACTTCAACATAAATCTGGACTTTCAACCAATGCTGAGTATCATCTATCTATACAGTTAAACCAAACACTGCAAACGTTCTCTGATTCACGTAAATTCGTTTACATTTGATGGAATAGTTGTGAAGGGTCTACACTGTCGTGGATACATGACACAAAAAATATGGGTCGGACTTATAATTTATTTTCAAAAAGAGTAATATTATAACGACAGACTCTCTCTAGATTTAACCTATGAATTAAGAGATTTATTAAATAAATTATTTAACTTTTTACAAATTTTAAAAAAATATTGTTTCAATTCAATAGTTAAATAAGGAGAGTTCATATCTCTTGTTATGAAAGGGTTCTCATTATAGTATTACTCTTTTAAAATTTTCTCCATTGAGACTGGTTAACATGTATAACGAAATACCATAGGAAGGAAGAAAGGGAGAGGAAATGGAGAATTGTTTGATTGTTTTGTTATATGGGAGAGGGAGAAGGAATGGGAGAGAGATGGGATTGGAAAATTATTATATCGTCTCGGTTAGCCACAACCTAACACACAAACAAATGTGTCAACTTTATTTAGTTTTTTACTTGCATGTCGGGTTGTGATTAATGGAAACCATATAGTCTTGGACCATATAAAAAAATTCAATGCTAAGACATTATTTTGGGTCCGCAAATTTGCTTGTGATCTAAAACTAGAACAAAAGGAGAAATGTTTATTAAAGATACGTGAACCATTTATTAGACATTAGTGTTGGACGATGTTTATAAAATGTTATCATAAATTTTTTTTTTTTTTTTTTTTAACCTAGCAAGAAAAGCGCCATACGGCATCTATAGGCAAGGATCAAACTACAACATCCATACAAGAACCACATACAACAGCAAAAAACAAAAACTAGCTACAGAAACTAACACCCATGCCAAGATCACAGTCTTGACAATAACAAGGGTTAAAAGGTGTCAGTAACTGTGGGAGTACTAGCCCCCACAAGTAATGCTAGCTGATTAGCAAAAGACTGAGAAGATTATTAATTATATGACTCTGTCAGGTGAGCCCCAGACTTTCCAGAGGATTCAGATTTCAACCCAACCTCACCACCAACAACATTCATGGCCACTGTCTGTTCCACTGTATTGGCAACCACAGCCTTAAGTTTTTTTTCACCTCGCCCATGCGCCAAAGATGGATTGGCGGCGTTTGCGACCTTTTCTAGCCGGGGAAGAACCTTGGCTCTGAAAAGTGGCAGAGGAATCAGAAGTAGACCCAAACACTGGTTTGACACGGCTTTTAGCTTTCTTCCAGCCTTTAGATAATTTATCCCACCTTTGCAAAGGAAGGATCCGACCTTTAATAGGAGAAGGGACTGGATCCGAAGCCAAAAACTCCTCATTTTGCACTAACACCACGTGACTCTGCGACGAGGAGACTGGAATAATACCACCATCCAGTTGCAAGACAGGAAAACCAAAAGACCCACCAACTTCACCCTTCCCAACATCCTGATCCCATAACACAACTCCGATTGGACCACCTAAAAATTCTCTAAGACCATTACCTCCAACCAGGCATGACTGTCCACTGACACTTGAAAGAGCAACCACCTCATTACCTGATTTCTCCCCCAAAATAAAACCCAGACCACTAGCATGCAAACCAAATTGATAACCTTCCCAAGTAGGAATCTAACGAAACAGAGAAGAAGATTTAGACCCTGCAAGACCATCCTCATGATCAGTATCCCCGTCTTCCAGATACAACCAATTTTTTCGAGACCCATCACTAACCGACTCCACCCCATCTCTATCCATACTCCAAAGGTCTTTCCCCAAGAAATCATCCACCCCCAACCAAGTCCCACACTCCTTAAGATCCTCAGGACCCACAGAAAGCCCATTCGGACAAGATTTTCATTGATAACTTATAATCCCACATGCAAAACAAAAAAAGGGCAACTTTTCATAGTGAACTTGCACCTGTGACTCCTCACCCATTGGACTGGTAAGAAGGATATGACGCCTAAAAGGCTGCGTAATATCCATCTCCACCCTAAGCCAAAGGACTCGACTATCAGTTCCCACCAACTCCTTCCCTTCAGTCACCCTTTTATCCCGCAATTCGACTTTTATACAGCGACCAAAGGAAGAAGCGATTTAGTGCCCAACTTTCTCTGACAGAAGATTAGCATGCACATCAAAGAGTTAGATCCAGAAAGGAGATACTTGAAATGGAACATCAGACCGTAATAAACCTTCCTCCCACTCTTTAATCACCACCAAATGTCCATCAAAAAGCCATGGACATCTATCCAAGATACGCTATCGAATAGAAGCATCCGAGATACTCAGCTGAAATAAATTTCGCGCCACCTTAAAAATTTGTAACCTTTTGGCAATAGGCTCCTACTACTTATCTTTTGGCCATAATTTATTAAATAGTTTACCAAAGGTAAACTTAGCCGCTGCCAAAGTGGTAGTTTTAGAGGCCCACAACTTCGCAAATAAACTCGATCGACACATCTGATCACTTTGGGCAATATCATCCACCAACAGCTGAATAGGCTCATGTTCCTTCTGGGTCAACGTCATACCACGAAATTGGGCCAGAATATTGGCTTCCATCACCATCCTAAAAACAAGATTCCAACAAAAGAACACAATGGAACCCACAACCCCCCATGGAAGTCTTCCCACCCAGTTAAAAACAAACAGAAAAGAAACTAAAAAGGAAGACAAAAAGAAAAGGAAAGACCCAAGGAAGAAAAGAACCCAAGAGCAGAAAGAAAGTGGAACACAGATAGCAACATAAAAATGATATATAAGACCTAAAGCGGCCATAACAAAGGCGTAGCCATTACGCCAAACAATCTGAACCATACATGTCATACAAAGACAGAATAGATAAGAATGATCAATAGCAAAAGCCATACCTAAAGAAAATAGGTGCAGCACCACCTTATACAACCATAGAGCTAAGTCAAGAGTCGGGCCCCACAGCAAGCCAAACAGATCAGCAATGACATCAGTTGTAGCACTGCCTTAAGAACGAAATCAATATGCAGGCCCTATAGCAATCCAAACAAATCATCCAGAAAATCTTGGCAAAACGGCATCCATGACATCAGCTGAAAGTCGGCCCACCAAGGAGGAAACAACCCAAAAAGCCGACAAGTCGACATAGTAACAGGCAAACCATGCGTCCCACCGGTGATCATGGTGCAACAAACAAACCAAAAAGAAAGTAAACGAAACCATCATCGATCGCAACACCAAGCTCGACAATGCAACAGTTTCGAAATGGGATCGCCAATCCAAAGCTAGTTCCAATTGAGACCAAAGATTGGAAGAAACGGACCCAAATAGAACAGCACTCAATGTCGATCACATCCCAGGTGAAAGGCTCTCCAACGCGTAGATACAATAACCATCGGCATCCAAAAAAACAAGAAACAACCCAAAGCAGACCACCAGTTGAACCAGCCACGAGAAGGAACAAATCAAACGAGAAAAGACAGAAGAATGAAATAGAGCACTACCAAATTTTCCACATAACTAAAAGTTTGCTAATAGTAAGTCAAAATCTAGAATAACACCCAAATGAAGACATATCAAAGAGAGGTGAGCTCAATACCCAATCGACACACCCAAATCGCGAACAACAGAACACCAAATTTTAGAGAATGAAAAGAGAAACAGACAACAAGGAACGCAGAGACATAATCCCAACCTATCCCCACAAAAAGGAAAAGGAAAAACAAAGACTAGAAAAGAAGGTAAGAACCAACCGAAAGAGCAACCACAACAGATCGGATGAGCCGATCTCACAACACTCGATGGATACAAGAAAACACTGGCACGAAAAAAACCTCGAAGGCGGCAAGGAAACCCTAAACCTGTTAGGAAACCCTAATGATAGGGAACTCTTCCTCACTGATATTGGAGGGAAAATAAATGTTATCTTAAATTACATGCTAATATCCATATGTGAGCCTTTAGAACACTGAGAAGATGAAAAGGCTAAATTAGTATAGTACGAAAATGGCAAAAATTGCCAATAACAACTATGATAAAATATATGCTAATATTTTTATTTTTTAGTAGAGACTTTTTAAATGATAAATTTTACAAGTACTCCACGAGTTATTAAAAGTTTAAAAATAAATAAATAAATAAATGCTTCTCTGTATTGTTCGTAATAATTGTGATTTTATTTAGTTAAAAGGGTGTATTTCTCTATTTTAATCAGTCGTCATTCGTCAAGGGAATAATGATATATCTATCTTTCCCAAATTGAAATCAAATTGTTAAAGGAAAATTAATTGTTTAACAATATTTTTCATTTTTCTTTTTCTTTCTTCTTCTTTTATTTTTTATTTTTTATTCGTGTGTCCAAGCAAAGTTCCATCTCTATTTATTTTGGTTGTATTTTTCTAATTATTTGAATTATATTTTTCTCAATAAATATAATAAGACTAAATATTATAAACAAATTATATTACGATTGATTTATAAATTTTTGAGTTTTTAAGTACATAGTTCAAATAATCCGTCAATCTATTAAACCGAACCGATCCGATCCGTGCGGATCAGTTTGGTTTTCTAGTGTCGTGCTTCGATGATGGATTGAAAAATTAGTAATTTGTAGTGATCGGATCGGTTAACAGATTGGGTGCTGAAAAAACCGAACCGATCCGTAAACTGATCCGTGGCCAATCTGTAGAACTAATATACATATATTATATAACATATATAGTATACAATATATGCTAAATACATTATTGATGTTTTTGTTTTCTTTAATCATTAAGTTTTCAAAAGTTTTATTGTTTTACGAACCCAGATGCTTTACTACTTTGTGGCTTAGTGTTTTACACTTTTTAGTTTTTATATTCATTTCATTTGCATGCGTCTCTGGCCTCTCATCAAGTCTCATCTGATCCCACAAGCCCACTCTTCTCGGGTTACCCAATACTCTCGGTCTCTTATGGAACCCACACAAGTAAGCATCTCTAATTTACACCGGCCGATTATTTCCTTTTCATCTAAATTTAATTTCCAGTGAGTTCATAAGTTTTTCATTATTTTCTTCTATGAATTTTTGTTCTTCTCTTTCTGGAAAAAAATCTTGATTGCTCCATCTCGTCACTTAGTTTCAGTTCTACTTTGTCATTTTCATAGCCCATTTATTAATATGTATATTCTTTAGAAATTCATGCATGACTCAAACAAAAATCAGTATTTCGAAACAGAGTTAACAATAACAGATCCTCTTTTTCCCTTTAAATTCATGCATGACTAAGACAATAAAAGTATTTTGCCTCTAATTTCAGTTTTCTAAGTTGTGTCAGACCCAATCCGTGAGAACCGAACCGAACCAATCTATTATTTTACGGATCGGTTTGGTTCGGAATGAGAATCCCCACGGATCAGCTCGGTTTCAGATTTAGCCAATCCGTGAAGATCGAATTGGTTTGAATTTTACCCAAAACCGAACCGATCCAATCCGTGCCCAGTCCTAAGTTCTAGTTTGGACCTCCAAAAGCAAAATTTCTTCCAACTCCCCTTTCTTAAATAGCATCTTTCTGGAATGTGCTACTCAACAGTAGAAAGTTCAATTTATTTGCAAACCTAATTGCTAATGAAGTAATCTCTAAATACCCTATTTCTTTTATTATTATTATTATTATTTTCAATAACATGTGTTTTACATGCGCAACTAGTACTCCTCAAATTTTATTCCAAAACATGAGAGAAAAAATAATAATTAGAATCATATCATGCAAATCAAATTTAATCATCAAAGTGTTTTTTTTGGTATACTGTTATTTGATGCAATGATAGGAGTTAACTAGGAATTATAAGGATGAAAATCATAAATTATATTTGCAATTTATTGCATAATTTTATAAATGTTTAGACATAATTTTATATTTGCTATGTCTAAACATTTATGGGTTAGAACTTTCGATTAGATTATTCAATTGCAATATAAGTAATTAAAATATAAATATTATAAACTTTCTTGGATTTTCATTTACTCTGATTAGAAAGCTTAGGGCTTGCTTGGTTTGCTATTCAAAATAATTCTCTAATAACTTTGAAAAAAAAAAAAATTGTTTTGAAAACTCTAATAGATGGTTCTATGAAAACATATGTTGTTTTAAATTGAATTTTCAAAAAAAAAATAATAATTTTCAAAAATTGACAATTAAACATTTTTTTGTACATTTTTTTTTTTCAGTACTCAAAAATTAAAAAATTATTCTCTGATAACTAAACCAAACTGACCTAAATCTCTTTAAACTCAATTTCAATATGTGTCCTTTCAATTACTTTATCTTTATTTTTATTTTTTTTTGCAAAATTTTTGGAGCACTCTACCAAAACTTTCCATTAGGTGTGCAAGTGGTTCAATTTGTTACAGTTCCAAGCCAAATTATTAAAAACAGATCTCAACGGTTTCTAAAAAAATTGATATTAAAATTAAAATAGTTGAACATTGGAATCCAACTAAAAAAGATTGATTCGGTTCGATTCCGAAGCGCGATTATGAAACCTCGTAACAAAAACAATGTAATAAAATAATATTAAAGATCTCCCCAAGCCACTCCTATTAAAATAGGATTAAAGGTTTCTCTAAGCTACTAGAGTTATTAAGTTTTACCCATGGTTGAACCGGAAATTTTTCGACGAATAGACCGGGAGGGTCGATCATTGATTTCTTCTCCTGCTACACCACACCCAAATAAACACGCCAGTTAGTTCATTTATGTCAATAAAGATACTAAAAATATATTTAATGATTTTTCTTTTGGAAAACCATGTATGATTTTTACATATTGACCAGTTACTTGAAAAACATACCCTCTAACAAAATACTACAAGCTACTTTTATATGTTTAATTAATAATTATAAACTTTAACATTAATATGTATTAATTTATTTTAGAATGTTAAAAGCATGGAAGAGTTCCTTTGACTTGTATTATATATATTTTTAATGTATTTTATTTATTCTTTTAACCTTCATTCTTAAATCTATGAGTAATTATTTTATTATATATATATATTTTTACCTGCCAATAAAAAAACAGCATTCGGCATCTAAAAGACAGTATACGAAAAAGACATACAAATCATGAAACAAAATAAGAAAAATAAAGACCAAGCTCCAAATTTGTTGAGAAAAACAACGGAAACCACCAAGGGAGAATAGCAGTAACGGGAGTGACCCAAAGGTCAGGCCATCATCAAGGCAACAGTTTCAAAATTACATTCACAAGTCGATGATAACAAAAATCAACATAAATCTGAGATCTAGCCGGAGAGAAAACAACCGATCCACTTGGACTAGCCGGAAATAAGCCAAACAGGTATAGATCTAGTAAAATAATAGTAAAAACGGTGTGAAAACTATCCATAAAGCGAACTTATTATTACATGTAGATTTTAACGGCACCTCCCCACTCCCATGAAAGGGAGCAGGAAGAAAATCAATTGGGGAAGACGAAGTTGAAAGCGGCAAAAAGGGTAGAAAGAAAAGAGAGAAAAAGTAGAGAGAGTTATTCAATGGAGTAGTTATTGATTTAGTAAAAATATAAAATTACTCAACTCTTTTTAATCAAATCAATGACTTAGAATTTATAAATAAATCATTACTCATGCTAAATGGTCTTATAACATTTAATAAAATTCACTAAAAAAAAAAAAATCATCTTCATCAAATTATGTTATACAAAATTGCAATTGGATCCATTTCTGGCGTTGTGTGCAAGATAAAAAAAATTTCACGATTATGATAACCGTGGATCAATAATATGGCTGGTGTAGCTGTCATTTTTTATAATGAGAATATAAAACAAGTCTTTCCACGACTCACACTTACTTTTTATAATGTTATATATATATATATATATATATATATATATATTAGTGGTTCCAAAAATTTTTTATTTTTATTTTTTAGTTAATTTCACTAACACATGATCAGGTTTGGTCAAATATCACCTTCAAACATCTTTTAAAAATAACTATTAGTGGTATTACAAATTTTTGTTTCATTTTTCACTCACACCCCAATCGTTACTTGCATAATTTTGACACAATGTAAAATGATTTAAATATTTTTTAATTTTGTCAAAATAACTCTTTAACTTAAATAATTAGATTAAAAGATTAAAATATCACTAAATATTTTATAAATTTACAAATCATATTATATATCTTTATTGTTTCTTATGTTATATATATATATATATATATATATATATATATATATATTATATTATATACGTTATTTTTTCATCGTATTCGTGTATTGGCGGGTATACAGGTGGTGGTGATACGTGGTTTTAATAATAAGGGTATAATAGGTATTTAAGTAACTTGATATTTAGGAATAAATAGAATTAAAAAATTAAGAACAAAATTGTCTTTTAATGGAAATGTGACGGAAGAATAAAAATAAATTTAAATGATAGTTATTTTTAAAAAATATTTGAAGGCGATAAAGATGTCATTTAAATTAACCTTCTATGTTTTGCACCCTCTAAATGACAAAATGTCTTCTCTTCCATTGACCTAGAGGGTAAACCTCGTAAATACCGTCCCTTTTAAGGGTCAATCTCTTCCTTCCACAAGCAACTCCTGTCTTGAGCTGTCCTTCACTCTCTACTCGGAAACCCCCAAACTCTCCAGGAGTATTCTGGACAACCGTTTCACCGAGCAATTACACACACGTATACATACATAACACACAACAATTGTCAATTGTTCCACGATACAACTGGTAAAGGTTAGGGTTTTTTTTTGGGTTCTTATATGCTCTGTAATGCTTCCTTCGAGGCCATTGAACCGACCTCAAAACCACCAATGTACGGGCACTCTCAACCCCTGAACGTCCACGACCAGTTCGTCGGCGGCGACGGAGACGATGCCAACGCCGGTGGCGACTCCATGGACAGCCCGCATGTTCCATACGAAGCTCAAGGTCTGGAAGACGGCGGTGGAATAGACGCCTCTGACGCCGTCTATGCCGACGGCGGCTCTGATCTGTCCGTTCAACAGAACGACAGTGCAAACCAGCTCACGCTGTCGTTCCGTGGTCAGGTCTATGTGTTCGACTCTGTAACAACAGATAAGGTAAATTTATATATTTTTTAATATTTTTTTTTCTGTAAACTAGGGTTTTTCTTTGCATTGATAGTTTTTGCTGTTTGTTTGGTGAGAATGGAGAAAAGGAAACTAACTGGAGGTTTTTGTTGATGAGAACTCTGGGTTAGGGCCGAACCTGAGCTTTTCTCTTGCTTTTTGCGGTGGCTAAATGGAGGAAAAGAAGGAAAAAGTATCAATTTTAGATTTTTCATAAGATAGGAGTTGAGAAAACATTATTTTCTCACACTGAAAGAAGAAGAAAAACTAATTTTGCATTAAAAAAATGCAAAATTAGTTGGTTTAGAGTAAGTGGGCAATCTTCGAAAATTAAAAGACCATTTATATATATATATATATGATTCAAAATTGTATGTCCATCGGCCTTAGTTAGGTGCTAACATTCTGCACTGTACTGGCATAAAGAAAACATTCCGTATACATGCAATGTGAACTTCTTGGTTTTAGTGATTTGCATTTGGTTGAAAAATAACATCTTGGTTTTAATGATTTGTATTTGGTTGAAAAATTTCAGGTTCAGTCAGTGCTTCTACTTTTGGGGGGATGTGAATTTTCTGCGGCCGGACAAGGTTTAGAACTAGCATATCAGAATCAGAGGGTATTTTCCTAATCATGCAAGTTTCTTTTACTTTTGATTGATTTTGGTTTCTTTATGGATTTGACTGTTTTTTGCTCTAGGGTTCAATGGACTATCCACGTTGTAGTCATCCACAGAGAGCTGCCTCGCTGAATAGGTTCCGCCAGAAGAGAAAAGAGCGGTGCTTTGATAAGAAAATTAGATATAATGTCCGCCAAGAAGTTGCACTCAGGTATGGTCATTTAATGTGTTGATCTTATGATTCTTTTTTTACTAAAACAGATAGGACTTCCTAAGCACAAGTAAAGCATTTATGAGAAGTAGTGATAGATGAATATCCCCTTTAATGTTGAGAAGAAGTTTATCATTTATCACTCTCTTCAGTACTCCATTTTAGCATGGAAATTTATAACTTTCACGTTGAAGACCTTTTCATCAGTCTTACATATAATTCCTCGCTCGTACATTAAAATTCAGAACTGATATTTTCTGATATTACTGCAAGGTTTTATAAGTTTTCAGCTCATTTTAGGATCTATTTTATGATGTTTACTGTTCTGAAGACATGCTCGCACGTAGGCTTTAACCTTACATCATTGCATGAATTTTTTTGTCACAGCTTCCCAAAGTAAGAGGCAAAGTAATCTGGCTATTATATGGAAACATAATTATGGGCTTCATTGATTTTCAAATCAAAAGTTTTCATCATTTGGTTATCAATGCATTTAATGAAAACATTATTCCAAAACTTCTACAATTTCCATGTTATGATGATCGACAATTCAACTTCTTTTACAAATATGAGTGTTTTTGTACTGCATTTGTTTGTTTCTTTTGTGGATAAGGGTTTTCCTCCTTGCATTTGTTATTTGTTTGCTTTGTTACATAAAATTCTGCATTCCCTGGAGGTATAAATTTTATTCTTAAGTGCTTTATTTGTTTATGTTTTCTTCTATCTCTATTCCCAAGTATCCAGGTAGAACCGTAGAGGCACTAGTCTTTTCCTTTATTGCTAATATTATGATAAGGATACCAACGGGCCGGCCTAGCGGTACCAAGTTCTTACTTTCCAAAGGGAGGGTAAGGGGTTTGAACCTCGGTGGAGGCATGTGTGTGTGACTACCAACTAGGAAAAAAAAAAATTTTATGATAAGGACGCAAGCTCACTGAAGGCGCCCTCATCAAAGACTTGCTCTACCTTTATTTTGGGTAACAAAAGTGTTAGTGAAGTGTGTACTTGGATTTAAATTGATCTGAGGCCCCAACAAGGAAAGCTAGAAACTATCATGGTGACAATTTGTCGTCTGCCAACTCTTGTCCACTAGACCACTTTTTGCTAATTATAGAAATCTTTTTGGATGATTCACGTGAAAACCATAAAGTGGCTAAAATGAGGACATGTACTTCTTCATGGAAATCTAAAGGATACGAGATTTATTGGAAATTTGTAGAAGCCGTCCTTTAAATGTGAACCGTAGCAAAATCCAAACATACCCAAGTCCCTCACTAGATGTTAAACTGTCAACCTCATAATTACGGACACAAGGATCCACTAATAATGGGATCCAGATTACGTAGGGGTGACATTTATAAGGTTGTTATTCGGTGTTGGTTCAATTAATGTGGGGGTGTTGACTGGGGTGGACTAGATACTCTCTTTGGTATATTTTTTCATTAAGTGGTCGTATTTAGACTCGATGGTGCTCCTTTGTGACCTGGAGGTCACGGGATCGAAACAAGAAACAGCTTCTACATGCGGAGGTGAGGCTACGTACATCTGACCATCTCCAGACCCTTCAGTGGTAGGAGCCTCATGCTCTAGGCTAGCCCCTTTTTTTAAATAATGGCCCCTGCAATGGTGACATCAGAATAGTCAATGAACCACATGGATGGGGGAGGAGGCTTGTGGTTTGATTTGTAGGATCTAGGGCTATAGATGAACTGCTCTATGCCAAGTATCAGCTTGTTTGAGATTGGTTAGGTTGAAAGGTGTTCATACTCGTCTAAGGCTTAAGATGAGCCAGGAAATAACAGTTCGAGCTCTGCTTCTTGTTATTTGACGGGCCCCCAACCTTTTTAGGTCAGGTTGGTAATATCACAATATGCAAAGTGAGTTTACAGGTTTGACATTCCATCTAACCACATGTCATAAAATGTTTAGGTTGGAGTTAACAAATCTAGGTGCAATTTGAGACAAGAATAAAATTAAACAGATGTCAGACCGCAGAACAAATATGACTAGTCCATAAAAAGTAATAAGGATGAATAGTTGGTCAATCCTCGCAGGTTTTGTCATGATTCTTTTGATACTTTTTTATGTCACGGTACATGTTTTGACAATTCAAACAAATATAATGCTAACAAATAACCATGAAAGTTCAGCAAACTACATATATACCATTAATGGCTATCCACAAGCCCCACTGAGTCAAGCTGGGCATCTTTTGGTTTGACTTGTTTATTAAGCCAGCTTGATAATTGGGTTCACGTTCTGTTCGTTAACTTTTTGAACAAGTCCAAATGCCTGAAATAAATCAAGCCATGAAGAGCCTGGTTCATTGCTGTTACCCTAGAAGGATCTCAGCGTGTTGTCGAGGCAACGTTAAGTAGTTGACGTGATATTGAGTGGAATCAGTGTCGCCAAATCCTTATGACACTCTGTCAATGCTGTGGGAGCACCAAATGGCTTTCAGATGTTGTATAACCTACTGTTTGCCAATAAGTGTTAGCAAATGGCTCCTGTATCATCCTCTGCTTTGCGGACACATTTAGCAAATGGCTCATTTACGATGGTGTTAGCCCTTCGCTAATGAATAAAGAACATTAATTGACAATATCGTCTATAAGTGACCTATTCATTCCAAGAGAAGGATCCCTTTGGCATCTCTTTGCTACCACTATGCCAATTTAAAGGCGTCTCTTTGGTCTTCTTGGTTGGACACAGGCCTCCATCAAACTTCTCCTTGTCAGATTTCTTTTCATTACCCACCTTCCACTTGCCTTAACGGCATCATCACTAAGCCTCAAGCAACAGTTCAGGTTCTTATACAGACTCGATCTCAACATGCCAATCTATACAAGATCCGTAATTGTATTAACACTTACAAATGGTGACAGTTTGGTATTTTAAAACTTGAATATGCATCAAGATTTTGTTTTGACTGTTGGTCACTTTAAAATCTCAACAAAGTGTAAACTAAATTGTGGGGTGGGGGGAAGGTTTGAGTTAGATGTTCTACTGATGATTATGTTATTTCATTTAATTCCATAAGCGAACCCTATATCCAGAATAAGAAGTTTATACGTGTACAATTGGAATTTGAAGCCATCTTGAAGGAACTTTTCAGGGGCTTTTATGGCCTGTTATATCACGCTGTGTTTTCTGACTTCTGCACAAACAGGTTACTGAGAAAGCATGCATTTTTTTTCAATACTATTTTAGTTTTGCCATTTCTTGCTGTGTACAATTGGAATTTGAATCCATCTTGAAGGAACTGTTCAGGGGCTTTTATGGCCCTGCTATATTGTGCTGTGTTTTCTGACTTCTGTACAAACAGGTCACTGAGAAAGCATGCATTTTTTTCGATACTATTTTAGTTTTGCCATTTCTTGCTGTTCCTTCCTGTTCAGGGGTGTATATTCATGCCTCCTTATTTCATATTTATATGTGTGACTACATCAGGATGCAACGTAAGAAGGGTCAATTTACTTCTTCCAAAAAGTCCGAGGAGGGCTGGAGTACTGCTGAGGATTCAGGACAAGATAGCCCACCAGAAACTTTGTGAGTGCTGTATTGTCTTCAAGAGTTATATTCTTTCCTGAAGCAGTATCACTTCTTATAGTCCTCCACTGGGCATAATTTAGTTTACGTTTTGTGTCCATATTATGAAGTATTCATTGTATTTTCTTTTTCCTTTTTTCTTTAAGAATTATATTATATGTTATTGCCCTTAAAGTATGACATTACTGTGTGCATCTTACTATTATAATTTCACAATTTTGGCTTCTCAAAAAGAAACTTCGTGATTGATTTCTTTACCATTTGGATCATTTGCCTGCTCTGTTTAGGTGCACTCATTGCGGCACTAGTTCAAAGTCCACTCCAATGATGCGGCGAGGCCCGGCTGGTCCAAGGACCCTTTGCAATGCTTGTGGTCTTTTTTGGGCAAACAAGGTTGGTACCTGCAATTAGGATTAGTAACTTGATTAGTTTCATTTTCGTTGTTGATTTTTATGCATGCGTGAACCTCTTTGCTTTTGGTGCATAACAAGGTTTTGCATGCTTTCCTTTCCAACAAACTATGTCCTGGTTCTGATGAGACTATTACCATATAATAGAGGGTGGCAATTAGAATGTGTATCTAAACTACATAACTAGACAGCTGCTTATTCATGCCATGTTACATAGGTCCTCTATCTTGATTGCACTTCTGCTATTGAATAGTTCACATGCCTGTTAAGTTGTGTCAACTATTTTCTAACTTCTCTAGCTTGGGCAGAGTATTTGGTGGAGTTAACTATGATTTGAAGCTAATTTCAGGTGCAGTTATTGTTGCCCTCCCTCCCTCTTATGCTCTTGAATGATTGACATCCTTGGGTGTGTTGCATACTTGCATGTCAGGGGCATTAAGAAATTTTGGTCTTATAATTTGATGAATTACAGTTCCATCCTGATGTAGCCCAATTTGCATACCATGATCTTTCTGCCTTCTTTTTCTCAGATGGAGAATATGGAGTTGCGACCATAGTTTTGACTTGTCCTATGCTTTAGCCTAGAGTAATTGGTGATATATTGAAGTTGTTGAACCTCGTGTTTCCTCCATTTTCAAGAAAGAAAAAACGGAAGAACTCCAGGAGTTTTCAAACCCAGGATGTTTAGTGATCCATAGCCAGTTCCACAAATTGATCCTCTGGGTTTTTTTTAATTGGGCGAATTTCATTAAACCCCTTCCCCCCACCCCCCCCCCCCCCCCCCCCCCAAAAAAAAAAAAAAAAAACCAACCACCAAGTCAAGGGGGTGTTTTATGCAATTGCCCAATTATGAAGATTCTTTTTTTTTTTTTTCTTTTTTTTTCCCCCCTGAATAATAAGATTTGAACTTCTATTTTTTGTTACATGCATCACCATACTTTTAATTAAAGAGAGAGGGGAAAAAAAAAAAATCATAGTTATGAGTGCAACTACATATAAGTTCGAATCTTTTATGTTTACTCATATTATATATTATATACTCCCTCCGTCCCAAAATACTTGTCTATCTTTCCATTTTGGGATGTCCCAAAAAACATGTCTTATTCCAAAATTGAATGTACTATTTTTTATAACATTCCCAAACTATCCTTTTAACTAAACAAGTGCACTAATTACGGAGAACTATTTTGTCTTTTAGTAAGGGCATATTTGAAACTTCACTCTTATCAATACAATAAAAAACTATTAAAACTCCACTACCATAAAAGTTGGATTCCCCATGTAGGACGTGTATTTTGGGACAGAGGGAGTATGCCATTATTATATTATTTATATTATATTTTTTATTTTATACAATGCGTATATATATAAGTATATGAGATGGACAATTAATTAAACAATTGGATCGACAAAAATGAATCTTAATTACAAAAAGTAATTGAATGGCATAAAATAGCTATTAATCTTACTCTAGTTTAACTTTATTGTACTATGTACATGTAAATATGTATATATGTGTGTGCATTTGCTCTTATGGTTGAAAAAGGAAGAATGCAAACTTTATAATAGATCATTGATGTAAAGTATTAATTTGATTAACAAGACAGACCACATGATCTTTTATAGTTTATTTTTTAATGTAGTAGGCTTTTCTCTCATGTAAATAAAAGAAATGTAGTAGCCTTTTTCCCTCAATTTGTTTGGTTGAATAGAAGAAAAAAATGAGGGGAAAGGATATTGCAGGATTTAACTATGCTAGGCAGCCGAGGCATATGCTAAAGAAATAACTACATGTAGTTGCACTCATGACTATGAATTTTAATTTTTCATTATTATTATTATTTGATTTTTTTCTTTAATTAAAAGTATGGTGATGCATGTAACAAAAAATATAAGTTCAAATATATACAAGGAAAAATAAAAAACAGAATTTTTTTAGCTAAATTCACACAATCGGGGGAATTGCATAAAACTCCCTTTGACTTGGTGGTTGGTATTTTAGTAATTGCCCCTTTAAAGTAACCTCCCTGGGGTTAATTGGAGTGAGTTTTTTGGCAAATAAAAAATTGAAGGGGGTTTAATGCAAAACATTACAAGTCAAGGTTGCTTTTTATATTTTTTTGCAATTTTCCCTTTTTAATTTAATAGGGTAGTTGTGTGATGAGTCTGATGACAAGGTGATAGTTTGACATTGAGCCTCCTGCTTTGTCCAATAGGGTCCCTGGTTAGAATCAATTACCACATAAATGGCAGACACCTTTCAGGACAAGTCATTGGAGGTAAAATTGGCCAAATTTGTTAAGAGGTAAATTGAGGTAAAATTGCCTAATTAGCTGTTAAGAGGTAAAATTGCCTAATTAGATGGTAAGAGGTAAAAGAGAGACTGGCTTGGATAGGTTGTGGGGATAATCACCTGGTTACAGTGAAAAACATATGGCAATATGATTTGCTGATGGAGATTGTTGGCATGACGTATGAAGTAGGTTTAATTCAAGACACTCCTTTGGCATAAGGCTTATTGCAGGGACGAAATTGTTCAGCTATTTGGATTTTAAATATAATTAGTTGAGAAATTACTGAGCAACTATGAAGCATGGACATGGATACGGATATGGCATGATAGAAAATATGTATTTATGTAAAAATTTAAAATGATAATTGTTTGTCATGTTATATATATGCTCCCTTTGACCCAAAATTCTTGGGGTGTTTGGGGAATCCAACTTTTTATGGTTTTGGGTTTTTAATATTTTTTTTATTGTATTGATAAGAGTGAATTTCCAAATTTATCCTTGTTAATAGACAAATGAGTACTCCATAATTGGTGCACTTGCTTAATCAAGTTAATGTCAAAATGATAGTTTGGGAATGTTATAAAAAATAATACATCCATTTTTGGAATGGGGACATGTATTTTGGGACATCCCAAAATAGAAAGATGGACAAATTTTTTGGGACAAAGGGAGTATCTAGGAAGCACGGATACTCTTCTATGAGTGTTGTGGCCGTTTCTTGGACACGGCTAGAATTGTCTTGTAATTTGACTATATTTTTTTTTGTAGTTTTGCAGTTATTATTATTGTAAAAAAAAGGGGTTCCAACGTAATTTTAAAATGTATTATGGGTTAATTAGAATATATATATATATATATATATATATATATATATATATATATATATATAACAAAAATAATATCTATCCAACTTGAAGCTGCAAATTAGTTATTACATTTCATGGTAATTTATATAAAATAAGAAAAAATATTTTTTAAATATATAATATTTTTGGCTTATTTAATTATTTTTTTGGCTTCTTTGGGGCCTTAAACCCTGGTTCCACTTTTGTATAAGGGATGCGTTCCCCTCTTGAATGCCTTTTTAATTCAATTATTACTAATAAAAAAAAAAATTATATAAAAAAAAATTGATTAACTAAGATCACTATGTGCGATTTCACCACACTAGGGCCGACTTGTGGGGCAATTTGAGTTTTGTTAGGTTGGGATGAAATCCTTTCTGGAAATTGCAAGATTACCAAGAATATCGCTTGGTGGGGGAGTGAAGTCGGCAGTTCCTCACCGAGGACCGTCGTTATATATTGACGGGGAGTCCGTCGGAGGAAGGAAGTCAGTCCTTTCCTCTTGTTTGGTCGGAAGATTTGATAAGGAAGTGGGGAGTTGTGATCGTGTGAAAGAACGGGCAGCGCGGGCTTGGAATACGACTTGTGGAATGGGGGTAACGCCGTTATCCGATTCACTGCTTCTTTTCCGGTTTCCTTCTCAGGCAGAGGCCAAACGCGTGTTGAAAGAAGGGTGACGACAGTGGGGTTCTGCAACTTTGAGGATCGACATGTGGTCCTTCCGTGTTGGGTGTTGTGGCGTTCTTAGTGATAAAGGTCTTAAGCAGATCGGGTGTGTTTGGCCTCCCTTTGCATCTCTGGTGTCATGCTTTGTTCGTCGAAGTGGGAGAGCTTTGTGGTGGATATGTGAGATCTGATGCAGATGAGACTAGGGATGCCGAAAGTGTTCGGATAACAGTGAGATCGGCTTTGAATGTCCAAAGTTCGTGTTTATTAATGACGACACCTTCTGTTACAAGGTCGCGATTTGGGAGCTTGTTCCTTCAACGGAGAGTCTTGAAGGTAGTGACGGATCTCATCTTATGTCGGAAGAGAAATGGAATGAGATTCTCAGTAAAGGAAAAGAGGGGGTTCTCGAAATTCAGCAGTGGCTGAAGGATCGCGAAATTCAGCAAGCAGTGAAGTACATAGGAGGTAGAAGACGAAGTGATCTTCATGTGCCGGCCCAACGCGTCGTTGATGAGCAGAGAAGGAGTACACGTGGAGATCGACGGGGTGCTCCTCCAGATTCGACTTTATCCTTAGATGATAAGGTAGGGAAGAATTTGCCTTTTTGGGTTGAGGATGGCAGTGTGATGGGCCAGAAGATGTCTAGACAGGCCAGGACTGGGCCCGGTCTTAATCTTGGGCTCATTCAGCCTAAACCCAATAGAGCGAATTTTGGTTTTGGGCTTTTTCGACGGGTACAGAAAGGGCCGCTTAAATTCGGGCCAAGTGGGCGGATTCAGGCTGGGCCTATTAGATCTGGGCCTAATAGGAGGGTGCGAAAAGGGCCAAACTCTTTATTTGTCTCTTTCCCAAACACTAAACCTGGCCCTAAGCCATTTAAGAAGTACAAGCCCATGCTAAGCCTTCGATTCATTTGCTGAAACCCGAGCGGAGGATGATGGATGTCGGTCGCCATGGATCTCGGTGGACTCGAAATGAAAAACAGAAATGGGTTGCACGAGCTAACACTTCATTTTCAGGTTTGAGCTCTGATCATTCTCAAAATGCTCTCTACTTCTACATCTTCTTCGGGTGGAGAGGTGAATAATAGGGATGTTGTGGAGGATGTTTCGATTCAACAGAGGGGTCTTATTGGGTCTTCAGGTTCATGGTGTGATGGGTCAGAGTTGGATGTCTCAAAAGCCACAACTGGGAGTGTGGGTTGTTTCAATGGAGTGACAGTTTACGTTGGGAAAGATCTGCACTTCAAGTTGAATAATGACTCAACTTTAGCTCTGCTTAGAGAGCTTCGCCTCTTTGCTGCGTTTGAAGGTTTGAATAGTCAATCATCTGCGAATGAGGTGATTTTGTCAACTGAACATGATGATTCGGAAACAGAGGGGAATATGCAGTTATGAGTGGTTGATGTTCCTTCTCAGCAGCACTGTTCTAAAGATTCTTTTTCCAGGACGGATTTTGATTAATCTAAAGTGGATTTAATAGAACTTCTAGCAATTGTGCGGCCAGATTGTTTGGAGATGACCACTGATCTGGGTATGGAATGGGTTGTTGCAGGAGATGGTAGTATTGAACCTAATCGTGGCACAAAAGAAATCAAAGTCAGAAATTCACATCGGAAAGGCGAACAGGAAGTGAAGAATCTGATTTCTTGTGTTAATTATGACGGGAAGAATGGGATGACCAAAGAAAGGGGGAGAACCAGAAGTGGTAAACGGGGAGGAGGAGGAGAATTGATCGCTTTTGGTTCTGCATGAAGTTACGACTTATAACATGGAATGTTCGGGGTCTAAATGATCCGAAAAGAAGAAGAGTTGTCAAGGTAGCTTTGAGGAAGTGGAGTGCTCATGTCGTTTGTTTACAGGAAACTAAGATGGCTGCTATCACCGTTGAGATTGTCAGGAGTCTTTGGGGAGGTATGTTTGTGGAATGGGAAGTGCTGAACGCAACAGGCACTTCAGGTGGTATTCTTCTCATGTGGGATCGTAGGTGGTTGTCAAGTTTGAATTGTTGGAAGGGTATTTTTTTTGTGTCTTGTTTGTTTCAGATGGAGGAAGACAATTTCAGATGGGTGTTTTCAGGTGTTTATGGGCCTGTTACTGATAGTGATAGACTAGTTATGTGGGAAGTGCTTTGCTATGTTAAGGATTTATGGTCATTGCCTTGGTGTTTAGGTGGGGATTTTAATTATGTTAGGTCCCCATTTGAGAGGTCCACAGAGGGTAGGTGGTCCTCAGAAATGACCATGTTTTCAGAATTCATTGATAGTAATTTCCTCATTGACCTACCATTGGAAGGAGCGGCCTTTACTTGGTCTAAACGGTAGGGAACCAGTTACTTTTTCCCAGTTGGATAGATTTCTGATTTCTGGGGCGTGGGAAGAGCATTTCTCGGATGTCTCTTAGGTTGTTCTGATTAGAGTCACATCTGATCACGTGCCTTTAGTTCTTGATTGTGGTGGTTTGAGTTCTAGACGCACTCCTTTCCGCTTTGAAAACATGTGGCTTAGATCCGAGGACTTTCAAGGGAAGGTTCAGTCTTGGTGGGAGGAAGCGAATTTCACAAGCTCTGCTAGTTATGTGTTTCAGTTTCTTAAAACTGAGTTAAAGAGGTGGAATAAAGAAGTGTTTGGGAATCTTGAATGGAAGAACAATAGAGTTCTTGCTAATATTGCTGAGCTCGATCGTCTTGATGAGGTGGGACAGAGTGGGGAATCATTACGCTCTAAAAGAGCCTCTTGCCAAGCAGTTTTTGTTGAGATTGCTCTTATGGAGGAGATTTCGTGGCGCCAGAAGTCTCGGGCTTTGTGGTTAAAAGATGGGGATCGTAATACAAAATTCTTTCATAGGCTTGTCAACGCTCACAGAAGATGTAATCACATTGGGCGTATCCGGGTCAATGGTTTTGAGTTATGGAGGGAGGACGAGGTGCGCGGGGGGATCGTTTCTTTTTATCAGCAGCTTTACACTGAGACTTTGGATTGGAGAGCTACTCTTGATGGTCTTCCTTTTAATTCTATTTCTGCGTTGGATAGTGATAGGATTGAGATTCCATTCATAGAGGAAGAAGTGCTTAAGGCACTTTCTAGTTGTAACAGGGACAAAGCTCTAGGGCCAGATGGGTTTATTATGCGGTTTCTTAAGGAGAGTTGGGATGTGGTGCGAGCTGAGGTGATGGGCATCTTTTAGGATTTTTATTCTCGTGGCACATTTGAGAAATCTTTGAACGCATCTTTCATTGCTCTCATTCCCAAGAAGGGCGGTGCCTCTGATATTAAGGACTTTCGGCCAATTAGCTTAATTGGATGTTTGTGTAAGCTTATTGCCAAGGTTCTTGTCTCCAAGATGAGTAATGTTTTGGATGGTCTCATTTCAGAATCACAGAATGCTTTTGTTGGTAGGAGGCAAATTTTGGATTCTGTTCTTATTGCAGGGGAATGTTTTGACTCTAGAATAAAAAGTGGGGTTCCTGGCGTTTTGTGTAAGCTTGATATCTAGAAAGCTTATGATCATGTTAATTGGAAATTTGTTCTGTATCTGCTTAGTTGGATGGGGTTTGGTGACAAGTGGATAAAATGGATTGAAACTTGTATCTCGTCAGTAATGTTTTCTGTGCTCGTGAATTGTTGTTTTTTTGCTAGCTCACGTGGTCTGTGACAAGGAGACCCGTTATCGTCTTTTCTTTTCCTTATTGTCATGGAAGGTCTGAGCAGATTAATGAGAAAAGCGGAAGATTTGGGTTACATCAGGGGGTTCAGTGTTGGCAGAGATGTTGAACATCAGATGCAAATCTCCCATTTGTTGTTCGCGAATGATACTTTGGTTTTTTGTGGTGCCAAAGTTTCTCAACTCAGATATTTGAGGTGCATTCTTGCTTGCTTCCAAGCGGTTTCTGGGTTAAAGATTAATGTTGGAAAGAGTGTACTTGTCCCAGTGGGGGATATTCGAGATATATCCTCCTTAGTTGCTGTCCTAGGGTGTGGAGTTGGTGCTTTTTCTCTTCCTCTTCCTTACTTAGGATTGCCTTTGGGAGTTTCTTCTACACGAGTTGGGAATTGGGATCCAGTGATTAGTAGATATGAGAAAAGATTAGCAGGATGGAAAAAACAGTATCTATCTGGGGGGGGGGGGTCACGCTTATTAAGAGTACTCTCTCATCCCTTCCTACCTACTTTTTATCTTTGTTTCAAATTCCATGCTCTGTTGCTGAAAGGATTGAAAAAATTCAGAGGGATTTTCTCTGGGGTGGAAGGGGAGAGGAGTTTAAGTATCATCTTGTTAATTGGGATCATGTCTGCCAACCGTTGAGGTTAGGCGGGTTAGGCATTTGAAAAATCGTTCCTTTTAATCGTGCTCTCTTGGGAAAGTGGTTATGGAGATTTGGAAAGGAACGCCATCGTCAGTGGGGAAGAGTTGTCTCGTGTCGTTTTGGTGAGGAGAGTGGGGGCTAGTCATCTCTTCCAGTCACTATTACGGGAGGCGTTGGTGTGTGGAAATTCATTCGGAAGGGCTAGGATGTTTTCTCCACACACATTAGATTCAAAGTTCATGATGGCAAACATGTCCGTTTTGGGGAGGACCTTTGGTGCGGAGATTAGTTGCTGTTTCACTCCTTTCCTAGACTTTACAATATTGCAGCCAATAAGCATGTCTACGTGATTGATTGTTATCAACTTGATAACAATGGAGTTACGTGGGATGTGCGGTTTAGGCGCCCCTTTCAGGATTGGGAAATGGAGGAAGTTTGTGTTTTTTTGGATACGCTGTATAGGTAGAAGGATATTGGCAGAGGGTGTGATGATATTTTGTGGGTTCCTTTAGCTCATGGTAGGTATGGTGTCCGATCCATGTTCTTATGTTTGTCTAATTTCGTTGGTCACGAGTTTCCTTGGAAGTATGTTTGGCGTTCTAAAGCTCCTCTTCGAATTGCATTCTTCGTTTGGACTGCCACATTGGGAAAGATTTTGATATTGGACAATTTGAGAGAGAGAGGCAACATCATTGTTAATTGGTGTTGTTTATGTAAAGCTGATAATGAATCCGCGGATCATATTTTTTTGCATTGTCCTGTGGCGTATGATTGTTGGAGCTTTATTTTTTGCATGTTTGGCAGTTTTTGGGTAATGCCTAAGCACTCCTCACAATTGATTAATGCTTGGAGAAGGTAGGCTGTTACAGAACAAGCTCGTGATTATTGGAGGATTGTTCCACATTGTGTCTGGTGGTGTTTGTGGCGTGAGAGAAATAACAAATCCTTTGAAGGAAAAGAATCGTCTTTAGCTAATTTAAAAATTCATATTCTTCGTTCTTTGTTCTTTGTTTTGTTATGTAAGAGGAAATGCATGCTCCTCGATTGATGATTTCTTTGATCTCTTGGATTCTATTGGTCCTTAGATCTTTTTTCTTCTTGTATTAGGGACGCGTTCCCCTTTTGAACCTTTTTCTAATATATTTTTACTTCAAAAAAAAAAAAAAAATCAAAAAATTATATTATTAGAGGGTGAAGTGTGAAAACACCCCTATAATATGCATATAGTCCATACAACCCCCTACTGCATTCTAAACACCCCTCATGTTCAATTTAGGTGCTAATGAGAGCCTGGCGTTAGTAAACCGAGCTTTAAAAAGACTGAAGTACCCCTCTCACTAAATTAAAAAGCAATAAAAAAATGAACCTGAGAAAAGACTAGAGTACCCGTTGTCTAAAGTTGCCCTAAATCCGTTGCATGAGCTGTCGTTTTCTCAGCCAATCAGATTTCCCGATCTTCAATTGCGTTCTTGTGACACATGATGATGTTGATGATCAAGAACATGAATCTACGCCTGATGTTACAACTCTTCGAATTCCGTTGAAGGAGCTATTCGTGGAAGATCGTGAACCTCTATCTTCATCATCATCCGAAGAAGACACGAATTGGAAAGTATAAAAAAAAAAAATTCTTATAATACACGTTCATGTATTGACAATAAAGTAAAAAAAAGGGGGTTTTCTTCCTCTTCTAGAAGTATCATCAATGCAGCTGCTACTCCAGTACTCCTCTCTAACCCCACTCTCTCTCTCTACAGTGTACCCATTACCTCATCTGTCATTCCACTACCATACGCTCTGTTTCTTTCTTCTTTACTTCGACATCTCTTTTTGATGTATCTCTGTGACTAATTTGTCAAAATTTGACTTTAACACAAGGAGGGGGGAGAGGGAATGTTTGATGGTAAGCCCGTGTTTTTAAAAAATGAGCTCTCTAAACCTCAACCTCTGGTCTGTGTTTGTGGGTTGTTTTGGGTGTATGTGTTGGGGCTGCAATTGTTCTTGTTCTGTTCTTAATTTTTCTCTGGTTCACCTCAAGACGCAACAACAACAACAACAACAACAATTCCTCCAAACACAAGTTGTCCTCACACAAACTCACAATCCCATGTGTATCTAAAGAAATTCAAGAGATCAGAATCGACCCTTCTCAGACCCAAGTTCACCCTGAAAACCGAAAGCGCCACCAAGCTCCAATTCCTGACCCATCTCCTGAATCCGACCCATTAGCCAGAGCTGAACGGGGAGGTTGCTTGGTTACTGTGCTGAAGGTCACGGGTATTTTTACAAGCGGTAACCTTGTGCCTCATTTTTTGTTCGTTCTAGAATCATGACCTTTACAAACTAGAAGATTTCTATGAATGATTCAAATAATACATTTTGTGATCATTTCATCTTTGAAAATTAACTTTAATTTGAGCATCTAATGAAGATGTGTTGATGTAATTGGTTGGGTTTTTAGGATGCTTTTTTACAAGTATGTAGATATTGGGAACTTAGAACAGTGGCTTCATGGAGATTTAGGGCCATGCAGCCCTCTTACATGGGATATTCGCATGAACACAGAGATCTGTGGGAGGTAGAGAGAGAGACAAAAGAGAGAGGGGGGCAATATATACACATATGTATAGAGAATGTGGTGACGGGTATTTTCGGTACACAGAGAGGGCATATTTGGATTTTCAGGTCTTAAAAATGTCATGTGCCAACAGGGCTCTCCTACCGTAGTCTGACAGGAGGCGCTTAGTTACAACATTTTACGATCTAGTATGGATTTATATACGCAAAATAAACGATAGGAGTGTAACGTGCCCTGCAAAATGTAAACCATAGGGGTGTTTGATTTACTTTCCATATTATATTAGGAGTATTATTTTGACGTATCTTTGGGTTAATGGGTCTAATCGTAAATCTATTTGGGATATTGTGAGTTTTGTGGATAGCTTGAGTTTAGAGGGTCATCTTTTTGTGATTATTGGCTTTTGTAAATGGGATGCTCTCCCCACTCGAGTGTTCTTTATTTGAAATCTTACTCTTCTTTTTTTTTTTTTTTTTTTTAGTATTTGAAATCTTAAAATCTATGTTGAGTCTGTGCCTATTTTTTTGAGATTTGTTTGTTGTATCACCTTGTTTGTACTATGTTGAACTTGTGTCCGGTGTCCATTCCTGTGCTTCTTAGATAGACATATATATAAAAAAATATAATATAATATTTCCTTATAAAAGAATTATGACAGACAAGTTGAGGCTGAGAGTTATATTGCATGGACATAAATTTTAGACTAAATTAGCCATGATATATTATCATTATATCTCAATATCTTTTGTGAATCTTTTTGTAACAAGTAGACTATGGTATTATACTTCAAAAAGTTAAATTTTAATGTTCAAGATTTGTTAACCATGTGGCCGAAAGTACGTGATAAGTATCAGTCAAAGTTTCCATAAAGTGTTGATACGCGTTCGAAAGGAAAAAAAAAAATTCAAATTATAGATGGGTTTAGAAAGTATTGGACACGTATTCGCAAGTATTTGAGGTGTTTCAGTATCCAATATAGACACGATACAAATATGTTCTTCATGGGTGAGAAAATGGGTTGCTGCATTAATTTGCTATTCCGTTTGATGTATGATATTATCTCTCTTTTTCTATTCTAGTTGAATAGTTTATAATATAAAACCTCTTTATGGAAACATTTAGCCTTCCACTATTATTATATCTCATGCTTACAGTTCCTGTTGGGTAGACTCTTCTTAAAAGGAAAGGTTATATATTGTTTTGGATATTATTATTAGACATTCGGCTGCCACATCTAATTCCAAAGCTTGTTTTCACCTATTGTTGTGGCAAAGGATGTCATTAACTCATCAATTTGTGTAAGCCTCGACTATATTTAGCCTTAGCATTATTTATCAAAATATATATATATTTAGCCTTCGCATTGCCTATAAATTCTACTGTGACAATGTTTGTTTTTTCAAGTCTTGAACTTGTTATGCTTTTCGCTCATCAACTGCCGAGTTATTAATATCTCACCTTTAAATAATCAAACTATCTGCAGGGTAGCTTGAGGGATCTTTCTAAGAAAATCCATGATAATGCTCTGACCATAACTGAGCAGGTATGCATCTCATGATGTATTAGGGTATGTCATGGGTGCAACTGCTAACTTTTTCTTGTTTATGTTTTCCATTTGCTCTTTCTGCAATATTAATCTGCTCTCTCTCTTTTGCTTCTCTTAAACAGGGTGAAGGTGAAGCTAACGAGTCCGATAGTGGAACTCTTATCCCCTCCACACACTAATGTTGCTACTTTACCCAAAAATCAGTTTTAGTTGCCCAGCAGTGAGTTTTAAGCTGTCACAAAGAGGCAATCCACACTAGTTTGCTCTGGCATCATTCAAATTATAGAAGGTTCTCTAGTAATTTCGTTCGGTTTGTCTTGTTAATTGTACAGATACAGGTTCATCAATATATGAGGTCACCGGCTCCTGTTTTTAGTTTCTGTGATACATCGCATAATATTAATGACTAGATATACCTTTGACATTGTACCATGATGGTTCTATATAATGCATTCCACATAGACTCATAGGATGATATGTATCCACAGTTGTGCTGCATTGCATTGTCTTTGGATTGATTGAGGTTTATGTTTATCCTATTTGTCTTCAGAGCAAAAGCCCAGATCTATTCTGATGAGGTCACGAGTCAACAAAACATGCAGCTTGGCCTAGGGTTGGTGGCTGTTTTGTGATGTCGCTAAATTGGCACGTACCTAGTTGAGTCAATTCATGTTTGTTCGTCTTTTATGGTAGTGTTACGGAAAAGTTAAAAAACTTCTTTGACTTGGAAGTATAGAAGTCAAACTTCACGAGCCTTAGTGGAGTTGTATAACTCCTATTACCAAGCTCTTGAGGTTGGTTGTGGTGGTGGTCGGACTTGTGAAGTGGTTCTGAAACCCAACAGTTAGTGTTACAAAAACTTGATAAAAGTATAATTAACTCACTTTTTATGGTTTATGCGAAATTTGTGAGTTCATCATCATAAAAATGTAGGCATTCTATGGTACGTTATTATGAAATTTTGACAGAAATCTTCTGAAGCAGTTGGATGAAATTGTTTGTCTATGTTTTCACTTTTAGACTGTTCTAGAGAAACATTTGACGGTTAAATCTGGGATGTCCAGATTTGAGCTTCTGTTGATTTTTCGGTTGTCTCGACTCTTCTTCTGTGTTGTTTTCTCAATTCCACTCTTTTTATTCTCTCTTAATGATTAGCTTTTCTTCTATGTTCATTACTTGCTAGACTCTGGCATTTGAGCTTTGACTTGATTTGCTGTAATTTGGGATATCCGTTCTATGATTCTCAATTTCAGAATTATTTATGTATTGAAAAATGATACACCCTCTGAATTTGGAGGAAGCCAACTTAGTGTTGTATGATAAGGGTCACGAGCTCCGAGTTTTCATATCATTACTAGTTTGAGTTTTCATATCATTACTAGTTTGCAAAAATACCGTGGTCAAGACCTTGGGTGATAGACTTTCTGCCCTTAACAATTGTCCGCTGGTGTATATTTTCATGAGGTGGGAATGAAATGGTGAGATGGTCATTTACAGATGAAAATGAGAGAGAAAAAGGAGGAGAAAAAAAATTGATTGGCTTTAGACATCTGAGCAAGGTATTAAAAGTTGTTAGATTAGGTAATATCCATATTTGTATGGTTTGTTTATTTATTTATTATTATTATTATTATTTTTTCATAATTATATTATTATTAAGGTAAAGTACAGAGACATCCCTTGAGATTTGGGGTAAGGTTTTGCAGATAAAAGTTCGTCTATTTTTGGACAATGACACCCTTTTAAGTTTGAAAAATAGACAAAGAGACCTTGAAGATGGTAAATTGACCTTATTACCCTTTAAAATAAAATTAACATCTCAATTGACTTAAATACATTTGGATTAAATCCTAACCCAAATCCATCTCAAACCCTAACACAAACCTGAACCTGCCTGTGTGTATATATACAGTTCATCACTATGTATATATATTTATCTATTTATGGTGGTGATGGTGGGTGGAGAGGAGAGAGAACAGAGAGAGGAAGAAGGGAGATGAGATGGATGGTGGTTATGGCTGCGATAGTGGGTGTAGAGAGAGGGGGGTTCATAGTTGAAGAGATGAGGTGAAGAGGAAGAAGATAGGAGAGATTGTGGTGATGGCTGCGACAGTGGGGGTGGCGGCGATGACTACGACAGTGGCGGCAATCATCGTGATTGCCGTCGATTATTCAGTGATCTGCGTCGATTATTCAGCCGCCATCGCCTCATCATCATACCTCAACCGCCCCCACCCCTGTCGTCTCATTATCGACGGCGGAACCACCGATCTCATCCTCAGTTGTTCACATCATCCAGATCTGACGATGGTAGAACTACCGATCTCATCCTCAAATACGCTGGCGTGGGCAATACGTCTCTGTCAATCCTTGATCCATTTCCTTCATGCCGGAAATCAGTGCTCACTATGGAATCATTCTCATCGCTGATTTGTCCGTTTCACGCCGAAAATCCATCGTCCTGTGCGCAACGCTGATTCTTGCTCACGACTCCACCTCCAGCGATCAGTCATCGCCACCTCAAAAAACTCCGGAATCCAAGTCAAACTCGGCTTGTTCGAGGTCGAGTTCGTCCGAACCGAGGCCGAGCTTCGACTAGGTTGAGGAGGTGGCGGTGGCAGAGGCAAAGCTCCTCTTTGGCATCTGCTTTAATGGGTGGTGATTATGGAGGTTGGGGGTGGTGGTGACTGTGGTTGTTTGTGTGTGTGTGTGAGTGTGTATATATATATAGGGAGAGAGATGAAAAGGGTAATTTGGTCATTTAAGTATTTTGAAATTTTATAATTAAAATTAATAAAATAGTGAAGGGTAAAGTGGACTTTTCACATGTTTTAAGTTTTGTTTGGAAGATAAATTTCACAAGGGGGTGTCATTAAAAAATAAGCAAACTTTCATTTGCATGGCCTTACCTCAAACTTCAGGGAGTGTTTGTGTGCTTGACCCTTATTATTATTATTATTATTATTACTATTATTATTATTATTATTATTATCTTGGCAAAAAAACTTATGTGCTCACTTTCTTCTCATGGGGGCTTGACTTGCTTCACATTTTTTATTTTGAAATGTGAGAAAATATCACTAGTATGACATTTATGCTGATTGGGCATGTTTCTTCAGATTCTTTAGTTAGAGTCTGATCTCCAAATATATAGTCGATAACCATATACGGTGAGATCCCCTTTACTTTTATTTGTAGGCTCTCCTAATATAAATAGTGGGTGTGATTCTAGAAGATGTTTAATTTTTAATTCTAAGGTTCATTTGATATATCTTTTGTAATGGGAAGTAGAAGCTATCAATTTTATTTTATTTATGCGTTTAAATTAGGAAAGTAGGTAATATAGAAGTAGTTAATCCGGTTATAAACTCTTTTATAAACACATATAATTAAATTTAATCCAATATGCTATATATAAAAATAATACATTGTGATTAAAAAAATAAAAAAGTTATCAATTCCATCCCCTCATTAATTCTAAGATTTATCGAATTCCTTATCCAGATTTATTTGACAATTTCATAATCCACTGCATAAATTTGAAAAATGAAATTCTATATCAGCAATAGTCTCTTTTCTTATAAAATTGTGGACACCCACCGAAGAGTTATCTATCGAAACAATACTTTTACCGATCTATTAACAACCAGTAGATCTATGCCAAGAGAATTAGTAATGTGCCAGTAGAAATTGGTACAAGAAGACGTGGATACACTTCTTGATTATAGAATTCACGGACAACCAATGAGGGACGGTCGTAATAAAGTTTACAAGTCATTTTCAGAAGTAATTGAAGGCAAAGAGGGAAGATTTCGCGAGACTCTGCTTCGTAAACGGGTCGATTATTCGGGGCGTTCTGTCATTGTTGTAGGCCCTTCACAATATAAAAAACACACATTGATTATTTAAGTTTTCTCCAATATCTTAAGGCACAATATGAAAAACATAAATTGATTATAATATATATATATAAATAACACGATAAATTAAACAATCACTTTTGCGTGATACATGAATACATATACATATAAACATGAATACATTCTTAAAAAAAAAATATTACATATAAACATAAAGACATTCGTACATATATCATTGATTATTTAAGTTTTCTCCAATATCTTAAGGCACAATATGAAAAACATAAATTGATTATAATATATATATATAAATAACACGATAAATTAAACAATCACTTTTGCGTGATACATGAATACATATATATATAAACATGAATACATTCTTAAAAAAAAAAATATTACATATAAACATAAAGACATTCGTACATATATAAAAATGGTTGTTTAATTTATCATGCTACTTAGCAACATTTAGTGAATATGTACGAATGTCTTTATGTTTATATGTAATATTTTTTTTTTAAGAATGTATTCATGTTTATATGTATATGTATTCATGTACCACACAAAAGTGATTGTTTAATTTATCGTGTTATTTATATATCATATAAAAATGGTTGTTTAATTTATCATGCTACTTAGCAACATTTAGTGAGTAGGGCGTAAATAAAAAACGGGTTAAGAAAAACAGTCATGCGCTTATATCTATCCACACTTGTGCTGCATTGCATTGTATTTGGATTGATTCAGGCTTATGTTTAACCTATATGTCTTCAAATCAAAAAGCCCCGATGAGGTCACGAGTCAACAAAGCACAGCTTGGCCTAGGGCTAGTAGTTGTTTTGAGATGTCGTTGTACCTATCAATTCGTGTTTGTTCGTCTTTTACGGTAGTATCACTTAAAACTTCAAAAACCTTTTTTTACTAGTACCATAGATGTCAAATTTCATGAGCCTGGCGGAGTTATATAACTCTTATTACCAAGCTCTTGAAGTTGGTTGTGGCGGTGCATGATCGACTTGTGAGGTGGTTCTGAAACCCAACAGTTAGGGCTAGTTTGATAGATAAGAATGAAATGAAATAAAGTGACTGTTGTTCTCTTAACTCTTTAATTTAGTTATTCTTTAAAATGACTTGGGTAAAAAAATATTTAATAATCACGACAATAAATAAATATTTTATAAATCAAGAAAAAGAGGAAAAATTATTCAAAATAATGTGTCAACCAATAAATAATTTAAGAAAAATAAATAATTAACAAAAAATTTTAAAATGAAAGAAAATGAGACAATTTTAAAAGGGAAAAAAATTGAAGTTTGATTCAAAAAGGAAAATTCGACTTTTTTTTAAAGAATATTAAACAAAGTTAAAGAGTAAATTAGAGATGAAATACAAAATTTAAGAGATAATTTTAGAAAATAAAAATTTTAGGGAGGGCATTATATGAATTTTTTAGTATATATATGTAAAAATATATAAATTTACTATATCTATTATAGTAAGGGGGTCAAGCCAGGGGCACGTGTCCCTGGACATACACTGACTCCGCTCCTGTATATAGTTAACTTGTTTAATTTATTTATACTATTGTTTGGGAGAAATATTTGACAGTCAAATCTGGGATGTCCAGATTTGAACTTATTTTTTGATTTTTCGGTTGTCTCGACTCTTCTTCTATGTTGATTTCTCAGTTACACCCTTTTTCTTCTCTCTTAATGATTAGCTTTCCGTCTATGTTCATTACTTGCTAGACTGGCATTTGAGCTTTGACTTGATTTGGGACATTGTCCTATGATTCTCTCAATTTCAGAATATTATTTATATATAGAAAAATGATACACTCCCTGAATTTAGAGATGCCTCTTTTTTTATACATAGATCAAACTATTATCGATTAATTACTTTCCTTTCGTGACATAATAAGAATCTCGCGTTGTGAGTTTTCATGTCATTACTTGTTTGCAATAATACGGTTATGTATTCAATTTATTAGAGATGCCGATTTAGTGTTGTGTGAGTGGAGATGTATCATTACTCTTTTTTATATATTAATTAATTTCACGTACTAATTAACTTATTATATAATATGGGAAAAAGTGCAATAAACCCCCTTGAACTATTGACCAATCGCAACAAGCCCCTTGAACTACAAAAAAACCTTCCTAAACTATTAATTTGTTACAAGAAACCCCCCCTAAACTATTGATTTGTTACATTCTGGTAGCTAAGTTGGACGGAAATAGTAAAAGACTAATTTATCCTTGTTTAAAACTACTTAACTTGATGACATGGCAATGATAATTTCAGACACCAATCAAATTGCAACAACAAAACAACCTTATCTTCAAAGAAACAAAAGAAAAAAAAGAAAAAGAAAAGGGAAAACAAATCCTTTTAAACCCATTTTGCCGTCAAACTTATCCTTCACCGCCATGTTCGACGGCAAAACTCACCAGATTTTCCAAAATCTCTCCAACGTTGACGATCCCACTCAAATAAACTCGACAGATCTATTCTCCATGGGAATTGTAAAACAATTCTTAAAGCAAGGCCAACCAAATTTCACTCCTAGCAACCACTTGGACTCTTGCTTCCGATCACCACCGCGTCGGTAGAATTCAAAAGCTGATTGGCATGTATAATTCACCAATTTTCAGACTGAATGGAAAAATTCAAGAGGCCCTCTATGTACCACCATGAAGGAGAGATCGACAGCGGTGGAGAGTGCAAAGATCTAATAACCAAGTCCACGAGCTTGGGAAGGTCCGCCGACAAGTTCTCCATGGCGGTGTGCTCGCTTCTGCTGCTCTCGCATAGCCAAGGACGAACCAATTAATCGCCTTCCCGAGCGCGAATCCTCTTTGCAAGCGAACAACGACTTTGACATATCTTCCACAAACCCACTGCCACCACTACACAACCACACCCAAACTAATACAAACTCAAATAATTAAGGGTAAATCACATGCTGTCAAACCCAATTGAACCACAAAACCAACTCCTGCTACCACCATCACCGTTACCTCCCTGACCTACCTTACCAACCAGGCTACCACGACCTTCTTTCCATCGATTTGGAAACATTTTAGGCTAAATCTGTTGAGGATAATTAACTCCCTCCAACCCACTCAACGGTCGGCTGTTGTTGAGAGTTAAATCCCTCCTTCATCACACACAGCGGAAGCATCATCACATCACATTAACACAAGCATATATAGCGATAACAATCATACACATCCACGCACAATACAATATTTTACATGGTTCACCCAACTCTAAGGTTACATCCATGGGAGAGAGAAATTTCACTATAATGAATTAAGGAAGAGAATATACAACCACATGTCAAAACCCCACTCACTCACTCATTATCTCTTTTGAGACTACATGTATGCACTCGGGAATTACATATACTCTCCCCTCTCCTCACAACACTCACCTTTAAATACTTTACATCTTTTCTCTCTTCTCTCTCTAAACCCCTCATACCCATCTCTATTTATAGAGTCTTCAAAACTCAATTCCTTGTTGGACAAGTATTCCTCAAATCCAATTCATTGTTGGACAAGGATCAACTTACCTACAAGGGGTTACCATATCCATCTTCAATTCTAAAATAGCAGGTATAACTTCTTTCCCAAATCTTTAGCCTTTTTCCCCAAGTCTTCTGGATTCCAAAACCAATCAGGAAACTATTTCTCGCAGCTTCCAAATCGAAAAAGGAAACTAATTTTATGGACACAAATTTTGAGCCACAAACCTAACAATCTCACCTTGGCTTAAATTTTAATCTTCACGTGCTTCTCCATAGTTCCACCTTGAACAAGGATCTCTTCATAGCTCCACCTCAACTGAAAATTTCTCCACCTCAAATAAAGCACTATGATGAACTTGAGAAACACTTTAACAATCTTCACATTTTCTCAAATTCATCATTCTTCATTTTTTCTTTTATCTTCTCTATCCACCCCATTGGTGTTCAATTGCTCACGCATGGCAACCCACTAATCTTCAACTCATCTTCATCAATTCTTTTTCTGGCCAAAGTAACAAACATCTCCTCTTCATTCTTCATACTCCCCTTTGCTCTTTATCGGGCTTAGAGCAAACCCCTTCATTCTTCATACCCCTTGCCTCATCTTGAGAACTAGCACTCACTCTTGATTTGTCCTCAAAACTTGTTCCTCGTGGGCTTCACCTCTATCACCTTTGCCCCATCTTGAAAACGAGCATCCTCTGGCTTGTCACAAACTTCGCAGCAAATTTAATTTACTAATCTTCAGGACCAATCACAGGCTCTGACCCACCATCGGCTCTGATACCAGTTGTTGGGGATAATTAACTCCCTCCAACCCACTCAACGGTCGGCTGTTGTTGAGAGTTAAATCCCTTCTTCATCACACACAGCGGAAGCATCATCACATCACATTAACACAAGCATATATAGAGATAACAATCATACACATTTACGCACAACACAATATTTTACATGGTTCACCCAACTCTAAGGTTACGTCCATGGGAGAGAGAAATTTCACTATTATGAATCAAGGAAGAGAATATACAACCACATGTCAAAACCCCACTCACTCACTCATTATCTCTTTTGAGGCTACATGTATACACTCGGGAATTACATATACTCTCCCCTCTCCTCACAACACTCACCTTTAAATACTTTACATCTTTTCTCTTTTCTCTCTATAAACCCCTCATACCCATCTCTATTTATAGAGTCTTTAAAACTCAATTCCTTGTTGGACAAGTATTCCTTAAATCCAATTTCTTGTTGGACAAGGATCAACTTACCTACAAGGAGTTACCATATCCATCTTCAACTCTAAAATAACAGGTATAACTTCTTTCCCAAATCTTTAACCTTTTTCCCCAAGTCTTCTGAATTCCAAAACCAATCAGGAAACTATTTCTTGCAGCTTCCAAATCGAAAAAGGAAATTAACTTTATGCACACAAATTTTGAGTCACAAACCCAACAAAATCATACACAAACAAACCCAATATTCGAACCCCACAAATTCATTGCCACCGCTCTTATTACTGCTTCTTCCTCTTGAGTTTTGCCTTCTCCAGCATGCAATTGTTTATTCTCCTACGCTTCCTCTGAAAAATCTTTTATTGCTCTGCAATTTACACAAACACAAGAGCTATATAGTTTTTGTAATACCCCTAATTTTAAAAGAATAGTCTCGGTATTTATTTATTTATTTTAATTGTATTTTTAATTATTTAATTGATTATTTGACCAATTGTTTATGTGTTTAATTGAATTGGTATTACTTGATTACTTGATTATGTGTCTATGTATTATTTGTATTTGTCTATGTGTTAATTGTTTAATTAGATTATGTGCTTAAATGGTGTTTTGATTAATTGTAAATTAAATGTTTTCTTTTCTTTTATTATTTTATTTTAGTTTTCTTTTATGGTTATGGTTAGTAGTAATGGGCCAACTAATTGGGTCCCATGGACTACTTGGATAGGAGGTTGGATGTGTATGGATTATTGCCCATGGATAGTTGTGCATGTATATATATAGATATATATTATATACATATACAAAAGGGAAAGTAATATATTAATTACTTTTATGGTAACTTGGGTAGTAATATTTAATCTGATGTATATGTTTTATATTTAAATAATAAAAATATACATAGATTTGATACGTATTATGTTTTAAGTTACTTTATAATATTATAGTAATTTAAGTATTATTGGATAATCCATTAATAAATAATGGAATGTGTATAATTTATTTATTTAATAAAGATATACATAAATTATATACGTAACATATTTTACTTACCTTTTTAATATATATAAAAGGGAAAGTAATTTATTAATTACTTTTATGGTAACTTGGGTAGTAATATTTTATTGATGTATATGTTTTATATTTAAATAATAAAAATATACATAAATTTGATACGTATTATGTTTTAAGTTACTTTATAATATTATGGTAACTTAACTATTATTGGATAATCCATTAATAAATAATGGGATGTGTATAATTTATTTATTTAATAAAAATATACATAAATTATATACGTAACATATTTTACTTACCTTTTTAATATATATAAAAGGAAAAGTAATTTATTAATTACTTTTATAGTAACCTGGGTAGTAATATTTTATCTGATGTACATGTTTTATATTTAAATAATAAAAATATACATAGATTTGATACGTATTATGTTTTAAGTTACTTTATAATGTTATGGTAACTTAAGTATTATTGGATAATCCATTAATAAATAATGGAATGTGTATAATTTATTTATTTAATAAAGATATACATAAGTTATATACGTAACATATTTTACTTACCTTTTTAATATTTTATTTTTTTATTTTTTTTTAAGTTGACTTGGATTGGGAAAAGGGTTAGGGTTATTTTATTTAGCTTATAAATATATAGCTATATGTTGTAAAATGGGGTTAGAAATATTCACGTGATATATGCTAGAGAGAGAGAGAGAGTTAGAGAAGGAAGGAGGAGAAAAATCCTGTAGAGAGAAGATCAAGGAAGAAGAAGTTTAACTTTCGATCCGAAAGTTTAAGGCAAGTTCTTCTTCTATCTCTTTCCCTTTGATTCGTATTTCTGTACATGCCTAGGAAATTCCAGGATTTATTAAACACATAAAATTAAATAATTATGTATGTTTAATTGGATTAGAACATAGGTTTTATGAAATTGGTTCATATCTGTTCTTGTGTTATGAATTGATAAATGCATGATTTTGATTTGATTTTCGGTGTGAATTTTTATATGTTTACATTATGTATTTTTCATATCTGTGGAATGATGGAACGTAGAAACATGCCTAGGATTCCTGAACATTAAATAGGAACTAGGTTTGGGTTTAAATAAATTTAAATAGACTCGATCATAATGATGCTTGCTATTTGAATGTTTTAAACAAACGAATGGATTTAATCTTTTAATATATTTTAGCAATTGAGATTAAATGTGTAGGATGAATTGGATATGGAGAATGTTTATTTGACGGTATAATAAAATATCATCATATGTATAAGAATCAGTTTGTGTAGGACATATGATATAGGAAACTTAAATAAATAATAAGTCATTCCTATTTTGTGATAACTTGATATCATATTTATCATAGTTATTTATGGAATGTTTGATGTATTTCCTTAATTGTTACATCAATTGTTGGATTGTGTGGTTTAATGCACCGGTATGGGACAGTGGCATTCTAAGGATGGATTAACTTATCAGTTAAGTCCTACCTATTTTATATAAGGGAATGGATTAACTAAAATGTTAAGTCCTACTTATATTTAAGTCAGGTCAGCTGAACAAGTTGAATGACTTATGGAGGATTAATTTATTATATAAGGGAATGGATTAACTAAAATGTTAAGTCCTACTTATATTCAAGTCAGGTCAGCTGAACAAGTTGAGTGACTTATGGATGATTAATTTATACTGGATAGGATGGTTACTAGATTTTATATATATAAGTATGGTGTCATGATATGAGCTTGAGTCTCAGGATCAGTGGTTAGGGTGCGTATATCGCCAGGGATGTGTAGCTAGATATAGTGTAGTTGTGTACCCTGGTAGGTCTAGGTACTCATGCTCACTATATGTGCGTTTTGCATGTTGCCTACTATTCAGGTTGAGACAACCCTATAGTCTAGTGAGGTTCCTTTAGTGTGTATATATATATATACGGACTACTAGTTACTGTTGGGTTGACTAGGATGTATACGTGTATCGGATCTCTGCTTAGACTGTAGTAGAGTAGAACTTGTTTGTGGGCCTGACCCACCATTATTTTTCAGGTATTCGTCAGGAGTAAAGGTTGTTCGTGCTGAGCGGGTATCAGTCTACTTCATTCTTCCGATATTACATAGGAGTTCCTTTATGATTCAGTTTCCTGATTTAGACAGTTATTGCTGTCATTTGTTTAGTTTGGATTTTCTAGGGGTCCACACAGTATGGATTCCCGAGTTGTATTTTGGAGGATCAGTTGTATCAGAAGAGTTTATTAATTAATGGAAATATATTCTGAGGTTTATTATTAGATTATCATTTTAATTTCTTGTCAGCATTTTATTTATTCTTCTTTATTCTTTTGTACTCTGTGTTCGTTTATTATCAATTTGTTTTGATATCCTCGGGTATTCGGGCGTGGGCCTGGCTAACCCGCATTCGGAAATCTGGGGATATCACAGTTTTATATACACACAGAGAAAGAAGATGAACATGAATTATTTAATGTTTTTTTCAATCATGTGCTTTGTGAAGAAAATAAATAGTAACTATATATATATATATATATATAGACATACATAAGGGTGTGTTTGGGGGTGTTTAAAAGGTGTTTGGGTTTAATAGTTACAATAAGGGACATTAGTGTCTTTTCATGCCCAGGAGGGTAATATAGTCATTAAAATTAGAGTGTATGTTATGTGCCATCACGTGGGTAAGATCCGGAATAGTGACGGATCCAACCGGAACAGTTACGGATGGGGTTATTTGCAATAAAAATGTATAGTTTAAAGGGTTAGTTGCAATTTTAATAATTCAGGGGTTAATTGCTGATTCTTTAATAATTTAGAGGGGTTTTTTTGCATTTTTCCCTATAATATGAGGCATACTTAACTCTTGGATTTTTTTTTTATTTTTATTTTTTTATTATTATTATTTTTTTATAATAACTTTCTAATTAGAAATTCATTTTTCTCATATTAAATTTTTATTACTTCAAATTAAATTCTTATAAGGCATTGTGAGTATTTATTTACATATTCTCAGTTTTCAAATCATTACTATTTTACAAAAATACAATTATGTACTAACTTTCTTGAAACTCATTAGAGTCTAATCTCCAAATATATTGTGCCTATGATTGAAAAAAAAAAAAAAAAAAAGTACTTAATTGAACTAAGATAACTACGTCGAAAGATAAACATAAAATCCTTTATTTTCATTCGTAAATAATATTATCGAAGATAATTAATATATACATTTTTGATATGAATTATAAATAGTGTGTGATTCTAGAAGATGTTTGATTTTTATTTTTAATATTAGGGCTCATTTGACATAGCTTTTACTTCTATTTTTATATAAAAGAAAAAAGTTTTTATAAAGAAGAAAAAGAGAAGTAGAAGATATCACTTTTATTTAATTCATGTCTCAAATAATCACTTTCATTTGATTTATCTCTTAATATTTGAGACTGTATTTTAAAAGAGATTTTATGGTCAGAATGGTGTTTTTTTTGTTAGCGGAAATTTTGTTTTTGTTTTTGTTTTTGTTTTTTAATTTTTTTAACTATTTTGGTAACAAAAATTAGTTAACCCGTCTTTTATACACTCTTTTCCAAACACAAACATTTCTTTTATACACTCTTTTTAAGACAAACATTGTGTCTATACTGATAACTCTATTTCAGTACTACTATTGGAGAGGAAATATCAAATTTGTAATTTTTTTTTTTTTTCATAAAGTACATAATCTAACTCACGTAATTCATCATTTTCCTCATCCGAATTTGCCAATTTGCTCATTGAGTGGCATGAAGCACTAAAACACATTATAAAAAGCTCAATATAAAAAAAACATACATTGATTATTTGAGTTTTCTCAAATATCTCAAACACAAATATATATATATATATTTATATATATATGTATCCATATATCATGCAAAAATGATTATTCATACAAAAATAGTTGTTTAATTCATCATACTACTTATATATCATGCAAAAATGATTGTTTAATTTATCATGCTACTCAACAACATTCATATGATTATGGCGTAAATAAAAAATGGGTTCAGAAAAATAGATTAAATTGGTCAAAATTTTGAGTACTTTTGTTACAATATGCGACATCATATGCATATAGGTTCGATCCAACATTCATATACAAAAAATATTTGGTAATTACATGTTTTACATATATTTTTTTTTTTTGAATTTTCAAGCTACTGAATATATATATAAAAAAAGGAGAGAATTTATAAGAAGGCCAAATGGCCAAGCAGTCCATTGGACTGAAACACAAGCCCACAACAGGCCCACAGGGGAGAAGCCCAAACTAAACTAATAACTTTCATTAACGGTTATGAATGACCGTTAATGGAGGGTGTTAGTACACACTTCGGTGAAACCCCATGACGCAACATTGCCGCCGGAGAGTGTTAGTTCGGAGGATGAGGAGGTGGACGACAGCAAGAGGGGGAAAGATCCCAATCAGCAAGCAATCTTTTGGATACAGGGCAATCTTGGAGGAAACCCAATTTCAGAATTGAGGACACTGTGAAGCAAATTTTCTGGAGAATAACCCTCTGCGAGGAGATCTTCTTTTTGAAAATTCTTTTATTACGCTCTTCCCAAGTGTGGTAAACCATAGCTGAGAAGCATACCTTCCTGAGGAGGTTCAAAGGGGTTTTTTTTCTTCCATTTGATGCTGATCCAAGAGATTAAGGATTTCCAATCTGTGATGGAGGTGTGTAGTTTACATCTGATCTTGATGAACCTCCAAATTGGGGAGATAAAACAAAAATTTATGAAGAGATGACTGTGTGACTTAGGATTGCTATGGCATAAGGTACACAAATTAAGATGCTTTGCCATTGATTTACTGTCCAGTGTAAGGAGTCTGCTTTGAGCTGCCAACCAAAGGTTGAATTTCATGCAAGGGATTGTAGGGGACAACCAAACCAGATTAAACCATGGCACAAGAACTGAAGGGCCTGCCATGAATGTTGTTGTGTGTTTCAAGCTGAATCGTCCAGAAGAAGATGCAGCCCAAGTTTTTGCATCAAGCCTCGAAGGGTAAGGCTGAACAAGAGAAAGAAGCTCAGGGATTACAGCTGAGAATGATGGGGGAAATTACTAAGAAGTGTTGATGATGAAGTAAACAGTTGTAATATCCTCATAAAGACGAACATCAGTGAGAAGAGTGATTGGAAATCTAGTGCACAAGGGACCACCAGGAGCCCAATTGTCCCACCAAAAGTAAGTATCACTGCCATTGCCAATACTATGTTTAATAAGCATTCTTGCATGGTGTCTTAACTGCAAAATTTTCCTCCAACTCTATGAGCAAGGAGATGGGATCTTGAGGGTCCAAAAGTTTTTTGATTTGATCAAATGAGTTATGCTCCATTTAATCCACAGCCTATCCGAATCATCAAAGTGAAGCTCCCATAAATGCCTTAAGATACCTGCTTTGTTAGAGAGCTCAAGATTTGGAATGCCAAGGCCCCCTTCTTGTTTAGGTCTGCAAACCTTGTTCCATCTTACCTTAGCCCCACTAGCTTTCATTTCTGGCCCAGACCATAAGAATGATCTAAAAATCCTGTTGAGTTCATCAATGACAGCCTTTGGAAGGATAAAGATTCCAGACCAGTAGATTTGTGTAGAAATGAGGACTGATCTAACAAGCTAAAGTCTCCCAGCATAGGATAATGACCTTGATGACCAGTGAGAAACTCTATGAGTGATTTTTTCTAATAGGATGCTGCAATGAGCTGCTTTGAGGCTTATAGAAATCAAAGGGACCCCAAGTATTTGACTGGTAGAATACCAACCCCAATGCCAATGAGGCTTAAGATGGATGCTTCTGTGTGTTGGTCAGTGCCAGAGAAGAAAATTGTGCTTTTTGTGAGGTTAATGTCTAATCCAGACATAGCACAAAAATGATCCATGGCACACTTGAGAATTGAAATAGAAGTGATGTCCCCATGGCAAAGAAGAAGAAGATCATCAGCATAGGATAGGTGGGTGATCTTGTGAGCTTCACATCTCCAGTGATACTTGAAAGCAGTTGCTCTTTCCACATAATTGTTGATTATGGAGGACAAGGTGTTCATAACAATGACAAATAGAATGGGAGAGATAGGATCTCCTTGTCTCAGCCCTCTCTTTCCTTTGAAGAACCCATAAAATTCACCATTGATGGCAATAATGAAGGAAGGTGAGGATATGCAAGCCTGTATAAGTGAGATGAACTTGGATGGAAAGTTGAGGAGTGTGAGACATGTAATGATAAAGTCCCATTTTATTGAGTCAAAAGCTTTCCTGAGATCAATCTTGATTGCACATCTAGCTAGTGAAGAGTCCTTGTGATAACCCCTGAGCAGTTCATGAGCCAAAAGGATTAGATCAATGATCTTCCTTCCTTTAATGAAGGCAGCTTGTGATTGGTCAATTATGAGTGGTAGAGTGGATTACAATTTTGTTGCCAAAAACTTTGCAATGCATTTATAAACAGTATTGCAGCAGAAGATTAGTCTGTAATCATGGATGGAAGATGGATTTTGGCATTTTGGGACTAGAGAGATATAAGTGCTGTTGGCCTCAGCAAGCAACTTGCCATTCCTGGAGAATTCTGAGATTACAGAGAGCACAAACCTTCCCACTATGTGCTAAGCCTTATGGAAAAAGGCTGCATTGTACCCATCAGGGCCAGGTGCCTTGTCTCTGTTGAGATTGACCATACAGCTTTGGATGTCAAAATGTGATGGGATTTCATCCAAAAGGGAATGCAGCTGGTGAGGAACTTGTTTGGTGAAGAATTGTTGTAGTTCATTGGGATGATGAGTTGTTGGTGGGGAGCTTTCAAGTAGATTCTTAAAGTGGTTGACCACCGAATGAATGATTAAGTTCCTATCCTCAATGACTTGACCATCATCCAATGTAACTGATATGATTTTATTTCTGTTGTTCCTGGAGGAAAATGACTTATGAAAGTAAGAAGAGTTACAATCACCAAGCTTAAGCCATATCATCCTAGACTTCTGCCTTAACATGTCCTCCTGTGATTTGGCCAGCAGCAAAAATTCATTGGTTAATGCCTTTTCCATCATTCTAAGGCAGGATTCATTGGGAGAGTTGTCAAGATCAAGCTGACATGTCTATAACTCCAATCTAACAGCAAACAGCTTAGAGTTAATATCAGAGAATTCTTTCTTGCAATTAAGTTTGAGATAATGTTTGAGGAGTTTGAGCTTCTGTACAACTTGATACATTGTTGTGCCTCTGATGAAAGTTCTCCAAACACTATGAGCAGATGGAAGAAATTGAGGATGAGAGCTCCAAACATTGAAAAACCTGAAAGGAATACATCTTTTTGGCAGGTTAAGGTCCATTGAGACCATGATGGGGCTGTGATCCGAGATCCCTGGAGTTAGGAAAGTACATTCAGAGTATGGGAATGCTACAGTCCATTTTTTATTAACCAATGCTCTATCTAACTTTTTGGCCACACATGCAGAGCCAATGCTTTTATTAGACCAGGATTACAGGATGCCATTGAACTTTATATCTTCAAGCTCAGCTTCTTATAGACAATCCTTGAAATCATTTATAGCTGGACACCATCTTAATGAGCCACCATGAGTTTCACCCACACTTGGAATAACATTAAAGTCTCCCATGAGTAGCCAAGGAGGGGGGGAGAAGATTCCAGCAAAATGAGTAATATTATCCCATAGGGACTTCCTTTCATGAATACAGTTAGAAGCATAAATTAAAGTAGTAAAGAAACTAACATTATGTCCTATGATATTGATGTTGCAGTGGATAGCTTGACCATTCATATCAATAACTAATAAATTGATTAGGTCAGTGTTCCACAAAATCCAGATTCTACCCAAGTGTGAGTAGCTGTAATTATGCACTAAGGACCACTTTGAAGCCAAAAAATTGTGAATGGAATCCATCTTGGCTGGGGAGACCTTGGTCTCCACTATTGAGACTAACTCAAGCTTTTTATCAGAGATAAGCCTCTTGATCTCTGACTGTTTAGAGGGATTCAACCCTCTAATGTTCTATGTGAGGAAGGATAACATAAAAAAGGAAGAATAGAAGAACCTCCAGGATGCCTTTGGCCTTGTGAAAGGTTTTCAGACATCAATTCAGTACTGCTGAGAGATTTCCTAGCAGCTTTGCCCAGACTTCTGGTGGTTGGCTTGTCCTTCCTTCTCAATGCTGGTTGATCATGGCCAGTTGTATTGGTGGCTGGAGAAGAAGTGGTGTGATAATTTCTTTCTGACCTGAGTTGTGGCTGCTTTTTCTTTTGCTTGGTGATTTGTGGGTATGTGGAGGGTGTGTCATTTCTGTTACGAACAACATTGGATGAAGTTGGGGGGCTGCAGTGAGAGAAGTTGAGTCTTTTTATACAGAGGGGGGAGTGGATAGGTGTTTAAGGTGAGGTGAAGTTTGTGGAAGGTGTGATGGTATTGCATATCACTGTGCCTGATGAGGGTATTGCTATACATGTTTTACATAAATAGCAATGTATAAATTATGGGTATGAGAGGAAAGAGACGGTCCTGATCAGCTAACGTTTGATTTAGAAAGAAAAGCACATCTTTTCTTTTATATATATAGATCAAACTATTACGGACAGATTCCTTTCCTTTCATATGACATAAGAGTGAGTTCCGAGCTTTCATATCATTACTTGTTTGCAAAAATATCATTATGTACCCACTTTTTTGGGAGAAAAAAATGATACAACCTCTAAAATTAGAGGATGCTGATTTAGTGTTGTATGAGTGGGGATGTATCATTGTTTTTTTTTTTTTACATACTAGTTAATTTCACGTGTGATGCAAGTGATTAAAATTGACTTATTATATAATATTAGGTATACTTAACTCATTGAATTTTTTTTCAACTTTCTAATTAGAAATTCATTTTTCTCATATAAACTTTTTATTACTTTAAATTAAATTCTTATTGGTCTTACATGGCGTGTGAGTATTTATTTACATAACAAAACAAAGAAAACAAAACGTGCTAAAAAAAGTTAACAAAACAAATTAAGAAACAAAGAGAAGTGAAAAAAAATGTTTAGAATATGTTGTATGAATGTAAAAACATTCATAACCGAACAATTGTTGAAATATCTTATCCCAGATTCAACTAATGGTTAAAAATAAAATTCCACATTTCTAGTAAACAAATGTTAAGACAGTTACTACTTCAACCTCAAAACTACTGTTAAAGTTGACATTAAAAATAAAAATACAAAATAAAAAAGTTAAAAATAAAAAAAATAATAAAATCCTTACACTTTTATAATAGTCTAATAATGAGGTAAAATTGAATTGGAGAAAATGTATTAAATTATTATGTGCTTTAAAATGTTATAAATCTAATTTTTTTTATTTATGCATTTATACATGTTAATAAATAAAAATAAAAATTATAATTGGTAAAAATAGTGAAAAATATATATAAAAAATGTTTGAAAATAGAATAAAGTCCTTACACTTTTATAATAGTCTAATAATGAGGTAGAATTGAATTAGAGAAAATGTATTATATTATTATGTGCTTTAAAATGTTACCAAGCTCTTGAGGTTGGTTGTGGCGGTGGTCGGACTTGTGAAGTGGTTCTGAAACCCAACAATTAGTGTTACAAAAAATTGATAAAAGTAGAATTAACTCACTTTTTATGGTTTATGCGAAAAATTGATAAAAATGTAGGAATTCTATGGTACGTTATTATGAATTTTTGACAGAAATCTTTTGAAGTAGTTGGATGAAATTGTTTGCCTAGGTTTTCACTTTTCGACTGTTCTGGACAAACATTTGACGGTCAAATCTGGGATGTCCAGATTTGAACTTTTGTGGATTTTTTAGTTGTCTCGACCCTTCTTTTGTGTTGGTTTCTCGGTTCCACTCTTTATATTCTCTCTTAGTGATTGGTTTTTCTTCTATTTTCATTACTTGCTAGACTCTGGCATTTGAGCTTTGACTTGATTTGTTGTAATTTGGGACATCTGTTCTATGATTCTCAATTTCAGAATATTATTTATATATAGAAAAATAATATACCTTCCGAATTTGGAGGATGCCAACATGGTATTGTATGATAAGAGGCGCGAGCTCTGAGTTTCCATATCATTACTCGTTTGCAAAAATACCGTGGTCAGGACCTTGGATGATAGACTTTCTGCCCTTCACACTTGTCCACTGGTATATATTTTCACGAGGTGGGAGTGAAATGGTGGGATGGTCATTTACAGATGAAGAGCAGAGAGAGAAAAAGGAGAAGAAAAGAAAGTGTTTGGCTTTAGACATCTAAGCAAGGTATTAATAGTTGTTAGCATTAGGTGATGCCCATATTTGTATTGTATGGTTTATTTTTTATTATTATTATTATTATTATCATATCATCTTGGCAAAAAAAACTTATGTACTCACTTTCTTCTCTTGGGGGCTTGATTTGCTTCACATTTTTTATTTTGAAATGTGAGAAAATATCACTCACACTAATGATTGGGCACGTTTCTTTACAGATTCTTTAGAACTCATTAGAGTCTAATCTTGTCTTTGATTGAAAAAAAAAAATTGACACAAAAATGACTTAATTGAACTAGAAGATGGCCATGTAAAAAGATGTACGGTAAGATCCTTTATTTTCATTCGTAGATAATATTATTAAAGATGATTAATTTATACATTTCTTAATGAAATTAAGAATTATAATCTGCTATTTAATTTTAGTAAACGAGAAAACAAGTCTTAATTCTACGCTCTCCTAAGATAAATAGTGAGTGTGATTCTAGATGTTTGATTTTTACTTCTAATTCATTTGACATAATTTTTGTAATGAGAAGTAGAAACTATTACTTTTATTTTACTTATCCTTAATATTTAGCAACTGTATTTTAAAAAGAGTTTTTAAGATAGAAGCTATCACTTTAATAATTTTTTTTTTGCACTGTTTGGTAATATAAAAGTAATTAATCGGTTATAAACTCTTTTCTAAACACAGAGATAATTAAATTCAATCCAATATGATATATATAAAAGTAATACATTGTGATGAAAAAATATATATATATATCAATTCCATCTCCTCATTTATCAATTAAATTTATCAATTTCCTTATCGAGATTTGACAATTTCCTAATCAAATACATAATCCTTTTAGCAATAACCTATTTCCTTATAAAATTGTGTAGACCACTTATAATATAAAAAGCATACATTGATTATTTAAGTTTTCTCCAATATCTCAAGGCACAATATAAAAAAGATTATAATTTTTTTTTTTGTAAGAATGTTTATATGTATATGTATTCATATATTACGCGAAAATGATTGTTTAATTTATCGTGTTATTTATATATCATGTAAAAATGATTGTTTAATTTGTCATGGTACTTAACAAGACTCATGTGAATAGAGTATAAATAAAAAATGGGTTAAGAAAAACAGTCATAGGCTGATAATCTATCCACAGTTGTGCTACGTTGCATTGTATTTGGATTGATTCAGGTTTATGTTTATCCTATATGTCATCAGATCAAAAAGCCCGGATCTATTCTGATGAGGTCAGGAGTAAACAAAACACAGCTTGCTGATTTTTCAGTTGTCTCGACTCTTCTTTTGTGCTGGTTTCTCAATTCCAGTCTTTCCCTTCTCTCTTAATGATTAGCTTTTCTTCTATGTTCTTTACTTGCTAGACTGGGCATTTGAGCTTGAGTTGATTTGTTTAATTTGGGACATTGTTCTATGATTCTCTCAATTTCAGAATATTATTTATATATAAAAAATTGATATATATTAGGAGATGCCTTTTATATATATATATATATATATATATATATATAGATCAAACTATTACTGACATATTTCTTTTATTTCTTGACATGACAAGAATCGCAAACTCCTAACTTTCATATCATTACTTGTTTGCAAAAATACCGTTATGTACTCACTTTCTCGGGGACAAAAAAAATAATACAATCTCCAAACTTGAAGATGCCAATTTAGTGTTGTGTGAGTGGAGATTTATCATTACTCTTTTTTATATACTAATTAATTTTACGCATGTGATTAAAATTAAATTATTATATAATATAAGGCATACTTAACCCTTATTGGATTTTTTTCAACTTTCTAATTAGAAATTCATTTTTCTCATATAATCTTTTTATTACTTCAAATTAAATTCTTATAAGGCATTGTGAGTATTTATTTAAATACTCTGTGTTTTCATATCATTACTGGTTTGCAAAAATACCGTTATGTACTAACTTGAACTCATTAGAGTCTCATCTCCAAATATATTGTGCCTATTATTGGAAAAAAAAAAAAAAAATTACTTAATTGAACTAAGATAACCACGTAGAAAGATATATGATGAAATCCTTTTTTTTCATTCATAAATAATATTATCGAAGATGATTAATATATACATTTCTGATATGAATTATAAATAGTGTGTGTGATTCTAGAAGATGTTTGATTTGATTTTTAATTCTAATATTAGGGTTCATTTGACATACTTTTTACTTTTGTTTTTACATAGAAGAAAAAGAGAAGTAGAAAATATCACTTTTATTTTTATTTGATTTATATGTCAAATAGTCACTTTTATTTGATTTATATCTCAATATTTGAGACAGTATTTTAAAAGAGTTTTTAATAGCAAAATGGTTTTTGTTGTTTTTTTGTTTGTTTTTTTTTGGTTTTTTTTTTACTATTTTGGTAACAAAAACTTAGTTAAACCATCTTTTATTAACATTTCTTTTATACACACTTTTCTAAACACAAACATTGTGTTTAAATATCAGCTCTATGATTCCGATAAAGATCATCTCCAGATCTCCGAAAAATTGAATTTGTAATTTTTTTTTGCATATAGTACATAATCTAACTCACGTCGTAGTAGCATGAATTCGTCATTTTCCTTATTGGAATTTAACAAATTGCTCATCCAGTGGCATGTAGCACTAAAACACAATATAAAAAGCAAAAAAAAAAAAAAAAAAACAAACAAAACATAAATTATAATTTTTTTTTTGTAAGAATGCATTTATGTTTATATGTATATGTATCCATATATCATGCAAAAATGGTTATTCATACAATAAAAAGATGGTTGTTTAATTCATAATGCTACTTATATATCATGCAAAAATGGCAGTTTAATTTATCATGCTACTTAGCTACATTCATGTGATTATGGCGTAAATAAAAAATGGGTTTAGAAAAATAGTCAGATTAAATCGGTCAAAATTTTGGATGCTTCATACTTCACCACCAATATGTTACAATGTGGGCATATGCACGTAGATTCAATCCAATATTCATATACAAATAATATTTGGTGATTATATGTTTTACGTCAAACTGTATATAGCAGTGTATAAATTACTGGTCTGATATGAAAGAGACGGTCATTGTTGTGTTTTGTGAGTGATTTTAGGTTTAGAAAGAAAATCGCATCTTTTCTTTTATATATATAGATTAAACTATTATGGACAGATTCATTTCCTTTCATGACATGACAAGAGTTGGGAGCTCCCAGCTTTTATATCATTACTTATTTGCAAAAATACCATTATATACTCACTTTGTTAGGGGTAGAAAAATGATACAACCTCCAAACTTAGAGGATGGCGATTTAGTGTTGTGTGACTAGAGATGTATGGTTGCTCTTTTTTTATGTACTAGTTAATTTCACGTGCGATGATGCACGTGATTAAAATTGACTTAATATATACTCGGTAATATGAGGCTTACTTAACTCTTATTGGATTTTTTTTCAACTTTCTTATTAGAAATTCATTTTTCTCATATAAACTTTTTATTACTTCAAATTAAATTCTTATTGGCATTGTGAGTATTTATTTACATAACAAAACAAATAAAACAAAACGTGCTAAAAAAGTTAACAATTTCCTAATATGTAAAGTTCTACATCTCTTTTTGTTCAACTTCATTATCCCTTTTCCTCTGCATAGACTTCTTTTTTATAAAAAAAGACAATTTTCAATTACATCCTAGAATCAACTAATGGTTAAAAATAAAATTCCACATTTCTAGTAAACAAATGTTCAAACAATTAAAGCTTACCTTTTAACAAAAAAAAAAAAAAAAATTTGTTCAAACAATTACTACTTCTAAAACCTCAAAACTACTGTTAACGTTCACATTAAAAATAAAATAATAAAATAAAAAAGTTATAACCTTACCAAGATCTAAGATATCACAATTGAGAAGACAAGTTGATATGAACAATAAAAGCATGTAAATTATGGAGAATTACAATTCTAATAGCTGTTTAAGCATTCTTCAATATGTTACATACCCCATGATATAAGCTAAACATTTAGATAACTGGTAATGAAAACAATAAATACATCTTCTTCCCTCCCCTCAACAAGTCTAATAAAAAATTTGTGGCAACAACACCAAAATACTAATATGAATTTATTATTGGGGAAGATAAGCATTCAAGCAACTCAAAGGCTAATATTGTCAACACATTTTATTGAATATATATATGATAAGTTGAAATGTAACTCTTATAGTAGAAATAGAGTAATAATTAATGATTCCTGTGATTCTTACTTAACCAAATAATAATAATAATAATAATAATAAGTAATAACAAAATAAACCCATGAAAATGAACAAAAACTTTTAATCCACCCATTCAACAATTCACGGTGAAATTTATAAATTTGTATTCTATAAATAGAAAAATAAAGAATATGAAAAATCTTAAATATGATAAATAACAATGGGAACTACGAAAAGTTATCAATTCCATCCACTCGTTAATACAAGATTTATAAAATTCCTTATCGAGATTTGACAATTTCCTCATCGACTACGTAATCATTTTTTCACCATACCTTTGAAATACTATTCTAATATCGAGATTTGACAGTTTCTCTTATACTACATTATCCTTTTTTTCACCATAACTTTAAAATTCTATATTGTGGACGTACACGTCTCATATTATAAAAATCATACATTGATTATTTAAGTTTTTTATTTTTTGTAAGAATGTCTTTATGTTTAAATGTAATATATATTTTTTTGTAAGAATATATTCATGTTTATATGTATTTGTATTCATATATCACGCAAAAATGATTGTTTAATTTATCGTGTTATTTATGTATCATGTAAAAATGGTTGTTTAATTTGTCATGCTACGTGGCAACATTCACTTGAGTAGGGTGTAAATAAAAAGGGGTTAAGAAAAACAGACATGGGTTGATATCTATCCACAGTTGTGCTACATTGGATTGTATTTGGATTGATTCAGGTTTATGTTTATCCTATATGTCTTCAGATCAAAAAGCCCGGATCTATTCTGATGAGGTCACGAGTCAACAAAACACAGCTTGGCCTAGGACTACTGGCTGTTTTGAGATGTCGCTAAATTACATTTACCTAGTTGAATCAATTCGTGTTTGTCGCTAAATTACATATACCTAGTTGAATCAATTCGTGTTTGTTCGCCTTTTACGATAGTATTACTTGTATGTTCAAAAACTTTTTTTACTTGTACTATAGATGTCAAACTTCATGAGCCTTGGTGGAGTTATATAACTCTTATTACCAAGCTCTTGAAGTTGGTTGTAGGACTTGTGAGGTTGTGAAACCCCACACTTAAGATTAGTTTGGTAGGTAAAAATGGAATGAAATAAAGTGGTTTCAACTTAGTTATTCTTTGAAATGACTTGGGTAACTGCTTACCAGGTCAACTTGTTTAATTTATTTATACTATTGCTCTGGAGAAACATTTTGACAGTTTTGGGTAACTGCTTACCAGTATATATGGTCAACTTGTTTAATTTATTTATACTATTGCTCTGGAGAAACATTTTGACAGTCAAAACTGGGATGTTCAGATTTGAACTTATTTGTTGATTTTTCGGTTGCCTCGACTCTTCTTCTTGTTGGTTTCTCAGTTCCACTCTTTTTCTTATCTCTTAATGATTAGCTTTTCTTCTATGTTCATTATTTACCAGACTGGGGATTTGAGCTTTGACTTGATTTGCTGCAATTTGGGACATTGTTGTATGATTCTCTTAATTTCAGAATATCATTTATATATACACCCTTCGAGATGCCTCTTATATATATATAGATCAAACTATTACCAACACATTCTTTTTCTTTCATGACATGACAAGAATTGCGAGCTCCGAATTTTTATATCATTATTTGTTTGCAAAAATACCGTTATGCACTCACTTTCTTGGGGGCAAGAAAAATCATACAACTTCCAAATTTGAAGATGCTGATTTAGTGTTGTGTGAGTGGGATGTATCGTTGCCCTTTTTTATATATTAGTTAATTTCACGGCAATGATACAACCTCCGAACTTGAAAATGTTGATTTAAGTATTGTGTGAGTGGGGATATATCATTACTCTTTTTTATATACTAGTTAATTTCATGTATGATGCACGTGATTAAAATTGACTTATTATATAATATGAGGCATACTTAACTCTTATTTGGATTTTTTTGCAACTTTCTAATTAGAAATTCATTTTTCTCATATAAACTTCTTATTACTTCAAATTAAATTCTTATAATGCATTGTGAGTATTTATATACTCTGAGTTTTCATATCAATACTGGTTTGCAAAAATACCGGTACTAACTTTCTTGGAACTCATTAGAGTCTAATCTCCAAATATATTGTGCCTCTATGATTGAAAAAAAAAAAAAAAAAATTACTTAATTGAACTAAGATAATCACGTAGAAAGATGTACAATGAAATCCTTTATTCTCATTCGTAAACAATATTATCGAAGATGATTAATATATACATTTCTAATATGAATTAAAAAAATAGTGTGTGTGATTCTAGAAGATGTTTGATTTTTAGTTCTAATGTTAGGGCTCATTTAACAGAACTTTTACTTCTGTTTTTATATAGACAAAAAAAAAAAATAGAAGTTACCACTTTTATTTGACTTATTTTTCAATATTTGAAACTGTATTTTAACCTGTTTTTATTAACTCTTTTCTAAACACAAACATTGTTTTTAAACATCAGCTCTATGATTCCAGAAAACAACATCTTCTGTCCCATTATTCTCACTGTATCCTGATAACTCCATTTCAGTACTATTGGAGAGAAAATATAGAATTTGTAAATTTTTTTCATAAAGTACATAATCTAACTCCATCTTTGTAATATGAACTCGTAATTTTCCTCATTGGAATTTGCCAATCTGCTCATCCAGTGGCATGAAGCACTAAAACACAATATAAAAAGTATATTTTAAAAGACATATTATTTAAGTATTCTCCAAAATCTTAAACACAATAATAATAAAAAAAAAGCATATATAGATTTTAATTTTATTTATTTATTTATTTATTTTTTTGTTGTAAGAATGCATTTATGTTTATATGTATATGTATCCATATATCATACAAAAATGGTTGTTTAATTCATCATGCTACTTTTATATCATGCAAAAATAGTTGTTTAATTTATCATATTACTTAGCAACATTCATGTGATTCTGGCGTAAATAAAAAATGGGTTTAGAAAAATAAATCCGTTAAAATTTTGGGTACTTCATACTTAGTGGGGCATTATATGCATATAGATTCAATCCAACATTCATATACATAAAATATTTGTTTAATTTATCATACTATTTAGCAACATTCATGTGATTATGGCGTAAATAAAAATGGGTTCAGAAAAATTAAATCGGTTAAAATTTTGGGTACTTCATACTTACAATGTGGGGCATTATATGCATATAGATTCAATCCAACATTCATATACATAAACTATTTGGCGATTACATGTTTTACGTCAATTATATATAGCAGTATATAAATTACTGGTCTGAAATGAAAGAGACTATCGCAGTTGTGTTTTGGTAGTGGAGTTTACCAGTTAACATTAGGTTTAGAAAGAAAATCGCATCTTTTATAATGGTATAGATTGTAATTTTATTTTTTCAGAAAATGGTACCCTTGCCAATTTGAAAGTTTCATTAAACCCTCAAACAACTTCTTGTGTTTTTTGTAAGAATATGCTACTTAGCAACATTCATGTAATTATGGCGTAAATAAAAAATGGGTTCAGAAAAATAGTCAGATTAAATCGGTCAAAATTTTGGATATTTCATACTTCTCAACCAATATGTTACAATGTGAGACATTATATGCATATAGATTCGATCCAACATTCATATACAACAAAATATTTGGTGATTTCATGCTTTTGTATATAGCCGTATAAATTCCTGGTCAGAACTAGGCTAGTGAGTTCTACCTGATTTATGTAATTGCATAGATAGTCACACCTAGTCTGACGAGTTTCTTCTCTTGTGCCTATAGCTCTCTCTGCCCGATGGTTTTCTACTGATTTTTGTTGTGTTTTGTGACTGGTCTAGTTAACGTTTAGAAAGAAAATTGCATCTTTTGTTTTATATATATAGATCAAACTATTACGAACATAATCCTTTCATTTTATGACATGATAAGAGTCTGAACTCTGAGTTTTCATATTTTTACTTATTTGTAAAAATACTGTTATATACTCACTTTTTTGGGGTAAAAAAATGATACAACCTCCAAACTTGGAGGATGTCGGTTTAGTGTTGTGTTAGTGATCAATGGGTCAATGGCCTAGCGATATCAGCCTTACTTCCTAAAGGGATGTCAAGGGTTCAAATATCAAAAGAGACAAATGTGTGTGAGTACCAAAAAAAAAAAAATTGTGTTATGTGAGTGGTGTATCATTGCTCTTTTTGTGATTAAAATTGACTTATTATATAATGAGTCGTGATACTCACGCAGAAATATTAGATCGATTTGGTAGGCAGAATATACGTGGCATATAAAGACAAATTAATCTGACAATCAAATGGTCCCACTAGCATATCCATTAAAACAACATGAATTTTCAAAGACAAAATTACCCTTATGTTGCATTCTTGTATTCATGCTCCCTTTTTTAGGCAATTAATTGAGATCATCGTTTCAAAAATAACTATAATTAAGATTCCCTTAAATTCATTTTATAAATTTTATTAGAACACTATCTCTCTCTAGATAGATTTATAATAATATATAAATTTCTAAAAAGAAATCATTAGAATATATATATATATATATATATATATATATATATATATGTATGTATGTATAAGAATATGCAAAATTTCACAAAACATGAAAAAAAAAAAAAATGAAAAAAAAAAATGAAGATTATAAAATTTTCATCATAACTCAAAAATAAAAAAAAGTATCTTGATTGGGAATCAATTATGGTAATGGAGAAAAGGGTGTGAGAAGAAAATAAAGAATGGTTTGACTATCTGATAAAGATGGATGAATACAGATATTACTAGTAATTGAGATTCTTTCCTAATTGGGATTCTGTTAAAGATAGTTTTGTCTTTAAAATTTTGTCAAGTGTAATAGAGTTATAGTGACACACCACCATCACCTGAGTTTTGGGTTTGAGTATTTTATGCAAGTATCATTTTCTTTTTATAATACTCCCTCGGTCCCAAAATATTTATTCATCTTTCCATTTTGGGATGTCCCAAAAAACAATGTCCCATTCCAAAATTAAATGTACTATTTTTTATAACATTTTCAAACGATCCTTTTAACTAAACAATTGCACTAAATACGGAACACTATTTTGTATTTTAGTAAGTGCATATTTGAAACTTCACTCTTATTAATATAATAAAAAATTATTAAAACTCCACTATCATATAAAGTTAGATTCTAGGTGGCAGGACATGTATATTAGGATGGAGAGAGTATGAGGCATACTTAACTCTTATTAGATTTTTTTTCAACTTTCTAATTAGAAATTCATTTATTGATCTAATTCATTTATTGGTCTTATATAAAACAAAGAAAACAAAGAAAACAAAACGTGCTAAAAAAAAAGTTAACAATTTCCTAATATATAAATACGCTTATTTCCCTAACAAAGAAGCGAAGAGAAGTGAAAAAAATGTTTAAAATATGTTGTAAGAATGTATAACCAAATTAGAGAGCCATAACCGAAGCAATTGTCGAAATATCTTACCACTAAAGTCTCGTAAAATCCTCACCATCTAATGGCTCTTCCCCCTTCTACATCTCTTTTTGTTCAACTTCCTTGCTTCTTTTCCTCACCAAAGACTTCTTTTTTAATAAAAAGACAATTTTCAATGGATCCTCGAATCAACTAATAGTTAAAAATAAAATTCCACAAATGTTCAAACAATTATTACTTCTAAAACCTCAAAACTACTGTTAATGTTCACATTACATTAAATAGATATAGTTCACCAATAGGGCTGTGATCTAGCGATACTAAGTTCGTATTTCTCAAAGAGAGGTCAGGGGTTTGAGTCTGCAAGAAACATGTGTGTGTGAGTACCAATTAGAAAAAAAAAAAAATTAAAAAAAAATAGCTATAGTTCAAAGGTGATTTGTATGATTCTTACTCAACCAAAAAAATAATAATTACAAACAAAATAAATAAATACCCATGAAAATGAACAAAAACTTTTAATCCACCAATTCAACAATTCATGGTGAAATTTATAAATTTGTATTCTCAGAACAGGCAAAGAAAAAAGAAGAAGCAAAGAATAGGATAAATCTTCTTCTATTTGATAAATATGACAAATCTATAATTGTGTTTGATAAGTATGACAAACAATTAACAACGGAAGTAAAGTAGCACTCTAAATGAAAAGTTATTTTAAGTTAAAATAGAACTCAGTGAAAGGTAAAACTTACAAGGACTCCAGTATATAAATTGAAATTCTTCCTCTGAATGAAACTGAACAAGAACTTTTCAACCACTAACACAACAATTTATCAATATGAAAAAATCTTAAATGTGATAAATAACAATGGGAAAAACGAAAAGTTATTATTGGTTAAAAAAACTCAAATGAAAAGTAAAAATCTCCAGTAAACGTTATTGTTGGTTAAAAAAACAGAATGAAAAGTAAAAACTTACATAGACTCCAGTAAAAATTGGAATTCTTCCTCCCAATGAAACTGAACAAAAACTTTTAATCCCCCATACAACGATTCATCGTAAATATATAAATTTGTAATCTCTATATAGAAAAAATAAAAATAAAAAATAATCAAAGAACATGACAAATCTTATTCTATTTGATAAATATGGCAAATAATAACAGAAGCAATAAAAAGTTACTGCCGGTTAAAAAAACTCAATGAAAATTGAAACTTACGTGGATTTTAGTGAAGATTGGAATTCTTCCTCCCAATGAGTTATTTTTTTAACTCTCAGTTCCGTAAAAGTTTTGCTCCAATTTCCAACCGAATGCATCCATTCAACTGTTTTTTGCCCAAATTAAGATCATTCTTGCAGCAGGATTTATCTCAAGGTGATGAAAGTATATGATTTTTCATAACTGATGGAAAATCCAAGAGATGCAAGACTAATCGTTCAATATGCTGCACTGTCCAACTTCTCTATTAAATTGGAAAAATAAATATTTTCTTTGTTCAATTTGGATGAAACGTAGAGGGAGGGAGAAAAGTTTAGAGAAAAAGATGTAAAGTTTTGGATCATAAAAGATAATGAATTGAAGTTTAATTGGTTCATTTATACATATTAATAAATAAAAATAAAAATTGCAATTGGTAAAAATAGTGAAAAAAATATATAAAAAATATTTAAAAATAGAATAAAGTCCTTGCACTTTTATAATAGTCTAATAATGAGTTATAATTGAATTAGAGAAAATGTATTAAATTATTATGTGCTTTAAAATGTTACAAATCTAAATTTTGTTAATTCATTTATACATATTAATAAATATAAATAAAAATTACAATTGGTAAAAATAGTGAAAAATATATATATAAAATGTTTGAAAATAGAATAAAGTCCTTACACTTTTATAATAGTCTAATAATGAGGTAGAATTGAATTAGAGAAAATGTATTAAATTATTATGTGCCTTTAAAATGTTACAATTCTATATTTTGTTAATGGGTTCGTATGTTTTAATGAGGTAGGAATTAATGCGACTTTTTATTAAAAAATTTTTTTTTAAATGTTACGAAATTCGAAACACTTTTAGAATAATATATATATATAGATATAGATATAGGACAAATTATTACTGACAGATTCCTTTTCGACATGAAAGAGTCACGAGTTCCGAGATTTCATATCATTAGTCGTTTGCAAAAATACCATTATGTACTCAATTTCTTGGAACTCATTAGAGTCTAATCTCCAAATATATTGTGCCTATGATTAATTGAAAAAAAAAAAAAAAATTTACTCAATTGAACTAAGATAACCATATAGAAAGATATACGATGAAATCCTTTATTTTCTCATTCTTAAACAATATTAGAAGATGTTTGATTTTTAAATGAAATCCTTTATTCTCATTGTAAACAATATTAGAAGATGTTTGATTTTTAGTTCTAATATTATGGTTCATTTCGCATAACTTTTGTTTTTGTCTTTACCTAAAAGAAAAAGAGAAGTAGAAGATATTATTTTGGGTTAATTCCACCTACACCCCCTGAACTATGCTAATATTCCACACGCACCCCCTTTACGTTTCATAATTTCACTTATCTCCCTTAAAGTTTTGATTTATGTAGCAAACTACCCCCTGCCGTTAAGCAACTAACGGCGTCAGCATGAACAATTCTGTACAAGGTTAATTTTGCCCTTTCAATACTTAAAAATGACATTTTTAACCTCATTGACCAATGCAAATTTACAAAATTACCCTTAACTTATAAACTCAAAAAGTTTAATCCAGTGTACTCATATTATCGAACCCAGAACACCATTCACCGATTGCTTTAACTTTGTAAGTAGCCGGAATTGAGCCCACAGTATTAATCCATGCACCAAAAAATCTTCTCTGCATCTTTCTGAACTGAAATCCCCTTCTCGTTGTAGAATCCTAGCCACCCTCTCTCAATTGGAAATCTCTCTAGTTGGAATTTTTTTTTCGGAAATCTCTCTAGTTGGAATTTTGTTTTTGGAAATAACGTTTTTTTTTTTTGGAAATAACAATCTTCTCTGTATTTTTTTTGGAATTTTGTTTTTGGAAATCTCTCTCTAATTTTTTTTTTTTTCTGATTTGATTTGGAAACGAAAAAGAAAAATAACAATGAATTGAGTCGGGTTTCCGGTGAGATCAGGTGAGTTCCAGGGGAGGAATTGTCGGCGGTGAACTGATCATTTATGAACCTTGAGATCAATGGAGATGGAGTTTTCTGGCAATGTTATGACTCAAATTGCTGAACGGTGACGGTAGTCACGCGTCGCCATCGGGTTCGATCTTCTTGTTGCCAATACAACACATGATTCAGATTTTGGGTTGAAGACTTAGACACCTCCTTCGACTTCATCAATCTTCATTCTGTCCTCCCAAACAGACCCTGCAACTACAACGTTTTTTTTTTTCGCAATTGGATCTTAGGTCTGCTAGTAGTGTTGTTTGCAAAGGGTGATTGTGGATGGTGGTTGGTGGTCGGCCATGGTGGTGGTAGGTTGAGGTGGAGAAACGGCGAGATCGGTTGTTGTGTATTCCATCGGTGGCGTAGTTGCTTTGTCACCGGCGATAATGAAGAAGAAAGAAAGAAAAAAAAATATATATATATAGTGTGTGGGTATATATATATATATGTGTGTGAGGGTAGAGAGAGAAATTAAATGGTGTTAAGAGGGTGTAAAAGTCTTTTTCAGTTATAAATTTTAATATATAATTAAAGGGTAAAATAGTAAAATTACATATTCCCGTTGGTAAATTAGACGGCCGTTACTGACAGGGTGTAGGTGAAATTATGAAACGTAGAGGGGGTGTGTGTGGAATATTAGCATAGTTCAGGGTGTGTAGGTGAAATTAACCCTATTATTTTTATTTGACTTATGTCTCAATATTTGAGACTGTATTTTAAAATAGTTTTTGTTGTTTGCCGAATTTTTGTTCTTTTGTTTTGTTTTTTCCTATTTTGGTAAGTAGCATCTCGGTAGTATTCTCAGTCTATCCTGTTGAATCCATTTCAGTAGTATTGGAGAGGAAATATACAATTTGCAATTTTTTTTCATAAAGAACATAATCTAACTCCCATCTTAGTAGTATGAATTCCTAATTTTCCTTATCGGGATGTGCCTGCAAATTTTTTAATCGAGTGCCATCGAAGCACTAAATCACAATATAAAAATCATAATATAAAAAATATACATGGATTATTTAAGTTTTCTCCAATATCTCAAACATAATTAAAAAAAAGAAAAAGAAAGCATATATAGATTATAATTTTTTTTTTTGTTGTAAGAATGTCTATATGTTTATATGTATATGTATATGTATCCATACATTATGCAAAAATGGTTATTCATATAAAATTGATTGTTTAATTTATCATGTTACTTATATCATCATGCAAAAATGGTTGTTTAATTTATCATGCTACTTAGCAACATTAATGTGATTGTGGCGTAAATAAAAAATGGATTCAGAAAAACAGTCAGATTAAATCGGTCAAAATTTTGAATACTTCACACTTCACAACCAGTGTGTTACCACGTCGGGCATTATGTGCATATAAATTCAATCCAACATTATTTTTTTCAGAAAAGGGTATACTTACCATTTTGAAAGTTTTATTAAACCCTAAAACAACTTCTTATGTTTTTAAAGAACATGGTTTTGGAAAAGATGGTCCAGCTTCTCCAAAATGGTCTTCTAATATCGAAAACCACTTCTATAAAAATTATTCAAACACTCTTTAAAACGGCTTTTAAGCTTAATAAGTCAAAGAGGGGTTTGAAAAGCCAATTCAAACAAGCTTTTAATATAACAACCACTGTATGACGGATATATATACAAATACAGGCGTGACATGATACCTACATGCAACTAATTTTAAAAAATATATATATTATACGAATATGAAAGGAACACGAAAATAAAATATTAATACAATATATTATTATTATGTATAAAGAATTGATTTTTACTCATTTTATTCACACACAAACCTTGAATGTAATCTCTACTTTGAAAAACCATAGCATGTGGACCACTTAAAAAGTTTAGTAGACTACTTATTTATACAAGTGTAGTAACTCGTGTAATATTAAGAAGAAAAAAAAAATTAAAAAAAAAACAAATTTCGTGTATATGTAAATTTGTTTTTTTATCTTAGAAAAATAATTAAATTTAACAAAATAGAAAAATTTCATGTATAAATAAACTCTTTTTATCTTTTTATGTTTGTAATTTAATAATTTTGACTTTTTATATGATTGTAGGTTTTTTTTTAATTATTTAATTAAAACATAAATAATATTTAATATAATTATTTATTATATTTATAATAATGAATATTATTATATAAATTAAATTATATTTATGGTGGATATTATTTCAATTATAATTTTAATCATTATTATACCTTAGCCGTTACGTATCATACTATATATATAAATTATCCACTATCTCTCATTTGGGGTATTGTAATTTTGGAGTTGCACTATCTTCTTAGAGAATATATAAGAGTATTTTTACATATTGAATTAGTGGACAACAAGATATATATGAATTTGGACCTAGTCTTTCTGTAGTCATGCACATGGATGAGACGCCGCTAAGAATTGATTGAGTTGTATCTTAGAGATGCATCCTTTATCAGGATGACACTTTCTTACTTATTTTAATATTATTATTATTTTCTTTAATTTATGTTCTTGAGGTTATTTATATTAGTTAAATTTTACATCTCATTATTATATTCATGTCTTGTTCAATTCTATATGATTGATATTGTTTTAAATTACAAATGTTGTATTTTTTATATTGATATTGCAAATTCATGTTTTAACTTTTATTTATGATGTATTATTCTTTTATTAATGTTTTGTAAATTTAATTGTTGTATTACTCCCTAATAAAATTAGATGTATTATTTTTAAGTGTTTATAATATTTATGAAATTTCTTATAACACTATTGTCGTCACCTATTAAAATCCACCAAAAGAAGAAACACAAAGATTGAAATCATACGTCATTAATTTCATTGCTAAACTTGTCCTAAAATGCAACACAAGTGTCACACTTTCACTGCATACCACAATCCCATTATAGTCTTAATCACACAATATCTCCGCACCACTTCTAAAATCTTAATTATACTTAATCTTGAATAGATGATTTCCTAACCCACTCATTGTTTATGTGGGTCCCACATAGAGTCTCTTTCATTATCCATCAGCCACCCATCCCACTCTTTTCACGTGAACCATCAACCCATTCTGGGTCCCACATCAAATCGTCGGAAGCCGACGGTCCTGATTCGTACACTGCACCGTGTCTAAACACACCGACGTTCCTCCGAATCATACCCCTTTTTCTTATTCCATACTATAAATAGAAAAAATTCCATGACACGTCGACACATTTTGATTTATAAAAAGATAGACAAAAGGAAAAAATATGAAATTTTTTTTTAAAAAATTAAAAAATTGCTTAATCGAGTCTCTTCAAGGAAAAACGGAGCACACCCTGCAAATCTTTGCCATTTTAGATTATTTTTTCTCTCTCCTTCTCTCACTTCATCGTCACTTTCTCTCTCTACTATCTCTCTCTTCGTTCTGGAATTCGCGAACTTCAATTTAATTCAATTCAATTCGATTTAGTTCAATTCAATCTAGGGTTAGGGTCTTCGATTAGAGAGTTTAATTCTGTGGCTTCAATGGAACAGGTGGTGTCGGACTTGGGGTTAGGAGAATTAGGGTTTCGGTAATTGGAGTTTTCGGTTTTGATGTTTTTGGACTGACGACGATGATGGCGGCGAATCCACAGCCACTTCAGGCTCGTCCGTACGAGGAGCGCGTGGCGATACAGATCATCGACGGCGATGACGACGACGAGTACGAAGATGGCGGTGGTGATGATGCTATGGACGCTGGTGATGATGGTCATATGAGTTCGGTTAACGCTTCGGACCACGGAGGAGGTGTTGTGTTGGCGTCTCGAACCAGTGAGCTCACTCTTGCTTTCGAAGGAGAGGTTTATGTGTTCCCTGCTGTTACGCCCGAGAAGGTGCGGTTTTACTCCGTTTTGATTGTCTTGCGGTTCAGTAGTTTGATAAAATTGTATCAGTATCGGAGAAGTCAATTTTATGGAGCTTTTGTTTGATGAAAGAGTTCAGTTCTCTATCATGAAGTTAATGAATTGTTATGGGTTTGTTATAATTTACTCTGTTTTTGACGGTTTGGTACTGTTTTTTGGTAGTTTATTCGGGTTACAATTTCATAAGCTTGTGTTTATGGTGGTTTTGTTATCAATTTACTTTGACGTCTCTTATCAGGTCTTTTTTTTTAGTATTTATGTGAAGGCGGATGATACTGGGTTTATTCTTATGTTTCTTTAAACATCATTTGGTACTATATATGGTTTTATATAACAAATCTATGATTTTACTCTCTGCTGTATCTGGATTCTACTGTCAACTCAGTGGTTTTATAGTTTAGGAGACCATTAAGAATAAAGTTGTTGCTTTTTCAAACCTTTTAATATAAAGAAAGCGGGTTGAAGCAAACTATTACTTAGTTTGGCAACTTATTTTCCTATTAATGAAGTGACTTCTTCTTTGACAGTGTGGTTACCGTCTCTAATTATTATCTTAAACAGAATTTTAGGCTGCAATTTGCTAAATATGTCTATTACTTATTTTTTCCCATTCCTCCACCTTTAATCTAAATGATGATTCATGATATCAATCTAATGACGTGGAAATCTTATGCTACTCATCTCTCGCCAAGCAGGCAGCAGCCTGGTCAGATGATCTTATATGAATTGCTCAAGATATCATTCACGCTAGTAACTTTGACTACTTAATGAACTGCTTTTTGCCACCTCTTCTTGGTTTTAGAATGCTAAACTTCATTTACCTTTAAAGTTTAAAGCATGGAGTGTTGCAGGCGTTGTACAAGAACACTTATGTCCTTGTGAATTTTACCCTTTTATCTTTCAAAGAAAATTGAAGAAAAATATTGAAATAGTTATTTTACTGTTCAAATGAGATTTCTCCCCTCATACTAGACTTCAGATTATTCATCTGCAGAAGAAACAGTACACACAATATCTTTATCAAACATCATGTCTATACAGCAATTTATGAACGTTATTACCTAAGGATGTGGGTATTCTTCGCTAACTGCTTGGAACTGTTAATATAAAATGTTCATTCCAAGCCCTTCTTTCCATTTTCATTTGACCCTCCTACCTATACGGTAATCCTCAACCCTTCTACCTAGATGAGAGTGATATATTTAACTTCACTTTGGGGTAGAATTTTTAAAATACAATTGAAGTAAAACATGTTGTCATTTTGCTTCAAGGTATCTGAATCATCCTCTATGTACTTCAATTTCACTATGCTTTGGTGTCAAGATTGAAAGGATACAATATTTGATTATTATTATTATTATTTTTTTTTGTTTTTGATCTCAGTATGTGTCTTCTCAACTTTTATCTTATTGGTCACCACTTCGCTACTCTTATCAATTGCATCTGGTTTGGAGTAAGTTTATTTTGACGCGATGCATGGATTGTTGGAACTGTACTCAACAGGTACAGGCAGTGCTCTTGCTCCTGGGAGGGTGTGAAATTCCTACTGGCGTGCCTACCCATGATGTTCCTTTTGAGCCTAATAACAGGGTAATTCTGAAGTTAAAAATATTATAGCAATTAATTTGCATTTCTGTATTTGTGTTCATACATTATCTGAAATACTTCCCGTAGGGTGTGGATGATACCCCAAAGCGCTCAAATCTTTCACGAAGAATTGCTTCCCTGGTAAGGTTCCGTCAAAAACGCAAGGAGAGATGCTTTGACAAGAAAATTAGGTACACCGTGCGAAAAGAGGTTGCTCAAAGGTACGATTAATCTACAGCATATGTTGTAGTCTGCAATTAATGCTTTTGTAATCTGGCTCTATGAATTTGTCTAGTATATTATTTGAGCATTTTATGTTGGACATCTCTGGAAGAATGCACATTAGATCTGTAGGACGAATAAGGTCTTTTCTATCATATAAGCAAGTCCAGAATGTTTTATCCTTTTCAATTCCAACTTCCAAGTGAGTATTTAGAAGTTCATTGGTCAGGCAATTAAGTTGGCTATTTTTGTCGACTCACATTGTTAAGAAGTGGAACATACAGTCGGTTTAAGTTAGTATGTACGTATTTAAATCTTTTAAGGGTAGAATTGTTTGTTTAAAGATATTGCTTTAATTAATGTGCGAACACCAGTGTAAAAGTTGTCAAATTTATTCTTGAACTGGCACCACTTCCATATGGGCCTCAGGTCTGGTCTTTGTACCTATTCTGGGAAGGGCTATAATTTACTTTGAGCCAGAAAAGATGGTGCAAAATTTGATTACTAAGCCATCCTTGTAGTAGTCAGTATTTGAAGGGGGTGCTAGCTATTGGTTCTCTTGCAAAAGTTGTGTGTGTGTGTGTGTCACACATATGTTTAGTGCTCGAATGGCATTCAAATGGGAGGGGCTAGGATAGAGGTTTGATTATTAAGTTGTCAATTAAAAAATATACATCTTTCTTTCTTTTTTCTTTTCTGGGTATGTTGCATTTATATCTATTATTTATTTTCTGCATACATCTCTTGTTTTTTTTCACTTATTTCTTGTTTTCTGATAGTACCAAATTTAGTTTAGGGGTAGAGCAGCTTCCTTTATTGTGATACTTCGGAAATACACTACACTATTGAAATTATGTTTCAGGTGTTTGTATTTTTTTAGCTTCAGTGCCTTTTTCCAGTCACACGAAGTCCGCAACAACTTAATTAATCATTTTTTTTCATCATTATAAAGTTCTTCTATCAATAGGTATTTTTTTTGTGGTCATGAAGAATGGTCTACATATTGAGATGGGCATTTTGGTCAAAACAACTGAAAGTAACAGAATATGGACATGCTATTCAATGTGAAATGCCAACATTTAAGCAGAACACTGTAAGTAGAGGTATCATCAATGAAGAAAAAGAAAAAGCATCATGAGCCCTCAGTTAAAGACTATAGTCATTCTTGTAGAATTTATTTGAACCTCTGAGATAAAAGGTAATTTCGGTAGAGGTTGTGTTGGTGTTTCTGAGCTATTATTTTCCTCGGTGTATGCATTATTCTACTAGGATGCACCGTAAGAATGGTCAGTTTGCATCATTGAAAGGAGGTTCGGGGTCTTCTGGTTGGGATTCTGCAAAGAGTTGCCTTCAAGGAGATGGCACACCTTGTCAAGAAATTGTGTGAGTTCAATCTTGATTTTGAGGTTGCTGCTTTCAGGGTTTTGGAAAGATATATTTTTTTGTCTTAATCCCACGTTCAATGGAACATTTTACTTACTTTTATCCATGCTGTTTGGTTCTGCAATATTTTTCAGTGTTCGAAGATGTCATCATTGTGGTGTTAGTGAAAATTCTACTCCTGCAATGCGTCGTGGACCGGCTGGACCAAGGACACTCTGCAATGCTTGTGGGCTTATGTGGGCAAACAAGGTTTGTGTAGTCTTTCATTCTTTCTTCCTTTTTTTCTTTTTTGGTGATAAATAAGGTTTGTGTAATCTTGGTTACTTGATACTGCTTATTTTCTGGAATTATTAACACTTGGTTTTAGTAGTAACCCGAATCCATTGCGCAGTGGACCTTACATGTGTATGGGTTCATGAATCTAGTTGAATTTTATGTGATTTGAAACAGAATGTTTGGATGTATTTCTTGTTACTGTTAAGTCTGTTTTATTGACCTCGTTGTTCAGGCTAGGGAAGCTGTGGTTTTTAGGGTAGCTAAAAGTCTAAAACTCTTAACTCTGGCTGGTTAAGGATGATTATTCTCTCTCTCTCTCCCCCTCCTCCCTACAGTTGCTCCCTCTTTATTGTTATCATTATGATCATGCAACAAATTAGCAGCTTATCCAAGATGCATCATCAGGCCAGCTTAGAAGTGCTTCTCTTTGGTTAAAGAGACAAATGATATTTTAAGTTGGGAGACTGAGGAAATTATTACCCGCTTTTGAATTTATTTGGCCTTGATATTCAATTAAGGTTCTTTGTTAATGTGTGTGAAATTTCTCCTATAGTTCCTCCTTTTTTATGATTCTTTATCTTTTTAGCGAGTTATGCTTCCTTCTCCTCAATAAGAATTTTGTTTCTTCCTCAGAGGTATTGATTCCTTAAAACTAATAACTTGTTGCATGATCATAATGAGAATTCAGAGCACATTCATAACTGGAACTAGCTGACATAAAAGTGTTCCTTGCAGTTGCTCCATTCTCTTCTTAAGCAGTAGCTATGAATTTTTTTATAGAAGCTTCCATTTTATTACAATAAACATGTTTTTATAAATTGGTGGCACGAAATACCAAGGAGGATCCGTACCATTGACCTTTTCAGATCAAGATCTCTGATTGTCTTGATGAATTTTGAGGAGGTTCCATCCTAGCTGTTGGAACCGGCTGAATTTTGAGTTTGTACTGCTGATGACATCTGGCTTTCTTCAGAATACCTTTAACCTTTTAACCAATCATGGAAACCTTATTATTTTCTGGTGTTGCCGTTTGTCATTTTACTTTGTCATCTTGATGAATTTTGAGGATGTTCCATCCTAGCTGTTGGAACTGGCTGAATTTTGAGTTTGTACTGCCGATGACATCTGGCTTTCTTCAGAATACCTTTAACCTTTTACCAATATACCTTTAAAACCCATTTCTCCATTTATTTTAGAAATGCTATTGACACATAGCACTTGAAGTAAGGTGGGTGAGATAATCTAGTACACCAAGAATTTTGATTATGCTTTATTTTGCTCTAATGTTGTATTTATTCTGCTCTATTATTGTTGTTAAGTTTCTATTGTTGCAAATCATGGCAACCTTATTATTTTTTGGTGAGGCCGTTTGTCATTTTACTTTGTCATTTTTATTGAATTTCCAGGGAACACTGAGAGACCTCAGTAAGGGAGGGAGGAATCTTTCTTTGGACCAAATTGAACCGGTATGTTTATGAGAAAAGCTGGAACACCTTGTTTTGGAAGCGTATTACTTTCTGACTAATCTTGTTAATGCCTTTTTCTTTGATAACTAGCTGGATCTAGAGCTAAGTATCAATTTTCCATTCAAATGTATTGAGTAATAAAAATACTATCATTATTTTAGTTATTATTATTATTTGATTTACCATATAATTTTTATTGGGCGTGCAGGAAACACCGATTGATATTAAGCCTATGGTCATGGAAGGAGAAAATTTCGCTGGCAATCAGGATTATCCTGTATGATTCTTTTGACTGAGTATTAGGATATTTCCAGTGAATGGATAAGCTTGATTGAATCTTCTGATCCAATTTATGGGGTATGCAGGGAACTCCTGAAGATCCGAAGGTTCTAGCTGAAGGAACTGTTAATCCCTCTGTCAACACAGATGAGGAAGTATGTTCCCAATTCCAATATCGGCATTACATAAGCATGCACTAGATAATGTTCTCTGTTAATTTTTCTCAGGTTATTGAAAAATCTTTAACATTGTTGAAATTATGATTCAAATAAATTTTATGTTGTGGTTTGTGCCACTTAATCTTAACTGGGTTCTGCAAGACTTGATTATTAGTTAAGCTAGCCTTTGATACTATTATTCTTTCCCATAGTTTCATAGTATGACTCATTAACTTATTGTACATCTCCTTTTTTCTTTTGTAAATTGGTACTATCATACATTTACTCAATACACTGGGCATCGTGCCTTTCTATTAGATCTTGTTAAATAAATTTGTTAGTCATTCAACTCCTACTTTTTCTAAGGTTCTCCACACTTTTATAGGGAAGCTATCTTGGCTAATCTTTTATATCATTCCAAGACTAGGCTCGTTATTTTCAATGTCCTCCCTAGGATATTCATGGCTCAAGAATTGCTGAAGGTGATTTTATCACCCATCCAATATGTCACACACTTCAACTATTTATTTATTATATATATATATACATATATATTTTTGTCTTTGCCCTTAATACATATAGCTTGATCCATATCTCTAACCTATGTCTAACTTTTGCCAATTTGTAAATAGATTTTTCACCTTTTATGTGCGTAATTTTTTCATATAAATCTTCTAAGAAGTTTTGTTTGATTTTAGCTACCATCTCCTTAGCTTCGAATTTTAATTTATTGTATTTCTCAGGTTCTTCTTGGTTCTTACTATTTTTCCATTCTTTAGAACTCCTCTTATTTTGTACTGTATTACTTTTTGAATTTCATTATTTCACCACCACGCTTCTTTTTTAATAAATTTCTTACCTTTGGTTTCTTCCAGTCTTTTTTGACATATTCCTAATATGTCCACCGTGTTCGACCATAACTTATTTGCATTGTCATTCCAATTCCATTTTATTTCTTGCAATGTTTTATCTCTAAATGTTTTATTTTTATTTTTTTTACATTTCAATTCTTTCCACTTTTGATATTTAAACCTTCCAAGTACCAAGTGCAGTATTTTTCCTTTTTTGATAAGTAATAATTGAAATAAAAAAGGCGTTCAAGAGGGGAACGCATCCCTTATACAAACGTGGAACTAGGGATTAAGATTCCAAAGAAGCCAAAAAAATAATTAAATCTTCAGAAGAAGAACAGGACTTCCTCTTCACATAACTGAAAAGAGAGTGTATGATGTGAAGTTTCAGAATCGCCGTAAACGATTCTTTCCCTTCGAACATTTTACTATTCCTCTCCTTCCAAATGCACCACCAAAAATAATGTGGTACAACTCTCCAGTAATCGCGAACAACATGTACAAATCAAATCCTTAGGATAACGAGGCATAACCCAACGCATACCAAATAGGCAAAAGATAAGATTCCAACAATCCCTCGCCAAAGGACAATGCACGAGAATGTGAGCAACTGAATCACCATCTTGTTTGCACAAGCAACACCAGTTAACAAGACAATTGCCCCTTTTCCTTAGATTATCAATCGTCAGGATCTTACCCCAAACAGCGGTCCAAACAAAGAATGTCACTCTAGTTGGAGCCATAGAACGCCAAATAGTCTTCCATGGGAAATCAACAATATCGAAATCAGAAAGACATAAGAATAAGGAACGAACTTCAAAGCGACCATGGGAAGAGGAAATCCATGTCATATCATCACTATTTCTGCCAACTGCCTCCTGTCGATACAACAAAGTGCAGTATTAGCAATTGGTATTGGTTAGTGAGACTTTTTCTTGGAATGACCATACCTTGCCTTTCCTTTCACGATGTCCACTCTTTTCTTCTATATGGACAACAATCCATTGGTGTTTTTGATTCATGCCACTCTTACATGTAATTAAATTCACTTATTCTCTCTCTCTATAAAAAACTGTATTTGCTCTAGACAAGTTATATGCTTTTGCAAATTTTAAGAGTGTCACTTGTCTCATTTCTCTCTACGAATCCATATTCTCCATGAACACAGGATCCCTACATGCCCATTAAAGTGGCATCCTATGAATAGACTTTCAGGACTCGGTATATTTTGCACTATTTCATTTAGTGACTCCCAAAATGCCTTTTTCATGTTCTCATCAAATGCCCCGTGGAGCATATGCGCTTATTATAACCAGTACACCTGTATCTGTTATAAGTTAATAGTCATTAATTTATCTCCTTTTCTTCAAGCTTTTACAATCTTCTCTCATATATTGGTCTACTACCATGCCTACTCTGTTCCTATGGTTATCCTTGCCATCCACATAAAAGAGTTTATATCCTCTCTGATCTCTCTAGCCTTTTCACCTTCTGATTTGGTTTCTTGTAGACAATTTATGTTAATCCTTATCCTCTTTAGGGTATCTATAAGACACCCACTGGACATGTCTTGAGCAATTTTTCTATGGAATATCATGTATCTTTATGGCCTCCCTAATCTCTTGGTTCATCTGTCGACACCCTTTGGACATTCCACACCTCAAAATATTAAATGAAGTCTAGCATCTTTAAAGTAACTGCCAAAATATAAGATTAACTCTTACATCAAAAAAAAAAAAAAAAACCTTTTGTTAGATGCATATAGTAGACTAGCGTTCCTGGAATATATATATATATAGAAAAAATAAAAAATTAAATTAGAAGAAACTGTATGGTATAACTTCCATCTGCAGTTCAGTGTTGGATCTGCTCTCAAAGCACCATCTGCAGATATAAATCAATTGGTATAACCTCTCTGATAAGTTTTTAGCCTATTCATTGTATGTAGTCCATAATACATTCTGCAAGCACTTTGTTTACCGTATTAATACAGCATAATAGTCGGACAACAAAAATACAAATAAATTTACTTCTCACATTTAGCATGTTTATCCTCATGTTTGCATCTTATCTCCAGCTCACTAATCAGGACTGTACATCCCAAGCCTAACATTGGAGATGTTATGATGTAGTTTTATTATATGAAAGTTCTACGGGAACAGACTGGTGTTGTCAAATCTCACAATTAACTTTTCGCCACCACCTCATTAGCTATAATGTACGTTATAAGAAAAAGCCAATTTTGTGCCTGACTTTCAAGTTTAGAAGAATTCATATAGTTTTTATATCAAGAAATCATCATTAATGTTGTTTCAATTGTTACATAATCATCATTAATGTCAAGTTGTACAAAAATTGTTGAATTGTCTCAACAGTGATCTCGAGTTTTTGTGGTTAAAAACTCCTCCCTATGATGCAGGACTTGTGTGGAACTGCCGGAGAACTAGCAAACAGTTTGCCGGTGGGAATGATGGGTTCTTCAGACAACCTTGATGAGCAGGTATTTCTAGATGATTTGATTATTGGTTTCCAGAATGCAGCCGAGTAAGTTAAAACCGAGAAATAAGTTTTATTACCAATAATTCAAAGGGGAGCATAGGTAGTAACGAGGCTTTATAATCTACTAATTTTGGGATCTGCAGGAAACTCTGGTTGAGCTTGCAGAGGCCTCAGAATCAGAGATGGACATTCCTGCTAACTTTGATTAGTAAGTGAGATTTCTAGCTCCAACAATACCATGAAAAAAAACACCCTAGCGTCTCTAATGTTTTCATACTCTCTTTACAGGACAAATTATTGATTTCCCTCGTAAAGAAGAGTGACCACTGAGCTGTGAATCGTCCGTCGGCCATGACATTGAATGCTGATTGCAGTTATATATCCAACTCCGGGGGAGTCACTCCGAGGGTCACAACCGAAGAACATGTTGGGGTGGTTAATGTTGATATTAGCACTAGGATCCTGTTTGTTGTATGAGTTGTTGCAGATAATATCGAGTGTCTAAACTAGTCTATACATGTGGTCATTTGCCAAGGTTTATTCTTATTGAAATTATTTGAAATCTGCCTTGTTTTAATTTCAATGTGCAATAGTAGTGACTGCGTGCGCCATTACATCGAACGATCATTGGAGGGTTTTTTGAGGGAGGATTCTGCCAACTGCTCTGCGTTTATCTATATGGGTAGACTTAAGGTCTGGCAAGCAGCATAAACTGTGGGCCTCAAATGATTTTTAAACCCTCATCATTAATATAAACAGAAGTACCTAATTCACAGCGTGTTGACCATGTGGTACCAATATTTTGTGTACGAGTAATTGTCACAGAGTAGCCGAGTTGCTGCCACTATTTGAGAAGAGATTCTAAAAGAAGAATACAAAGTTGGGAGAAGACCGCATACAAAACAAAGTTTGTCTAGCCCCAGCAGGTATTCCACACACGCAGCTATTAGAGATTCCCAAAAAGATACATAGTCTGGAGAAGGCCTCTGGAGAAGACCACATACAAAACAAAGTTTGACTAGCACCAGAAGCTATCCCCCACGCACACGCAGCTATTAGAGATTCCCAAAAAGATACAAAGTCTGCAGAAGGCCACATTCAAAACAAAGTTTGACTAGCACCAGAAGGTATTCCACACACACACACAGAGCTATTAGAGATTCCCAAAAAGATACAAAGTCTGGAGAAGACCACATACAAAACAAAGTTTGTCTAGCGCCAGAAGGTATTCCACACACGCAGAGGCAGAGGGGAGAGGAGAATTTCATTTATTATTTTATTCTCAATATATAAGTGCGTACAAAAATTATCGAACTCTTGAGAGCTCATATGTTCATTCTGACTGGCCAGAGGCAGTGTTGATACAAATTAACATAACATTGAATCATAATATTAGTAACATTTCGTCGCGCTAATGATACAACTCTTACAGGGAAAATTGGGAGAGGTCATCAATCTACAATGTCCATGGGGTCGTCATGAAGAATAATTTCACTATTTACATGCATGGAGTTCCTCAGCATGCTTTTATTTGAAGATAATTCAGGTCATCCAAGGTAGTCGCTGGATCAAATCAATAACAATTGATCCATCTATTTTCCCAGACTCCCAGCTCAATGTGGACTGTTATACACAAACAGCAACCCCGTGCCGTGCCACCCAAGGCTTATGAAGAATACCATGCTCCAGACTCTTCTACTCGTGGAAATCCTCGTATGGTGAGGATCCACCGGAATCACTTTCAAATGGTGTGGTGTCCCTTGGTGATGATGGAAGTGATCCTCGTTGGGAAGACATACCTGGAGGAGTAACCATGAGTCTCAAAGTCAGAAAGTCTATCAAGTTCGAACCCTCCACAAATTTTGGAAGAAACCAATTCTATATGGAGGCACAATAAGAATAGGGCACATTAAGGTGAAAATAACTAATACACCCAAAAGGGAGGTTAACAGTACAAGTATAAATGACATCCCACAATATATATCAACTAGCACTCCTTTTGCATTCTAATTATTACTAGGAAATGGTACCAGAAGGATTTGAACTTGTTCCAATGTTGCCAAATGTGGTGGACAACGATTATGGTTTTAGATATATATATATATATATATATATATATATATATATATAAATAAAAATTGAAAGACAATTCCTTTCAGCACATTCAATGACTAGGAATCAAATGCCTAAATTGGATTTAAGCTATACAAACCTTTCTGCCCTCTTGGGCGGAACTTCTTAGTGTGCCGTCTGATGAGCCTCTTAGCTTTTGTTATGGTCAGCTGCCTAGCAAAGGGAGAAAACTCCACGTCACTTTCACTCCACTCGCCAGCGAACTCATCCTCTGCTTCACCCCTCATCGTTCGAAGAACAAATGCCTTGGCCTTGCGTCGTTGAGAATTGAAAAGCCCCTTTATTGAGGTGACAAATCCATCACCTGCTCCATCACTGGGACGCTTGGGCCAAGATAGTGGGTACTGATCAGATTTCCCAGCCGAACCTCCATCACTATCACTAAAATTAAGATCGCTGCTGGGAAGAGCAGCTCCAATAGGATCCCTTTGAGTATGTGCTTTATCCTTGAACTTCTTACCCTGCATTTATATTAAAGCAATATGCGAGTGTAGTACTTGCCAAGCAGCCAGATGTATCTAAACAATCCAGAATCCTTATGCATTTACTTTTTTTTATTTTTCTATTTTAGAGGACGAACATTCATGCTTGCAAATTCACTTGCTAATTAAATAAAAATGATGAAGCATTAGAGGATGAATAACAATAAGAACGAGAATAACATCAATGATAACAATTTACTCTAAACCAATATATTTTGCATCTAAATGCTCTAATTTAGGATTAATCTAATCCATGAGGACTAAACATCATTTCTCTGTTGATAGTGAATATTCATCCTTGCAAAATCATTTGCAAATGAAATAGATTCAATATATCAGTGTGACATAGGGTGAGGACAAAATAGAGGTTTTGTAGTCTTTGTATGGTAAACCAATCAGTCGGAAGCTTCCTAGGTATTTTATTCCTACAGCAGTTGGAAAAAAAAAGGGTTGAAATTGTGCTGCTAAATCGAGAGAGCCCAGGTTGTAGGAAACTCAAACATGTAGTAGTGGTAGATAAATTAGTCATCCATTGAAAAGGAAACAAATTTTGATGCAGATTACTTGCCTGCATTCCTGTAACAGACTTGAGGACTCCCCAAATAATATGCTTCTTAACTCGTGAGAAAAGTCTTCTCCAAGTTCCAGTGAAGTCAACACGGTGAAATGTATCCATTAGCAGCCTCAGATCACTCACAGCAAACCTTGATCCTTCATAAGTAACTAGTAGCTCAACCTGCCCCATTTTAATATTGAACAATATCAATTTAGAAAGCAACATGAAAACAATAGGCAACAATGGAATATAATTTTTTCAAACTGAACCAACCTGACTTATCTTGATATTATGAAACTCTCTCATTCTTCGAGGCCTAGTTCTTTTCTCATCTTGTACCTTTCCAACCTTTTTTTCCTCATGAGAGGAACGACCAGACTTGACAGATTTGGAGTCTTTTGGTTTGTTTCTAGTAGGTTCATCTTGCAGCTCGGTAGAACCAAGGGGCTCACTTTTTGATGAAGAGATGCTTGAAGTGTGAACCTGCAATACAAGTTCATTAGCCACAGACTCTGCCACATTTTCTTCCCACGTTCTGTCAAAAGAAGATGTTCGTCTTAGCTCGGGGGTTGAACCACGAACAATATTTTCTTTTAAGTTCTGCAACTTTGATGCCTGCACAGACACGGTAACCTGTTAAAATATATGATTACTGTCAAAATAGTTAAATTTTTTATTAGAATTTTCCCCTTCTAAATGAAATCTCTAAAGATCTGCAGGCTCATGCCTATACAGAGGCCTAGAACAGACATTTAATACTTAAAAAAATGCCCGGCATACTTTTCTTCCTTACTACATTGGGATGAACAAAGCAGTTCATTCAGAATCATTATATGTGGAAAGGGTTTCAGCGGCTCACATGATTGGGATCAGCATGAACAGAGGACTGACTGGTACCAGAGGTGTTTGACTTGGAGGAAACCTCAAGCTCTTTCGTTGAGTGACTGCTAGAGGCAGAAGCATCATGCATTGATGAACCTTTCTTTACACGCCTTAAGCCAGCAGTAGTTGAAACCTTCCAAACTTCCTAGATATCACCATGTGAATTGCACTCTCATTAGCTTCTACAGCAAAAGTTTGTACAAGTTGAAGCACCAAATCTTTCAACTAACCTGCCGTCGCTGGGAGTCTTGTTCTTCTTCTGGGAAGAAATACTCCCACATCATTCTATACATTGTCTCAGTCAAATGTATCTTCAGCGGGTAGATCTCTACCTGAAACACAGAAGAATAGTTGTTATGCATTACAATTGGTTTGCCAATACTCCCCCAAGATATCAAACTAAAAGCCAGAGGAAAACAAATTGCTTGATATCTAACTTAAGATCGAGAGCAAAAGAGACGGTCTTTTTCAAGACTGAGACTCTTCAAATCTAGGGCTAATGCCAGTCATTAAATTGGAAGGACTTTATAAAAGTATCCACTTCCTGATTTCAACTGTTCTTGGGGACCTATTTTCTTCATTGCTGGAACTCTGGAGCAGCCTGTTATATTGCTGACACTACACTATCCCAAGCTACTTTTTTTGCTGCACCTGAGGGATAATAAATTAAATGCAATTTTACAGCTTAAAGAACATAAACAAAATATCCCACAATTTGTTTATTCAAACTTCAAAAACATCAACTTGTGCAGTGTTTGGTACACATTTTGAAGTTCACACACATGCAAGTGTTCAAGAAGCTTTGGGAGAGTTCCCTTAGATATAATAAATTGTTTTAGTAATCCAAACAATAATCAGTTATGAGACTAGTTATAATGGTATACTTTTTCCAAACAATTGACGAAATTATGTTACGCCCTCAGCCGGTAGGCAAATGCATGGAGTCTGAGAGGGGTCTAGCTTCAAGTGAAAATGGTGGCATAATATGGAATGTCGCAAGTCAATAGGAATTGTTGATCATGTACTTCATTGCCTTATCATTTGAATAAAATCAACAACATCTAGGAAAAAAAAAAAAACTGAGACAGTACTTTTGTCTTAATTTCTAGCTTAATTTAGAAATTGATCAGAAGGGAGTTGGTGTTAGTTACCTCCCAAGGTCGAAAGATGGAATTTATGCTACATTCAAGGATATTTTGGTAATCTTCCTCCACAAGGGTATGAAGGTAAATTGACACACTAATGCACTCACCAAATTAGTAGGATTCATGCATTGCATATATAGGTTTTCAATGTTTACATGATTTTAATTTGATTTGATTTCCTAACTTGCTTTAAACTGCCACGAAAATAGTTTTTGGAAACTTCTATATCGAAAATTTTCCAAGTACAAACCTGCAGAAGTTTTGAATAGATCGAGGTATCAATCAAATCCTTCTGGAGTGATGTCGATCAATCAACATCAAATTCGATAGCAGTTCAAAACTGTAGTTTCGAACTTGCTTTTAAAGTCTACAAAAACCTGCTCTGTCTCTGCATTAGTCTGTGTGTTCATATGTGGGGACATACGTTGACGCATAACTTCAAGATCTGTTCAACACTCTAGTACAATCAAAAATCCAATTGACGCCTGAATGACTAGTGGCTGGGGCTGAATTCACTAGAGAAGCATGTTCATGAGGAATGGACGCTGTTTACGATGGGAAGAGCCAACTGAAGACTTTTCTGGGAAAGTTTTGAGTCTTCTGTGTTAAAGAGGGAACTAGGGATCTTGGGGTAGAGTCTGTTAACCAAGGTTTTAAACCTTCTTTCCAGACAGTGAATTTGGTTTGACAAGACTAGGTCCCGTGGTTTTTCCCTTTCAAAGGTTTTCCACCTCAAAAAATGGTGTCTACTGTTTATTGCTATAAATTGTTGAGGATTGATATGGTGTCTACTGTTGAGGATTGATATGGTTTTTACTATCTGTTTTAAATTAAAAATTAGTTAAAACAGTTAATCAGTTTTACAAGACCTATTAACCCTTACACCCCCCAACAAGGTCTAAAATAAGGGGACCTTGTGCAACTCTCTATTAGAGCCTCGGAATCGGGTCCTTTGAACTATCAGAATGAAAGAAAAATGAAAATGATTAGGTCTCATTTAAGATTGCTCAAGTCTTACCAGTGAAATTATTTCGTGAAATATGTAAAGTGAGCCATATTCCTAGCTACAAGGGAGTCTAAAGAAAAAATTTGAGGTTGCATTATGGTCAAAGACTACACTTGACCACAGTCTAATCCCTAGATTGCGGTATACTTCCTGTATCATGGTTTAGAGTGCTTTGGACGGTAGTGTGAGACTCTTGCGAGATGACTGCTGCCCCAAAACCTAAACCCCGTCACGACATATGCACGATTTGGCCTACAGAAATATGGTAGATGTTAATCTAGAATAAAAATAGGGACGTTGACCATGGAATGCCGCAAAGCCATTTAATCATTGGGTAACCTACTCTACTATAACCTGGATCAAGCGTTGTGATGTTGTATGCACAGCGTCACAACTGTTGCGATCTTGTTATGACCATGAGGAGTAGTGACTTGATCCCGAATCGGAATTTGGGTTTGCTGAGGCATTGAAGCTTTAGATCAGGCCAGTTGAGGTAAGTAAATCAGTTAGTGCCACAACCCCCTTATGCAGTAGCAACACGCTAGTAATTGTTTCTTAACCAAGAATATAAGACACATGGTGTGCCCAGTGCGCCTCATGGAATTCCCTTATTTGGTGGACTCAACAAGAAGGACAACTTATTTGGTGAGGACAAAGCCGCCATTATCTGTTCACTGCCTCCATATTTTGCCCTAATTTTCTTCCGTACTCATTCCTATTTTCCTACATTAATCATAAATCCCTTCTCATAGCAATAAATAATAAATAGGGAAACCCAGACTTTCATTACCCTAGTTTGGCTGCGCATGCTTGTTCGGTGTCATGAGAGAGAGAGAAAGAGAGAGCTGCAAAATGGTACTGAAAGGGAAAAAAAAAAAAAAAGACAATGAAACAAGGTTCTTAAACTCAACCCAACAAAGTTCTCCCAATACTGGGGTTGGTTAGTTTTGTTTTTCCACTGTCTTAAATTGCTTATCATTAGTTCGAACACACTTAGGATCCATATTCTCAGAGGAAAACTATTAGAAGGGATCATCGAAGTGAATATAACATTAGAAAAACTATTAAGAATTTGGGATTTTGTGAACTATTAGAAGAGATTAGACATTAGAAAAAGTCGATAGAAGAAGCGTTCGTTAAAGAGGCTGCAAAAACAGAGTCAACCCCCAACTAACTGATACCAACTATATTTCCCAGTAATCAATCACTTAAATGAAACCAACCTGATTCCAGGATAGATAAATTGAGAAACTAATAATTATTTTTCATCCAGTGGTGTATTCTTCTCCAATCCAACATGCAATTTACAGTGTCATGCCAGGGTCTTAGGCGAACCAGTGTCATATATGCAGCAAAAGCATTTATAATGTATATATATATTATTACACACACACATTTACGCAAAAAAAAAATATTTATGCAGCAAAAGCAATTCCATTTCTTTGTTACTTATAATAGAGGTCTGGAATAGATACCATACTCCAACAATATAATGGATTAAGGTGATAGGAGAATTATCAGGACATAACATGTTTAGAGATTAGAAAAAAAAAAAAAAAAAAAAAAAAACCTCTTCTTTCCCCCCACCCACCCCCATTTTTACATCAGCAGGTTTCACTCATCAAGTTTTGATCTGAAGTTCTCATTTTCTCTTGATAAGACGAATTCTTCAGCAGAAAGGACTGCATAACCCAACAGGTAATGACCTGATAATTTTCCTGTTATGTATCCTCATATTGTGACCCTTATAACCATTGTTTACGAGAAGGGCAATTTATAATCATTGGCCTTCCATTTTGTATTACAAAGGTTAGTTGTGTCACTCGTTAAGAAGAAAATTGATTACCTGGAAGAGTTCAAGAGGAGAGTTTCCATCCTTCGGAGCTCCCTGCTTTGCATCTACACGAAGCATTAGTTTCCTGCAACCAGAGAAGTAAATATTGTAACTTCCAGGAAGAAAAATACGTAAGGTTTTTGTATATTACTAAATTTCAAATTCATCAACCAACATTCATGAGAAAGTATAAGCATACAGGATACAATTTCGGAAAAATTACGTTATGCAGGGCACATGTATCATATTTGTATCATATAGGTGTCTACATGTGTGACACGTGTTTGTACAATTGTAGGAATCCATCTTTATTTACTTCAAGAAGTGAAGAACACATGAATTTTGTCTTTCTTTTTATGCAGGAAAAATAAAAATTATAAGTTTACACACTTCTTCAATTCTTTTCTTTTCTTTCTTATTTAATGATAAATATCATTTTACAGGCTTCTACATGTGCACATTACAATTCATGTAAAGATGTTAGATGTACATGTCTATTTAGTAAGCGTGCAAAATGGGGAAATTGCAGCCTCTCCACTACCATAAGGAACACATTACAAGAAGCAATCCTAGTCAAAAGAAAAGTGATTCATCACGTGTGACAGGTATGCAAAGCTACTGAATCCGTTTAATTCAGAAGATATATGTATATCACTTTCTGCTGTTACTACTTGAGTATGGCAGCCTTAGTGCTATATACAGACACAAAAAGAAAACAAAAGCTGTATTTTTTTTTTTTTTTTTTTTTCAGATGGACAAAATTACTCATTTTCTTTCTCCTTTTTGCCAATGCAGGAAGTTCCAGTAATTCAGTTAAGTGGAATCTGAAATCAGAGGATACAAAAACAGATGCCTATGGGACAGAATGTTCAACACCAAACACAAAAATTAGAGATTGGAACACTGCTGCACATTTTACTTACATGAATACACACACACACATATGCGTATCTAGATCCAGTGAATGAAAAACAACCATAGAAATTCTATACGTGACAAAAAGCTTTAATATGTTTACACCTCCATATACTTTCACAAAAAATATAATAGAATTCCAAGGATGTAATTTGATGGAGTGTAGAAAGAAAAAGGCCCCTTTAAAACTTATAAATCTTATTCAGGTTATATATAGCGAGACAAAGACTAGAGTCTGAACTATATATACGGAGATATTATTTGCAAAAGGTTTAGATGAATTAACAAATGCTATACAAGCAAACATTCTATGGTGCATGTTGTTTGTCGACGACATGTTGAACAAAATGGAGACAGAATAGTATGCTATGTAATAAGCAAATATCAGTAAAGTTAAAAGAAAATTTTTACAGGACAGTTATTACGCTATCTAAAATAAATGGAGTAGAATGCCGGTGCTCCGCAAACATGTAGCTGAAATGAGAATGTTGATATCGATTATAAAAGTGACTAGAAGAGATAGGACTAATAACTAACATGAGGGAAAAACTAGGAGATTTACCTGGTAATATAATGAGAGAAAGCAGACTTATTTAATATGGACATATACAACAAAGACACATACATGCACTAATAAGAAGAGGAAGACTTGTCTGCATAGAAGGTAAGAGACAAAGAGACCAGTCAAAACTAACATGGGATGAAGAAATAAAACTTTGTAAAAAATTAAATATAATAGGATACATGGCTTGTAATAGAAAAGAATGAAAAAAGAGAATTTATGTACCCGAACTCATTCATATGGAATAAAGGCACAGATGATGATGGCGATGACACTTTCAAAAAGTTTAACTTTCCAGATTAGTATTCAACATGGTAAGAAATTGCAATTATGACAAGAGTGACCCACAAGCTATTTTTTGTTAGGGATAGTTTGCACCTGTTGACCGAACATAAATAGTAACGACAAAATCCATCCATACCACATCACTATCATTATTCAAGGCACATACTAGGATTTGTATATGCCAGTTAAGATTGATGAAAATAAGATGATAACAAGTAGTCACAAAAAGTAGAAACAATTTCACAAACAACTCATAGGTAATGAGTCACTACTAGGGACAAATTCTAACTCAACATGGTTTTCGTTGAAGATGAAGCAACATCTGATGACAAAGTGGGATATTCAGAAAAAAGAAAAAAATTGTAAGCCAATTTAGTACTTTAACATTCTTTAGTTCTTTGTTTAGAATTTTATCAAGTCAAATTGAGCCAGATGACCAGAGAAATATGCATAAATAAGAGTTTGCAGGTAATTACAAAAGGCAGGAGTTTTAGCAAAACTAATACACAAAAGAAAAATTGAAAGTCTTGAACCAAAAAAAAACATGGGGAACACTCAGAAATCCTTGATCTCCTTTCTCATACTGAAACAGAATTTGTTGGAGTGAGGGACAACTATTGGCAAAAAATTTAGACAACAGTAGCATAGCATTCAATGCTAGTTATGTCACATTAGATTCAGGTGGCTGGATACTGAAGCTAGAATCACGTTCAACTAAACCAAGAACAAGGTAAAGACATTAAAGAATTTGAGGACAAGCCAACACACTGACATTATACAATGCAAAAAAAAAAAAAGACATCCAGGGTGTATTGATCAGTAAGTCTGTATCAGTTTAATAGCTAGGGGGGAGAGAGGGGGAGAGAGAGAGGGGGGGAGGGAGTTTAGCAGAAAACTATAAGACCACAGTTAAGCAGAAGTTTTTGCATAATCATGACTGGAGATCAGCTGCAGCATGAAAAATACTATTAAAAGAACCACGAAGAACATATCAAAACTAAAAATCAAGAAGGTAGAAACTAGAAAGAAGACACATCTCATTTACAGGTGCAATGACTTGCTACTACAAAAGCAACCATCAGGTAATGCTAAGCGGAAAGTGGACTGAAAAAAGTGCATACTTTCCCCATTCAGGAGGGGGATTCCATGCTGATAGAAGCATATCAGATTTGGCATTAGGCAGGCAATTTCTGACAACAAAAGATTTTGTTGTGAACCTAGCAACACCAACATCTTTGTAATCCCGATCAAAATCATATATCTGTGTGGGAGAAAAGAAATGTATCAGAAATACTTCTGTGAAAGCAACAACTCCCAAAATGAAAGGAAAGAATATCACAACATTCAAAATCAAGAGAAAGAACTATAGTCTATAACCATCCAACAAGTTCAAGTTTCTGAATAAAATCAAGGACATTAAAGAATCAAACTACACTCTAATATCAAAATAAGGGAACTGCAGAAGTAAACAATTTCTGCATTCAACTATAAGGAAGTTTACTTCTTAAAATTTGAAAGAGAACACATAACTACTGACCATCAGCAGTTTGATACAGTTATAGAATGTGAATTAAAAGGAAGGAAAACGTAGAAGTATGAAATGAAATTGATTCGTCAACAAACGAAAAAGCACCAAATTGAATAATGTAAGAAATAAAACTGACAAATATCCATATGCAACTGCAGTTAAAATAAAGACACTCTTAATTCGAACACTCACCATGTCATTTATCTCAGCTTCAGCAAAAGATTTACCATCCACAAGCATGCCCCATACCACTTTGTTTATTTTCAATGAAATACGCATAGCATAGGATGGGCTTTTGTTCTTCTCTTTTTCCATTAGTCGTAGCTGTGCAGCATTTTGCAGAGCCATCCTTAATGAAGCAGATGCAACCTTCCTCAACTTTTTTGCATTTCCAAGCTCTTTCTTTAGTCTTTGCACCTGAGGAGGTGAAGTTTGCAACATTGTTATATAAATATATAAGAAGAACTAAGAATAAACACACAAACAGGAATGGATAAATACATCTTGTAAACTTGCATATACATAAATATATAAAATATACCTGATATCACAATTAACCTCAAATTCTACAGATTTGATGACATTTCAATAAGATGAGAACCAATAAACAAGAGGGAGAAATTTGAGATTAAGAAACTAGTGCACACAAAAATTCCAAAACTTTGAGGCAAATCCTTATAATGCATTGTCAAGAAAAGATTTGGATTAGTAACCCATAACTAATGGTTTCATAATAACATCCCCACCCACCCTCTGGAGAAAGGAGGGGAGAACGAAGAGCTCCGATATGAATACTCCAGTGCCAAGGTTACTTCAATAATCTTTGGTAAAGTGCATTGGAGCAATGTAGCCCAATAAAAAGATTAGAGCTAGAAAATGCTAAACTTATCTCAAACATAGAATAGGGATAATATTGGAAAGTAATAGTAAGAGTGGAGGAACATGAAAGTTGTGTGACAAAAATGTAAATTCAGCAGAAATTAATGGAAACCGATACTGAGAAAGCAGAGGAACATGAAAGTGTTAAGTAACAAAAAGTAAATTTGGATAACATTTACAGAGGGTGCTGGCCTCTCGAAGTTTCATCACATATCACTAAAGCAGAATTACAGAATTTAGGACCAGTTTAAAAGAAAGATTAGAGTAGATGACAGGGTTGCATGAAACAGCAAGGACTAGATACACACCAGTAAAGGCAGCCAATTGTAAGAATATTAGATGAAGAGTCTACAGACAAATTGAGAACAGAACTAGGGTATATTCACAGACTATAAATCATCATCAAAATCAATCCAATCTATTTAGAAGTTCAGATGACATGCTACTTACGCTACAGCAGTACATAATAAGGTTAAGCTCAACATAAGGGGGAAAAATTCACATAAGGTAGCATGTATATAATCTACAAGAAGTAGAGAGAATCTGTGCAGACATTTCAAATGAAATATATATTTCAATCAAATTACGCGATTTAAGCAAATAAGCAAAGACAGTAGAACCACATTACATTTTAGGAAATGCTTCTATGCAAATAATAAACCAGTTAGCCATTTTTCTCTATACGAAAAGTAGCTGAAAACAGATAATGACTACCCAGCCCCTTGATGTTTGAAGAAACCCTCCACATCAATTGGTATTTTTTTCACGAAAAGCGACACTGCCACCAGCTTGTGGATCAAAATTAATATTTATATCCACATAGAACTAGTAAAATCTAACAACAAACTAGCACCACCAACACAAATTATGGCTTCCAATTTTGAAGTACTTCACAAGGTTCATCTCTCACCAATGTAGATCTTCCACCAGATATAATCCATAGATCGCCTTCCTTTTCTGGATGTAGGTCTCCAGAAGTATCAGCACTGAGAGATAATTTCCTGATGTCATCAAGAATCAACTTCTGCTCCCGCTCTTTCTGTTCAAGATTGACTCTTGCAAGTTCTACTTCTTCAACACCGATAGGAACCACCTCATCTGCCTCCTCTTCTACATCTTCATCATCTTCATCAGGATATGAAAGACTATTTTTTCGAGGCCTGAATCAAAAACTTATTCAAATCACTTTGAAGAGTGGAAGAAAAAGTTTACATCAATTATACTCTGCAATTTAATGTCTTGACTAGAAAAAATAATAATATTAAAAAAGAATAACATAAGCTACCAAACTAATTATACTGATACGCCAAGAAATACAAGACTAATTACAACTATAGGTAATAGTGCAAAAGAAGGGAGATCAAATGAAATAACAACACAAAATTTAGTTACTTGGGAAGCCGAGCAAAGAGAAGATTGGTCAACACATCTAGCATAACTTGAAATTGACGCGACGTCATTGTTGCCGTTATATTATGAGAATTGAAAGCGAGCTCTTTCAAGGGCTTCACCTGTATCAGAATAAACTTCAACTGAGAATCCTGTTAAGTAAAAGTACATGCTAACCAACATTCTGACTTACCATAGACAAACATAAAGACAAAAACTTTAGTCTGTAGTAAATTAGTAATAGCTGGGAATATATTTTGATTATTTAACAAAATCTAGTGACAAACTGAAGAAAACCGTATCCACCTTCAAATCTGCAGTTCCACCTTTGTGCCTCGTGTAGCGGAAAAACATATCGCAAGGCATAAACACTCTTTCAAGTAAAGCACCAGTGCGTTTTACTTTTGGAGAGCTCCTACGAATTTTTGGAAGCCACTGAAGTCCAGCCCCTGGATCAACATCAGTTGGTGCAACATGGGCTTGCACATGCTCTAACATGACAGAAACTTCCATGCGGTTCCACGTCATTTCAGGTTGACTTTCTGGAATATGCACATTTCCCGTACCAAGTGCTTGTTCAATCATTTCATGGCCGACATGAAGAACTGAATGGAATGAACGGGCTAAAACACGGCCACTAACAGCGGCGAGAAGAAATCTACCCTGTCAACAGACAAAACAGCAACAATAGAGCATGAGTGCAAACAGCAAACAGCATATCCGTATAAGAGATGCAAACATATCATATGGCTTGAACTTCTGAACTTTGGCTTGTAAATTAAGATTCCTTTAGACATTGTCAAGTATTATTTCAGATTCATACTCTTTGAAAATGAAGAGTAAAATAATTGGTGGATTACTCATACAATTGGTCACGAGACAATCATATCAATCCCAGAAGGCAATAATATTTCTCAGTTTTCATCATAAAATATGATGAGCCATTTAGGCCATTCCTAAGATTTTTTTAGATACAACTACACATTTACAACTAATCTTTTGCACAATATGTAGAAAACACCAATGCTTTAGCAACTAGTGCAATGACAAGCACAAGTTTGTCTTTTTTACTTTCAGTTTTATTCTTCCTTAATTCTTAACTTTTGCTATATTTCATTTTATCTTTTCAAGGGGAAATGGGGTGGTTTTTCTAGAGAAATAAATTGATTTTTCAGAAGCAACAAATTAGTAGCCAAATTCTAGAAAATTTTCCAGCGAATGTAAGGAAACAAGAGTTGATATGCATTAAATATTATAACCAACAATATCTAAACATAATTTAATATATCAAAAGAGGTTAAATGCAAAATCAGCTTCCGCCTGGAACCTATTTGTTTATTTATTGTTTATTATAATTAAAAAGTACATCGCACACAACCACATTCCAACTGGACTTGAAATTCTGCACCTCAACAAGTGGCAGGAAATATCTTTTTTTTTTTTTTTTTTTTTTGATAAGTAAGATTTTATTGAAAACGCTCAAAAGGGGAGCGGAACCCAAAGAAACACAAGGGCCAAAGGGCGCCTTAGACCTTCAAAGAGGCCAAAAAAACAATAATCTCCCCTGTAGATCTATAATCTCTTCCTGAGACCCAACAAAAAAGACTGGAAATAATAGAGAACTTTAGCATAGAAATAGGTTTCTTCTTTCCATCAAAATATCTGCTATTTCTCTCTAGCCAAATGCACCACCAAATACAAAGAGGCGTAACCCTCCAAGCACTCTGAATGGGAGCCCCAACAGAGACACCTCTCCAAGCCTCAATCAACCCTCTAGAGGAACAAGGCATAACCCAATGGACCCCAAATAATCCAAGCATCAAATCCCAACAATCCCTGGCCAAGCGGCAGGAAATATCTATCCTGTGGTTGGTCAGCCTACTTCTCAAATATGGCGTTATTCTTGTCTAGGGAATAAAATTTCCATTATTTTCTGCTGAAAGAGGCAATGTGTATCCCTTTTTAATCCTATCAAGATCAATGCATGTTTGGACTATAAAAATCGTGTGTTTCCACTGAAACAAAATAGTTTCTTTCATCAGATGATATACAACTTTGTTTCAACTGAAACATGTATTGTTTTAACATAAAAAATTATCAAAAGTAAAAAGTTCTAAATGATTGAAAGCAAGAAAGCTCATAAAGTAACAGAGATTTCAGTAGAAGATGATTATAGAAAGAAAAAAGAGAAAAATTCCCAAATAAGAAGAGTGGAAGGTTATGCTGAAATTTCTCTTTTAGAAATCAACCCTATACTCAACATTGTCCCAGGCAAAGCACAAAAAAAAGAAGAAGAAGTGCAGAGCAATTCGTGGTGCCCATCTCCTTTACAATGTGTTTTCCATGGAATATTGCAGTTTGTTCATTCTTAAAAAAAAAAAAAACAGAGATTTCAGTAAAAGAAGATTATAGAAAGAAGAAAGAGAAATGCCCAAAATAAGAAGAGGAGAGTGGAAGGATATGCTGAAATTTCTCTTTTAGAAATCAACCCTAAACTTGACATCATCTCAGGCAAATCACAAAAAGAAAGAAAGTGCAGAGCAATTAGTGGTGCCCATCATCTCCTTTATAATGTGTTTTCCATGGAATATTGCAGTTTGTTCATTCTTATAAATTATAATGGTCTCTATATTTGGTTCTAAAATGAATGATCCAAAATTGTGTAATAAGTAAATATTATATTTGAATAAAATCAAATGATTAAAACCCGTCCATAATCCCACCAATATAGATTTGCAATATTAACTAAATTTTATATTTTTCAAATCTGTTTTTATATTGCAAGTGTTGTACAGTATAGTATAAGCTGTCACAGTGTACCGTTAGATTACATTGTATACTAGGGTTTTCTGTATTCTCCACTCACCTATTCCTGTAGCTTCTCCTATATAAACCCCATTGTATTATTGTATTATTCACTCAATAAAATATACGTTTCCATATACATGCTCTCTCTTTCAACATGGTATCAGAGCAAAAATGGATCCCTCTTTAATTTTTTTTTTTTTTTTTCAGTTTTATTCAGACTCTCGATTCCATCTCGGCTTTCTCTTAGAGATCTCTCCTCCATGATCTCAATTCTCGTCTCGGCAACCTCTCTTGGAACTCTCCTCAGCAATCTCTCTCGGTTCATCACGGCTAGATCTTGGTTCTCTCATCTCGGCTCCCTCTCACTCCTCTCTCTCTCTCGCATTCGGCAGCCCCCCTATGGATACTAATGCAATCAGCTCTGAAAGAAAAGAAATAAATCTGAAGAAGGAAAAACAGAGAGCTAATTCAAGCTAGAAAAAATAGCTTAAACACCCAAAACTCAATCCCAAAGAAAGGGAGAGGTAAAAGGCTGCTACAGCAGACCGAAAGTATTGATAATACGTCAAAAAGCTCCTAAATTCAACTTGGAACAACCCTTTTATAAGACACAAGGGATGCCCTAGCAAGGAATTAATCCTAGCCCTTCATATAAATATAATCTAACAGCCAGAATTCTATCCAGCAAAATAAAGACGCTAAAATGACAAAACAATCCTTAAGTGGTCACATGACTCACTTAAAAAGGCACAAAACTTATAAAATAAAAGCCAAAATGACAATAGTATCCTAAACATGAAATAAAGACAAACTTAAGACTTATATAAATGACTCTAGGCCAATAAACAATCACACAATCTGATCACATCATCAGCTGCCCCTATTAATGGAAACTCAGCCTAGTCTTCTGAGGATCTTTAACTGTTTGAAGAAAGTCATCTTCCATCAGTCCCTCTAGGTGAGAGTAAACTCGTCCACAAGTTAGAAGCAAATTTCCACAACCAATCAAAAATCTGAGCATGGTGTTCCATCCCCTCCTCCTTCTTTTCCGAACTCGAATCAAATACAATAATCTTCTTGTACTAACAAAAAGATTACATTGATTTTGCTAGATTCGCAAAACTCAGTGGAACACGTATCCTGAACTAGAAGTTTAATAACTTAAATTTTTCTTCCACCAACCGCTTTACAATTGTAGTGAGTTCCAAGAATTTACTCCAAATCATATCATAAAAGTGATATCCATTTTTTAGTGCTCGAATCCTAAAACACCAAACAATGATCAGATTTGTATTCTTGCAAAACTTCCGCGGGTGAAAAGTTAAACACTTCATTGTTCTCCATTGCTCTTGTTAGCGCCACGATATCATAGCTTCCTTCATTTTGAGTTTCTTCGATCGCTAATTGATCCCAATCCATAGATTCAATGTGTGGTTCTTCATAAAAAATTGGAGGCTTAATCAAGTCAATAAATGGTTCTATGGTAGTCGATGTTATGAACAACCATGACTCATCATCTGTTGAATCATTCTCGGAATCGTGACAGAAACTTTCTAACCGTGGCTTCTCATGATTGACGAAAGTGTTCTCATTGGACTCATCATCGTTATCATAAATAGGTTCCTCTTCTTCTCCACCGACAAATTCTGAAATTTTCACCTTAAAGATACCATCCCAGTGCCTTTCTTCAAATGGAAGAGGTGCTGGTCTATGCTACGTCGCCGGAAAAAGGATTAACTAAATCCTCTTCCAGATTGTCCTCCTCCTCAGATTCGACGCCATCTTGAGAAGGGCCTGGGGTTTGCGCTACGCGCAGGGTTAAAGCTTCAATCTGGCTTCTTAGATCTTCTATCATGGCAAGCACTTGTCGTTGATCAATAGCTGCGTCCTGATGAGGCCAAATGGCTGGTCTGCGAAGTGGATTTCTTCTCCTTGGTGGCATGTTGCAAAACCAAAGAGAGATATCTAATATCCCAACACAAAACCACTGGACCAGAACTTGCTCTGATGCAAACTAATGCAATCAGCTATGAAAGAAAGAAAAGAAATCTGAAGAAGGAAAACCATATTCAAGCTAACGAATAGCTTAAATACCCACACTCGATCCCAAAAGAAAGGGAGAGGTAAAAAGCTGCATTAGCAGGCTAGAATTTATTGATAATACTTAAAAAGCTGTTGAATACAACCCTTTTATAAGACACAAGGGATGCCCTAGCAAGGAATTAATCCTAGTCCTTCATATAAATATAATCTAACCGCTAGAATTCTATTGAGCAAAATAAAGACGCTAAAATGACGAAACAGTCCTTAAGTGGTCACAGGACTCATTTAAAAAGGCACATGACTTATAAAATAAAAACCAAAATGACAATAGTATCCTAAACATGAAATAAAGACAGACTTAAGGCTTATATAAATGACTCTAGACCAAGAAACAATCACACAATGCGATCACATCATCAGCTGCCCCAATTAATGGAAACTCAGCCTAGTCTTCTGAGAGTCTTATGAGGATCTTTAACTGTTTGAAGAAAGTCCTCTTCCATTTGCACTGCATCAGATACCAAGAACTCTCAGGGTTAATCACAAGCACCAAACTGAGAGGCTCGAACTACCTTCAATGGTCTCAAGCCATAGAGGTATTCTTACGGGCTCAAGGAAAACTGTCATATCTTGGATCAACCAATCCACCACTGATAAAAAGATTATTGAGGCTTGGGAGAAAGAAGATGCTCAGATTATGGCTTGGTAATGGAATAGCTTGGAACCTGAGATCTTCAACATGTCATTCCTATAACATCCCTCTTCAAATAGTCTTCGAGTCTTGGTCTAATAAGGTTATCAAATTAATTGTAATTACGATTGAAACAATCGAAAATGATATATGGGTTAATATATGCTCTAAAGTTGAAAATATCATAAAATAAAAAATAAATAAATAAATAAAAAATAAAAAAAAGAAGAACGAGGAATCCTTCGGTTACAGAATGGAAATCAGGAATTGAGTCATTATAGGATCTATTGTATCCTTTTTAGAAGATGGCATGCCGCCACTCGGACTCGAACCGAGACGCTCTAGTACTGCTTCCTTTTTTATTTATTGAAAAAAATCAATACTGATTAGTTATGAAACAATTTGTATTTTCGAAAACATAATTTTAGATTCAAATCCAAGAATCGTTCATGAATTCGCAAACATCAGTCAATAGTTAATGGTTCAAATTTGTCATAAATTTTTGGTTTTTGGGACTGAAAATCCACATTTTCTTTTTCAATAGAAGGGGGTTTTAGGCATTGTGTGTTTTGAGATACTAAACAATTAATCGAAGGGCTGAATCAAATCCCTTGATCCCGTTCGTCATAGGTTCCTATTCTTAGTTTCAATTTTTTCCACATTTATCAGAGCTTTTTTTTTTAAACGTATAATATAAGATGTACGGACAAACAAAAGGAGGGAAATTTATTGAGGTCCCTTCTTTAGTTGATTTTTCTAAGCTTAATTGTACTACTTGTGAACTCAGTAAACATTGTCGGACTACTTTTAAGTCGTTTTGACAGTAAGTGTATGAAACCTTTTGAGTTAGAACATTTGGATGTTTGGGGACCATCTCTTACTATTGGTTTATCTGATGCCAAAATTCAAAATTAGAGTCTAAAGTGGGCAGATACATGGATAGAGCTGGGAAGGTCCATTGACAAGTTGTGAAGTGGATATTGCGGTACTTGCGAGGCAGCGCAGATGTTGGCTTAGTCTATGATAGAGGCAGCAACACGTGTGGTAGTGTTGTTGGATATATTGATTCGGATTATGCTGGAGATCTTGATAGGAGGAGATCCTTGACATGTCTTCACTCTATGTGGGAGTGTGATTAGTTGGAAAGCGACTTTGCAGCCCGTAGTTGCATTGTCTACTATTGAAGCTGAGTACATGGCAGCTACATAGGCACTGAAGGAAGCTATATGGTTAAGAAGCTTGGTTCGTGATTTGGGCTTGCAGCAAGATGATTTGACTGTGTTTTGCGACAGCCAAAGTGCCATACATCTGATTAAAAATCAGATGTTCCATGAGAGGACCAATCACATTGATGTCAGATTTTAATTCATCATAGATGTGGTTGCACATGGTGCAATTTGAATGCGAGGAAGATTGGGACAGAAGAGAATCCGGCAGATATGATGACTAAGGTCATTCCTACTCTCTAGTTTAGACACTGTCTGGACTTGATTGATACTTGCAGTTGCTGAAGCCCTTAGGGGCACGTGGAGGAGGCAAAAGGGTTAGTTGGAGATTGTGAAACTTGGCGTAATTCGAGCCAAGGTGGAGATTTGTGATGTTGTGGCTCGAATTTGGCACTGGGTAACGCGACCCGCTTTCAACCCGACAACCCGTTATTTGCTCATGGCTTGAAAACCCTAATTAGTACTCTCTTGTAGCCCGATATATAAGGGTGTTTAAGGTTTGGAGTGAGTTGTGAAAGAGACACTGAAATTTGTTGGAAATTGTGTCTCAAATTCCTATTCTAATTAGGTCTTTATTTTAAAGTTGTATTCTGTTAGGAAATTTCTAGTTAAGAAAATCTTGGGTTGTAAGAAATCGTAATCCTTGTCTAACAAGGAATTGGGTTTAGAACTCTATAAATAGATACCTAAGTTATGGGATGAGACTTATGAGATGGAGAGAGATGTAGTCTCATGAAAGAGTTGATAGGTAGAGGTAGTGTGCTGGTTGGTAGAAAAAACATTAGTGACACTAGTAGCGAAGAGATAGGCTCGTGGAGTGGTACATGGTGAAAAGACATGTACGTAGTATTGATACTCTATTGTTGTAATATCTCTATGAATCATAGTGGAATCTCTTCTCATCCAATGATGTATGCCGGTTTTGGCTAAACCATGTATATCTTGTGTTTGTGTGTGATTGTTTTGTTGGCTTTCATTGGATTTATGTATCCGTGCGCTTCCACTGCTCCAACAGTTTGATGCTAAATTACTTGTTCTTAGACCTGATAATGCCCTTAATTATAAAGTTAATATTTTTCAAAAGTTTCTCGAGTGGAATCGTGGAGAGGCATTATCCATCAAACATCTGGTGTTGATACCCCTCAACAAAATAGAATTGTTGAACGAAAAAATGGACCACTCCTAGCTATCGCTCGTGCCTTAACAATTCAAATGCATGTTCTAAAACATTTTTTGGTAGATGTGGTTCTTGTTGTTGCTTATCTTTTAAACTGCGTGCCTTCTAGGGTCCTTCAAGGAAAATCACCTTTCCAAATGATGCTTCGACCTTTTTTCTTTCCCTCTAAAGGTTATTGGGTGCGTCTGCTTTGTTCATAATTTGAGCCCCGGGACAAGATAAACTTGATCCTCGTGCCCACAAATGCATTTTCTTAGCTTATTCTCCCACTCAAAAAGAATATAAATGTTTCCAACTCTTTGTAAACAATTTGTGTGTGCAAATGTAACTTTCTTTGAGGATGTTCCTTATTATTCCCAGGAAGGTAGTCGTTTGGAGGACTCAAAGTCTATTCTTCCAACTCCAGTTTTTTATTCTAACATTCCACCAGCTCTTTGAGTCTATGCTCGTCGACTAAAAAGAGTAGTTAATTATGTTCCTACAACTGAAGTAGTAAACCCAGCCTTGCCCCTTCCACCAGTGACCAGTACCTTCAATGCCCGGAGATTCTTCCATTTATCTAGACTCTGATCTTGATCAACCTATTATTGTTTGGAAAGATAAAAGGTCTTACATCAATCACCCTATCTCTAATTTTGTATCATATAATAAATTATCCTCCTTTCATGTTTTTTCTTTGTCGTTATCCTTTATTGCTCTTCCCAAGTCCTGAAGGGAGACACTTTCTCATTCAAGGTGGAGGAAAGCTATGAAAGAAGAAATAAATGCTTTAAAATTGAATCATACTTGGGACCTTGTTCCAACGCCTGCTGATACTTAGGTAGTTGGTTGTCGTTAGGTTTTCACTATTAAATAGAAGCCTGATGGTACTGTTGACAGTCTCAAAGCTCGCATTGTTGCTAAAGGCTACACATAGACTTACAACCTTGATTTTATTTTATTTTATTATAAGTAAAAATGTATTAGAAAGCATTCAAAAGGGAAATGCATCCCAAGAATACACTGAGGCTGAAGCCAAAAAAGAAAAAAAGACGGATCCTGAGGACCCAAGAAGCCCAAAAAATCAACAATCCCAAAAAATCAACAATCTCCTCTATGGATGTACAATATCTCCCCATCCCCCAATAAAAAAGAAAATAATAATGCAGAATTTTAAAGTTCCTATGGGAGATTCCTCCCCATCAAAAGATCTATTATTCATCTCCTTCCAAATACACCACAAAACGCAAAGGGGTGTCATTCTCCAAAAAGACGAGTGTGAGAACCCACACCACACCCTCTACAAGAGTCAATCAAACCTCTGAAGGACTTGGGCATGACCCACTGCATGACAAACAAGCCAAAAATCAGACTCCAACAGTCGTGAGCTACAACAGGGCAGTGCACAAGAAAATGATCGACCAACTCTCCATCCCTTTTACAATGCAACACCAATTAACCATAACTTGTCTTCTCCTTCTGAGGGTATCAACTATCATAATCTTGCCCCAAGCTGCAGTCCGAACAAAAAAGGCCACCTTGAGGGGAGCCTTGGAGTGCCCGACCGTCTTCCAAGGAAAATCAGCCCCTAAGAAGCCTGAGAGGCAACAAAAAAAGGACCGGACATCAAATCTCCGCTAGGGAAAGGGCACCTAAATAAAGGAATCAGGGCCTCCACTATGCGTCTGTCTATACTCCCAATCATGAAACTGTCGCCTACAACGCACATCCCAAGTGACGCAACGGATCAATGAAAGCAAACAAAATAATTTAGAATAGCAACGTATTCTTTAAACACTCGAATCCATGAGAAGAAATTGATAAAAGCTCTCAGTTTTCTGATATTAATAAAAGAGATAATTGATTGTCCTAAACTAGTACAATAACATGTATTTATAGGCCTAAGCAAATCCTAAAGTATTTAGGAAATTAAAACAATGGAAACTTTCTTAACAAACACAAAGCTATGAAGGAAATTAAAATAAAGAAAAACTTTTCTAAAACAGAAACTGAATTTTAAACAATGAGAACTTTCCTAAAACAGAAAATAGAAACAGAAAAGTTTGTTCCCGAGCACTGTTCATGCAATCTTCATGCCTGTTCATTCATGTACTACAACACCAAGTAACCCTCCCGCTATCAAGCGGATAACGGCCACCAAGCATGTCTGTCAACAACAATGCTGAAGAGCCTGGGAAAAGAACAAGCCAACGAACGCTCACCACACCATATGGCCTTGATTATACTGAGACGTTCTCTCTTGTGGCCAAACTGAATTATGTTCGTGTGATAATCTCTCTTGTAGCTAATCTACATTGGCCATTTCATCAACTTGATGTTAAAAATGTCTTTCTGCACGGTGACCTTACTGAGAGAGTCTATATAGCTTACCTGGGTTTGAGTCCGAGGGGAAGTGTGTGTGTCATCTGAAGAAGTCTTTGATGGCCTCAAACAGTCTCCCCGTTCCTGGTTTAATGGCCTAAAGCAGTGGTAACTCATAGTATGACCAGAAGCCAAGCCAGTCACTCTCTTTTTTAAGAAAACGAAACGTGGTATTGTGATTCTTGTGGTGTACGTAGATGATATCGTTATCACCGACGGTGATAGAGATGGAATACAAGTTTTAATTCATCACTTGAGTTCTAACTTCCTTACTAAGAATTTGGGCAAACTTCGGAATTAGTCTCTCTCAGCGGAAGTATAGTCTTGATCTCAGGATACTGGATATCTTGGTTCGAAACCTTTAGCTACAGCCATGGAGACTAATATAAAACTTAAGGTGGATGATTGTGACCCACTCGATGATCCCGAAATATATCGGAGACATGTAGATAAACTAAATTACCTCACAATCACTCGTCCAGACATCTCCTATGCAGTTAGTATTGTGAGCCAGTTCATGACCAGTCCTCGGGTACTAATGTAGAACAGCTCGCTCACGAGTATTTGAGAATACAGGATCACCGCAAACCAGGGAGACTGAAAAGGTAAGGAGAATAGAAGGAATAAATAAATAAGAAAAAGTCAACAATAGAAAAAGGAAAAGTTGAAAATAAACAAGGAGATTGGTGGTGGAGTTCACAATAGGCAACATAATTGGTGTAGTTGCCAACAATAGATAGCCTGATTGAAGAATTATTCTCCATTGCAAGATTTAAGGAGGATTCTGCTCCATCAAAACTAAGTAGATACCTCTTTAAATTTCCCCTTTAGCATTTATTTCTTAATTGCTTTATTTTTTTATTTTTGACTTGCCTATATAAAGGCAAGAGTTGTAAGTTTGCAAGCAGATATTTATAAATATAATTTCAAGTTTTCTCCCTTGTGAGTGTATTCTTTGTGAATTCAAGGGTTTTAACCCCGTTCTTTATCGTTTCCGCTATGTTAGTTGGTATCAGAGCAAGGTACTGAATCCAAGACTCGCCTTTGTTTCGATGGCTGGTACACGAGATGGAAGCAATCCCTCCAGCGACAATGATCATGACGGAGTAGCTCTTTTGAGGGTTGAGTTTACCGAGTTCCAGACCAATGTTAATCGAACCTTACTTGATATGCATGAAACTATGTGTCTAAGTATAGGTAACATTGACAACAGTATAACGTAACCGCGAGAACAGGCTGCCTAATGACGGTGATCATGGGCGTCCTGGTAATCACAACCCAAACCCACCGATTAGGCAGCCAACCTATGAGGAAAATGTTGGTTTCGATAACAACCGAGTCGTACAGGTGTTTGGAGATTGATGATTCCAAATATTTTCATATGAAGATCGGCTTACCCACTTTTCAAGGTCATCTTCGTATTGAAGAATTCTTGGACTCGATTAGGGAAGTTAACCATTTCTTTGACTATATAAAGATCAAGGAGGAGAAGCAAGTCAAACTAGTGGCCTAAAAGTTGAAGGGCGGCGAATCAGCATGGTGGGATCAAGTGCAGACTACCCGTGCACACGTACATGGGTCAAGATGAAGAAGTTGATGAAAGCCCAATTTTTACCCCCTGATTACGAGCAGGTTCTTTATCAGAAATATTAGTCCTGCAGGGAAGTAGAACAATTGCTGAATATGCTGAAGAATTCTATCGGTAACAACCTGGTGGAACCTGAATTTAGCATGGTGGCCATCTTAAAGGCAGGTTACGATGGAATTCTAACTCGAAGAAAAAAAAAATTACTGTAGCATATCTTACTTTACATTAAGTTTCATTGAAATGGACAAACCTAGAAAGGGAAAATGTTCACAGATTCTGTGCAACCAAGTTTTTTGAAGGGAAATAAATACTGAAGCCTAATAATGATTCAGTAGAAATACAATATAGAAGAAAGAGAAGAGAAATATGTAAAAGATTTGAATGAGATTTATAATATGTAAAGGCTTGAATGATTTTAATCACTCATTCATAGCTCTAGTATTTATAGATAAAATAAGAGCACATGCTCATATTACAAGAAAAGAAACTAAATCAAATCTAAATCAAATCTCTGCTAATATGGTAAGTATTTCCATAAATCATGGCTATCATATATGTTAACATATGCACAATCAAATCTATGCTAATATGGTAAGTCATTCCATAAATCGTGACTATCATATATGCTAACACTCCCTCTCAAGTTGGTACGTGGATATCTGAAACGCCCAACTTGGACAATGCATCTTCAAACACGGTCTTGCTAGCACCCTTTTTCAGAATCTACAAGTTGCAGAGTGCAAATCTAACTAGATTAAAAATGTCGATCAACAAACCAAAAATGTCTCCTCAGACCATAAACAATTAATAATGTCTCCTCAAACCGTAAACAACTAATCACGTCTCCTCATACCATAAACAACCAACAATGTCTCCTTAGACCGTAAAAAAACAACAATATATCTCCTCAGACCGTAAACAACCAACAATGTCTCCTCAGACCATTCCCTTTCACATGTTTAAAACATGTAGATGGAAGAATCAACAATGTCTCCTCAGACCATTCCCCTTTATACATATGTTTAAACAATGTAAAAGAAAGAATCAACAATGTCTCCTCAGATCATAAAAAAGAAATAACTGTCTCGTCAGACCGTTTCCAAATGAGTGGTGCCAAACTCGCAACACCCTTATTGAGGTTGGACTACCCTGCCTACCCGACACTCCCGGATGGGCGATGTCACCTTAGACCATTTCCAAATGGGTGGTAACGAACTCGCAATGCCCTCATTGCAGTCGGACCACCTTGGCTCTGATACCAAGTAAAATTACAATATAGAAGAAAGAGAAGAGAAATATGTAGAAGGTTTGAATGAGATTTATAATATGTAAAGGCTTGAATGATTTTAATCACTCATTCACAGCTCTAGTATTTATAGATAAAATAAGAGCACGTGCTCATATTACAAGAAAATAAACTAAATCAAATCAAAATCAAATCTCTGCTAATATGGTAAGTGATTCCATAAATCATGGCTATCATATATGCTAACATATGCATAATCAAATCTATGTTAATACGGTAAGTCATTCCATAAATCGTGACTATCATATATGCTAACAGATTCCAATTAACATTAGTACAAAATAGGAAGTTCACAATATAACTGAAGTCAAAAGGCAAAAAAGAAAAAGATAAATACCAACAAAGGATCGTGGATTTATATTAAATTATGACCAATTAAAAAAATCAGAAAAAAATTCAGTTTCAACGCTGCATTTTTCTTTACAACTTACATTGGCTTCTTCTGAGTGAAGATTGAACTGCGGCTCAATAACATTCACCATGAAATGACGAGTTCCCTCCGTTTCAGAATCATCAGTGATTTCACTCTTTTCTGGTGACAAAACAAAAGAATGGATCCTTAACTGAGATCTTAGGTTATACAAGTTATGCTTGCAGAAAATATATCACTATTAATGCATAAAATGAAAATAAACCCCAGCAAAGTCACTGGTCCGAAAAACAAATACACTTAACACAACACATCAAAAACTAAATAAATTCCAAATTTAAAGTATCCGAGGAATATTTTCACAATGACTTAAACTTACCAACTGCATCCAGTGCTGAGTTTTCTATTTTACTTGAATCTGGTGGAGATGAAAGCGGCATGGAAGTCTCGACATGTTGTTGAGGTGGGGAACTGGAAGAAGGGGCCTTCAACATATCATCTTGAAGCATTTTACCTCTATCAACTACCTGGTTCTCCTCAAGCAACTTCCTCTGTGCGTACTGTCGAGAAGGAGAAGGCTTTGGAGCTTCAAAAGCCTTGGATAATCCACCAACCCAAGACCAAACAGCATCTCTATTCTCAAGAGTCCACAAAAGCTTAAGGCCATAAACAAAAATCCGCTGACAATTATCAGCTATTACCACATTATACCCATCATCATCACTTGGGTCTGATCTTGCATGCTCGTCACTCCCACTTCCATTCTCAAACTCAGACCTGACATATGTCATCTCAAGATTTTTTCTTCCAGCTTCTTGCCATGCTAATAACCTTGCAGGGTCAGCCTTTGGGGCTTGCTTTCTGATCGTAAAATACTCAGATGATAACAGAAATCCATCATCGCGATGCTTCTCCATACAGCCGCTCATATAGCTGCATTTTTCATTCTTACCTCTGTCCGTGGATGCAGATTGTGAATTTTTCCTTGTCATTTGAACAACTTTTGCAACACTGGTGCAATCTTCCTTATTTAGATATGCCTTGGGCATGTGAAGGTCAATGCCCTGGTAAACGAGATCAAGAGGATCGCGCTTGGATTCAAATGTATATTTTTGTTTACCCCGACTATTACAGAGCTCATATTTCAGCTTTGACATCTTAAATGTCAGTCCTTTAGCTGGATCATCATCATCTAAAGGCATATGCCTTATACAGGTTGGGGTAGCATCAATGCGAAACATAAATTCTGTCATCACCCTGTCTAGAGACAAATTGCCTGATCTGGGAATTCTTGGAACTCCAAATCGTGGCCACCGAGAAAAGGTGCGCAATTTATGAGGAGGAATGTAGTTCATGTTCCAGAATTTAACTAACCATGCTAAATCATGAGCACCAACATTCATGGTTGGTGAATTAATTAAAACACTCTCCGGCTTAAATTGTGGGCCATAAACAGATCCATCCAAGACAGCATTATCTCCCATAGTGGAGGATTGTGATTGATTCTCACACGATGGAAGAGAGGGTCTGAGTAAGAAGTTCAATCGCAGAGAGAGAGAAGTAGATCTGAAGGGATCAAAAACTTTTTCACGAAGTACACCTTCATTGGGAAGTGCAAACAAGTAATGATTCATTGGAATGCCAGAATCACATTCCCATTCCATTGTAACTTCAGAAGTAAAGGATGGAGCCTCTAGGAACGCACCAGACACGCCGCTAGGAAGTTTTAAGCTGCAATTGTTTAGCAAACTCTCCAAACTGCTCAAAAATATCTTGAAATCCTTTGCAGAAACATAAAGACGACCATCAGACTGATGGATTTCCATATGACCAGAAACAACTTGAAGTTTATCAGACTTTTCATAAGGATCAGTAGTAGCAAGAATATTCCATCTGGTTTCAGACATAAATAAAGTTATATTTCCATGAATATAGTTTCTCATCTCGTCCCACCAAGGTAAACTCCGTTCCTTTTTTGGGGGCTGAACAGGAGCATTCGGGTTCCGAATGCTTAGATTAGCCCTGCGAAGAGCCACAGTAAAAACATAGCTGATATCAGCAAAAGCTGGTTCAAAACCCACTCCATAGGAAATTTCTGCTTTCTGAAAATGTAAGGGCAAATCTGAGTATGTTTTGATTGGCGGAGTTGTGCCACTGGCTGACCGAAGCATGCGCACCTTCCTCCATCTCCCAATGAAGACATCTTGGGAGATTTGGGGCTGAAAACATGTCGCCTGCAATTAAGTGCGGATCATTTAATCACTTACATCAAGTAGTCGATAGTCATGACTTGATACTACCAAAAAGAGGCGTACGATTATTGTAGTTTATTTCCTTCTCTCTTTTAGATTAGTTCATCTAGAGGTGTGTGATTATTACATCAAATGATGTACGAACAAGACAATATGATAATCCCATCTTCCAAGTTCTTGATCATGACATCAAAGTCTAACATTACAACACACATTGATTATGGAGGACCTAGCATGCCTGTAGCTTTAATTAATAGATTACCAGCAAGATTAAAAGAAAAGCCACATTAAATACCTAGCCATGGAGACTCAAACAAAGCGATTTCAGCAGACACAGGGATCTAAGATATGGAAACTAAAATATAGAACAATTTCTACAGAGGAAATCGAAAGTGAGAACCTAGTTGCTGGCCGCCTAATTATGCTGTCCACGTTGTCTTTACGAAATATTTCATGGGCAATACTGTTTGGGTCTAGGTGCTTGAAAGAGAGAAAAAGACAGAGAAACTGACACACAGAAAGACTTTGATTACAGCAATCTGCCAACACCAGTCACTGTCGATGTTTGGAAATTTAATGGACAAGATTGAAAGGCACGCTTTAAGTGAACTAGTTAAGATGTGAAATTGGAAACCCCATTCCATTTATATGTAATAGGAATAGTTAGAGCTGGTAGTAGGCAGTTGGTAATAGGATTTTGCCTAAAGTTTCTTCGTCTGTATTTTATGCTTACACGACCTTCTGATTGACTTAATAATTGCAAGTGTTTTTCTGGTACTTGTACAAAAAACACAGTATGAGGGACTCTAGACACACACAGGAAATAAAAATTAAAAGAAAGAAAGAAAAAGGGTGAAGAGTGAAATTGTTAGAAAAAAAAAAAAAAAAGGCAGCTTTGTACCTGCTGAGCTAGAATAATACGACCTTCACATCTACCAGAAGTTGCAGAAAGAAGTGGATACGTGTAATTTCTTAACTGAGCAACGAGAGATCCTGTATGCAAAAGAATATTACTCCCATACAACCGAGAAAATGGTATGTTACATTCTCGACAGACAGGATCAAGCTTATGTAGAACCTCTATCATCCCAGCATCGCCACCTTCAATCTTTGTCAAGCTTACATCAAGTTCGGTAGCATAAAGAGAGAGAAGTGAAGTTCGGGCTGTGCTAGGCTTGAAACCAGCCTGAAACCCCTCCCTACAAGCACCTGATTCTTCTGACGGTTTAAGCTTTTGGCATGCCTGGTAATATGATCTGAATGACTGCTGATAAATCTCATCTTGAATTCTGTGAATAGAAGAAGCATCTTGCACATCAATCTCATCCCCATTATAATGAATCTTACCTTCATAAGTAGAATCCTTTGTTTCAGCAGATCCTGAACATTGACTGCCTCTGGAAACAAGCTCATCAAGAAATTTCAGCCTGACAGCTAATTCACAAGCCTCATTCTTCATCAGATGGTAGTGTTCATCAAGCCAACCCTGTATTGGTTCTTCCTCAATGTCAGCGGTTAGTTTCCGTATACAAAATTTTACACATCCAAATTTTGTTGAAGTAGGCTTTTTAGGCTTTGCACTTTCTTTTCTCACTGGAAATATAAGTTTAGTTTTAACAGCAGTGACAAGCTTCAAAGCTCGCAACATTTCCTCAATAGAATCATCAAGGGCGCGCAACTGCAACCTATACGGCATGCAAATATGGACATCAAGGCCTCGAATTACCCAGTCCCATGTAGTAGCTGCCTCAACTTTTGCATCAGCTGAACTACTAGGGGCAACAGGAATGCGAGAAATTTGCATCCGACTACTTCTAAATACTCTTGCTCCATTGAAACTGAGCAAAAGTCCTTCGAGAAGTACTCCTATTCGAGCATTTTCAGAAAAAATTGATTGAACTTGAACCATTGCATCAACCCCATCTCCAACCTCGGCAAATATATTCAGCATTTCCACATCAATAGCAAAAATAGATTCCCTTTTCTTGTGTTGTTTCTCTACTGGTAGAGATTCTGTAGGTGTTGCTTTCTTCTGCTCAATATCTCTCACTCTAGATATGTCTTCCATATATTCATTATCAAGTTCCCGAAGCTTCTGACTGTGTACAAGTAACTTTAAGTGCAGCACAAGTTCAAATAATGCTATATGCACATCAGGCTCCCACCTGACAGTGATATCAGTGGCACTGAAAAGAGAGCAGACAGCAACCTCTTTAAGACCACCAGATCGGTGAACAAACTTTGCATTCTTCATGTCAAACAGTACCACTTTTGTGCCATGTCTATTGTCTTCCAAGTATTCCTGATATGTAGATCTGGCTCTTTCAAGCTCCACCTGCGTGGACTGTTTCTCCTTGTTCACACACATACTAAAATGGAAAATGTCGATTGATACAGAATATTTCAACTTCTTGCAGTCATCGGAAACTGTGGACATTATGTTTGCACTGCGTGGTGTCCCATCAGCAGAGACATTAATTATAACTCGACCACCTTGCGATCCATAATTCACGCGTTTGGGGTCAGCAACAACAGTGTTCTCCAAGCCCACATCACCACAGAAATTTACAGAACACCTTTCAAGATTAAGTTTTAGGAGTTGAGTCCCTTTACCTGATGGTTTGGATGAACGCCCTCCCTGGTTATGCGGTGGTGGTTTTTTACCAGAAGCAGATTTATTTTTAAATAAAGCTTTAAAGGAGAAAGCAGTTGATATTAATGATTCAACACGCTTGAATGTCAAGTAAGCACCCATGCCAGTTACATCAACAGAGAGAACCGATTTACACTTGGGATCATCCTCTTGGAGATCTTTTTTACCCCAATCAACGCCAATTTTTGCAATATGCACCAAGGAGCCCGTATTTGTTTCCACACCAAACAAGCTTTCTTTTAAACATTCTTGATATTCATCAGCCAAATGCAAATTTAGTTCACCAAGTTCCATGTGTACTGAAGTGCCTGTACTAGATATATTATTGGCAAAGATGTGCGACGATTGAGAGCAACCCTGCATTTTAAAATCAAAATAACATCCTGTAATAGTTATTTTAAAATCAAAATAATATACTCTAATAATCATTATTTAAATTTAAACTCAGATGGAAAAACAAAGGGATAATATTTGGATTATGCTTCACCAAACAGGGCCAGAAACAAAACATAAGATGACTGTTTGCAAAACAAGGGAAAATCCGCTAATCTACATATCTCAAAATTAGAATAAAAAATTTCATAATAATATAGAATCACCTAAAAGAGCAATATATAAGTTTACAGCACATGCAGTCACAAGAGGGTAAGCAAGCCAAGGGTATTATAAGCGAGCCAAGGGTAAAAAATTTCATAATGATATAGAATCACCTAAAAGAGCAATATAAAAGTTTACAGCACATGCAGTCACAAAAGGGTAAGCGAGCCAAGGGTATTAAAAGGAGTACGTGGAGAACTCTTGTTTATCAAATTCCTTTATTTTATTATTATTATTATTATTATTTTTTTTATAAGTAAATTAGAATAGAAAGCATTCAAACGGGAAACACATCCTGAAAAAGCTATGCAAGGGCTAAATAGGGCCCCTAAACTCACAATATAACCAATAAATCAACTACCTCCCCCATTGATTTACAATTACTCTCAAAGACCCAACAAAAAAGAGAAGTTATAATAGAAAATATCAGAGCCCCAATAGGAGTTTCCACACCAAAGAAGGATCTCCTATTTTGTTCCTTCCACAAGCACCACCAAACATATAAGGGTGCCACCCTCCAAAAGTCACGGGCTTGGGAACCCATTGTACAACCTCTCAAGCCTCCATCATGTCTCTTGAGGACCGAGGCATGATCAACTGGAACCAAACAAGCTAAAGAGTAAATCCCAACTGTCCCGGGGCACAAGGCAATGCAACAGGAGATGATCTACCAACTCTGCATCTAGGGATGGCAACGGGGCGGGTTGGGGTGGGGAACACCAACCCCATCGCCGTCCCCGTCCCCATCCCCGTTTAGCATAGCTACCTTCATCCCCGCCCAAAACCGTTTATTAAAAGGGTGGGGCGGATGATCTACCCCATCCCCGTGTATTTACTTAGGAAAGTGGTAAGGTGTTATTAATGCTGTGTGGGAATTCTAAAGTCATTCTAGGAAAAGTCGACTTTCATTAGTAATAGTATTATAAAATGGACAACCCTCTATATTTGCTGTAATCAAGTTATTATAAAAATATATTTTGAGATATTATCAAATTTTAAACTTCTCTAAGGCTTTCCCAAATTTCCCTTTAGAAATATAGACTCCAAAGGTGATTGGAGCAACCCTATTCTTTCTTTCTTATTGCTGTAAAAAGATTTACGTTTCTTTCTATTTGCTTCAAGTGGTATTTGTGGTCAATCGGTGCTGCATGTGTAAGAATGACGAGGAAACGGTTGATCATCTAATTTGCATTGTTCAATGGCTCGGGATTGCTGGACTTTGTTGTTGGGTTTGTTTAGGGTTCAGTGGGTAATGCTCAGGTCTTCCAGAGACTTGGTTGAGGCTTGGAGAGGTTGTATAGTGGGGGCCCAAGCTTTGTGCGTCTAGTGATGTCTTTGGCTTGAAAGGAATAGGAGATCCTTCGAAGGAAAGGAGAATCCTATGGTCTTTGTTCTAAGTACCCTTTTTGTTGGGTTCTAAGGAGCAATTGTAAATCCATTTTATTTTATTTTATTTTATTTTATTTTTTATAAGTAAGATTTCATTAAAGACGCCCAAAAGGGGAGCGTTCGCTGTTCTCCCAAAGAAACAAAAGACGATTACACCGACAATATAACTTTAAGTTATCAACAAAATCCAAAAGATGATCCATAGAAGTACAATCCCGCCCATTTACCCAAAAGAATAAAGATAGAATGTTGTATTTAAGAGACCAAATAGGAGCTTCCTCTCCCTCAAAGGACCTCATATTCCTCTCGTGCCACAAACGCCACCAAATACATAGAGGAGTAGCCCTCCAAGCATCTCTGACTCGGCTCTTCACTACACCATTACCAAGTCTCTAACATGTCTACCATGGATTCTGGAAAAACCCAAGGCAAACCAAAAGCCGCCAAAAACTACCACCGAGCAATAAAGGAGGAGATGGTTCACATATTCACCCGACTTCTTATACATAGAGCACCAATTAACCACAATATGGCGTCTCCATCTAAGGTTGTCAATAGTAAGAATACCACCTAAGGCAGCCGTCCACGAGAAGAAAGCCACCTTCAAAGGAGCTTTCATCTTCCACACACCTTTCCAAGGGAATGAGGGGCCAGGAGACTCCAACAAACTGTTGTAGAAACACCTAACCTCAAACACCCCCCTCGAGGAGCCCACCCAACCATCTCATTCATGCCCACCCTGGCCACCACCTGGTGGTAAATCAAGGCAAGGAAATCAGTAACTGATAAGCGCCGAATATTGCATATTCAAGCGCCCTTAATTGCATTATTTAAGTCCATTGTTTGCTTATTTTATGTAGATTATCCCTATTTGTGTGTTTGTATATATTTTCAGGTCCTTTTGCCAAAAAGGAGTACAAATAAGACTTTATGGATTTTAGACCATCAAAAGGCACAAGGCTGAATTTCTGGCAGCAGTGGAGTCAGGACTTTGCTCGCCATTTTGACCTTGCAAACTCGAGAACTGGACTTCCATTATAAAATGGCATATTTAGAGCTCTGAATTAGCTTTCTAAATCTTCAAACGGTTTGTCATTCGGAGCTCGGAGCAGAGAGTTATGGCCTTGTTACCAGAGGTGCGCAGAACTGCCTGGCAGCAATGAAATTCTACCTTGATCTTCATTTTCGACCAACCATCCTTGAGAATTGGATCTCCACCAAAACATGAAGTATTTAAAGCTCTGAATTAGCTTTCTAAATCTTCAAACGGTTCGTCATTCGGAGTTCGGAGCGCAAAGTTATGGCCATTTCATCAAAGTAGGTCTGGGCGGAGCAAGTGAAGCATGGAGCTTTTTACACTAAATTCGAGTGCTCGAGGCCTTGCTTCAAGTGCTCGAATTTTGGGCAGAATGCCCTTCGGAAATGGCTCATTTCAGCCCACTTGCACCTTGGTTTCTTCATTTTGTTTTCCTCTTTAATGAAGTGGTTGGAGATGTTGGTTGGTAGCCTCTTGGAGTGGATAGGATATCTAATAAAGGAAAGCAAGGCCACACAAAAATTCATTATCATTCATTTTACAAGATTAGAGGAGAGAGAAGAGAGCAAGGGGAGAGAGTTCTTCAAGCTTGAAGAAGGGAGCACGAAAATGGAGGAGGTCTTCAAGCTTCTTCCTTCTTCCATTGCCCCTATGGGTAACTAAATCTTCTCTAGGGAGGTGATGAAGCCCCCTCTTTTGATCATGTTCTAGATTAGGCTATACTTTTGGGGACTATAATGTATAATGTATGGTAGTTTCATAGTCTAAGAGCATTTTCCTTCTTGTAATAAATTTTAATGTGTAAATGGTTGATGTAAGTTCATTGTCATATCTTTGATGATTCTTGGATCAATCTTATTGCTTTTATTTTCATAGTGACAATGAAAATATAGACTATGAATGTTTTTCAAGGCACGTTGATTTTGAAACTTGATATTCCATTGCTTAGGTACCTCCTTTGATGGTTTATACTTGATTCCTACCTTCATGTGCTCCACCATTTGATTGAAAGCTTGATGGTCTTTTGCTTGAGATAGTGTATTTGATTCTACACCTTAGTTTAAGTAGTTCAACTATGGTAGCTTTTGATGGATCATTCTTGTTTTGATTAAGTGAACTTCTTGATGATTATTAAGCAACGGAGTTGCTTCATATTTCTTGACCATTGCATATATGCTATTTATCCCCAAATTTAGACCTAATCTAGCATGTACTTAGGGTGTAGTGTGGATTCATCTCCCTAGTCTTTTCTACTTGTATCCCACTTCTTCAATTTCATTGAAATCTATTGTTTTATGCATTTTTATTTCTTAGTTTAGTGACAAACACACAAACCCTTTATAAACCCCTCATCACTCTAAAATGACTTTAGATACTTAGGTTGCCTTAAGACTAGCGCAGTCCCAGTGGTTCGACTTACCCGTCCAATAGCCCTATTTTACAATGATTCGTGCTATTGCGAAGAGGGTTGATTTATAATTGATTTCGACCGTCGATCAGTAACCTCAAAAAGCTTCAAATCATTAAATTGTCTACGAAACTGCACATCCCAAATCACCCTCCCATTATCGAGACGATAATAGTCAACAACCAAAACATGTCTATTCACAACAATCCTGAAAAGATAAGTGGATCTACGAGCCAAGGCCAAGTCCCCACACCATTTGTCCTCCCAAAACTTGACATACCTTCCACTCCGAACCTTGAACCGAATGCACTTGGAAAACTCATCCCAACCCCTTAAGATAAATTTTCAAGAGCCCGTAACTGCTAGGGATCTTACCTCCCTAGACTGCCACCCTCTATCTCCCTCCCAAAGCTTGGACCACTCGCTCCCAAATCTCCATAGCCACTTTCCCAACAAAGCCTTGTTGAACATTTCCAGCCTTCGGATTCCCAAACCCCCTTTTTGACAAGGGCACACACCATCTCCCGAATTAACCAAGTGGTACTTAAACTTATCTCCCGCACCACCCCACAAAAACTTCCTCTGAATCTCGACAAGTCTTCGAAAAACTGTCAAAGGCATAGGAAAAAACGACATATAGAAGGTAGGAAGATTAGAAAGAGTTCTCTTCATAAGTATGACTCTCTCCCCTTTTGACAAATATTGCTTTCTCCAGCCTACAAGTCTCTTCTCAAATCACTCAACAATCGGATCCCAAACAAAAATTCTTCTTGAAAAGGTTCCCAATGGGAGTCCCAAGTAAGAAATCGGAAAGGCCCCAACCCCATAGCCCAGGATGTCTGCTAAGGCCTGGATATCCTCCACCACCCCAATCAAGACAATCTCTCTTTTTCCAATATAAATCCTCAACCCAGAAACAACTTGGAAGCAAGCCAAAATGCATCACAAGTTCCTCAGGAGGACGTTGCATTCGGTTTTGGGAAGATCTCTGGTGTGGGGATCAGCCACTTTCTCGTACATTTCCAAGATTATTTAGTATTGCTGTTGATAAACACGCCTATATAGTCGACTGCTATCGGCTTGATAGCAGCGGGATTATATGGGATGTGCATTTTCGGCGCTCTTTTCAGGATTGGGAGATGGACGAGATATGTGTTTTTTTGGATCTTCTGTATCGACAGGAGGGCGTTGGCAGAGGTAATGATGTTTTAATTTGGGTTCCCTCTTCCAATGGTCGTTTCGAAGTTAGATCTTTGTTCTTATGTTTGTCAAATTTTGTTAATCGAGACTTCCCGTGGAAAACTATTTGGCGGTCTATGGCTCCAACTAGGGTGGCTTTCTTTGTTTGGACTGCTGTGTGGGGAAAGATTCTGACAATTGATAATTTGAGAAAAAGGGGCAATTGTATAGTTAATTGTTGTTATCTATGCAAGGATGATGAGGAGTCCGTTAATCATCTCCTTTTGCATTGCCCTGTGGCGATTGATTGTTGGAATCTTATTGTTAGGTTGTTTGGCATGTGTTGGGTTATGCCACGATCTACTTAGGAATTGATTCATGTTTGGAGAGGTTGTCGAGTGAGAAGAGACGTTCGCGATTTCTGGAGAATTGTACCACATTGTGTATGGTGGTGCATTTGGAAGGAGAGAAATAGCAGAATGTTCGAAGGAAAAGAGTTGCCTACGGAAACGGTCAAACTTTACATTCTTCGTTCTCTCTTCAATTATGTGAAGAGGAGCTTTTGTTCTTCTTCATATGATTTAATTACTTTTTTGGATTCTTTGGGGCCTTAGTCCCGGTTCCACTTTTGTAATTGGGATGCGTTCCCCTCTTGAATGCCTTTTTTAATGTTATTTTTACTTATCAAAAAAAAAGTTCCTCGCCTCCTCAACTCTAGCATCACAGATTACAATGGTGTCATCTACAAAAAGTACGTACAAGGTGATTAACTGGTTTGGAGCTCTACCCACTGAGAAAACCTAAATGAAGCCAAGCTCTTCCACCCTCCCCATCAATCTACTCAAAGCCTCCATGACGATGATAAACAAGAAAAGGGGAGAGCAGTCCCCTGACGTAAGCCCCAAGAGCTAGTAAAGAAACCTGCTGGGGAGCCATGAACAAGAACAGAGAATCTAGCAGGAATACAAAAACAGATCCATGCCCTCCATTTGTGACCAAATCCCATTCTCTTCAAAAGATACATCAAGAATTCCCAGCTAACATGATCATAGGCCTTTTCAATATCCAGTTTACACAACTCCCGGAACACCACTTCTAGCCCTAGCCTCAATGCATTCACTGGCAATCAACATTGAATCCAAAATCCGATGCCCACCCACAAAAGCATTATGCAAATCCGAAATAACCCCATCAAGCACTCTCCTCAACTGAATGGCTAAGACTTTTGCAATGATCTTGTACACGCTGATAGGTCTAAAGTCTTTCGTCTCAAGAGCTCCACCCTTTTTAAGTGATAAATGATGCATTATGGCTCTTTTCAAAAGAACAATTAACAAAGAATGATTCGAAAGCTCCCATCACTTCTGCCTTCACCACCTCCCAATTGTACTGAAAGAAAACTAAGGTAAATCCATCCGGCCCTGTAGCTTTGTCCCCATCACAGCTCCTCAAAGCCTCCAGCACCTCCTCCTCCCCAAACGGCCTCTCAATCCAATCCTTCTCGCCTTCTGAAATTGCTTCAAACTGTAACCCATCAAACAAAGGTCTCCAGCTGGTGGTCGTAAAAGGACACAAACCCATTCCTGATATCATCGTCCCTGTTAACCATAACTCCACCAAAGCACACCCTCCCAATGTGATTACATCTTCTGTGAGCATTAGACAAACGATGAAAAAAACATGTGTTCCGATCCCCTTCCTTAAGCCAAAGAGCTCTAGACTTTTGCCTCCAAGAGATTTCCTCCATCACCACAATCCCTCCAAACTCAGTCTTGCATGCCTTTCCTCTACTCAACTCCATGATGCTGAGGCCCCCCTCCCCCTCCTTCCTATCTAAATCTGAAATTTCAAGAAGGATTCTGCTTGTTAGATTACAAGGTTACCCCTTTACCTACCACCTAGGTTTCTTGCATACTACTAATTATCATATATGATTACACCTACCCTATTAATATCTATAAGTTACTTGTTCATCACTCACCTACCCCAAACATTCTCCTATATATAGGACCTTTATGTAATCTTCATTACTTCAATACAATATAATATTTTTCTTTTCGATCACTGATAAAAAGTCTAATTAGTTTATTGTAGTCACTGCCGGGGATGGCATCATCAGCCCAATCACCGGCGGCAATCAACCTTCAAACTTACGCTTCCGCATCCCAACCTTCAATCTCAAGTTTATAATCAGCAAAAGCGTTATTTGGCCACCCAATCAGCCTCCAAGATACATCATCGCAGTAGGCACATCATCGCAATTTCACAGCAATAGCGCCATAATTCCCTGTTAGATTACAAGGTTACCCCTTTACCTACCACCTAGGTTTCTTGCATACTACAAATTACCATATATGATTGCACCTACCATATTAATATCTATAGGTTACTTGTTCATCACTCACCTGCCCCAAACATTCTCCTACATATAGGACCTTTATGTAATCTTCATTACTTCAATACAATATAATATTTTTCCATTCCTTTATTTCCAACACTTCTCTTGCGCCATTCAAGGTTGCCAAACACTTCTTTGTTCCAAGTCTTGATGTCACCCTTCAACAGCCTTAATTATAAATCCTTGGAGGAACTTGTTGATTTCTTGGACTCCTTGAGGGTCTAAAGGCCCTAGTTGACCTTGTGTAGCTTTTGAGGGATGCGTTCCCCATTTGAACGCTTTTAATAGAATACTTATAAAAATAAAAATAAAAAGTGGTATCAGAGCCCTGCTATAAGATTTGTGGTTATTGCGGATCTATGGCTGGGCAATGAAGCAAGATAGCCACAAAAGAAGACATTCAAAAACTGCATCATCAAATTTCTCGACTGTGCACTATATTAGAACAAAATGGAATAATTTCTCCTCTGAATCTGGACATTGGAGAGATGAAGGCAGCGAACGGATGCATATCAATGTGAAAATTGGGTAACACAGCCTGCTGGAGAGAGATTTCAGTGCCATACGCAGTGGAAAAGTGCAAAACAGAATGCTGCCACATCAGTTAATGATGCCGCCTTTTTAACTAAAAAAAAAATGATGCCGCCTTACCAAGAGGAGATGATCAAATTGTATTCACAGCAATTTTGAAATAAAATAAAAGAACGTTGCAAGAGAAAAGGATAAATTGCAAAGCAGACTTTATTTGTTGTAAAAATTATTAATCTCTTCAACTAATCAACCAAACCCTAGCAATTACAAGACTTTATATAGAGTTTCTTCGTCGTAAATCTTAGCCCTATATTAGCTAACTACCAAATATAAATTAAAGCCCAAATAGGAAAGCTACTGAAAATCAGAAAATTACACAAAATAAGAAATTTTCAAAATATATTAAGTTTCTAAAAGACACAGAGTTAATTGCACCAGTCCCCCCGGGTTGGAAAGAACTTGCCCTCGAGTTAGTTGTAATTCGCCATGATCAATCAAAAATCCGAGAATGGAAACGTTGACAAAACCATTAAACCCTACTAGGTTTGACAACCTTCGAAAGGCTATTGGTGTAACTATTTTTGAAACTTGATTATCTCTAATAATATTGTAATTTTTTTCCTTTTTTTTTTTTTTTTTGATAAGTAATAATGAATTAAAAAAGCGTTCAAAATAGGAACGCGTCCCTTAGACATTAGTGGAACCGGGGGCTAAGGCCCCAATGAATCCAAAAAAGTAATTAAATCATCAGAAGAGGAGCATGAACTCCTCTTTACATAACTAAAGAGAGAACGAATAATAAAGAGTTTCAGCGTCGCCGTAGACGACTCCTTCCCTTCGAACAATCTACAATTTCTCTCCTTCCAGATGCTCCACCATAAGCAATGTGGGACAGTTCTCCAATAAACGCGTACACCCCTACTCATACAACATCCTCTCCAAGCATGAATCAAATCCTTAGAAGAACGTGGCATCACCCCAACACATGCCAAACAACCCAAGAGTAAGATTCCAACAGTCGTGCGCCACGGGGCAATGCATTAAAAGATGATCAACTGACTCCCCATCTTGCTTGCATAGGCAACACCAATTAACAATACAATTTCCACTCTTCCTCAAATTATCAATCGTCAGTATCTTGCCCCAAACAGAGGTCCATACAAAGAATGCCACCCTAGTTGGAGCCATAGAGCGCCAGATGGTCTTCCATGGGAAGTCAAAGTTAACAAAATTAGACAGACATAAGAACAAAGATCTTAATTCAAAGCGACCGTAAGAAGAGGGAATCCATATCAAATTGTCATAACCCCTGCCAATTCCTTCCTGCCGATACAATTGGGTCAGAAAAACACTTACCTCGTCCAACTCCCAATCCCGAAATGAACGCCGAAAATGCACATCCCACGTAATCCCTCTACTATCAAGCCGATAACAATCAGCTACGTAGGCATGTTTATCAACTGCAATACTATATAATCTGAGAAATGTACGAAATAATGGTTGATCCCCACACCAAAGATCTTCCCAAAAACGGACACAACTACCATCACGAACTTTGAATCTGATATGTGAGGAAAAGGCATCCCATCCCTTCCGAATGGATTTCCACGCCCCAACTCCTCCCACAAGAGAAACCGGACGGGTAGTCCAACTGCCAACGTCTTCCCCATACCGACATGAGACTAACCTTCGCCAAGGACATGTTTTCCTTCCCATATCTCCACAACCATTTTCCCGGGAGAACATGATTAAAAGGAATTAATCGTCTAATATCAAGACCACCTAACTTCATGGGCTCGCAGACTTGCTCCCATCTGACAAGGTGAAACTTGAACTCTTCTCCCCTTCCGCCCCAAAGGAAATCCATTTGAATTTTTTCAATCCTATCAGCAACGGAGCATGGAATTTGGAACATAGATAGAAAATATGCGGGGAGGCTCGATAAAGTGCTCTTGATAAGAGTTACTTTACCCCCCTTAGACAAGTATTGATTCTTCCATCCTACCAACCTCTTTGCATACCTGTCGATCACAGAATCCTAACTCCTAACTATCCTGGAAGAGACCCCTAAGGGCAAACCCAAATAAGGAATAGGAAAGGAACTCACCCTACACCCAAAAACTGCAGCTAAAGAAGAAATATCCTGAACATTCCCAACCAGGACAAGCACACTCTTAGCCACATTTACCTTTAGCCCGGAAACAACCTGAAAACAAGCCAGAATGCACCTTAAATATCTGAGTTGAGACACATCTGCATCACAGAAAACCAGGGTGTCATCTGCAAAAAGTAAATGAGAGATCTCCACCTGATGGTCTATATCTCTTCCCACCCTGAATCCCTTAATGAGACTAAGATCCTCTGCCCAGCACATAAGTCTACTTAAGCCTTCCATAACAATTAGAAAGAGGAAAGATGACAAAAGATCACCTTGTCTTATACCCTTAGTGCACCCAAAAAAACCAGCAGGAGAACCATTCACAAGAATTGAGAATTTGACAGACGAAAGACATGTCTCAATCCATTTCCTCCATCTACTTCCAAACCCCATTCTTTGTAACAAGTAGAGTAGGAAATTCCAGTTCACATGATCATATGCTTTCTCAATATCAAGTTTGCATAAAACTCCAGGAACATCACTTTGTAATCTTGAATTCACACATTCACCTGTAATAAGAACTAAATCAAGAATTTGCCGTCCTCCAACAAAAGCATTCTGGGAATCTGAGATAATCCCATCCATAACTTCCCTCATCCTAAGAGCAAGCACCTTAGCTATGAGTTTGTAAATACAACCCACTAAGCTAATTGGTCGAAAATCCTTAATGTCAGAAGCTCCTCCCTTCTTAGGGATGAGGGCAATGAATGAAGCATTTAGCGACTTCTCAAAGACGCCAGTAGAATGAAACTCCTGAAAGGTACCCATCACCTCATTTCTCACTACCGCCCAACTTTCCAACAGAAACCGCATAATAAACCCGTCAGGCCCTGGAACTTTGTCCCCATTACAACTTGATAAGGCCTTTAAAACTTCTTCTTCAGTAAAAAGAATCTCAAGCCCATCTCTATTCAACTCAAAAATGGCCTCAAAAGGGAGACCATCGAGTTTGGGTCTCCAAGCTAATGGCTCTGTGTAAAGCTTTTGATAAAAAGAGACGATCCCATTATACACCTCTTCCTCCCTCCACAGCTCCACACCTTCCACCCGAATACATCCTATATGGTTACTCCTTCTATAAGCATTAGCTAGTCTGTGAAAAAAATTTGTGTTACAGTCTCCCTCTTTCAACCAAAGAGCCCGGGATTTTTGTCGCCATGAAATCTCCTCCATGCTAGCAATCTCAGCAAGAACTGCCTGACAGGAAGCTCTCCTAGTACATAGTGATTCCACAACCCCGCCCGCCTCCTCAAGACGATCAATCTCGGAAAATTCAGCAAGGACTCTATTCTTCCTCCATTCAAGATTCCCAAAAAAACCTCCTTATTCCATTGCTTAAGATCGAATTTGAGAGCTCTCAACTTCTTTGTTAACATGAAGCTGGGCGCACCTATAGCTATTGCTCCCTCCCACCAAGAACGAACTTTCCCTTGGAAGTCCTCCGCTCTCAACCACATATTCTCAAATCGGAACGAGGTTCTTCGAGAACACAAACCCCACAATCCAACACCAAAGGAACATGATCAGAGGTGACCCTTGCTAAAACCGCCTGAACAACATCCGGGAATTTCTCTTCCCACTCCCCAGAGATCAAAAATCTATTCAATCTTGAGAGTGATTGGATCCCTGCCATTAGACCAAGTGTAGGTTGCACCTTCCATTGGTAGATCAATGAGAAGACGCTCATCAATGAAGTCAGAAAACTGATCCAATTCTGAGGACCTCCTTCCCCCTGTAGACCTCTCTGACGGCGACCTAACAGAATTGAAATCTCCATCCAAACATCAAGGAAGAATCCTTGAACATGGCAAAGCTCCTCCTAGAAAATAGGTCTCTCATCATCAACAACCGGTCCATAGACCCCAGAAAAAACCCATCTGAAATTATTCTCTTCCATCTTAAACTCACATATGATAGAAAATCTCCCCATCCACACATCCATTCTAGACAACCATCTGCTGTCCCATATAACTAAAATTCCACCCGAAGTACCTATAGCATCCAAAACCTCCCAATCCACAAACCTTCATCCCCACAAACTCTTAACCACCCCGTCAGAAATGGATGCCAACTTGGTTTCTTGCAAACAAACAACCTGGGCCCCATTTCCTTAAGGCTACCTTCACCATCCTCCTCTTATTCGGGTCATTTAGACCACAAACATTCCAAGTAATAATTCGTAACTTCATTAAAACCAGATAAGATTATCTCCCCTCCCCCCTTCTTTAAACTCCTGCTTCTAGTCCTTCCCCTTTCCTTCACCACCCCTTTCTTGCCTTCATAGTTAACATAAGAGATAAGATTCTTAACTTCCTGTGCCTCTTTCCATGACGATAAAGGCCCGGTGTTCATAACCTCATTAGTCACTGCAATCTCTCTTCCTTCCACTATAGCTTGAAGAATAGATAAAGTCTGGTCGTTATTACCCTCTGATGAGACACCCAACAACTCGCTAGTGACTCCTGTATTATCAACCACCCAGTCCTTTTCCATATCTGCATCCATACCAGAAAAGCAAGGTCGCATAACAGCCAAAGGTTCCACATCAGAACATTCATTTTTCAGCCAAGGGTCTAGCTTATAAGAGTAAACCTATTGGATGGAACCGAGATCATCATCATCTTCAGTATCTCCTCCACTCTCAAACACCGAACCTGTAAAAAAGTCGTCTACTCCATTACGCAAAGATCTCACAGGCTCATTCTCCTCAGCCCCTGCAAGTGGCAAACAATTAAAGCCTTCCAAGGCTACACGCAGACGGAGCTCTTTGAACAAAACCGAAGCCTCGTCATTAGATAACTGAAAATGGAGGTCTCTCCCCATGCGAACCGTGACCCCCTCCGGCATATCCTTATCTGCACAGGCCGCCGATTTAACATGCCCGATGAAAATAGACCCAGAGGCAGCCTTCCATTCCCTATTATACGTTGATAACTCACGGCTCTTCTCTGTTTCCACCTCAGCATCACTCCTCCTCACCCCACAAGGAGTAGAAGAAGAAGGAGAAGCAACATAAGAGCTTCGATGGTTGGATTGTTGATAGGAATCCATTTCTACTTATCTTTTCTGGACCACCTATATCCTTTGCGATGACTGAGGGAATCCCGAGATGAAAAGCGAGGAAATATTCCCTTCGACAGTGCAATGTCAGTAACAGATTTTCCTGTAAAATCAGCGCAGCACTTGGTATAGCGAAAGATCTTCTCATCAATTCATACCCCAGCCTCATCAGCACTGAATTTCATCCACCTCCTTTCCTCTGGTGAGGTCCAAGAAGTTACAGAATTACCTTGGAGACGACGACTTTGCTGTGGATGATCAAAGATGCTGGGTTCCATGGTTGGGTTGGGCTTGGTATTTAGAAAGGATATAGAGATAAGATTATTGGGCCCCATGAAACCTTTCTTTTGAAATCAGTACATTCTTGTGGTCCAACTCTGGACTTGGGCTTAGAATGTGGGCTTTCATTCAAAAAGGAAATGGATAATTGGTTATTGGGCCCCCTATTCCTGCCCTCTTCAAATCATTTGTAGCTTGTGGCCCATGATTTAACAGCCCATTAATTGTAGCAGGCCCATACCTCTCATCACGTCCAAACTTTGGCCCAACAACGGCCTTTGCTTGAGTGGCCTCTGGGATGCCACGTGCCCGTCCACGTGGTTAGCCTCCATTAAGGCGATCATCATTAAGATATGAAAGGCGCTGATTAAGGGCGTTATAATCACGATTCTTATGCTTGCCTTCCCCACTCGCTACCAGCGCGTTAACAATGACTCGCCTCTTACCTTGGTGACCAAGACGGATCTATAAATTCCGGCGATGTCCAGTCATTACTTCGGATGTGAAGTAGGGGCCCTCATCCACACCATAGTAGGACTTTTGGAGGATGGTAGGAGAGATTTCCTCTAGCAGATTGACTTTGAAAGCCACATGCTGATCTTCAATGAAGACAAACTCCGGCAAAATTTCTGCAGCAGAGACATATAGAAGAACTCTTTCACCGCTTGCCAAAACGTCTGCCTCCGTGCCTCTAAATCCTCCACATAAGTCTCCAATGGCTTCGAACAACTTATTACACCACAGATGGAGGGGCAATCCAAACAACAACACCCTTCGTATCTTTTCTCGATTTTCCACTGCTGAACAACACACTGCAAAATACCATATATCGATGGCTAATATGGCATCGCCCCACCGTTACCTCCCTTCATCCAAGACCCTTAGCGCCTCAGCCTCCGATGGAAACTTGAACAAGAGTAGGCCGTCGGGTAAGGATGAGACTTTCACCCCACATGAAACCTTCCAAGACTTCGTCGCCCACGCCTCGATCCCTTCTATACTTCCCACATCTCGATCAAAGCGGCCAACCAAGCAAGATCTTAGAGCAGATTCTCGATCCTTGATACTTTGATGATCAACCCTAAAAACCATGTCATTGCCGATGGAACAGCTTTTGATTTCTCCATGGAAACTGAGGCGTGGTAAACTCGCCACTGTAAGATACAAGTGTTGCATAACACGAGTCCCTACTTGAAGTCAGAAATCAGCCAACAAAAAGAGCAAGGCGCCGGAGTGAAGGACTCCGGCGTCAAAAAAGATAGAAAGAGGAGAGAAAAGTCAACCATGGTCAACCCTTCGGCGTACATGTTATTGGAGTCTGCCATTATAATAATACTGTAATTGTATAATACATTTAGGTTTTATTTATTTTTTCTTATGCATATGTGATTGGTACTCGTTAATTGATGAACATGACCTGGAGTAATAATGTCATTAAAGAGATATGTTTATTCTCATTTGATTTACTTTGACTCATTGATGTATTACTTGTACACACGAGCACGACGTGTGCACACATGAGCAAACTAAAGATTCAATGTTTTGGTTTGTTCTGATACATGTGACTGTTTCTCAGTAACATGGATACTACAGCTATGGAGCAAAAACTGATGATTCAGATGTGCGGACAACTTCTCAGTACTCAACAAAACATAAAAACACATTAAATTAGATCACTTACATGATATAGTGGCGAATCTCTCAGACTATAAAGCACAATAGCCATCTCTGGGGCTGAAACAGTACACGTCCACATGATGGATTTTGATTCAATTGACGACGGCCTATCAAGATTAGTATTTTGTTCCTGAAGCACCATTTTCTTCTTTTTTGAGGACTGCAGGTGCATCCATGGCTTTAGTCTACTCATTATTATCTTGCACTGAGTACCGCCAAGCTTAACATCAATTTCAGATCGGATAGGCGAGATAGGCTGAAAAGCAAAGCATCTTAAATATGTAAATCAAATGATAACACAAAATTAAACATACAAGGCTAACTTGAAGGTTAACAAAGATCACGTGTGCATGAATCCATGTGTACAGATATTGCATATTGTACCCCAGCAAAAATAGCTATCTTTTGAGTCAAAATATATATTTGATAGCTGCGTTTAGCTAACTATACTTATTTCTACAAGTTACTAATCTTCGTGAAGTTTACAAATCAGCTGAAACTGTGACAAGTTACAACACAGTACACCCAAAATAAAATTTTCCATATCGATAAATCAAAAAGACCTCAACAGACGAAGATACAACCCCTTGACAAAATAGAAATGACTTTTGTGAATAATGCCAGTTATGCTAACTGCACTGAAAGAACCAGTTGTAATAGCACAAATATTTTTTGATAAGTTGTAACAGCACAAATATCAATGATATAAAGGATGCATGCCCAAGCTGAAATGACCAAAATTTAACTTTTGAAGTCAGCTAATTGATTCCCTTGTATCAGTCAACCTGGAATGTCCAGAGAGTTTAACAGCTCAAAGGATGCATGCCCAAGTCAACATATCCACTTGAATGGTAAACTGCCTTGACCAAACATGTCAACTGCCCTGTGTGCAAGTAGACTGTTAAAGCACTGAACTCAACCTAACGGCTAGTTCAGCAGTCCCAAAGCAACCCATTTGCAACTAATGGCTACATCATTGAATGGGGCTATAAGTACACCTTGTGACGATCTTCCATACGACAGAGAGAGATAACACTCAACTCTCTTAGCTCTTTGAAATACATATTCATATAGAGAGAGATTAATGGAAGAGTGTGATACAACTTGAGAACAGTGTGGAGAATCATGCTCCCACTTACATATATCACACAAGAGTGATACAACGAGATATCTCTACATATTTTTGTTCAAATTCTACCACTGTGCATACATTTTTTCCTTGGCAAGAAACTCATGAACCCATTTGCCCCAATGGAAGAGTGTGATACAACTTGAGAACAGTGTGGAAAATCATGCTCCCACTTACATACATCACACAAGAGCGATACAACAAGATATCTCTACATGTCTTCATTCAAATTCTACCACTGTGCATACATTTTTTCTTTGGCAAGAAACTCACGAACCTATTTGCCCCTATGGGGTCTTGAACCCTCACCATTCACTTTGGAAGGTAGAGGAGATACCATTGCATACATTTCTTCTTCTATTTTCGGTAGAAGCTACCATGAGCTTTTAAATTGCATATCTTTCATCATGACTAGCACCACTATTGAGATTTATCATTCATATTCATGGCTAGCACCACTATTGAGCTTTATCATTCATATCCTTCATACTGGTTCTTCAAATCCAAGAGATGAGCTTTCACTCGAGTATCTGTTGAATTTACTCTAGGTATATGGGCAGAAATTGTACAAATCCATCAATTGAGAGATAAATCTTTGTACACCCAAGGCTTACTACTTTCAACCTTCATATGAGAAAACTGTGGCTCACTCCCAGCCCTTGTGTGAGAGGCTTCAGGCTTACACTCAGCCTTCATGTGAGAGAACTGTGCCTTACGCTCAGCCCTTGCGTGAAAGGCTTCAGGCTTACACTCAGCCTTCATGTGACAGAAATGTGACTTACTCTCAGCCCTGAGAGGCTTCAGGTTTACTCTTTACCTGCAAGAAGAGTCCCAACATTTGATTGGGCGGAATATCCTTGAGGGCTTCGCTTGAGGCGAGGATGCAGGTGACTTACCGAGAAAACTCGTGTCAGTGTCTCTAACCCTTAAACTGTGATTTTAATTAGGCCTTCTAATCATGTTTAGTGATTCTTAATTGTGCTTAGTGGCTCTTAATCGTGCTTAGTGACTCTTAATCATGATTAGTGACCTGTAATCATGATTAGTAGCATTGGGTATAAAGTATGATTTATTGAAGTTATGGGATTTTATTTGGAGGCATTTGTGTGATTATTTAGTTGGTCAAGATCTGACTTGGCCTAACATCTGGTCTTATATCCCAACCCTGAGTCTTCCTAACACCTGGTCTTATATCCCAACCCAAGAGACACATGTCTCTGCACAACCTTACACCTGTTGCTGCCTTCCTTTTGTTACAGCACAAACCAAAGGAAAAGAAAGAGAAAAACAAGAGGGAGAACAAGGAAGAAAGGGAAACAGGAAGAAAGTTGTAGGATTCCTTCTTCATAGTATCTTCATCACTCTTGGGTAGGGTTCTTTATAGCTTGAATGGCTTGGAGTGATTTTGCTTCAAATCTATTTATTGACTATGAAAATAATTGTTTTGCTTAAATTGCATATACGTATTTTGCTGATATATTCGCAGGCATATGTATAGTTTGTGAAGCTTATTATTCATGAAACCTCTTTGAAATTCTTGTTATGATTTTTCCTACTGGGATTTTGTCCCACCCCACCATTTTTCAAGTACAAAGGTCCAAGTGGAGGAGTTTGTGCGCTGATCTGTTTTGATATTTGGAGCTTACCTTAACCATGTGTTTTAGGTTGTAAGCTGTTTTGTGAGGTAGCGCATCAGAGTAGCTCAACGGTCATTTGATGTATGACACTTGTATATTCTATGAAGATCATTTGATGTAATTGAGGATTATTAATGAAATTGATGTATTTTGAATTCGGGTCGTTACATAAACTCCTTTACTTTACTGTCCAATGATGTTCATGTATTTTAAATGCATGTGTACGAATGTGAAATTTTAGAGTAGGTTTGATGCATGTTATCTTTTCTCTGTTTAGATGTATGTTAAGGTTAGATGCATGCTAGGATTTTATTTCACAAGTCTGGATGTCTGAAAGACTTAATTTGCTAAGTTTATGTACAGCACCTTCTGTGTAATTATATGTACACACACACACACACACACATACATGTATACTTTGTGTGAAAGCATTTCATCACCACAAATCAAAAGAATTGAATCAACTAAGATAAGAAGTAGAATTCATGATAAGCACGCTAAACAAGTCGAGCAATCTTGAACCAACCTTAGCCTCAAACATCCCTTGTTCATCACCAGACAAATCAACCTTAGCAAGCCAAGCAATCAAACATAATAGCATACCAATAACCGGCTGTAGGAACTTCCCATAGACTACCATCCTTAAGTAATCCAAATAGCCATAACCATTCTAGCCAGCCAAGTCTAATAACCAGCCTTAGGAACCTTTCATTAAACTACCATCTAGGTCTCCCCAACCTTAGTACTTACTGTAGGAGCTCATCCTTAGAAGAACACTTAGATGCTGTTTGATAAAACTGAAAATTAAGCACTGAATATTTCGAGTACTAAATTTTTTTTTGATAGGTAAAAATAACATTACAAAAGGTGTTCAAAAATATTTCGAGTACTAAATTTGAGGCGCTAAAATTAATGTATTAATCTGAAAACTTGTTTGATAATGTCTTAATTTTAAGCGTTGAATTCATTAAGACTGTTGGTCATATACAAAAGCTGAAGTCTGAAAGTTGTACAGATTACATTTTTGCCCTCATTATTGAGTACTCATAACAGTTTAAAATTAGATAACTTTGGGCACTACAGAAGGGAAGCTTCAAAGCAGCGACTTCCATACAATGAATCAGCTTGGTGTTGTACTTTTATTTCTTACCAAGCAACATAAATAGAAATGAAAAATTAAAATATATGGGCTCAACATGGATGTGTTAATATAATTATTTTTTTTTTTTTCTGCATGATAATATTAATGTAACTCATTGTGTATTGGAAAGGCTATATTTGCTGGTGTTAAAAGATTAAATATAGTATGTAAGGAAGATTATAATGATTAACATTTTAATCAATTTGACTTCCATACAATGAATCAACTTGGTGTTGTACTTTTATTTCTTGCCAAGCAACATAAATAGAAATGAAAAATTAAAATATATGGGCTCAACATGGATGTGTTAATATTATTATTATTATTATTTTTTTATCTTTCAAAAAAATATATTAATGCTTTTTTTTTCTGCATGATAATATTAATGTAACTCATTGTGTATTGGAAATGCTATATTTGCTGGTGTTAAAAGATTAAATATAGTACGTAAGGAAGATTATAATGATTAACATTTTAATCAATTTGGGATATAACCAAAAGGCTATATTTGTCATGTTAAAGATGGTGCATAAGGAAGAATATATATATATATATTATATATTTTATAGAACTTTGTTCTAGCTCATTCTCATAAACATTTGAATTAAAAACTAACAACCAACCCAAAAAAAAAAAAAAAAGATACATACATTTTAATCAGCTATACAAATAACACAAAAATCTCATGAAGAATACCAATATCAAAACACAAAAATCAAAAGAAACATCAAGAAAAATTCAAAAATAAGAACTCACTTGTAATCCTCTATTTTCACGCAAGAGAACTCATAGAGAAGCCCTAGAGAGGCAGTAGAGAGAGAGTCTATAGAAGGGTTCACACTTCGTAAGTGTTAGCAGATATGATAGCCACGATTTATGGAATGACTTACCATATTAGCAAAGATTTGATTATGCTATAGAATATGCCATAGAAGCCCTAGAGAGGCAGTAGAGAGAGAGTCTATGGAAGGGTTCACACTTCGTAAGTGTTAGCAGATATGATAGCCACGATTTATGGAATGACTTACCATATTAGCAGAGATTTGATTATGATATAGAATATGCTTCGATTTTATTTAGATTTGATTTAGATTTCCTTTCTTGTAATATGAGCATGCGCTCTTTTATCTATAAATACTAAAGCTATGAATGAGTGATTTATCTCATTCAAGCCTTTACACAATTCTCTCATTTTTCTTCTTTTTATATTTCTACTGTAAGAGAGAACGTGACGTCTTAGGCTCTCAACATTCTGATTATTTGAGGTAAAATTGTCATTAATAAAATATTTTCAAAACCTAATCACTTACTGTCTTCTGCAATTAGCGATAAGCAACCTTCCTGTCGCTTAAAATTTTGGCCCCTTTTAAGTGGTACTTATTGCGCTATCCTAAATCTTTCTCAAACGCGCTTATTTTTTAAAATCGCTTACCGTCTTTGGTATTAAGCTGAATGAGGTAATCAAACAGTGCCTTAGGTTCTGTCAACCTTGGAACACTGCCTTTAGGATCCTGTAGATAATTCCGCAAAAAGACCCATAGTTTGTTATTGACCAATTCACCCCCCTCTCCGGTCAATATCTAGGCAACACTTCCCCATTGGAGATTTATAAGCATGAGACAGGTAAAGCTAAGAGATAATATTACCAACAACATATCTAGTAAGAAAGGAAATCACCAACCTTAAGTGAGTTTTTAAGGGTTTGAATAGTTCTTGTTGAAGGATTTAAATATTAAAATTACACTCCCTCAAATAGCTTAAGCTTGTAGAGTAGATGGTTGTTACCATGGTATCAGGTAAGGTCCTGACTTCAAACCTCACCGTCACCTGATTAAAATTGAAACACGTGTTGGACCAAAAGAATGCCACACGTAAGGAAGCATGTTGAAGGATTTAAATATTAAAATTACACTCTCTAATATCTTAAGCTTGTAGAGTAAATGATTGTTAACAATTCTCATAATTTTGAGGTTAACACCCAAGCATCATCAAGAAGTACATATTTGCTTTTTTCAAAAAACAATATATATATATATATATATATATAAATAATAAAAACAGTATGCCATAGCTCCTGAGCTCTAGGAACCTAAAGAGCTAGGTTCCGTCTAGGGTTCTAATCCTAAGGGCTACATAACTTAATCCTAAATCCCACCACATTCCACCCCAACCCAGCAGTCCATCACCATTCCCACCTCCATCCCATCCAAATCACCTCATATATTCTTAAGGTTACAACAGACATATGCCAAACAAACAAACAATGCTCCCATTCTCACTACACAAGCAAATCTTTGATCCTAATAGCTACACATATTGGACTTACAATATAGACAAAAATATATCTGGTCGTTCACCAAGGCCACTTGGACATTGATATGTCTAAGTAACAATGATGAAGACAATTGCCAGTTTGGTACTTTAGAAATGATGCTGATGAGAGAACTTTCCACCTTGTAGCGTACATCAAATATCTTTCAACAAAATATGACATGTACAGAGAAGAAGCAAATAAATAATTGCAAATTGGCCAAAAAAAACATGCTGTTAGTTGTAAGCCATGACAGTTTCACACACGTACCTGTAATGGAACGTAAACTGAAGAAACAACATCAAGTTTCAGTATCTCCACAACAGAAATGCCAGCTTCTCTAAGAAGCTACAATATGAAAGAGAGATCATGTGAATAAAAATAACCAAACCGAGAGTAAACTATAATATCAAAAGGGGCTAAAAATGATCAACTGTTACATCCATACATGAATCTCACTAAAATCCATTTGAACTTCGAGGCGTGTACTCTCCCCCACGTCTTCAATAGACCGGGATTTGATGCTTTTCAATTCAATGCCCATGATGTTATTCTCGACAGCAAGATCATGTCCCCGATGCACAAACCTCACATCCAATTTGGGCAAATTGAAGGAAAGCTATTAAACAAAAATAACAAACTTGTCAACTTACTTTTAGACCAGCTTATAAATTTCCCATACTTGTCAACTGTAATACTTCAAAGGAATATGTTGTACAGCTTTTGTGCAATGTAAATCAAACATAGAAATCACTAGTAGAATCAGGAATCAAGAAAGATGCTCGAGTATATATACTTAAAATTTACTCTAGCATTCCAATGAACGAATGCATATACTCTTGAAACAAGCTCATCCCACAACCAAGAAAAATGCAACTAACACCATCGTACTATATAAGCTCAATACTAGTTGAAAACAGTTAAAGATAAGGCACAACATAAGACTAATGTTTGAACATAAGGCAGAAAAAGGTCACAATTAGAGGCAGTGTCCAAAACAAATGCATAGCACAATTCAGTTGCTTAAATCAATTATTAATAAATAAAAAATTAACAAATATTTTGGTGCTTGAAGAGCTATTTTACTGCATGCAATCCAGAACTAACCCAAAAGCTCAGCAAGGTATCAATCCCTAATAGTGCACAAGTATAGGTTCCTACAATGGATTTACTTATATGAAGACTGTACCATTCTCCAATAAATTAGATCAGCAAAAAGAATGCATTTGTGCAGCCAATAGCCCAGTTAGATATATGCAATCATTAATGAATCAATTGTTTACTCATATACAATCAGAAGAAATGTTGAAAAATGCTACTAAAAAAGAGAAAAACAGTGGTCCACTTGTTTCCAGCACCATCATGTGAGAGAGAGAGAGAGAGGTTGAACAAAAATAGAAACAAATAAACAAAAATTTAAATTATACCACTTCTACCAGGAAGGAAGTCAGGAATTTTGTTCAGCCAGGGGGAGAAGGGGGGGAGGGGTTTTTTTTTATTATTATTAGAACTAACAAGACAATTATTAGTCAGCAAACCAAAAAACAAAAGTGTGGTGCAGTTATCAAGACTCAAATAGTATCTCAGTGTTCACAAAAAAATAGGGTGAAGAAAAATTAAAAAATATAAAATACAGACATTAAGTTTATAAAATTAAAGTAATAAATTAGAAGAAGAAGATAGAAAAAGAATAAGAAGAGGGGGAAAAAAAAGTTACAGTACATATATAATACATGAGCAAGAAGAAATTTTAAGAAAATTTGAAGAAAAAGGAAATGAGAGACACTTTGAAGTGGAAAATTAAGGATTTGATTGAAGAGGAATACAATTTTTTAAAAGAGTATAAGAGGAATCTGAAGAAAAAAGGAATAAAAGAGAAAATAAAGATAGAATTAGGAGGATACTAGAGTATGGTATGTGCTCATACCATACTCTAGTATACCTCTTCCACAGTCATTTGATAAATTATAAGATCAAAATTGTTGCAATGGCAGAGAGAGAGAGAGAGAGAGAAACACCCATTTTTTTTCTAATGAATCATGAAGCTCCTTAAATGTGTCTTTAATCGAAAATATGCCTAAATTCAATCAGTCACTGAATCATGAAAATGCTATAGCTGAAAATGGAATACCCGTGGGAGGCAAAGAAAAGGTCAAAAAGAACAAGAAGGAAATGCAGCTAGCCACATAACTACTGTGTAAAACCCACTGACCTTTTCTGGGAACATGGAAGCGTACTTGGTAAGTGACAAAAGTGCTGTCTGTTTTTTATGAGGCTTTTCAGCAGAGGCAGACTCAACAGTAGACCCTATAACCTCATCAGTATGATAAAAGGAGTCAGATGAAGTCTTCTTTTTAAGAAACAGCTCCTCATTTAAGTTCACAGCAACTTCTCCGCTGGTAATATCCATGTTCTTTATAATTATACCTTCTTCCCTGGAGCCAGAAGAATTAAACGAGAAAGATTGAGTTGAACCAATCACTGTCATGATCACACTAAAAATAACTTTTTTCTTTAGTTTCTTCTGGGGTGCAGTGCACAGATGAATGGTTTAAATACAATTATGATAAAGAGCACAAAATTTGCAATTTCAGCATAATAGTAAAATTACCATAGTTATTTATTTTTATGAGCTAGGGTTAAGATTAGAGACCTTCAAATCCTGGTAGATGCCCAGACAAACAAGTTTTTTGTCTATTACAACCACGGATGACCAATTCTTTCCTTTGACTTTTTAAGATTTTTTTTTCTTCAAAAAAAGATGAACTGAAAGTGTGACTTAAACCCCGTACAACGTCAGATCTAGATACCAAAACTGTAAAACACCAGTGTTAAAAGATCAAGATAGCCAGTCTCATAGAGATTGACTGATCAGCTTCTTAGTTTCAATCAATTAAAAACCAGAATATAATTAACTTAGAGAAAGAAAAACAGTTGGACCAAAAACTGGATAGTTTCAGCAGAAACATAAAATAGCTAGAGAGCTGTTGGGATACCATACAACTTTAAGTATAGATAGAACCTAACTGCTATGGCCTTAAACAGGAATCTAAATCTCTCATAGAGTGTGCATCAGAAATTTAACTAAGTTGGAAACCAAAACAAAAACTAGATTAGCAAGCCAAATTAGCTTTATCACAAACTAAATCAAATCAAGAACGTAATTCCCAACACTAACTTGAGCAAGGCAACTCGCTGGATTTTCAAATCCTTATTTTAGACCCGACCCTTCATTTTTGGACCAATGGTCCAATATTTCATAAAAATAATCCAAAGAATACTTCATTTACTTAAAGATAACTAAAACTATCTCATTTAGATCCAAATTTGCTCCAAGTTGCTGGGAGCAACACTGAATAATGACATTTAAATAGCAATGCTTGACCAGCCCTTTCTTGATCAAATTGAGTTTCATTCTACCACAACCATACCAATTCTGTTAGTTCACATCATTGTAATCACACATTGACCTCAATCACCCAATTTTTAATTTTTTTTTTTAAAAAAAAAAACAGAAGAGGAAGAAGAAAAAGAAAAGACAAATGTTCATTATCAGCTTCCAACCAAAACCTGTCTACATTATCTCAAAATATTAATTTCAAATTAAACAGAAAAGAATAAAGAGGGAAATTTATCAGCATTGGGCTATCACAAGCAAACAAAAGCAGAATTTGGTAAATTTCCGAATTAAAATTTTTATAATTCAACCAAGGTCTTCAAAACATGAAATTGCAATCAATTTGGAAGTCTAAACTGAACTTGACATTATCCAGTTCCAGAATATCAGCCAAATTTGGAAAAACCATTTTTCGTTTTTTTATAAGAAAAAATGATTTTCTATTACACCAACTTTAATAAAATAGTAAAGAGCATGTGTGATGCACATAAATACGGAGGACCAAAAACAATTATATAAGAATACTTTTTATTTTCTTTCATAGTTTCCATTTATGAATTCAGTTTTCTTTTTCTTTTTTTGATAAGTTATAACATTATTGTGTTGTATTTATGAATTCAGTTTTCTCATGAAGTATCATTAGACTTGAGGTGTTTTTGTCAATGTTTATTGGACTTGAGACATGAAGTATTCATTTAATTAACAATAATTCATTTTCAACTACTCCCTTAAGAAAACTCAAAGCACAACTCAAAATGTTCAATTGTCTTTTCTTTTCCAATATTTTCTCATCAACCAAACATCAAATAAAAATGTGGTTGAGGCTTTGTTTGGGATTCAGTGGGTTATGTCGAGGTCCTACAGAAATTTGGTTGAGGCTTGGAGAAGCTGTATAGTGGGACCCAAGTTCGGGATTTTTGGCGGGTTGCGCCTTTTTGCGTCTGGTGGTGCTTATGGCTTGAAGGAAATAGGAGATCCTTCGAAGGCAAGGAGAGTCCTATTGGGGCATTGAAGTTCTCCATTATTAGCACTCTTTTTTGTTGGGCTCTTTGGAGAAATTGTACATCCATGGAGGAAATAGTTGATTTTTTGGACTCTTTGAGAGTTTAGAGGCCCCATTTGGCTTTTTCTTGTGAGGGATGCAGTCCCCATTTGATCGCTTCTTTTATACAATTATTACTTATCAAAAACAAAGTTTGGCTAGACTAAGTCCAGTGATTTTTCTGCTTTATTTTATTATTCCTTTATATGTTTATATGATAGCAATTGAGACACGAATAAAATTACTAACTGAATTTTAAACGAGGGTTAACGGTGACTTAAAAAGTAAGTTAGTTGCAAATCAACATCCATAATAACATCCATAAGATTAATTAACCGCTCTTACTCTGACGTATCAGAGCCTTGGGTAACAGTCCCTCAATATTTTTATCACTTCCCAGAGTGAGAATTGCCTTTCAGGATTGGGAGATTGATGAGGCAATTCGTCTCTTGGAGTTGTTATATCGCCAGAGGATTGTGGTGGAGGATTCGGATTGTTGGTATTGGGTCGCAAACTCCAAGGGGCGTTTTGAGGTGAGGTCTTTCTTCAAGTGCCTCTCTTTTGATCCTGGAGTTCGTTTTCCTTGGAAGTCTGTTTGGCGTTCTAAGGCTCCTCTCAAAGTGGCTTTCTTTGTGTGGACTTCGGTTCTGGGTAGGATCTTAACCCAGGATAATTTGAGAAGGAGAAGCCAGGTGGTGGTCAATCGTTGTTATATGTGTCTTCGTGATGAGGAATCTGTGGATCACCTTCTTATTCATTGCTCTTTGGCTAGAGAGTGTTGGGATTTGATGCTTGGCTTATTTGGGTTTTATTGGGTTATGCCAGGATCTACTAGAGAGTTGATTGAGATGTGGAGATGTTGCCATGTGGGGGCACTCAGTCAAGATGCGTGGAGAGCTACGCCGCTTTGTGTGTGGTGGTGTATTTGGCTTGAAAGGAATAGGAGATACTTTGAAGGAAAGGCGATGTCGATTTCAGTGCTTAAATTCTCGATTTTTTCAACTCTTTTTTGTTGGGTTTCAGGGAGAGATCATAGATCGTTGGGGGAAATTGTTGATTTTTTGGCCTCTATGAAGGCTTGAGTCCTTTGTGCTCTTTTGTATTTCCTTGGGTTTCGCTCCCCTCTTGAGCATCTTTTAATAATATTCTTTTATTTATCAAAAAAAAAAAAAAAGATCCTAGATTTTTATTGTAATATTCGATGATTTTATTATGCATTTTAATCTTGCTTACTGATCTTTAATCATGATTAGGGACTTTTAATCACGCTTAGTGATCTTTGATCACGTTAGTGACCTTTAATCATGCTTAGTGACTTTTAATCATACTAACTGATTTTTAATCATGATTAGTTTTTTTTTAATCATACTTAGTGTGTAAATCAGCTTTAATGATGGGGTTATGGAATAAAAGAGAGTTGGAGGGGTTCTTTGCTAACTTTACAGCTTTGGGGCCATGTATCTTTACCATGTGAAAGCTGTAAACATTTGGGTGAGTCATCTCCTGCATATGTATAGACTGCCAGCATAACTCACACAACATCTGGACATATAGGTGTCTGTGTTCATTAAATATAATGCCAAAGACTTCCTTTGGAGGGATTGGAACTTACACAACGGACCATCTCAGAAGACAAATATATGTATAGATGTAGCCCAAGGTTTAAGGAAAGGGAAAAGATACAACAAAATCAGGAGCTATAGATGAGACTTAACAAATCATATAACAGGTAGGCAAGTTTCATATTCTACGTTCTACAATCTACAAAGAGACTCATTGTTTATTTTTTACATTACGGTCCCAAGTATCTGTTCATGCCTAAAAATTATCTATTTTACTGATTTATGTTAAAATTGAGTTGTTAAATTTCATGAATTGAAGTGGTACTTGATATAACTGCTAACCAATCTGATATTTTTAAATTAAACATGTTCTATAAGTATGTAGTAGTAATTCAAATGTTATTTGAATACTGAATTGTGAAAATTATTGTTCTATTGGAATTACTACAGGTTCTATATGGTTATTGATTTGATTTAAATTTGTAATTGAAATGAAAGACAGGTTTGTGTCTTGGGTTGACAAAAAATGAAACTGAGACTGAGTTGTGGTGCTGGGAACTGTTTAGCAGATCTGAACAGACTGTGCCATTTATTTTCATACGAGGGGCACTGTCCCAGGGTTAAAGGGTCCCTAAAAGGAAACGAAGACTTATGCAAGGGGCACGGTCCCAGGGTTAAAGGGTCCCTAAAAGGTTTTAAAGGTAAATGAAAATCATGGACAGTTACATATAAAGGATCTTGGTAAGGGTCCTAGTGGTTTGATTAATATCTGGGGAGTATTTCTTTGATTTATCACTTCATATTTGTAGTTGTTGTTACATATTCTATTACTCACTAAATGTTGTTCTCTATTTAGTTTTGTTTTGCATATTAGGTTGTCTTAGAATTTAGAATAGCGTTATTTCTCTATTTGGCTTTATTAGCTCACCCCTTTATTTGTTCCCCTCCCAGATTCCGTCCAAGGTGGAGGCTAGAAGTTGATTTCATGCTTGGGACTTGATGCTTTCTACTCACATGTTTGCTCGACTCACATGCCTAGAAGTAGAAGAGCTTTTGTGTGTTTTGTTGTGTATATATTAGCTTTTGGTCTGGAACAGTTGGTGTTGTAAAATAAAAGGCTCCTCTATGTGAGTCTTGTAAGTTGGAAATGCTATGTATATTAGAACTTAACCATGTGACAGTTGTGTTTGTGAACTGGGAATGAAATATCTTTTCGTTTCAGATTTCTGAATATAGCATTTGGTTATGTTGGTTTTGGTATATCATATCCCATTGTTTTCAAAGTATCAAAAACTATGTGGGTATATTGCTGAAATTTGGAATTAATGAACCTTTTCATGGAAAATTATCTTTTCAGAAATTTGAAACATGATTGAAGAGAGTAACATGATTATTTTTGGAAAGTAAACTCACCTAGTTTTTTCTTAAATCCCTAAATTCATTTAATCACACCTCGGGTTTCGAGTCTAAAAATCCGGGGCGTGACAGAATCTTTCCTTATTTTTCTTTTTTTTTTTCTTTTTTTTTTTGAAACTTTTGATCTTGCTAAGTACATTTTTCAATTTTATAAGCATTTTTCTTGGTCGAAACCGACTTGGCAACTCCAACTCATAGAATTTATGGATAATACTCCTAATTCCACAAGGAAGATTTAATGTGCTCAAACACACACTTCTATTGATAAGTTTTTTTTCTCTCTCTCTTGTATGGATTAATTTGAAAAATATTTAAAATTCAAGACATGCACTTTTTAGTTATAAAAAAGTGTAACTTCTAATTCAATAACTTCCTATGAGGGAAGGAAGGGGGAGAGGAGGAACCTTCTATTTCAAATAAACAAAACCTTGTCAAAAGCTACAAGAAAACTGGAAAACAAGTCTCTTAATGTTGAGAAATTCTCATAAGATTCCAGCAACAAATCTAGAACTACTACATTTTCATCGTATTGACCATAGGAACTTGACCAGAAGTCTATTTTAAGTTTCCAGCAAATAAAGGAAAATAGAACACACAGTATTCAATATCATCCAGGTATACAACCAAGGCAGAAAAACACCTAGATTGAAATCCATAAAGCAAGTAAAAGATGAAGAATAATGAGATCCAGCTTTTACAAAGAAAATAAAAGAAAAGAAATTTGAAGAAGATGAAAGAAAATGAAGAGAAACCAACCTATTATGACCAAATTCACACGAAAAGGAGAATTCTTCACAGATGAAAGGGGCAGATGCCTTTTCTGTCATGCCAGAAAATGCCTGGCTAGCTGAAATGCATCCATCGTGGTTGAAGTTGGATGATTGATCACAACTAACCCGTGGCTCACCCAAGTGAACAACAATAGGCAAAAGGTGTAGCTTAACAAACAAAGCTGGCTTGGATCCACCATCTTTAGATATATACACTCCCAGTTCTTTAACCTCGACGGTAGCTTTGGGTGTCTGCAACATTTCGTAAGACAATTACAACATTCGAAAAACCTTCTGGCATAAAGATACGGTGAATAATATAAGAAATCCAACGAGTGTGTGTTCAACAACAGTGAAAAACTGTTTCAGACCTGGACTTCTTCCCAGAAATTAAACAACACTCACTTTAGCAAGTTAGTTGTTGAAAGTAACATGCGTCAATAAAGAACATGTAATTATTTGTGGTTCACTATTTTAGCAAAACACTCTTCTTTGCTGATTGAATCGTCAATCAAAAACCACATTACAAAGGAAAACAGCACCTAGAAAATAAATTATACTTATCTATACCAAATATAAACATCTAATTTTCATGCTTCCTTGTCTATTAAAGTAAATGTATCTGTCTAACAATTTTGACTGCTGTGTACAGAATGTTGGTTCCAACATTTATAGGCAGTATGGCGTTTGGATCTGGTGTCTGCTCCATAGTGACCCCCAAGTTACCACTAGCCAAGACACGAGTTAACAACCATGAGCAATCTTTCTAACCCTTTTCCATGCAAAGGGCTGAATAAGTGATGGAGTAAACTATATCATAGCAAAGAAAGCAATAAAAAGAAAAATATAAAGAGATAAAATGATGAGGTACTATTTTCCAATAACAAAATTACCTTCACAATCAACTCTGTCACGGACACAGACAAAAACCTTGCCATGTTAGCCACAACCATCCACTTTCCTCTGCTGGAAGTGCGGGATCTGCGAGATCTACTCTTTTTTGTGCTTTTATTTGAAGGCCTCATTACAACTTCTAAATCACATATTAACACCTGCAATTTTGGGTCCCTAGAAATAAAGCCAACCCCAAGTTTAACCAAGGACTGCCGTAAGCTGAGTCTGATTTCACCAACAGATACAGATTCAATAGCACCCTGTAAATTATCAACAAGAACATAAAAGAATGATTCTGAAGAGGCAGTAATCTACTATCAGATTAAAAAAGTCAAATCCAACTCTTTCTTATGAAAGACTAAGGATGTCAATGGTAATCAAAAATAAGGAGAAGAAAGAGGGAGGAAAGGAGAGAGAGATGGAGAGATCATATATATATATGTATGTATATCTCAAACTAATTCACATAAATGAAAAAGTAATTAATAAAATGCTCAATGGTGTAAAAAGAATTCTTGTAAGAACAGTTAAAATCGGGAATCATAAACCTTTTATAGGGCTACGTACATGGTTCTCCACAGAATGTATCAGAATGTATACAGAATGTATCATAAACTTTTTATACAGAATGTATCAATTCGGTACATGAGGTGCTAATACAATGGGAAGAAAAGAAGGGATAGGAGAGACCTATGTTAGATTGGAGTTTGGTTTCAGGAGAATCTCTGTCACATATGTATTCTTGGTAAAAGGATGAAGACCATTGGTTTTTCGACTCCTTTGGTGTATATATGGACTAACATCAACCTAGGGTGAGCTTTTTGACATTTTAGCCAATGCATTGTAGTTGTAGCTTGAATTTATGAGCTAGAGACAATCCCACAGCCTCATCCTTCTCTGCCTCAAAAGTCACTCCCATGAGAACACCCACATCCACACCCTCATCCCTTACCCAATCCTCATCCCTACCGCCTCCTCTCTTATTAGCAACAACATCCACATTATTCTTTTGGGTTAATGGGACAAATTGTAAATCTTTGGGGCATCTTTTGGATTTTGTGGATAGCTTGAAATTATATTGTCGCCTTAGTCTTCTTTTGTATTCCTCTGGGAGAACTCCCCTCTTGAGCGCCTTTTACGAAATCTTTGCTTATAAACAAAAAAAAAAAAAACATGTCTTCATACAATTCCCAAGCAAATCCAGTCCACAATATAGAAGTGTACATATAAACTTAGACTAGAAGAATTTCAAACATCAAGAAAACTGTATAATCACATGATCCTTGCTGATTAAAATGAATCAACAAATATTATACATGGGCCACTGCTTACTCCTACTTAGAATAATATATATAATAATTAATAATGATAATAAAAGAATAAGAATTAAGTAAAAGACAAACCTTTTTGAACTTGACAACAACATCCCTTAAACATTTCCAACCACCAACCCGAAATGAAACGGATGCTCCCAAAATCCGGCTTAGAATCCAAGCCAACAACCTGGATGCAAATCTGAAACAAGACTTACAATAAGCAATCCAAAATGATAAATGGTCGAAAATCAAGTCAAACCTCTTAATGGTAGAATCAAAAACTAATAATCATCAATCATGCATAAATGATGGTACAATCAAAAGGCTGATAAGAAAAATTGAAAATGACAGCAAAACAATATAAGATAAATTAACTGCGTCTTTTTTAGAGAATCCAAATCAATAGATCAATGAAGCATGATTATAAGACACAATCAATTAATTGCGCAATATTTAAACAATCCTTAAAAGGGTAACAGTCTGAGTCATCTCCATTTAAAAATTAACATTTCTAACCATATGTAGCTTCCAAATGAAACTGAAGTGCCAAATAAGGATTCATGTCTCAAAATGCAAGACAAAAATTTTTATTGACAAACTTGGAAAAAAAGCAACCATAGAATGTTCTCTCTATTTTTAAGGGGTAAAAACAAATGTCTAATCTACTTCAAAAAACAAATAGTTGAATACGACGAATTCATGACCAACCCACGCCCTTGGGAAATAAAAACAAGAATACTTCTTGATGGGCTCATAACAAGTATCCTGATTTATTTTATGTCACATCATAATAATATATTGTAGTATGTCATCTACTTATACATCCTAGGATCTCCATAAGCAGCATGTTGGGTAAAGTTATGGATGCTTCTAGAAAATAGGCAAGAGGTCATGTATGGTGAAAAGTGACCAAGAGTTACCGCTCTGTTTGAACAAGCATGTAAAATGGAGCTAGTTTATGATAATAAACTCTGTGCTAATTTATTTTATATCAAACATTTTTTTTTTTTTCTTTTTGATAAGTAATATCAAACAAATTTTGGAAGTTAAATCTAATACAATATCATTGTAATGTCACCTACTTGCATATCCTAGGATGTTCTCATAAGTGCTGTGTTACATATATTTCCTGGGTACTTCTAGAAAATTGCAATAGGCCATGTGTGGTGAAAAGTAGTCAAAAATTTCCCATTATTCAAAAGGAGCATGAATTAGAAAACCATTTAAGATAATAAATGTATATTAGAGACTTGAAAAATAGGAAAACTCGCTGGTACAAGAGGGGGACCAGTTTGATACGATATAAGATATAGGATGAATACACAACAAAAAAAATAAAAAATAAATGAGTTGGGGAAATTTATTGGAGATAAACGCAATTACACAGGAAAAGATAGTAGTAATGAGTAGGGATGTCTTTCAGATGCTCCGGGTATTACTTTCCCATGGAGGGCTATTTGGCGTTCGAAAGACCCTCTAAAAGTGGTTTTTTTTGCATGGACGTCCAGGATAACCTGAAGCGGAGGAAACAGATTGTGGTCAATTGGTGTTGCATGTGTAATGACAAGGAAATGGTTGATCACCTCCTTTTCATTGTCTTATGGCTTGGGATTGTTGGATTTTGATGTTGGGTTTGTTTGGCATTCAGTGGGTTATGCCCAGGTCCTCTAGAGGCTCGGAGAGGTTGTATAGTGGGGGCCTAAGTTCGTGATTTCTGGAGGGTTACACCTTTATGCGTCTAGTGGTGTTTATGGCTTGAAAGAAATAGGAGATCCTTCGAAGGAAAGGAGAATCCTATTGGGGCGTTAAAGTTCTCCATTATAGTACTCTTTTTTGTTGGGTTTTAGGGAGAAATTGTAAATCTTTGGACGAGCTTGTTGATTTTTTGGACTCTTTGAGGATATAAAGGCCCTATTTGGCCTTGTGTAGGTTTTGAGGGATGCGTTCCCCTTTTGAACGATTTTTATACAATCTTTACGTATCAAAAATAATAATAATAATAATAATTGTATCTGTTGCGAGAAAAGGAAATAGGGTAATATAAATAAAATGTGTATTGGAAGAAGATATAATTAATATAATTGGCACTCAAGTAGGAAAGACAAATACATTAAAGCACAATTTTGAAAATACAAGAAGGAACTATTCAAGGTATAATAAGAGGTGAAAAAATATTCATAAGAGAAGGCTTGAATTGACATGTAGGAAAAGAGTGTGGATGATATGAGATGATGTATGGCAGACATGGGTTTGCATACATAAATTACATTGGGGAAGTAGCCTTATAATTTGCAATGGTGTATTTTATGATGGCGAATACATAAAAACCTTTATGCTCCATTTGAAAGGAGGGATGGTAAAATAGTGGAAGGGAGAGAGGGAGAGATGGTGGAGGCATCCCTAAGGAATGGATGATCTTCATCCCTCCTTTTGTTTGGTTGGATGGAAGAGAAGGAAATAGGTGCTATTAAGCCTATTATTGTTTCACTAATATACCCTCAGATATATAAATTCATTCATTAAAATGAGGGGAAGGTTGCCTTTTTGAATTTATCTAACATATTTGTATTTTTCTCTCCTCTTCCTCCCATTTTTGGATCGAAGCGAAATGATGGGCTAGGAGGATGGCTCGTCCCTACCTCCTCCCTTCTATCCAAATCTCCCTCCTACCAAAAATGGAGACTCATTCAATCCCTCCTCTCTTCCCTCATCCTTCCACCCTACCAAACGCCTTCCATCCTACCAAACGAAGCATTAAAGATCATGAGGTTATGATGCAAATCATTAATGGTATCTTGGTCAAGATTGAGGCAGTCAATGGTGCCTTGAAGAGTGTTTAGTCAAAGTCTATTCAATAGTAATTATGGTGTGGAAAGCTGAATATGTCCTGGGAATAGAACTTGTTATAAATGTTCTGTGGGTAGTCCAGAAGTCAGTCTAGATAGTCCAAAAGTCAGTCTAGAGAATTGAAGACTCATTAATAGTCTTATTATAAAAAGGACAGACCTCTATATTTGTTGTATTCAAGTTTAAATCAATATAATTTTGATATATTATCAGATTTTACACTTCTCTTCAGGCTTTTCCCAGATTTCCCTTTAGGAATCTAGGCTCCAACGGTGATTGGAGTATTTCTAGTCTTCCTTACTACTGTGAGAAAGAGAGTGTTTTTTCTGTTTTCTTAGGAAAGTGGTAAAGTACCATTAATGCTGTGAGGGAATTCTAAAAGTCTTTCTAGGAAATGTTAAGCGTCACTAATAGTAGTATTATAAAAAGGAAACACCTCTATATTTGCTGTAACCAAGTCATAATCAATACAATTTGAGTTATTATCAGTTATAAACAGTTACTTCAGGCTTTTCCCAGATTCCCCTTTAGAAATTTAGGCTCCGGCGGTGATTGGAGTAACCCAAGTCTTTCTTACTGTTGGAAGAAGACTTGTGTTCTTTTCTGTTTGCTTCAAGTTATTAAAGAAGAGACCTTGACCTTGCAAGATACATTAACAATTTTAGATTTATATATTAAAGAATAATCAAGAAAGAGAAAAGAGATTGGAAATCCAAGAAAAGGTGATTGAATCGAGAAACATTAAAATAAGCAACATGGAATTAAGAGGATAAGCAAATGTAATGTAAAATGGGATAATAGAATTTGTTTAAAGAATAGGAAAAGAGATTATTGAAGATTTGAAAGGAAAAGAGTCGTTCTCTAACATATGAATTAAGAGATTATTGTAGTAGACTTTTCCGGATTGCTATAGAAAGCATGCCTTGGTCGCCGACTCGTATCGGCTTGACCCCATTGAAGATGGGAGTGAGGTACAACAAGGCCATTTCTGTCCACCGCCCTTCTCACGGAGCCGTACGTGGATGTTACCACTCATACAGCTCCCAGTCAGCAAGCAGTTAGACTTCCTCTACAAGGAATGGAAGTGTGGATAAATCGACATCAAATAGAGTCATTCGGTTTTGCTTTTCAGCAATAACATGATAGCGGGGAGGACGACCTGGGATGTGTGCTTTTCAAGACATTTCCAAAACTAGGAGTTGGAAGATGTTACTGGGTTGTAGGAGATGCTGCACTGCCAAGAGGTGGATGGTGGAGTAGCTGGCTACCGAGTGTGGGTGCTCTCTTTTCAGGGGAAGTTCGATGTGCATTCGTTTTATAGAGCCCTCTTGGATGCCCCGAGGCATGCTTTCCCGTGGAAATCCGTTTGGTGCTCAAAGGCCCCCCCCTTAAGGTGGTTTTCTTTACTTGGACGGCTGTTCTGGAGAGGATTCTGACCCTAGACAGCCTAAGGAGGAGGAGACAGATTATAGTGAATTGGTGCTGCATGTGTAAGAGGAATGAAGAGTCAGTAGATCATCCCCTGTTGCTTGCACTGTGGCTAGGGACAGCTGGGGCTTGCTTTTTGGCTTTTGTTTGGAGTTCAGTGGGTTATGCCCTGGTCTTCAATAGCCATGATTGAGGCTTGAGGAGGTTGTATAGTGGGTCCCCAAGCCGAAGACTTTTGGAGGGTGCCACCCTTGTGCGTTCGGTGGTGCCCATGGAGGGAACGAAATAGGAGATCCTTCAATGGGGAAGAGACTCCTATTGGGGAACTGAAATTCTATATCATTAGTTCTCTTTTTTGTTCTGTTTGTGGGAGAAATTGTAAATCCATGGGGGAGAGAGTTGATTTTTTGGACATATTAAGAGGCTTTATAGGTGTCTTTCGGATACACCGGGGCCCCACTTTCCGTGGAGGGCCATTTGGCGTTCAAAGGCTCCTCTCAAAGTGACTTTTTTGCATGGTAATCCATCTTGGGGAAGATTTTGACCCGAGTTAATCTTAGGAGGAGACAGATTGTGGTTAATTGGTGCTATATGTGCAAGAATGATAAGGAAATGGTTGATCACCTTCTTTTGCATTGCTCAGTGGCGCGGGATTGCTGGATTTTGCTGCTGGGTTCGTTCGGGTATCAGTGGATTATGCCCAGGTCTTCCTGTGGCTTGACTGAGGCTTGGAGAGGTTCTATAGGGGGGGTTCAAGTCCGCAATTTCTGGAGGATTACATCCCTATGTGTTTGGTGGTGTGTATGGCTTGAGAGAAATAGCAGATCTTTCGAAGGAAAAGAGAATCCTATTGGGTGTTTGAAGTTCTCCATTACTAGCACCCTCTTTTTTTGGTTTGTAGATCTTTTGGGTTCATTGAGGGTTTAGAGGCCCAATATGGCCTTGTGTAGCTTTTGAGGGATGCAATCCCTTTTGAACGGTCTTAATACAATATTCACTTATCAAAAGAAATTATTGAGAGGCTAGGGGCCCTGTTTGGTCCTTATTCGTTTTTGCGGGCTGCATTCCCGGTTTGAACGCTTTCTATTACAATTACTTATCTAAAAGAAGAAAAAAAAAAAAAAAAAAAAAAAAATTATCTAAAAGAAGAAAAAAAAAAAAAAAAAAAAAAAAAAAAAGTGATGAAAGACGATAACCAAAGAGGATTTGTGCAATTTTTATTCTGAATTAGATGCAAGATAGGGAGACGAATGAATAGAAACATGTTAACATTAAAATAGAAGAAAAAGAGATACTAACCATGTTAATTAGATAAATAGTAAGGTCTAGTGTCTTAGTGAAGAATGACAAAAAGAAAAATATATTAAAACTAGTTACTTTAAAATGAAATATATATGAAAATAACGTTCAAAGAATGTCACAACCTTAAGGAGATAAAAGTAAACAAATCTTTTGGCACAATCAACATGTGAAGAACATAGTGCACCAGATAATATTAAAACTGCAAGGTATAGAACCACGTGACATTCTATTGAGACTTGAAAGTGTTTAGTGTATGATAGTGCGTCTTGCCTAAAGAAATTATGAAACTGTGCTAGAGACTGACTGACCAACTAGTAAGTGTAAATTTAAATTGAATTCATGCCGGCAGATCAATAGTAGAATGTATCTATTTTTTAAGGTGACTAGTGAAAAGATGCATTTATATAGATATAGAAAAGCCAACAATAAGATCCTATACAAATAATATGGTGAATCGCTAGAATAGAAATGTCAAAAAAAAATAATAAATGACATGATAAAAGTCAAATGTGATGTAGTTGTTGCTATAGTGAGATAAAAGTAAGTTTTCTATCAATGTAAGCATGTGCCTGGGATTAGTACAGAGCCCCAGTTTTATGCTTTAGTTATAGATAAACGGACTAAACACATTCGCTTGCAAACGTAATCTAAAAAACACCAAATATAAGCACCAAAAAGGCTCTGCTACACCAAAAATCTCTACCACAAAAAGGGTTTTTTTTTTTTTAATGACACCACATAGTTAAAAGTGAGTTTTTAAACCAAAAGCACATCAGGCAGGGACAGACCCAGGAATTTGGGTTTGGGGGGGAGTGAATTTTTTTTATAATTTCAGGGGGGGCAACACTAGAATTTCATAGGTATATAATTGTAATATGGAAAAATTCCTAGTATTTAATGTTAAAAAATAAAATAAAATAATCAGGGGGGGAAATTCCTAGTATTTTTGGTGTTCATTGGGTTTTGCTGGATTCCACGAGGATCATGCTTGAGGCTTGGAGAGGTAGTGTAGATGTTGGCAGTCAAGTCTACAATCTTACTTATCAAAAAAATGGATAGCAGTCAAGTCTAAGATGCTTGGAGGGTGACCCCTCTTTGTTTGTGGTGGAGTGTTTTTTTTTTTTTTTTTTTTTTTTTGGACAAGTAAGATTGTATTAGAAAGCGTTCAAACAGGGAACACATCCCATGAAACAACACAAGGCCCAAAAAGCTACAAAACTAGCAAAGAGTCCAAACAATCAACTACCTCCCCATGGATTTTACATTTCTCCCCAATACCCAACAAAAAAGAGAACAAAAAATAGAGAACTTAAACGCTCCAATAGGAGTCTACTTGCATCAAAGGATCTCCTATTCAAATCTGTCCATAAGCACCTCCCCATGGATTTTACATTTCTCCCCAATACCCAACAAAAAAGAGAACAAAGAATAGAGAACTTAAACGCTCCAATAGGAGTCTACTTGCATCAAAGGATCTCCTATTCAAATCTGTCCATAAGCACCTCCCCATGGATTTTACATTTCTCCCCAATACCCAACAAAAAGGAGAAAAAAGAATAGAGAACTTAAACGCTCCAATAGGAGTCTCCTTGCCATCAAAGGATCTCCTATCCAAATCTGTCCATAAGCACCACCACACACACAAAGGCATTACCCTCCAAAAGTTGCGGGCTTGGGCATCCACTGTATAGTCTCTCCAAGCCTCAATCAAACCCCTAGAGGACCTACTTATCTGATCAAAAAAAAAACCCTAGAGGAACTAGGCATAACCCAATGGTGTTGGTGGAGTTTGTTGACGAAGAAGAATAATAGATCCTTTGATAGGGAGGAAGCTCCTACTTCGGAGTTAAAATACTCCATCCCGAGTTCTCTATTTGTTGGATCAAAGAGTGCATTGTAAATCTATGGACGACTTTGTAGATATATGGATAGCTTGAAAGTCTAGTATTTTGTTGGCTTTTTGTGCAGTTGTATTTGGGCATGCTCCCCATTTTGCGCTCTTTTATGAAATCTTACTTATTGAGAGGAAGAGGAGGAGGGGGGGGACGACCATGTGTACTGTTCTTTAGGTTGCAAGACAAAACATATGACATTCAAATCACGGCTCATCTTGAAGCATAAAGCTAAGAAAACCCATGTACCCAAGGAGCACCCAGGGACCATAACTTAGTATACAAATTATATCATCACAATATGACCTTAGAAACTAAACAAAATTTCAAGAAACACTCTATAGATATCGGGAGCAACCATAACACGAAGGACTACATATAGCAGGACTATCATATCTTTCTTTACTAACTCTACCCAGGTTAGCTTTGGTCTTCCTCTTCCCCTGGTATTACCTTCCATGTGGACTATGTCAATTTTTCATAACCAGCGCACTTAAACGTCTTTTTTGCACATGTCCAAACCATCTTAACCTATTTTCTCTTATTTTATCTCCAATTGTCGCTACTCCAACCATCTCCCGAATTTGATCATTTCTAATTCTAACCTTTCTAGTCTTACAGCACATCCATCTCAACATTCGCAATTCCTTGACAGGCTTAAAATCCTAAGCCCTAGCTTGGCTCAGTTGTATTTGTAAGCAGACGTGATTCAATAACTCATGAGAAATGTTGTTTTAATTTTTGTTATACTTTATTATATTCGATTATTTTATTCACGAATAAATGGACATGAACCTTAAAAAAAAAATCGTGTGGGGGTGCGCTAGGCCAAGGCAACAGTACAATGCCAAGGCGACGCTTGAAGGCCCAAGTAGCAAGCTACTGTTGTGGACCCTCCCCCTATAATTTTTTTTTTTTTTTAAAAAAAAAAAAAACACTTCAAAATTTATGGAGAAATAATAATTTTGAGCACGTGTCCGCAAGCCAACACAAGCCAAATCTACCATTGTCCAAGCTCCCCTCTTTTAAAGTACAAAAGCTTCTACTTCACAATCAAGCTTAGCTAGTTTACTTAATGAACAAACAAGAGCTAAGCCTTTAAGGAGTTGAACCAAAACCATTCATGAATAGCTCAGTTTATTCGCAGCTGTATCAATAGCCTTACGTTCTCCAACATATATCAGCACAACAACGTCCCGGCTCCCATTACCATCATCCTCCATAAGCTTACTCCAAAGCATATCTACACAACCAGTTTCCACTATACTCTCATTAAAAATTCAATTTTTGATACCTAAACCACCACAAAAACAAAGAGAATTACAGAAAATTAACCTTTACCCATAAGAAACTGTGGAGAGTAGAGCTAGGATCTCTACTTTTATAGCAAGTCAATTCCTGTCTACTTAGGATAAGAAAGGATTGTATTGTAATAATGGTCTATGATAATGAACCTATCCCTAATTGACTTTAGCTTCTCACTTATCAAAAACAACGTTAGCTTCTCAAAGCACAATGATAAAAATTAAGCTTAACTTTTCCTTTTGAAAAAGGACTATAATCTGGCCAACAAGTCATTTCCTCCAATCTATGAGAAGTAGTCACCCATCATATATTTGGCAGGAGGAAATAATGGACAACGGAGGGAAGAGATGAGGGGTGGAGCAAACTTCAATTGTTTAGTAAAAAGAAGACGAAGAGGGGAAGGATGGGATGATGGATGAGGCATCACTCCGCCCACCATTTTGTTTCCATCCAAATTTAGGAGCATGAGAAGAGACGAAAAATAATATCTGTTGGGTAAACTGAAAAGGCATTATTGCCCTCATTTTAGTGCATATGATTTATATATTTAAGCGTACAATGGAAAAATAAAATATAATCCCCTTCCTCGCCTTCCACTGAACCAAAAACAGGAAAGATCTTCCTTACAAATGCCTTTTCCATCCCTTCTTCCCTTCCATCCAATTTTCAAATCCCTAATCCCTCCTACACAGCAGAGCAACAATTTCTCATATCAAGATGCATCACGCTAAATCAAGTGGTATTTAAAATCATCCCCCACATCACCGCATGAGAAATCTTTTTTAGGTATCTTCAAAATAATTTCTCTTAGACACTGTAATAGTTAAGAGACTTGAAAGGGTACTTTTGATATGGGTTGGTATGCCTAGGAATGAAGCCAAGCTGAGATACGCTTCTCACCGCTCAAGATCAGCTTGACAAAGCAAATAGTTGCTCAAGCTCAAGACTAAATGAGCCCTGTTATGAGTGTTTGGCTTGAACATGCTTATCAAGCTCACAATAGGCTCATTCGTTTAGCAATTTTTGAGCTTAGACTCGAGCTCCTTTTCAAACTTTAATTGAGCTTGAGATCAATATTGATAAGAAGAAAGAAAAAAAAAGAAAAATTGGTTATAAATCCAAGCGAGCTCTAAAAACGAGCTATGATCACAAACCTTCACTGAGCTTGTTCACAAACATGATGTGTGTGCAAACCTATAACTCTGTTTGTTTACTTCATGAGATCTAAGATTGAATAATTATAAGTACCTAAAACTATTTTTATACTATTGATCATTCATTTAGGTGCACTCAGAACAAAGGAATTGCTTGCACCAGACGAATGAATGAGTTTTTGTCAAGTGGAATCATGTACAATTTAAAGTTGAGAGATACGTGTGGATCACCATTATTGATCCCATTTGCTTCAATGATAGCTGGTCAAATGATGAATGGGGGACTCTTGTAAATAAAATAATTAGTTGAGAATTCTAAATAAGAATGCTCGATATTATTTCCAATGAAGATAATGAACTATAAATCATTACAGAATTTTCAAAAGAGCATTTACATAAATCATTAAAGTATTTTAGAAAGATCATCTGCACAGATGCTTCAACTAGTAGTTCTCAACTTTCAAAAATTATACCATGTGAAAGAGGATGATGAGTTTATCCCCTCCATCTAATGGCAAATGATGCAAGCTCATGATAAGCACCCTCAAGATAGACTTAATCACATTTCTGCTACCATCCTGTTTATCTGTGAGTCCCATGTCAAAAAAGCCGTTAGGGTTGCATTAAAGGGAGATGTGGTGAGAGGGTCACTTCATGTTTAATGCACTTAGCAATCAGTATAAGACTCTTCACGTTATGATGCTAACCTGAAGGTTGAAGTATTCACAACATGAGCACATCAAATATCTAATCCCACATTTTCCTACAAGCCCACAACACAGTTAAAAAAATTGTCTTTTCCCATAAGAGTCAGTGTGTTCTATATCACATGCAAGTTTTTCCAAGCACTAGCATGAATACTCCCAATTCAACATAGCTGTTAAATGTTGCCCCTTTATAGATTCAAACATCAAAAGCATCCCACACCAATCAAACCAGTTACAAGACCTACAAGCCCACAACACAGTTAAAAAAATTGTCTTTCCATAAGCCTCAGTGTGTTCTATCTCGCAAGCAAGTTTTCCAAGCACTGGCATGAATACTCCCAATTTAACATGGCTGTTAAATGTTGCCACTTTCTAGATTCAAACATCAAAAGCATCCCACACCAGTCAAACCAGTTACAAAACCGATAAGAAAGAAGATAACACTTTTTTAGAACAAGTGAGCTCAATGTGACCCTAAAACACCTAAACAACCAAAAAATTAATAACGTCATTGAACCAATTAATACAAGACCAATTATTCATCTTTACATATGCATACATGTATATTCTGTCTAAATTATATATGTATGAATGAATACAAAGACCAATTATTCATCTTTATATATGCATATATGTATATTCTGTCTAAATTATATATGTATGAATCACGAGAAAGTTGACTTGGCAACTTACATGAATATTAGCCAGAGTATAATTGAGACGAGCAGGAACCCAAACAAGAATTTGGCAGGGGAAGCCGCCATTTCCTGCAGAGATTGCTTCGATCTCTTTGAATTCGTGTTCTGCAACAGAACCGTTGTTCAAGAGCGGAAATTCAAGTGAAATGCATTCGCTGCACATAACTTCATGTCAAGGAAAGCCCTAGAATTGGTTCGTTGGTTGGTTCGTTCGATTCTCTCAATGTTCTTGAAGATCGGTTGTTTCTGTGGAGTCGAATTGCGAAAAATGAAATGGTCTTCGAGGCGCGTATATCGAAGGGAGTGGTTACAGGAGAGAGAGTGGGGGGTGAGAGTACCCGATCCGGGATATGCTCGGAGATCAAGAGGGTGTGTGTTTTGTAGAGAGAGAGTGCGTGTTTTCTAGAGAGAGAAAGAGAGCAGCGAAAACGACTCTTTTTGATCAATGGGGGTGTCTTTTGGATCTGGTGCGGTTGGGTGTACGGAAGTATAAGATACGTGTGTTTTGGTTGGTTCTTTTTGGGGAACGTGCATAATATACGTGGGTCCGAATATGTGTGAAACGAATCATAATCTTTGTGTTAATTTCCATTTTTTTTTTTTTTTCCAGAAGTATTACTTTCCAATTGAATAAGGTCGGTTACGGTTGTGGAAAAGAAAATAATCGACACCAACAAAAATTTAACAAAACTTGGTAATCATAAACGTGGCAAAAAAATTCCTTTTCTTTTTTTTCTTATTTTTATGACTGATATAAAAATATATTGTATGAGCTGTTAAGCTTATTTTTTTCTTTTCTCACCATTTTCTTTTATTTTTATCCTCAAATTTTAAACAAATACAGTGATTCACCTTTTGGTTAGATATATAGCATAATTTAAAAGTTTGATTAGTAGGAAAAATAAAATTTTGAGAAAAAATTACTTGCCATAAGAACCTAACTTTCTCGTATAAAAATTTTACAAATAAAAAAATATGCTTAAGAAAGTTGATGGACTTTCAATTATGCATTTTCTTTTATAGTAAGTTTCATGTTATTTAAATTATAAAATGGTAATTTTTTATAATTTAATAAAAAATAGGAAAAATTCATAATAAGTCTTACATTTAAGCTCTAAAGACAAATAAGTCCTATGAAATCTTCCAAAACAAATAAGTCCTACTTTTGAAAAATATTTTTAAATAAGTCCAAATTCTATGAATAATGAATATTTTTCCAAAATTGCCCACTATTATTGTTATTTTTTTTTTTTTACCAAAACACAAATTTTCTCTCTACTTTCAATATTTTGTAACTAATAACTTTTATAAAATAAAAAAATTTATTTGCTACCAAAATAAATAATCCTAAAAAAAATAATAAAGTATTTCAAATACACTTTTACTGACATGTTAAAATACAATGAAAAACTTTTCATTAAATACATTTCGAATTATTTCCATTATCTTTTAATTTTCTACTTCATATTTTAACATATGAGTGTTTACGAAAAGTGTATTTGACATACTTTATTAATTTTTTTAGAATTATTTATTTTGGCAACAAATAAATACTTTTTATAAAAATTATTAGTTACAAACTATTGAAAGTAGAGAGAAAATTTGTATTTTGCTAAAAAAAAAAAAAAAAAAACAGTAATAGTAACTTAGCAATAAAGGGCAATCTTAAAAAAATATTCATTACTCATAGAATCTGGACTTATTTGTAAATAATTTTTGAAAGTATAACTTCTTTGTCTTTAGAAATATTTCATAAGACTTATTTGTCTTTGTAGAAGTAAGACTTATTAGGAATTTTCCCAAAAATATATATGCTACACGATGGAAATTTAATTTTCCTTTCATTAACTTCATTTTCTTTTACTTTCACTTTTCACTATTAGTTTTCATCTAACCAAACCAGCCTACAAGTTTACTTCCTTTTCTTTTCATTTCATTACATTATCTTCTATCAAAACCTAACTAAAATATTATGGTAATTTTCTACAATTTTCTTGAGTAATAAATTATGCTAATAAATTATGCTAACCAATAGACCTGTGATCTAGCAGTACAAGGCTCCTACTTCCTAAAAGGAGGTTAGGGGTTCGAACCTTAGTGAAGGCAGTATATGTGTGTTTCCCAACTAGGAAAAAAAAAAAAAAAAAAAAAAAAAAAAGGAGCTACCACTCCTTTTCCCAATCATAGTAATGGAAAAAAATATTTTCTTTCATTCACTATACTTACTTTCACTTTTCGCTATTAATTCACATCTAACTAAACGGACCCTAATGTTGCTTTTGGTATGATAGAATTGAATGAAATGGAAATGGAAATGGGAATGGAATTATAATGGGAATGAAATGAACATTCTCATTCGATTATTTGGTTGCAAATATGAAATACGAAGAAATGAAATGATAATTATCATTATAATGTTTTGTTATACAATTTTAAAATTTAGAATGAAATGAATTTTAAATCGAATTTTCTAAAATACCCTTTTTAATGACAAATGAATTAAATTAACAAAATAACTTTCTTCTATTAATTTTTTTTAAAGAAATGCTTGCAGTGGTGGAAGGCAGTGACAATACAAGTGGAGGTGGAAGGTGGTACTAGTGTAGATGGTGGAGGTGGAAGGTAGCGGTGATGGCTGTGGTTGTAGGATGCAGCAGTGATGTTGGTAGTAATGGTGGAAGGTGTCAGTGGTGTAAAGATGGTGGTGGAAGGCAATGGAGGTGACGGTGATGGTGGTGGCGGTGGCAGCGGATGCAAGTGGTGGAAGCCAATGGCGATGATGGAAGTCGGTGGTAGTGGCGGTTGTAGTGGAAGGCAGTGGAGGCGACGACGGTGTGGTGGTGTTAGAAGGCAACGATAGTGACGGTGGTAGCAGTGGTGAAAAACGGCAGCGTGACGATTGTATATCTCTAGAATTTATCGTTGATTCTCTACACTTTGTACAAAAATAAAGAAAAACCTGCAAAAACTAAACTAAAAATTGTATAAAAGAAGTAGGGTCGAACCACACATTCAAGATGCGATTTCGTGAACTCTAAGTCAAAACTTGAATTTATGGGATGGAAAAAAAAAAATTAAAAATTTTTTATTTTGAATTATGAAACTAAAAATAAAAAACAAATAAAAGTAAATAACTTTTGACCAAGTAATAAGAAAATTCTCAAGGAAGGAGAATCCACCACTACAGTCCATATAAACAAATTTATTTTGTTTTTGTCAATTTTCCTCCTATAAGCAAATCACTTCATCAATCCAATTACAACTTGAACAGATGAAGGAAAATGTAGCGTTAAACAACGCTTGCTTATATACATTATAACATTTAGTATTTTATTTAATCTGGTATATCTTTGGTATATAGAAGTAGGCATTATTCGAATTATTATTATTTGGCAAATACGAAGAATCATTCCTCTAATTTTATTTCAATCTAAAACTTAGAATAGAAGAATAACAGACATATTCTAAAGAGGAAAAACAAAAAAGACATTAAAGAAATTCAATTACATGTCAGCTATGGTGGTTTTATCTTTCACTCGAGATGAGTGTTTAAGCTAGCATGTCAATCAGAAAATAAAACATAGAAATAGAATAATTTTTCATCGATGAGAAAAATAAATTACAAGAAAAGAAAATGCAAGACAATAAAAATCCCTAACACTTTATTGTTTTCTCTCACTAACTCTGTACATCGCTACTTCCCTACACATGTCCTTATTTATAGAGTTTAGAAAGAGGGATTTAGGAAGGAAAAAGAAAATAATTTGAAAACTAAAATAGAGGGGGGAAATAAAAAAATCAAAAAAAAATCAAAAGAAGTACATAAAATCTTCCTAAAATCTTGTTGCTTTCCAATTTGAATTGATATTTGTTGATTTGATGGAGTACCAATTTTGAATTTGAATTCGACTGGTCGTGTATAAAAAATCGAGCAATTGTGTTTCACTCAAGTGTTGAAGTTGAGACCTCTTAAAAGTTGGTTGTGCATTGGACCATCTCTCCTACAAGGCTTATGGTGTTCTTCTTCAATAATAATAAACTTTTATCCTTTTGCATCCATAATTTTTGCCATTTTTGATTATTTTCTTCTCATTTTGAAATCAGCCCCCTATAAAACATAAAAAATATGGATAAGAACATTTATTTAATAAAAAAGATTAATTACACATTTATTTTTGATTAACAAGTTTTGTACACTTATCACAGTGGTATAGGTGGTGGTGGTAGCGGGAGTGGTGGTGTGATACCCCTTGGATCCGAGACATGGGTTGATCAGTCCCAAACCCAAACCCGATGGAATATCAAACAATTAATATTTAAAATGAACACAGATTGCAAAATGAATTAAGAATAAATATTAAAAGCTGAAAGATCTCTAAATATAAAATCCTCAAATATTAAAGATTAATAAAATCCAAATCCTTCCAAAACCTCCAACAGTTTAAACAACTCGGGAATCCATCTCTAATGGACCCCTAATAAAAATCCAAACTGAAATGTAAATAACTGAAATAACATCCAAAGCTAAACCACGGAGAGAAGTCCTATATCGTCGGAAGAGTGAGTGATAGTCTCTACTCAGCACGATCAAGCCTACGACTGGAACTGTCGAATACCTGAAAAATAGAAGTGAGTCAGACTCACGAATAAGTTCTATCCTATTACAATCCGAACAGAGACTCGATACGCATGTATATCCTAAACAACTCAACAATAGCTATGTAGTCTGTACATATATATATCCACATTACGGAACTCTCATTGGACTATGAAGAGGGTCTCAACCTGAACAGGAGGCAACATGCAAAACGCACCTGAGTGTGCATGAGTACCTAAGCCTAAACATGGTATACCTCAACCAACATAGCTAGCTACGCATCCTACTGCATATACGCTCCCTAACCGTCGATCCTAAGACTCAAGCTCATATCACGATACCAAAAATATATACTTAAAGTCCTATCTTATCAATCCAAAAGCAATCCAGCTAGTCATTCAGCTTGTGCAGCTTCTTTGACTTAAATATAAGTAGGATTTGTTTTATAATTCATTCCCTTATTCCGTATAGGTAGGATTTAGTATTTTTAAACTAATCCGTCCCTAGTATGCCACCATCCCATACCGGTACATACAATCCATCCATCCAGCAGTTGATAATACAGTCCATGTATGTAAATATCAACTAATCCATAAATCCAACAATTGAGAATAAAAATATTAAATTTAAACATCAATTTTTCCATAATAAGCATATCAAAGTTATGTATTTTAATATGCTGATTTTACACTACACAACAAAAAATTCAGCAATTGACAATACAACAGTATATGTAAATATCAATTTATCCCCAAAATTCGTACAATTGAGAGAACATAAATAAATGTCTACATCAATTAATTTCATAGCAAGCATAATAAACATTGGCCAATTATCATGCTCATATTACCAGTCCAACCATTGATACGATAAATGCTGAAATTTAAACATCAATTATTTCTTAACAAGCATAGTAAACATATATAGATTTTAACATGCTTATTTTATACCACTAATACATGATTAGAATTTGATAATTATTCATAGGAAATTGTTAGAACAACATAAGCAATTTAAACCACTTGCATCCACTAATAGTTTGCATAACTTGCTAAGAACTATTTACTGTTCAACCTATAAACCCTAAGTGGTTTATTATTCATTCTTACGCCCTCTGGAGCTTTAATACAACCTCAGAACTCATCTAGGTTCCCATGTACAATCCCTGAATACTCTAGAAAGATCAAAAACCAAACCCAGAAGCAAAATATGCCAAAAACGCATCAAAATGGGGTGGAGCCGCCTCCCCCACATGGGGAGCCGCCTCCCCCTTGAGTGGAGCTGGCTCCACACCATGTGTAGCCGCCTCTACCTGCCTTGGAGCCGGCTCCACCCTTGTGGGGAGCGGCCTCTACTCACAGAAACCCCTACTGCTTGTTTCCCTCACCCGTTTCACCTCCGGCGACTTCCATTCCTTCTGTCCTCAATGGTTAATGTTCTTACTGGTTGATACTAAGTCCCAATGTGTTCCAAAGATTTTAAAAATCATTAATCATTAATCATTAATCAACTTCAATTAGAACAAGAAATATGCAAGGAAGAATTAAAACAAGCAAACACTAAATATGTAAACACATATAGTCACAGACGAACCTAAACATGCAAACCAGATTAATTTAACATTTATTTACTCCTGGAATTGTAATAGAGATGTAAAGAACACTAGTCAATGGGAGAGAGTTAGAAATAGAACTTGCCTTTGAGATTTGGTTCAAAATCTCAGCGTCGTCTTCCTAAGGTTTCCGGCGAACGTGCTGTTTTCTCTCTCTGTCTTCTCCTTGGTTCAACCCTCGAACAACACCCCTTTAATCCCTCCTTAGTTCAACCTTAGTCCTAACTAAACCCTAACCAAAGTACTCTGTTTCTCTCCGTTTATCTGTATATGCGAATAGGGTTTTTTTTTTAAATTATTTCTAAACCCTAAGCCGACGTCTAATGATAACTTTATACAGGCTTTAGGAAAACATAATTCCAATCTTAAGAAGAGACTAAGTCGGCTAGCCATGAAGAAATTAAAACCCTAAAATAATAATGAATAAGAAACCAATAAAATAATTAAATCAAATTTTGATGTAAACACATATTAAAGAAAAAAAAAATAATTAAAACAAATACTCAATTAAATAATTCTATTAAATAAAACAAATACTACAATTAATTCTATTAATTAATAATAATTAAAACAAATAAGCAAATAGCCAAACAAACACATAAAAATGCAAAAATTACAATAAAACCATAAAACAAACGACCAAGACTATCCTTTTAAAATTAGGGGTATTACAGATGGTGACGCTGCTAGTGGCAACAATAATGGTGATGGTGGCGGTGACAAAGACGGCGGTGGAAGGCAATGGAGGTGGAAGTGGAGGTGGCGGTGGTCAAATGTGGAAGTGGTGGAAGGCAATGGGCAGTGGTTAAAGTTCTCATTTTAAGTTGCATTCCATTTCATTCCATTCCTACACACCAAATGTGATACTCCTCGATTTTGGAACACAGGTCTATCAAGTCCGTGCACAAAATCGAGGAAAATATCAAAACAATTGGGTATTAAATGAACACGGAATACAAAAGATAAATAAGAATAAATCAAAAAGCTGAAAAAACTAAATAATAAATCCTCCATTAAATAATCCAATAATATAAATCCTCCATTAATAATCTGAATCCTCTAATACCAGTAACCATCTAGATTATAACTCAGGAATCCATCATGTGGACCCCTAATAAAATCCCAATAGAAATAATTGAAATAAAGAAAACCAAAGACTGAACATGAAGAAGAATCCTATGTATAAAAGTGATGAAGACTATCTCTGCTCAGCACGAATAATCTCTAAATCTGGAACTGATGAACATCTAAAAAATAATAATGGGTTAGGCCCATAAATAAGTTCTACTCTACTACATCACAGACAGAGACTTGATACACATATACATCATAGTCAACTCAACAATAACTATATAGTCTGTATATATATATACACACACATACTAAGGGACTATCACTGGACTATAAAGCAGCCTCAACCTGAATAATAGGTAACAAATAAAACACACATATAGTGGGCACGAGTACCATGATCTACCAAGGCACACAATTATCCACTATATCCAGCTATGCATCCTAGGCAATATATGTTCCCTAACTACTGATCTTGAGACTCAAGCTCGTATCATGGCACACATATATATATATATATATATATATATATATATATATATATATATAAATTCATTATATCCAAAACATAAAAATAAACTATCCGCCATAGTCTTTCAATGGCATGTCATTTACATTGTTCCGTGACCTAACACGAATAGATGTGACTTAGCTTATTAACTAGTCCATCCAAAATATGCCCCCATATCCTAAGAATGGTGCATTAATCCATATCATCACCAAACAAAGGTTTCCAGTCCACATAATGATGCAAGTATATAAATGCATCAAATATTCCAGAATTAATTATGATATAAATCATATAATATCTATTGCATTTATATAAGCAATATTATCCATTTAAATAGAATATAGTTAATTTATAACATAGGAAATTAACCTACATCTCAATTAAATTATTTAATCATCCATACACATGATTAAAATCATTTAAAAAGTATTTCAATTGTTAAAACAATTTAATAAATAAACTCATTCATTAAATAGCTTAGAAGCTATTTAAAACTCTATATTAAACCCAATTCTTAGCATATTAAAATATATTATGCATATCATTCATTAATGAATCTATTTTAGCCATTTAAAAACATTTAAAATAGACTCAAACAACATCTAGTATGAAAAACCCCAAAACTTCATTCACAAATCCAAACCGGTCGACCGAAATAACAACCGGTCGTCCGTTTGAGCCACTTCTGTCGACCGAAACTCCAAATCGGTCAACTGGTTCATGCGGCAGATCATCTTTTTCGTCTTCGACAAACTCTGCTCCTTCCAACCTCCATTGATAAAGGTCATAAACATCAATTCTATGTCCCAGAGTGTCCCAACATGGATTTTAAGGTCATTAAACATCATTACATCAATTTAAATTACAACCCAAGCATCAAATCATCAAATCATGCAAAAAACTATACAAACCCATTAACATATAATCCTACACTGTAAATATGATTATACATGCACAGAGGTTTATAAATTATCTGTAATCTTCCTAGAGTTTTCCTAAGCATGTATAGAACACGTGATCAAAGGAAAAAAGTTAGAAGAATAACTTGCCTTAAGGTTTTTAGATTAGAAAACTCAATTCCCTTATCTGCTTTCTTCTCAAATTTCGGCAACCCTTGGGTTGCCTTCACAGCCTTTTGTTGCTCTTGGTTGAGTTCTTCTAGAGATTCGGCACACTACTAACAACTAAGGAAAATAGAAGCCTCATTTTCTCTTTATTCTCACCGCATTTTGTCTCTTTAACCCAACTTTAACCTAACTTTCTCTCTCCTGGTTAACTTTCATATCACTTTTCTCTCTCTATCTCTTTTGCCAGTCGTCTTTTTTTCTTCAGCAAAGTTTACAACTTCTGTCTTTATCGCTTCTTGGGCTCTATCTCATGTTTGGCCAAGAGTGAAATTTTTGCCTGATTATAAACAAACCCTGTAGTTATGGTCTCCAATCTCGATTCAACTGGTCTTCTTCTTAATGTGAGGTGAGAATTTGATAATATTTTTATTTAGAATTATATCCTGAATTTAGGCCAAGTTGATGAAAGGCAAAAATACAAAATTTTGATTAATTCATCATCAAAATCTCATCCCATCATATTCTTATTTGTGAACATATTTATAGCATGTCCTTGTAGTGTGATGTTCTTATTTGTCTTTTTACATGTAATTGTGGCAATCATTCATTTCAATTGATCAGATATGTGTATTGGACACAATTAGTTATCAAATCATGATTGGGAATAAGACCATTTTGGATGTCCTTTACAATAGTCTGGTTTTTCTAAACATAAATGCATTATGATTTCCGTTGGTCATAATATTTTTTATATAATTATTTTGGAGTTCCTTACATGTTAAAGTGAATTTGTTGTTACCTTTTCTTAATTAGTGAATTTATTTTACATAATTATCTTTTGCGTAGATTAAAATGGATGTTGTAATTCAAGAATTGGATGAAGATGTTTTGCAACATAGAAATCAAGATTACACTTGCTCTAATTTTGTTGAGGATGATGTGGAGGTTGTTCAAACAAATGATATTATTCATTGTGATGAAAAAGGGGATTTTGTTCCATATGTTGGGTTGGAATTTAAATCATTAGATGAGGTATTTGAATTTTATAATGGATATGTTTATAACAAGGGATTTAGTGTTCGAAAAAGTTCTTCTCAAATATCTAAGAAAACGGGAGATGTAATTGGCCGTCAATTTTGTTGTTCACTTCAAGGTTTTAAAGAACCAAGATTCAAGGTAAATGAATGGGAAAAAAGGCAATTTGCTAAAACAGGAGTAGGTTTTAAATCAAAGATATCAGTTATTAAGAGAGAAGATAGATGGGCTATCTCTAAAGTTGTTGAAGAATATAATCATTCTCTTATAACTCCAAGTAAAAACCATAAGTTATCATGGTAAAATATTATCAAATATGCGTCAATCTGGCGTAAAGGCAATTTTGATGATGAGTTTTTTTTAGCACTTGAAGCTAGTGGATATTTTAATATTGATTTTACTTCAGAAGATGCAAGAAACTTTTTGGGTTTTAAAAGAAGAATAGAGATTCAAAATGGAGATGTGCAAACTGTTCTTAATTTTCTTAAAAGCCAACAAACCAATAATCGGTTATTCTATTATTCAATTCAAGTTGATTCAGATGGTAGGATGACAAATTTTTTTTGGGTAGATTCTAGATCAAGAAAGGACTATCGCTATTTTGGGGATGTTGTTTGTTTTGATCCAATATATGGGACGAATAAGTATTGTATGCCATTTGTTCCTATTGTAGGGGTAAATCATCATTATTAAATAATGTTGTTTGGTGGTGCACTTCTTTTTGATGAAACGGAGGAGTCTTTCTTTTAGGTAATTTCAACATGAATGAAAGCGATGCATGGAAAACAACCTAAAGTGATTCTTACTGATCAAGAGTCTACAATTGCTGAGGCAGTATCACATGCATTACCAGGCACTCGACATCGATTTTGTCTTTGACATATCACAAGAAATGCTACCAAAAAGTTGGGAAGTATATACAATGCACATAATGGATTTAAAAATTATTTCAATAATTGTTTGTACGGATGTGAATCCATAGAAGATTTCCAGCTTAGTTGGGAAACAATGTTAGAAAAGTATAGCTTGAGAGATAATAAATGGTTGATGGACTTATATGGGAAAAGGGAAAAATGGGCAGCTGTTTATACACGTGATGTTTTTTGTGCATCTATGTACACAACACAACGTATTGAAAGCATAAATGCCTACTTTGATGGGTACTTGAAGAAAGATATGCCACTATGTGAATTTGTAAAGCAATATGAAAAAGCTGTCATACATGAAAGGGAAATGGACAATGATGAAGATTTTGAGACGCTTTATAAGAAACATTTTTTTAAGATTGGAATGGACATTGAATAAAATGCTTCTGAAATTTATACAAGTGCAATCTTTAAAATGTTCCGAGAAGAGTTATTATTAGATCTTAACTACAATCATGAAATGACTGGGAAAATGGAAAAAGCAAATTTTATTGTGTGGAGAGGAAACCAAAAAGATGGGGGGGCATATTGTTACTTTTTGTAGCTTTGCTACATCTATTGATGTAAAATGTACATGTCAACTTTTTGAATTTGCAGGATACTTATGCCGGTATATCCTAAAGGTGTTTATAGTCATAAATATTCGAAATGTTCTATCTCAATACTTTTTAAAAAGGTTTACAAGAGATGCAAAGTTTGGCCTGGTAATGGATGAGATAGGTGAACAAATGCAGGTTGATTGTCAAAAAAGAGACGCTTCGGTATAGCAATATTTGTCGTGAGACCTCAAGCATTGGTAAAAAAAGTGCAATGCATGAGGAAGTATACAACTTGGCTATGAATGGTTAGCGGAAGTTGTTAAATGAAATTGATGCTACAAAAAAAAGAACTAGCAATAAAGCCTGCTGAAATGATCACAGTAAATAGTTGTGTAGTTTCTAATAATTTTGAGAATCGGAGTAAGTTACTTGATCCCTTGATTATGAGGCATAAAAGGCATCCAGGAAGAATGAAATCATTTTTAGATTCAAGGCCAAAGAACAACAGTAAGGCTACTAGTAAGTAAGATTGCTTTATGTACAATCATTTACATGAATTTCAAATTTTACTATTTTATTTAATCCTCCATGTAGAGAAAAAAAAGCATGGTTCAAGGTTAACAACTAATAGTGAACAAATTACTCTGGCACATATAAGTGACTCGTTTATACCTACCACGAGTCAGGTTGGTAAACATAATTTATTTTCCTGCATGATACTTTTATTTTATTCTATTTTAATTGGTATAGTTAGTATCACCATGTACTGATTTTTTTTAAAAAAAAGTTTTAGTTACATTTTACTTACCACGTATTTTATGACTTATAAGGAAACACACAATTTGGTTCATTGAATCTCAACTCCAGTGATGTTGGTTTTGATCTTAATAAATTACATGAGGTAACTACATATTAAACTTCAGAGTGTCGTGTTTTTATTTAATTTGTTTAAATAATTTATTAAGATGCTAAAATATCTCTCTCCCCCAATCTCTTGCAGGATTTTGAATTCGTTTGCATTGGAGTGATGGTGGAGTTGAAATCCAGTTTTAGAAAATTCCAAGCAATGTTTTTTTGTTCCTTTAGCAGTTATTTTTTCCCCATCTTCTTCAAAGATCAACTACTATAAATTTTTGCGAATTAATGTGAAAAAAGGGGAAAATATATGGTAATTTTTGCTTCAGCATAAATCCAGTAATGTTTGTGTTAGGTTGTTAAAGTTCTTATTTTTTTTTATTACTTTTACCTGTTGTGTTCCTTTAGCAGCTATTTTTTTTCTCCACATTCTCCAAGGATAAGCTACTATAAATTTTTTAGAATTAATGTGAAAAAGAGAAAAATACATGGTAATTTTTGCTTCATCACAAATTCAGTAATGTTTATGTTAAGTTGCTGGAGTTCCTATTTTTGTATTACTTTTAGTTAGTTGTTGTGTTCCTTTAATAGCTATTTTTTTCCATCTTCTTCAAGGATCTATAAATGTTTTAAAATTAATGTGAAAAAGGAAAAAAAAATATAGTAATTTTTGCTCCAGGTACAAATAATTAGCATTGCATACTATTTTTTCACAATTACCATTACATACTTACTTACCGAAAAAAGGGGAAAATTAAATACAAATGAGGAAATAGGACCATTGTGATTCTTAAGAGACTGATAAACAAATCACCACTGCAGTTACACTAATTTTGAATACAATAAAGACAATTTTTTCCTATGCAATAAGGAAGATAAAATATTGAATAAAAAGTAAATAGCCCACTAACAAACAAAGGCAAAATTTTCGGGGAAAAAATAAATAAAAAAACAGAAGAGTCAAAGAGAGACTAAGAAAAAGAGAGAAAAGTGATATGAGAGTTAACTAGGAGAGAGAAAATTGGGTTAAAGAGACAAAACTTGGTTAGAAGAAAGAGAAAAAAGTTCTTCTATTTTCCTTAGTTGTCAGTAATGTCTTAGATCTCTATAAAAAAAACTCATCCTATGGCTGAAATTGGGGTGCACGTGAGTGTTATTGCGAGCGTGCGCTCACAATAGCACTACTTGATTCTATATATAAAACCCTACTCCTAATCTTAATCCCATTCCTCTGCCTTAGGGGAAAAAAAGAAAAAGAAAAAGAAAAAAGGAAATATATATATATATATATACACACACACACATTATTACAACATTAATAATTATATATATAACTGACTAACCATTCCTTTGTATTATCACTAATTATAAAACAATACTTTTAATAATAATAATATTATTATCGCTCGCAATAGCACTACTTTATTCTATATATTAAACCTTACTGCTAATCTTAATCCCATTCCAATCCTTTGCCTTAGGGGAAAAAAAGAAAAAGAAAAAAGGAAATAAGATAAAAGAGAAATATGTATATATATATACACACATTATTATAACATTAATAATTATATATATAAGTGACTAACCATTCCTTTGTATTGTTACTAATAATAAAACAATACTTTTAATAATAATAATAATACTATCCATACACACACACACACACACACACACACACACACACACACACACCCATATATATATTAAATACAATTATTCATGGGTAATTATCCATACCCATCAAGACTCCTATCCAAGTAATCCATGTTACCCATTAGATTGGTTCATTACTACTATCCAAATCCAACTCATTTAAAATAAAATAAAAATAAAATCATTTAATCCTAACAATTAAATACACATCAATTAAGCAAGTAAGTCAATTAACAATTTAATTTAAAAACATTTAAGTAGACCATCAATTTAAACAAATAATTCAGTTAAAACACATAAACAATTAGCCACGTAATCAAATAATCAATTAAAATGGAACAAAATAAATAAATAAATCCCAAAACTATCCTTTTAAAATTAGGGTATTACACCAAACGCAACATAAGGATTTACATTATTTTATTTTCCTTTCCTTCCATTATCTTCAATCAAAATGTACCTCAATTTTTTTCAAAATATTTTTAGTTACTTGTACATTCTATTTGAATCAAGAAATATAAAACTCCTCTGCTACATTCCAACTAAATAAGGTCACTGACCATGGTGCATTTGGATAATTATGTAACAATCTAAAATAATTAATTATGAAGGAAAAAAATAAAATATATATATATATATAAAATATTAGAGAAATGATAGGTCTTCCGACCTCAATTGCCGACTTCTCTTTCGAATACAACATGGTTGGATCACGTTGGAACTCTTCAAAAAAAATCCCGTAAACATCTCTTTCTTTTTGACTCATTCCTAATCATGTTCTATTCGGAGGGAGAGTCGACAATTGAGGTCGGAAGACCTATCACTTCTCATAATATTAACCTCACTTTGTGTTCCAAGTAGTTGTAAAGATTCATCAAAAAACGTTTATTACTATGAGCATTTTCTGCATCTAAATAAATCAAATGAATGTTTAAAACACTATGATATTATGAATGAAATTAGTATTCATGTTTAACATCAAGTGGTTTTATGGTTTCTCATCTCCTTTCAAAAAGAAAAGTAGAGTGTCCAATTCTTTCTTATAACATTGTGGGAATTATTTGGAAAAAAATAAATAAATAAAAGAACCTCATTTCGTAATTTTTTAATTTTTATGAGTATCTAATACACTAGCATAAAATGAAATTTGAACTTAGGTACTATTTGATTCTTTAGGGATTCTTTTTCAAATGCTTTATAAAACCAATTTTTATATTTGTTTTCAAATGACATGTGTTCCAAAAGTTGAGTTAACATATCAAAACTCAATGTTAAGATTATTCTATGTAACAGAAGGCCTGAGCCTATGTTTTTCTATTACAAAGTTTGTTGTCAAATTGCAACCTCCATCAAGAGTGCCTTGAAAGAGTATATCAAAACCCAAGTATTGCAACTTGGCTATATAAGATCTAAGGTCTTTGTCAATTTTCTTATTATTATTTATGATAGAGATTCTAAATTCAAGCTCTCTAAAACCTCTTACAAAGACCTGAACTCTCAATACGACAAGTGAAGCCTACTAAAGGCTTTTTTAGTGGCGGATAGATCGAATTCAAACTTTTTATAGTTTTCCTTTGCTAAGCATTAACATGCAATCAATCATTTGTTACTAGGCATCATTAACAAAAGTTAAGTTAGTTACTGCACTACAAAACTATGAGGGACCAAAATATATTAACAATCACGTGAGGTGTTTAGGTTATTATGGCTAATATCAAGTTGTATATGTTAGATAAAATACATTATTTATCTCCCTGAGTAGTGGATTGAGAGTTTAACATGTAATGATAAAAACGGTGTGTTGCTTTGATGTAGAATTGATTGGCGACGCCTACATGGTCCATTTGGACCCCTAAAGGGCCAAAGTGCATGTTAACACAATTTTTGAGGCGGTTTCATCTCTAAAATATCCATATGTTATTAAAAACTGGCAAATGGTCAATCATTATTGTATTATCATGATATACACTATTTTTTTTTTGGCTAAATTCCATCATTTATGACCTCAAAACCCCAATTTTCTGTCTTACAAGAGGCGTATTGATTATTTCAACATTTTTCGTGTGATACCTCCTAGTTTCAGAGCCATGGGTTGATCTAGTCCATGTCTAAAACAAGGGGATATCAAAACAATTAAGGTAATAAATGACATAATACAAATGGATAATAAAGAATAAATAAATAAAACTAAAAGGAAAACTAAAATAATAATTAATTAATTAAATCCTCCCATAATAAAATCCATTAAACGATAACTATTTCTGATACCAATAATCCTCTATAATACAACTCGGGAATCCATTCCATGTGGACCCCTAATAAATCCTAGCTGAAAATAAGTAACAAGAATAAATGTTTGAACCAAATACTAAAACATAAAATAAAATTATGCGTAGATAATCGGAAGAGTGATGAAGACTGGTCTCTACTCTGCACGAACAATCTCTAAGCCTGATACTAACACCTGAAAAATAATAGTGGGTTAAGCCCACGAACAAGCCTTTTCTATAACATCCCAAACAGAGACCGATGCATGAATACATCCTAGTCAACTAATACAATAGCTGTGTAGTCCGTATATATATATATATATATATATATATATATATATATATATAGATACACACTAAAGGACTTTTACTAGATTATAGACCGAACTCAACTGGTTAGTAGGCAACATGCAAAATACACATAAGGTGGGCATGAGTACCATTATCTACCAGGGCACACAACAATCTACTATATCCAGCTATGCATCCTCAAGACAATATACGCTCCCTAACCACTGATCCTGAGAGCTCAAGCTCATATCGTAACACATATCCATATATATAAATTCATATCCTATTCAAAACATAAAATAAACTATCCGCCATAATCTTTCAATGGCATGTCATCCACATATGAATCTGTAACCTGACACGAAGTATGAGACTAGACTTATTAGCCAGCTCATCCATAGTATACCCCCGTATCCTGACAATGGTGCATAAATCCGAAACCATATATTGGCAATAGTTCTCAATTTAATAAATGATGCAAACATGCATGTACATCAAATAATCCAATAATAAACATGATAATGATCATACAAATATCCATTACATTTAATTAAGCAATATACAACAATTCTAAGTAGCAAGTAATTAACTTACAAAATAAGTAATTAACTTATATCTCAATTAAATTACATAAACCTCTATGTTATTGCATATTATTGTATATTATGCATTATGGGAACTAATTAGGTCCATTTAAATCATCAAATACAAGCTAAGTAGCTTTGGAACCCCCAGAAAATAAAATAAACACAAAAATAACCCATTCTGCAATTTTTCCAGGAAGGGAGCCAACTCCTTCGAAAAATTAGTCGGCTCTCTTCCTGAGAACCGGTAAAAATAAAAGGGAGCCGGCTCTCGACCTGCTGCCTTGATTTTCTTCGACTTCGACCACTTTTAACCTCATCCGTTAAGGTCCTAAACGTCTGTACTAAGTCCCAAACGATCCAAATTAATTATTTAAAGTCTTTATGCATCATTAGAACGATTTAAAACAAGTTTTCATTCATCAAACTTCAAGATCAAGTAATATATATATAAACATACACACTGTTTTAAATCTGATTAAGCATGTAAGTATGATCGTTTTTACTATATAATTATCCTATAATTGACCTAGCTATGTACTAAACACGAAGCCAAATCCTTTAAGGTTTTGGATTGAAAACCTTGAAACTACTTATTCTCTAACCAAAACCTCAACACCGGCAGCCTCTGTTGTCGTCGTCCTCATTTGCAGGTCTAGTCCTAACCCCACGCATAGCCCTAGCCTCTTCATTCTTGGTTCGGACTTCAACTTCCTTGGTGTGACTCCACCTTTCTCTCTCTAATTCTCGGCCTCTTTTTTTCTCTCTATAAATTTCTCTTTATTTGCCTATGATTTCTCTCTCTCTCCTCTCACTTTTATACTTTTTAAAAATATCTCCTGAATGGGCCACACGCGATCCCAAAAAGTGAAAGTCATCGAAACGGGCTCAAAGGGAATAAAATCGTGAATGTAAAAACACCGATATAAAAAATAATGAACAACAAAAGAACGGCGTCGAAAAATAAGTCTCGAGCAGAAAAATCCGTCCCGTACCCACATGGCGACTCTTGGGGTCGAAAACCTTAAAATGGGGGAAAATGTCCGAAATACATTTCTAAGAGCCCATGGCTCGACGAATTGCTAAAAGGAATCCCGTAGAAGAATCCTAACCCAAAATGAGACACTTTGCCTTAACTTTCATTAATTGCACAAAGGTCCCCTTATTGAAATATCTCAAAAAATAATCGTACTATTGCCCCAGAATAAAATATATCTAAAAGATAATCGCACTAAAACTCCAAAATAAAAATATCTACAAAATATAATTGCATTAAAACCCTAAAATAAAAATATTTCCAAAAAATATTCGCCGAAAGACCCCCAAAAATGAAAATGTCAACATAAAGAAATCGCACAAATACCCTTAAGCACCAAAAGGTAAAGTATAAACAAATACAACACAAATCTAATTTGACACGATGGTCAAACATACAAGTATGAAATAAAAGAAGTGTCGGGAGCTATTCTTGAGCACTTGAATCAATTCGGTCCAACCAGACCCGATACCGAAAAATAAAAGAGGGTCAGGTCCTCACAAGAAGTTTTAGGGTTTAGGCCTTAATTGAAAACCCTAAAAAATGACCTGCATTGCTATACACTCGAGAGCTTCAAATGAGCAAAGTTTTCTGAGGTTTTTTATGATGATCCAAGCCAAAAATCTTCACTCAATCAAGCTTTGTTGCTATACTTACAATAGAGAATGTGTTGCCGTCAAAGTTGCTGGTGCAAGGGATGGTTTGAAGGGTGATATTGAGCTTGAGGTTGTTATGGTGCCAAGTGAAGGTAAATTCAGGTATATTTGATTTATTTACATTTGCAGAATACTCGTTTTTGAACTACATATAGCTGCAAATGAATTCTTACTCTCAGACCTGTGATTTGGCCTATTTTCTGGTTTAGCCCTGTGATTCATGTAGAGATTGTTTATATCTTGCTATACCATGTTTGATTTATTTACTAGCAAGTTGATATTGATGAATCAAAGTTGTTGAAGTTGGATTTTGGACAGAACTTTTGTTGGCTTTGGTTTTGACTTACCAAAACCTTAGTTCCTCATTAAACAGTTGTTATCAAGGCCTTATGTGTAATAGTGATATATAAGGTTGTGGTATTGATCTTAGAATTTTTGGGACACGAATTTCCCATTTTACCCCTCAAACCCTAATTTTTGCAGAACGGGTTCTAGAGGCCACATATTGATGTTTTGAGCTACATAACCACTCTTATCATTTGTGTAAGCTTGAATATAGTTGTTGTTCATTCTTTTCTATGTATTTAGTGAGCTGCGAGAGCTTGCAGGGTCCAATCAAGGGTGCTTAGGACAGGGGGAATGCAGTGTGCACTATGTTGAGCTAGTGTGTGCGTAGAGGCTGTGAAAACTAGTGTTCCAACTTGTACAAGGTTGTGTGCAAAGTATGAGACAACTAAGTATGTATCTTCTTGCATACAGCTAGTGGAACTTTACATTGGTTAAGGCCAACAATCAATGTTTTTTTCCTATTGAAAGGGTTCCTTGTACATCTTGTGTTTTGTGCCTTATGTGTATTTGTTGAGCCTGTAGTGAACTTGAAAGAAGTTTATTTTGACCAATTCACCCCTTCTTAGTCTAACAAAAATAATAATAGATTTAAACGATTTGAAATACTTTGTACTTTTAATAACATGTATAGAATATATATTGTGATGACCATGTCATTTTTTTTTTCGAGATATTTTTTATTTTATTTTATTTTTATTTCGTTTCTTATTACCTGAGGGTTTTTGGGGACCCGAGGTAGGGTTTAATGTCCATGATTGATTTCCAACACTTCATGCCTTTAATTTAGTTTATTTTATCCTTAATGTATAATTTAATTATGTAGCAAAACATGCTTATTTTATTATGTTTCCGTAGGGGTATATGTACAGTCATTCTTTAGGGACATTTTCATTTTTTGGGGTATTTGTGCGATTACCTTTTAGAGATATTTTTGTTTAGGGACCTTTGTGATACCCCCGGATTTCCGGATGCGGGTTAGCCAGGCCCACGCCCGATCACCCGAGGATATATTTCAAATCAATTAGCAATAAACGAACACAGAATACAATTAAGATAAATAGGAATAAATGAAAATTGCTGAAAGGAAACTAAAGTGATAATCCAATAATGAAAACCTCAGAATAAATTTCCATTAATTAATAAATTCTTCTGATAACAACTGATCCTCCAAAATACAACTCTGGAATCCATACTGTGTGGACATCTAGAAAATCTAACTGAAGACAAATTAAATTAAAAAGGAAATCCAAAGCTAAATACAAATAGCAGTCCTACGCAGTCGGAAGAATGAGTAGCCGTCTCTGCTCAACACGATCAAGCTCTAAAACCTGGAACCGTCCGTTACCTGAAAAATAATAGTGGGTTTAGGCCCACGAACAAGTTCTATTCTAACTACAATCCAAACAGAGACCCGATACGTAGATACATCCTAGATGTCTTAACCATATCTATATAGTCCGTAAATATATATATATATATATATATATATATATATATATATATATATCCATACTACAGGACTCTCACTGGATTATGATGAGGGTCTCAACCTGAATAGAAGACAACATGCAAAACGCACCTGAGTGGGCATGACTACCTAAGCCTAACAGGGTATACCTCAACCACCATAACCAGCTACGTATCCTACTGTATATACGCTCCCTAACCGTCGACTCTGAAATTCAAACTCATATTGCGATACCATAAATTATATATATAAATTCCCATCCAAAACCAATGAAGTGCCACTCAACTGTTCGTTACCAATACACGACATATAATTAGGATTTAAATGTTTTAATTAAATCCCTATCCTTCCTAATTCAGAAATATAAACAACCATCCAATATGTCGTTCAACTGTTTTAGTTGTTAGAAAATGAAACCATGTAGGATTTAACTGTTTTAGTTAATCCATTCCGTATGTATGAATGGGTAGGAGTTAGCGTTTTGATCTAATCCGTCTCTCCATATGCCACCGTCCCATACCGGTGCATATAATGCAAATGATCCGTAAATGATGCAACACCTCATACAGTACATCAAATACAATCCACATAATCCATATAGCTGATAAAACAGAATTTAAATAGTTCATCAACCAAAATCCAAAATAACATCCCTGTAATTGCTAGCACATTATTTAATAGTTTAGCAATGAGAATCCAAAGCACTTAATCCACGTAATTGCAAAACAGAGTTTTAATATTTCAACAATCAAAATTCCAAAACCGTAATCCATGTAATTACAGATTAAAGTTTAATATCCTAGCAATTAAAATTCCAAAACCATAATCTATGTAATTGCAATTTAAAGTTTAATATCTCAGCAATTGTAATCCAAGTAAGCATGAACCAAGTCCGATAATTAAATGACCCTATTATGCATCCAGAACATGATTTATAAGTCATACTACAGTCCATTAAATTGTTAAAATAAAACTAAATAATTTAATCCTGTCTATTCGTTAACAGTATGCAAAATCGGTTAAACTTTCCTACGGTTAAATCCATGAGCACAACGACATTAATTATTCAATGTGGGATCTAATACAGCATAATATAATGTTTGGAATCCATGCTACAATCCATTTAATTGCCAAACACATTTTGAGCAATTAAATCATTTCTATTCGTTATATCCGTGAATAACATGCGACTTGTTTTAAATTTTCATACTGTTTAAAAAACATTAGCATATAAATAAATTGTTGCATCCTAGAGCTTTAATACTCCATGAATTAATACTTAAAATCATCACCTTAACCCAACACAGTTCAGAATAACCAAATTTGAACCAAACAGTGCGCAAAACACCTCTGATAAACTTCAAAACCACAGAGCCTGCTCACAAAACAATGGAGCAGGCTCCAACCACCTCAGAGCCGGCTCCCTTGACCTTGGAGCCAGCTCTGTGAAGAGGGGAGCCGGCTCCCAAACTCCTGGAGCCGGCTCTCTCTCCCTCTCTGAGAGCACCGTTCCTCCTTGCTTTGTCTGCTTCGTTTCCGGCCGTTTCCAACCCCTCTGTTCTTTATTTATATTGACCTTAAAAGTCTAATATGCATCTAGTATCATCCCAGTTATTCATTGCAACCAGTTTGCATTAAAAAGAACAACAAAAACAATTACCAATTCAATTATGTTTTAATATCAGACAATAAATTCCAACTTGCAAAAACATTTGCAGGCACATACAGACGATTAAATTAACATTTATTAATCATGTAAGAATCAGTTAATATCCGATTAAGATCCTAGAGATCATCTAGGTATGCACAGAACACAGGCCAACGGGAGAGAGACAGAATAGAACTTGCCTCTGTGGTTTTTCAATAAAAACCTCGTCGCCGTCTTCCTAAGTTTTTCCGGCGATCATGACTGCCATCAAGGACTCCTCTGCTCCGATTCTAACCCTCAAACAACCCTCAACCTTCCTCCTTGGTCCGGCTTACAATCCTTGGCCAAAACCCTAGCTTTTTCTCTCTTAGTTTCTCTCTAAAAACTCTCTGCATCCTCCCGTCCCTTACTGCTCCTATAAGGGTTTTTCAAACCCTATTGCAAACCATCCTATACATTTATAGTTTAAACAGACACCAACCCTAGTCTTAATTGAAAACTAAATCCAGAAAGAAATATAAAAAATATAATACATAATACTACGATGTCGTGATAAATAAATATATACATAGTTTATAATTATACATGTATATATCATTTACTAACCTAAACTACCATTATTAGTATTAACTTCATTCGGATAGTCCATGAGACCCCTTTTAGGTCGGTCCATTACTCCTATTCCAATCCATCCTTTTAAACTAAAATAAAAATACATATTTAATCTAGCAAATAAAACTTACAATTAAACACACACCTCATCAAAATCAATTAACAAATAATTTCACACAACACTTATTTCAATTACACATAAAACAGGAAACCATCAAAACACATAGCCACGTAAGCACCTAAAATCAATAAAATAAATAACTAAAACAATAAAATAAAAAAATAAGATTCCAATTATATCCTTTTTAAAACTAGGGGGTATTACAACCTTTGTGCAAATATTTTTGGAAGATATTTAGTAGAGGGATCTTTTTGCAATTTGGAAAAAGTTGAGACAAGTGTCTCTTTTTCATTAGGCCATGTGTTGGCACTTGGTTGGTGACATGTGGAGGGCTTGGATGACGCTAAGTGTAGGGTTGATTTAGTGTTTTGTGTGGGGGCTTGTGATTGTGACAAGTGGAGGGCTTGGATGGATGTGTGATGTGTGCTCGGGAGCTATCAATAATAAAACCACTACACAAGAGCACAAATTCTTAAGAAAGCAGCTGAGTAGAGTATCGATCCACACGGATTGCTGAACTTATGGCAATCAAGTTCCAAAGATTAATTTTGGATTTGTTATTGTCACAAGAGATGATTGATTTATTTGATTTATCGTTTGCATAAAAATTAAGATAACTATATTTAATTTAAATAATGAAATATCAATTAGAGAGAGGCTAGGGAATTGAGTTCACTAAGACCTTGTAATCATGCATGCTTGTAATTAACTTGGGGATACCATTATGTGTGATATTTAAAGTGTAGAAGTATATAAAACAATCATAACAATTTCCAGAAAATCATGTGAGTTTAAGACTAAGCATAACCCATCTGCGGTTGGCATGGCTCATCCACCTAAACTAGGGTATGGCATGAGCCATCTTCCCTAGGCATGGTTTATCAAAACTTTTAACATCACAAGTTTTAGCACATAAAATCATTCATTTGGTATAGACTATCTTTGGTTGGCATGGACCATCTACCTAAACTAGGGCGTAGTATGGTCCATCTTCCCTTGGTATAATCTATCTAAACTCATGTAAAATATGCCTATAAAACCATTTCATAAATATGTGTCTTCATTATCACGTATGAAAATGACAAGTGTATAAATATATAATTGTGCTTCTAAGAAAGAGTTACATGAAACATATACTTATATATAAATATTATGCCCAAATTGTAAATCAATTTAAATGCAAATAAAATACAAATTGAATAATACAATATCATATCTTTATTCATGAAATTCATCACACGCAAGAGTTTTTCCCAAAATAAATTTACAAGTCTACATAACCACTCAATCAAGGCTACCTCAATCCCCTAAAAGGGGATTTAGCTCATCCTGGTGGTGGTAGGGACTCTGATGGTTGAAGAGGAAGACTCCATCTTCGACTCCATAGCAACCCAATACCAAGAACACTCAAGAATCCCAACAATTTCTTACTTTCTCTCTCTAGGATCCTCTAATTCTCTCTCTAAAAATGATATATGATATTCCAAGATATGTACATGAGATATATGATACAAGAGATAGGATAAGTATATAACCCCCCTTCTGCCATAATTCTGTTCAAAATCCTCATAAATTCGTGCATTTAAGTAAGGATGAGAGAGAAAAGTAACTGAAATTTCTTTTGAAATTCAAATATGGGGATTTGCATCCGGACGCAAGGAATTGTGTCCGGACATAGAGTGTCTGAGGCTTCCTTGGTACGCCCGCAGGGCGTTGGCTTCACAGGCTTGTGTTATTGGGCGTCCGGACACAAGGATGTACGTCCGGACACAAATTTCTCAAGCTACTGGAATTTTAATTTCTCAACTTCTTTAAATTGTTGTCTCGAATTGTGAGGTGCATCTGGACGCGAGATTCACACTAGGAAAGTGCGTTTGGACGCAAGGCCAAATCATCCGAGTCTTGACTTTTCTTTCTTGCTTAGTTTCCCGGTAACTCGCCAATTCCCCTGTCCATAAAAAGCTATTAATTTCCCCCTTTTGCACTGTTTTCGAGATAAGCCCTGAAAATGACCATTAAACATAAAACTGTATAAAAACATACTTTATTAACACGCTAAATAGACTAAATAATGCAATTAAAGGTGCTCGAATATGCAATATTCGGCGCTTATCACACCCCCAAACTTACCATTTGCTAGTCCCTCAGCAAATACACCACAAGACATCCCCTCTTTCATGAGAGTGACGATTGGATTTAACATATGCAACAAGCCTTTTAAACCCCTAGGTATCCCTAGAGGACGAGTGAAGTCTCGTGAGAGTTTACCAGAAATGATACCCACAAACATTAAGCAACAAGGCTCATTCTTGCTAAGTTGAAACATATGACCTTGGAAAAAGACTCTATCATGAAGACTATAACAAGTATGCATGCAATGATATCTTAAAACAATATTCAATTCACAACATTCATGCATCAATAAAATAGTCCACATACACAATCATAATATCTCATTTATAATAAAATTTCATCTCAAGTTCATTAAAAGTGAAATGGAATTTTTATTTTATTTTATAATGCACTTTTAACCCTTTTATGGTTCACACAAAGTCTTCCACATCCTTAACTCATCTTTTGAAATAGTAATCTAAGGTATGAATTTATTTGAACACATTTTGTGGTTTTTTTCTTCTTTTTTATTTTTTTTTCTTATGCCTGACTGTGTGCAATGTCTAAGTTCCTTAAGTTTTCTAATCACCCCATGTAACAAGCTTTGAGCCAACGACTCCCAAATCAGATGGTCTTGAGGTGTTAAGTGTAGAGACACTCCTAAAGGCATAATGACTCGAGATGACTAGGCTACGAATTCAAACTAGTCCTACATCTTACATTCTTTCCTTGTTTTCTTTTTTAATCAGTTGACAAGTTGAAATATTGTAGTTTTATTCATATATATATATTTCAATGCCAAGATAATTTCTTTCATCTGAGTTATCAATTCAGGGAGCCAATTTCATAAGACCACAAGGAAGGAGATGCAAAATCCGGTGTGTTCAATGTGCATTGTGAAGTTACATAGAGATGAAAGACTCCAAAATAAGACATTTAAATCATATAATGGACCTTTTTTCATTTAAACAATCATGTTAGCAACTTTCAATCATTCTTTAATATTATATATAATCATACAAGTTGTATTAGTTACATAATTCCCTCCCCTAAACTTAGTTCCAACAAAACAGAAATCATCTGCCTAGCATACATATATATATATATATATATATATATATATATATATATATATATTAGCATACACATTTGGCAAATAAAAGTATGTACAATACACATGTAGATGGTAACATCCCAACTCCCCCAAACTTAAATGATACATTGTCCTCAATGTATGAAGACAAGTATAGAAGCTAAGCATGCATAGAAATGTAAAACGAAGAATATTACCGAGTGCTAAAATATTTAATCCATGCATCCAATCTCATAGAGGCTGATAAGTTTTCTCCCCCAAACTTGTACCTAATAATCTATCAAAATAAACTGGGTACCAAGAATAAAGTATAGATATTTATATAAATAAAACGATTCATGTTTATTATAAAACTGGGAAGAAAACCAAAATCTGTGCACATCAGAAGGTGCACCCACAAGTGCTATGCCAAACATGGCCCAAAGCAACAAAATATCCAAAACACACTAAAACAGAAAGAAAAAACATGAATAAATAGCAAAAGAGCAACATAGTGCTCAATTCTCCATCATAGTCGATGAAAACGGTCCCGGACCTGCACCACCACGATCAATAAGGGATTGAAGCATAGCACGCAACATGTGTTGCTCCTCCATGGTTTGTTGGTGATATGTGTCAATTGTGCCTCCAAGCGTATCAACCCGCAATTGGAGTATGTCCAAGCAAGTACTCAAAGAATCATAATCGTCCCACCCCATCGCGGGTGGAGGTGGTCCAACTGAAGGTGCCTTCTCCTCTTCTTCTGCTGGCTCTTCAATTTCCAAACCTTCAACATCACCAAAATCCATCTTTACCTGTCTTGCCTTCTTCAGCTGGCCTATGCTCTTCCTCCATTCTTTGATAGTATACTTCCCTTTTCCTTTCTTTTTGATCTCCCTACGATGGATGGGTATACCCTGTTTTTTTATTTATTTATTTATTTTTTAATTTTTTTTTATCATTTTTTAGATAAGGTTTAGGAAGGGGAATTGCCAAGTCAAAGATTTTGTAGTATGCTTGACAATAAGATTTGTGTGAACTTTCATTATTTGGTCCCAAATGAGCTCAGGAACATAGAACTAAGAGCCGGTATGAGCTGAATAAAGAGCTTTCAAGAATTTGCCCCTTCTCTCCGCATGATGGCCAAAGGCGAAGACATTTTTAGCAAGAATGGATTTAATAAACCAAATTCAAGGTGGCATAGAGGACTTACTTGTAGAAGTGTTCCCTGTGTTTGTGTATATGTTATGATACATTTGCCTGATAATGTCCTCTTGGTCTATGAGTTCCGGGAAAGAACCAAAGATGGGTCGCCCATTGTTGTCGACTAGAGATTCAATAGGGTAGCCGCTAATAATAGAAATATCCTCCAATGTGAAAGTTAAAGTTTCACCATCAATGGTGGAAGTAAACAACGCTGGGTTCTCACAATCATAAGCAAAATTTTGATAGAATTGCCTAACCAATCGTGGGTATGCCACCTGGTAATAAAGTTTAAAGAGAAACCCAAGATTGCTGAACCGCCCATGCCGTTTGTGCGTACTTTTTGAAGTCGAAGTCAACTTCAAATTGTGTCTCTTGTCCAATGGGCCATTCATTCTAATTGGACACAAATGGTGCCTTGGATAATTTGGAACGCTTTTCGCCAACCTTAGGTGCCATTGGAAGTGAAGAATTTGGTTGGGGGATTTTGACAAACACTTGGTGTACAATAAGTAATAAACTAGAGGAAAAATATGTAATTGTGTTAAGAAATCCACAAATTAGCACAACAATCCAATAGAGAATGCTAATCCTAACACAACCTAAGAATTCACTTCTTAATTTCCCTTCCTCCTCAAAGCTTAATGAAAGAATGAAAGAATTGGAATAGATAAGAGAAGAGAGAAGATTACCTTAGTGAAGAAGAAGACTTTGAGCTTGAATGATTAATACCTTTGATTCCCTTCTTTGTGATGTGGAAGTAAGACGAGAATGAATGGATGATGTACTAGTGGGGTAGAGAGAATGAAAATATGTTTGAGATGGAGGTAGGGTCGAAATATCAGGGGTGGAAGAGAATGGAATGATGTGGAGTAGCATATATAAAGAAGTGAATGGGCCTCTACTACTTTCTGGGCAAGTGGGTCCGGACGCAAGGAAGTGCGTCCGGACGTGCGATGCCAAAATCCAAGGCATGCGCACCGTGACCAAGCCGTTGCTCATATGATGGCAACTGGCGTCCAGACGCATTTTTAGTAGCTTGCTGGTTTTTCCTTTTGGCCTTTTGGAGGCTGAAACGGGATCCATAATTTACAAAACTTTTTGGGGGTGATGTATAAATACTGGGACACCTCACGGAACAATCGGAATTGAATTTTGGACATTTCCTAAAAAAACCCGAACTTTTTTTGTGTTTTTGGAACATTTTTTCTCCCAGGTGGACTTGCGTCTGGACGTCAGGAAGTATGTCCGGACGCAAATTAGGCCAGAATCTATTTTTTATTTTTTTGATTTCGGAACCCAAGACAATATCAAAAAAATTCGATTTCTTCAACAGAGCCTAATCAACACCCTTGACACCTAGTATGACAAAAAAAATTGGATTTGAAACACATTTGAAAAAGTGCTAATTCTGATGCTCATACTTAGGCGAAAATCGTATTTTTTATTTTTTATTTAGAAGGAAGGAAGGTGAAAGAATTTAGGTAGCACGGTGCTCCTACAGATGGCTAAATTTAACGTCGATAACTCAACGGTATGGGAATCCCATTAATCTTCATAAATCAGATTTGTCAAAAGGACGGTCTCCACATTTCCATTACATGGTTAATTTCCCTCATAGGTTTGCAAACTCGGATCAATGCCCTGTGAAGAGATGAGATAAGCAAGTTTGGTCCTAAGAGAATCAAACACAGCCCACAACCTTAGAATATCTGTTTTCAACTTTGAAATGTCCGATTGTTTTTGAGGGGTCGACGAAATTCCCTTAAAATTCAGCCCTTGAATATTCTTAAAAAGGTTTGAATCTTGTTCACATATATCCGGTGGTTTTAGTTCAAGACTTAGAGACTCAAATTAAGGAATGAGATGGGATTCATTTTTCCAAAATAGAGATTCCTTTAATGGTTCCCACCGAGCAGACTCAAAAGTTGGAGTATATTTTATTTATGAATTGTCCTTCTAACTTAGGTCATGGATAACAGTCTCTTCAGACTTATTATGAATTTTTTGATTTTCAAAGACATTTTGACTTGGAATGAATGGGAGGGATTCTTCGACCATTTCATTTGTTATGTCAAAAGAGAAACAATCATTTTCATCCTGAGGATGTTGAGAAGCATTGAAGATGCTGAGTTTGACCTTCATATTCCCAAAAGAGATATCCATTACCCCGGTTCGACAATTGATTGACGCATTAGCCGTGGCTAAGAAAGGTCGACCAAGAATCACAAGAATGTGTCTCTTAGGATTATGGACTGGTTCGGTGTCCAAAACCAAGAAGTCTACTTGGAAGTAGAACTTATCCACTTTGATGATTACATCTTCAATGATACCATGAGGTTGCTTGATGGATCTATCTACAAGTTGCAAGACAACCGAAGTGG